>NC_069070.1:2085000-2710000 GCF_025698485.1 Gossypium arboreum
TTCCTCATCCCAATAAGATTAAGCCTCGAGTATATAGGTTTGTCCCTTCCCGTTGCTTTCCAAAACCCAGCTTTTGTTGCCCTATTAGTTCGAGTCCCTGTGGGATACTTCTTGTCTTTGTGGCTAAAAAAGTACCATTCATTTTGCTCCTCACTTCCTATTCTGCACAATTCTATACAAAACCCCAAAACCAAGACAAAAACAATCAATCTCAATGTTCTTTCAAATGTATTTAAGAAGCTAAAAAAAAAAAATGGAATGTTGCTACCTTGAAGATCCCATGGTTCAATTTTATAAAGATCAACATCTTTGATCACATCTAGGTCTATCTTTTTCGAAGCAATCTTTTTTCTCAGGTAATAATTAACGAGCTCTTCGTCTGTAGGATGGAACCGAAAGCCCGGGGGAACGTGTGAAAAAGTATTCATATTCTCGACTGATTTAGACCTACATTAAAATGTCACATTACATGAACAATGTATCAAATATGAACCTTAATTAAAATGCATACATGAAATGAAGTGTAATCAAATTCCCAAATTATAGGAGTTTTGTCACAAAAAATAAAAAGAGAAACAATCAACAAAAAGAGATTTTCATTAATTATGTTTAACAATGATTAAGTTGGATGTACTTGTAAGACAAGTTTTCTCATATTGAAAAGAAAAGAAAAAGCTAATATCATTTGTGATTTTAGCTTCATATCTCTAAAAGTTGACTACAAAATCCTCATGCTTTGCTCCCTATGCTACACCAAAAAAGAAGAAAAGAAGAAAAAATCATATCCCTCTATGCATACATATGGAGTAAAACAAACATTTCATCTTAATCAATATATGTAATACATTACAAATTGGGGCTTGTGAAATATTAAAAAAAAAGATGGGATAAATATAAACACTGCATCACTCATAGTTATATACTAAAGTATTACAATGTGAATGACATTTGTTAAATATGTTACCATGCTATATGTATTACAACATACATATGATATATGAAGATTATATGAAATCTTTAGAATTGATTTTTATTAGAAGGAAAAAGAAAGAACAATTATGCATGAAACTATATATATATATATATAATGAGATCTAAATTCAGGCATCTAAAAATCTAGGGAAAGTATATGATGAAGAAGAAAAAAAAGACCTTAGCTCCTTACGTAAAATATCACAAAAGACCATAGGTAGGATCCATGGAACAAACATATATTGGGAATCACAACATATATATCAGATCAAACTGAAGCCAGCTTTAGCTAAAAAGCAATCCTTCGAAAACTGATCAAACAGTACTGAAACACATCATACATATACATACATATATATACAGTTTTTTCATAATTCATTGCTTTGAGTATACCAAAAGCATCCTCCACTTCCAAAAAGAAAATCACCCAGAAAAAGTAAAAGAAAAATGAAGAGAAGCTCACACGATAGAACACAGCTTGATAACTCTTTGATAATCCTCAGAGAGATCTGATTGAAAACCAACGTTGTGTTTGTGTGTGTTAAAGCTAAGAAACTTTTTATTTGTTACTTTTAAAGACAAAGATACTCGAACCAGACAAAAAAAAAAAAAAAGAAGGAAAAAGAAAAACACAGGGAGGATGAAAGAAAATGGAACAAGAAAGGCGGGTGTAATGAAAAGTTATATTTATAAACACTCTCTTGGGAATTGAACTTAAAAACTTAAAAGACTTTTCCTTTCTTCCACGACCACCCCTTTGTCCACTAGTTGTTTAAAGGGGAAAAGAAGGTCAAATAAACCGATCCCAAGGGAAGGTGGTGAGGAATGGGAAAAGAGAAAGAAGATAGGGTTAAATAAGAGAAAAGGAAAATGGAAACTCATTAACCTATTACATACATATATACATATACACATGCCCTAATAATCTATCCCTCTCAAACATTCTTTTTCTCTCTCTCTTTGTGAATACCCTTTTTTTCTTAAAAAAAAAAGTGAGAAAATGGAGCTTGATTGCTGGAAAAGCTTTGAGGGGGTGAAAGATAAAGGAGGCTGCTTATTTCAATTACAAAAGAAAGAGAGAGAGGTGTCAACTTCCATTGCCACCCACCAGCTACTGATAAAGACTAAATGAGTGTATAATTTGGTCTTCAAATTTCATTTTTTATTAATAAGAGAGAAAAAAAATTAATTAAGAAGAATGATATATGATCATATAATCCAATGGTGAAGATTAAATGGGCAGCTCAAAAGGGTTGCTTTCATAAAGGGTATTAACGTTTATTAGATTAAGTAGTAAATAGTTGAACATTTTAAGTAAGATAATATTTTAAGTTTTATAAAAAATTAATGTAAAAAATTGTTTTTTATTCAATTTAACTCTAAATTTATTATATATATACTAAATTGTAGTGTATGAGTGAAAAAATATGTAATAAATATATAAAATATTAATAAAAATAATAATGCTTTAGCTAAAATGGTAAAAGATGAAGTGAAAATTATAATGTTGTGGATTTGAATCCTTTCGTGAATTTGTTTATATATTTTATATATTTTATATAAAAATATAAAAAATTATATAAATATTTAATTTTTGATTTATTAAAAATTAAATTGATAACTTGATTAGTGAGTGATACCAATTTTAATAAGAATCTTAAATTGATTAAATATTAATTCAATTGGTATGAATAATATTGCTAATACAAGAGGTCATGAGTTTGAGTGTGCCGAAGCGCGTTAATCTTTTACTTATAGATTAGAGAAAGACTATAGGTAATACACATTATAACTATGTGGTGGTGTTGGAGATTTTTTTCTTAAAAAAAAGTTCACTTTATTAAGTAAGAAATTCAATTCTTTTTGTATTTTGGTAATCTTATCTTTGTTGTTCACCGCGTGGTGAGCACCATCAGATTCCTAATAATAACCGGAATATATTACCCTTACCCTTATTCAATATGATCTCACATGCTCTTCGTTAATGGCAGCCTCCAAGTGTATATATATATATATATATATATAGATATATATATATATAATATAAAGTCAATTAAAATAAAATTTCCGATTATAATTATAAATGCATCATATAATCTGAATAATTATACTCAATATTATAACATATTACCATATTAATAATCTAAATATATATTACCATATTAATAATCTAAATATATCTAAACTAAAATAAAAATAAATTAAAATAAATTTACATATAACACCTAAACTATATAGTTCAATGACCCGAACTCAAAATTTTGAATTTAATTTAATAATCGGACCATTTTACTAAATTCTTTACATTCTTTGTCCCTCATGGGAAAATTAATTAGTGTGGTCTAAGTGACATAAAATGTATACAAAGATGTTATTTTCTTTCACATGCAATATTATAATTTTTTTTAAAATTCCAAAACAAACAAAAGCTTAAACCCAAAACAAATGAAAAATAATAATAATAAAAAGTGCAAATATTTTAATGATATGAAAATAATACATCTGAGAAAAGCCTTTTTAAGGTTAGGGTAATATAAAATATAGATTGTAAAAAGTAGTGACCAGCAAATTTGCACGCGATGTGAGCCTTCCCCATTGATTTGGTCAGCATTATTTAATTCTAATTTAATTAATGATATATAAAATTATTTATGATGTGTCGTTTTTGATTCGTCCATTGACTATTTTATTTTATCTTTAATTAAATTTACCAAGCTTTCACGAGCTGACCCCACGAACCGACTCTATACATGTCAGATAGTGACACTTCTCCAAATTAAAGACCTCTTAAAATAATATCTTTTTTTATTCATATAAAATAAATAAATAAATACAAGAAATTCACTCGGCTCAGTTCTTAAGTCTGAGCCAGATAAAAGCCGAGATGCAGAACAGGATTTTTAAGGGAAAGAAATACTTTTTTTACTTATTTGTTTAATTAAATAAATAAATAATTTTAGTATTAATTCAATTAACATTAATATTTTATAGATTTTTATAAGTTGTATGTTTAAATAAATTTAGGTGCATAATGTTGTTATATTATATGTATTACCAATAATGTGTTTGGGAGGTTAAAAATAAGTTTAAAATTTTCGTTTTACGATTCGTGATTATCTTTTTAATGATATTGTATTTGTTCAACATTTATATAATATTATAAATTAGGAAAAAATTTGAAACAAGAAGCTTATGATTTAATGGATTAAATCGAAAATGGTAAAAACATCATGGAAGTCATTATATTACTTAGTCGAATTATTTTTTTCTCTTTATTAAAAAATAGTAAAAAGTAAGTTTATCACTTTATTAAAACTTTTATCTATTTCTTTTATTAAAATTAGGCATGTTGATAGAATATGTACCTTATATTAAAATAAATAAACTAATTTTTAATAATAAAAATTAATAAAATTTTAATATAACATACATAAATTTATTTTTTAAATAAAATAAAATAAAATTTAACTTATAATACAACAATATCGGTAAAATATTTACCATTCTAAAATTGATGATTTAATCAACTGAATCACTATCCACCCCGTTTTACAATATACTAAATAGAAACTCTTCATCTATAAATAGTAGAGTGGAACCCACAAAACGGAACAACATGTCGGGGCTCAGGGACGTGGCGGCTAATGGTCCGGCGTGGTCGAGCCCCACGATCATTAGGCTCACCATTTTGGTTTGCAGGCTGGCTCTTTCAAGTGCTGTGGGTCCCACCCCCGTTATCTCCTTTGGGGGTCCGCTTTTACCATCTTTTTCTCTTTTAAATATTAACCCTTTTTTTTTCTTTCTTTTTAAAAATAATTTTCGTTGGTTATTTTCAGCTTTATTGTTTATGCTTGCCGATAAGTAATATAAATGTATGGTTTATCCATGCTCTGAGGCATCGCCTAGGGTTGAGGGATTACATTAAAATTATAAAATCTTTCTTTATTTTTTTTTTTGTGTGTGTATATTTCTTTTTTGGTCCTTTTGAGTTGTTTTCGTTGAGACGAAAGTATAGAAGTGAAGCAAAAGTCTTGAACATTATCCAAGTTTCATCTTTGGACCCATCCCTTTTTCTTGCTTGGCGTTGTGCCATTCGACCCTCTAATGCCTTTTATCATATATTATATGGATTTCACCATAGTTTTATTGATTTAATATGTGGAGTTTCTTTTCTTGAATATTTCATTGTACCAAAAAGAAAACTTCGGTATTGCATGAAAAGTTTTCATATCATCCTTTGGGTTTAAGGTTTTATTGAACAAATTTTATAATTTTATATAAGGTTACCTATCAAAATTTTTTTATATAGAGTTAATTAATAATATATCAGGTTTAATATATTATTTGGCATTCAATTTAATTTTTTTCTTCTAATGTGATATTTATGTTTTTTCAATGTGGTATGTACTTGTGTTTAGTAAAAGTTATACATTTTGATACTTGAAGGTAACACCGTTAATTTCTTAGAATTTAATATAGGTTTTAAAGTTGATTTAACGAAAATTCATAATTAACTAATTCTTTTAGCAATTGACTTTTCTAAATCAACCTTAAACCCCAAAAAAGCACACCTATCAAACTATATTTAACAAAATTTACAATTAACATTAATTTTATTTATTAAAAATAAGAAAAATTCAAACTTAATAATAATATTAACAATCAAATTTTCTCAATTCAATGTACCAAAATATATAACTTTTATCAAATACGAATATAACATTAAAAAGAACACAGATATTACGTTAGAAAAATTATAAAATTCATATTAAGCTACACCATATAGGGAAAAAAACAATCGTTATTTAACTAAAGTTGTTTGGTAGCTTTGATGATCACAAAAGCAACACAAAAGGGTGACTCAAGAATTGGTCAAAATAAAAAATATATACTAAGAGAAACATATGCTGCCATTTTCTGATGTAAAAGAGAATATATACTAATAAATAAACAAAAAGAAATGGTTTTATCTTTGTTAGGTCATTTGTGTTTTCTATAGATGTTTGTTGTTGCATGTATTAATTTTATATACATGTTACTAAATTTTGTTGCTTTGCAAATAAATGAAACACTAAAATGGGGAGAAAAAACAAAATAAAAAAGCTAATGGAAAAGCAAGTGGTGGGGTTTGATCTAAAATCATTGCTGATGTAAACTCATAATTGTTTTGGTTCCCCACGTTTTAACCAAAGGAAATGGCCAAATGGGCAAAACTTCTCGAAAAGGACTTAATTGAATTCGGCAAAAGGCTTTTCCATTGCCCTTATTTGTTGTCCATTTCTCCTCTAAACTTTCATTCCACGACATTAACACCCTTTTCTTTCTCGCATTATTTCCACATTTGTTTTTCACTTTAATATTTTCTACTTTGGTAGAGAAGATTCATCCCCTTTTTAGTTAAGAAGTTATGTCACGAAATCCCATCCAATTCTTTACTTTTTCTTTTTTTTTTTTTACTCGGTGAAACAATTTAAACCTATTCATGATCAAACCAGAAATGATATTTATGAAAACATTATCACTTTTTCCAATCAGTTGCGGGTATAATTTTATCTTTCTATTATTAATATCATACCTTAGCCTAGTTATTGATATTGTTAAAATATGCCTCAAGTATCTGTACATTTTGTATTTTAAATTTTTGTCGCCTTACTCTTATTTTCATTGATTTAATCTCTTTACTTTTTGGATTTAAAAATTCAAATTCAATTGTTTAGTACTATGACATTTTGAAATAAACAAATGCTCGTTTGGTAACTACGCAAAAAAAATAAATATTGTTGTAATAGACTTGATTTTAATAGAAGAATTTTCATGGTATTAACAATTGAAGTTGCATTTCTGAATTTGAAAAAGTAGGGAGACTAAATTCATGGAAATAGAAGTAGACGGACTAAGTTTCAAATGTACGAAGAGTACAAAATCTTAACATACTTTAACCTTAAAAAAATTCGTTAATCAACTAATGTGACGTGGAATTTTTTAATCGAAACCTGAAATCATTTTCCATTAAATTTTTTTTTTCTTTGAAAAATTTTCAGCTTAATCTTATAATTTGGATTTTTAAACAAAATTACATCAATCAATTAACAGAACTTTTAGTGATTTGAATTAAGATACAACATTACTACTAGTAAAATGATGAAATTGAAATATAAGGATGTAATCACCAAATTAATGTAATATAGGCACTAAAACCATAATTCTATATTCTTAGACTCTAATAACAGTACTTCATGTTAATATACATCTTTAGGAAGCCATTGAAGGTGGTGGTAGCTCCCACCTAGCTAGCTAGATTCGCTATTCGTGTTTGGGCCAATACATTCCTAGAATATTTATATATGTATGTACCAACAAATGACATGGAGTAAAGCTTATGCAAATATACACATCAAGTAGGCCATAAGTTTGATACATACAAAAAAAAAAAAACAATAATATATAAATTTCAACTGTATTCAACATCAAACTTGAAGAATTAATGTTTTACCAATACATTATTATTCAAAAGAATTTTGGGATTTATATTTTGCAGTCTCTTTCCCCTCTTCTTTATTCCCTTTATAAACAATGACATTTATTTAAAGATTTTATTACCTTTACAAACTGCGGTATTTATTTAAGGATTTTATTATAGTGAAATTCCATGTCACATAGAAATTGTATTGAGAAACATAATTTTACATTTTATCAATTCAATCGTTTTCAACACTAAAGAAAAATAATTTCAAAAAAAAAATAACGTATTCGATAATTGATTTAACAGATTTCAAAGCATCAAGACAATTTCTTAATTTCAAACATTACTTGAACGGATGGTTACAATATCTTTATTTTTATATTTTAACTACAACAATTCATTTAAAAAAATTTCTCGAAATTCCGTTATAACAAAATCGAAAACTTAATTTAGATGAAAAAAATGATGGACATTAAATCAATATAAATATATTGATCTAATAATGGCAAGGTAGACTAAATATGGAAACCATGATTACAATGTTGGAAAACAAAAAACCTTAACATATGAAGCACGTGGGAATATTTCTTTTTGTTGCCCAAAAGAAAATTTGTAGCCCTACTCGTCAGTAACAGATAGGGTCTTTTCCCTTTTGATATGTTACCTGGATTTTTTTCTATTGCAAAGACAGAAATTTTATGACCAAATCTTCTTGTTCATGTTTGGCTGGTAGGGTAAAACACAAGTCATTAAGAGCTCACCGTTACAGAAATTTTATGACCAAATCTTCTTGTTCATGTTAGGTGATTTTAAGATTTAAAATTTTTGGGTTATTTCGGAATTTGATTGTCTAGATTTGGATTAGTTTTGAGATTATGTTGTTTTGGTTCGGATTAATTTAGTTTAGTTATTTTGAGTTTGAGTTGTTCGGGTTTGTCAGTTGATTTTTTGAATTAGATTATATGGTGTTCAAATAATTTTTGGTCTTTTTGAATTCTATCATTTTGAGTTTAAGTTATTCTTAATTTAGATTCAAGTTGTACAAATTAAAGTTTTTTATCAGCAAATGAATAATTACTCAAGTTTTTATCATTTTGAATTTAGTTAGTTTTGATTTCAAGGTTCAAATTCCACACATAAAGGGTTTTTTCTAAATGGACTTAGGGTGGGTTTGATGGTCGGTGCGTTTACTTGCAGTTAGTGTAAAAATAGCGGTGACAATGAGATTAAATACTGTAATGATATTATTAAAGCGTGAGACAAAAAGAAACTAAACGCACCGCACCTCACTTCTCCGCCTATCCAAACTCAACCTTAAATTATTATTTTTTTATAGATTTTAATAAACATAAAAAGATAATACCACTCTCCGAGCAATATTTTTTAATTTTTAAAAGCAATTGTTTTTAAGACTTTTCCTAATTTATAAGTAAGTGCCCATAGGGGGAAAGCCGAAATTTTATTTTGAGCGGAATTAAGTTAAAATCTTTTATAAGAGTTAAAATGTAACTTCACCATTATATTGGCTAATATCGTTATAATTTTTAAAGGATTAAATTAAAATCTTATCATTTTTTGACAGATCAAAAGTAATTTTACCATTACAAATTTATAATATTATATATTTTAAAGGGTCAAAATATAATTTTTCAATTTTTAAAAGTCGATACCATTACTTATCCTTCCCCATTCGTAAATATTCGATTAACTCATTATATTAACATGATAAAGAATATAAATATACACTAAACTTGTTATAAGACTGACGTAAGATAAAACATCATGCTCTAATTGGTAAACAAATGGGAAAAAACACACACTATAAAACCTAATGAATGAAATTCATAATAATATGCACTATTTTTTAGATTAAACAATTAGATTAAAAGTTTAATTTTCTTTTCTTTCTATTTTCTTACCAAACGATTTAATTATAAAATAAAATGATGGGTTTTTTTTTTGAAAGTGGAGATGATTCTAAAAATAAGTTATTATAATTGATATAATTAGAATGACTTAATTCATGCTTCCTCCTAATATCCACACTTATTGCTAAAACTATTGATGCCACTACTTACAATTTCACATTATGGCATAACCGTTGATCCATTATTTTATATTAATTCAAGCTAATTAAAATAATCTACAATTTGCCTTTCCCTAATTTTATGTCTTGTGAAAAAGCTTGTCTATTAGCCATTATTAAATTTATATAATCATCTACCTGCATGGTGATAAATGTCCACAACTAGTGATAAGAATTTAATCATGTAATTTGTTTTTAGTAATTCTAAACCCTTAATCCTTAAATAAAAGGATTAAATATATTTGAGCGCACTCGAATTTATATCTTCCTACACCGACAATAATGATAGTGCCCACCAATTTAAGACTCAACCGGCTAGATCAATATATCAATATATTATTATATTTAATGAATTGTTATAAATAATATCGTTACAAATAATATATTAGTTCATTTTAAAGAATCCCATGAAAAATTTAAATTTTAAAAATTTTATTAATTATTAATATTGAATATAATTTTCTTGAATCTCAATTGTTTGATTTATTAGTCAAGGGCATTTATTATATCTCAAAATTATGAGATTGATTCGCAGGTTATATCTATAAGATAATTTATTAAACGAGTACTTGATATATATAATATGTTGAGGTTAATCCTACTTTAAATAAATTCATAACTCAATATTTTTATTAAAATCTTCTCATATTTTAAATCTATCCTCAAACAAATTTTTAAAAAAATTAAAAAGAAAAGAGTTTCGATAATCAAAGGTCAACTATTCATGCACAAAAACACATGCACGCATCATTTGTTGATTTGTTGCTCAAGGCGTGATGGAGATGGCTAATAATTACTGCAATTTTCATGTCTTTTTTCAGTGGCTTGTGGCTCTTTCTAGCAAATATTAAAGCAATTGCTCACTAATCTCTATGTATAAAATAAATATAATTTGTGAATTTTGCTTTCAAATTATGCAATTTTATTATGTTAAATAAGTTATAATTTTACATTTAGTAATGATAAGAAATTAACTATCATCTAAAAATATTCTTATTGTAAATAATAATATAATTAACCTTGACAAAATATCCTTAATATATTGTTTAAAAACGATTATTCTTGGTGTATTTTATGTAAATAGACAATGATTTCATTTTGGTTTATATGTCCCTTCAGGATAATAATACCAATTATGACAATAATTATAAGATTAAGAAATTAGAACAAATAAAGGGTAAAGAGATTAGTGGAATTTGGAATGATTGGCATTTCGAAAACAATTTCAATTTCATCCCCATAATTAATTTCACGATTATGTGGCTCAATCACCTGCAAATTAGAGTACATCTTTGGCCTATATACTATGGGACCAAGCTAGAGATTTGATGGCTATATATCCATGGGACTTAATCGATGAGAATGCCTAAAATTTTATTTATCTTGTAAAATAAATAAAAAATTGTTATAATTTTTTTGGTCAAATTTGATTTTAATCCCTCTATTACGCTCATGTTTGGAATTTAATCTTTTCATGTTATTAATAAGTCCAAATAGCTAAAACTGTTAACTATTCAAATCAGAAGACTGACGTGAATTTTTTTTCTTTAAAAAAATCTCTAATAATTCATCGTATTGTCATGAATTTCCACGTGTTGGAAGGGATATTTTTAAGAAAAAAAATTCATGGCCATTTTTAACCAAAAGACTTATCAATATTAGCTATTTGATTATCTAATAATATTATTATAAAAGTAAAGAGATTAAATTATATTAAATTAAAATTCAAGACTAAATCTCATATTTGATTGTAGTAAATGGACAAAACTGAAATTTGACATTTTCTAATGGATATCAAGTTACTAATTAGTATTTGATAAATGTTTTTACTAAATAATATTAAGTTTAGAAAATAGATTCAAATGAAATTATAAAACCAAACATGTTTCATTTAACCCTAGAAGTTGAACAAATTTACCTTGTGAAACTCCATGCATACAAAGTTGAATCTATATGACATGGCAAACATAACTAGAATTTGTTTTCTTGTCTGTAATAATCAAACCTTTCAAAAACCCAAAGCATGATTTCACATTTTACACGCGGCTGATCATCATCAATTATAAGCCAAACCATGTTTTTGTCTTTGAATTTTATGTTCATGACATTGTTGAAAAAACACCGTTTCTTCATTGAAAACAACAAACATTTAACAAAGTCAACCCTAAATCCTTAAAAGAAAACATGTAATTAACAAAATATAATAAGATTTTTGTGTTATAAGTAAAAGTACTCATGAATTAGATCGAATTGTGTTTAATTTATATTTGGTATTAATATTATGTGTAGTGTTTAAGTCTAACGTAACCTAAAATATGACCGGTTTAAGCACAATAATAATATTTTTTATTTTTAAAAATATAATTATTTTTATTAAATATTTAATAATTACATATCTTTTACTACTGCTACATTTTTTATTCTAAACATAAATAAATTAACATACTTTTAATATTTATATCGTATTATATTATATTTAATTCACATGATAAATTTATAATATATAAAATAAAATATCATAAACCTGAAAATGGATCGAGCCAAGTAAGGCTTGAGTTTTGAATATTGAAGCCTGAGTCAATTTCATATTTTAAAATTTTGACATGATAAATAAAATAAAAATAAAAATATCATAAACTTAAAAATGGATCAAACCAAGTTGAGCCATGTAGGGCTCGAGCTTTGAATATTAGATCCTAAGTCAATCCCATATTAAATTTTTTTTTCAAATTTATTTTTCGAACTTAATATTCTTGTTCAAACCCTCCTAAATTTCAGGTGAGTGACAAGTAACTTAACCCTTAAACAAATCTAATCATAAATAAATTTATAATCAAATTTTCAATTAACATTAACTCAAATTTAATCTATGAGTAACCCCTATTTTTACCTAGGTCAGCCATTAAAAGAGTGGGAGATTAATGAGGTATAATAGAGGTGCTAGTGATGCAACCATGGCCGCAACTTAAGTTGGTGATGGTGGGGACTAAAACAATATCAAATTTGATCGAAAGAGTCAATAAAGAGATGGTGTTTCAAATGATAACAGGGGGGACCCTAGGAGACCTTTTTGTTGATATTTTTTTTTTTTTTTTGCCTTTAGTAGTTAATGTGGTAAAACATGATACATATGAAGAAGCTTTTAAGCCATTATCAATCTAAACCATCAAATCTCATTTTTCCTAAAAGTTCTTCAAAGATCATTTTCTTATAATTGAAGCAAATTTTGGTTAACAAGAGATTGGGTTCAATTCCCTATGAGAAAAAAGTTTAAAAAAATTGCTATAAAATTATTGTAGCAATAATTAGAATTTACAGGAGAACAGTATTCATACGTAGAGAACAAGGTATTCCAAAGCAGAATATTATATATTATATATCGAATGAATTTAATACTATAATTAAGTTGGGACAAAGTTACCTATATCAGAGTTGCTCTCAAACACTGTCGATATGAAAACTAAAGCAAGAAAATTATGGAGAAATATTTCTTATTGATAATTGTTGGTTACTTCTTCATGATCAACCAACAGAGCGGAGGGAAAGTCAAAAATTTTATTTAAGGGTCCAAGATAAAATTATAGATTTAGGGTTAAAACTAAAAGTTTTGTGCTAAAAATATTTCAATTAAATTATTAGTTTTTCAAAAGGATTAAAATTATAATTTTTCTATTTAATAAAATGTTAAAAAGGATTAAACTGAATCTTGTAATTTTAGAGAGGGGCTATGAATGCAATTGTCTTATTGAGCCAGAAGTCCCTGCCTGCCCCCCCTTTGTCTATGCCCCTGTAGTTGAGCTTATATAGACACAACTGTAACTCTTTATAGTAACTGTAAATTAACAACTTTTAATAGATGAAAAACTAACTCAACAATGTGAGAACCGTAAAACAAATAAGATATAAAGCTCAATAAATCTAGATCAATCATGTCAGATCATCATGAACAAAAATAGATGAGGAAGCACATTTGAATCTATCGATATATTGAGATATTGAAATCCTATGGATTTGATCTTCTAAATTAACACATAAGTATTTACGAAAGTAGCTTACATATATGTAGTTAGGGGATAATAATCCTAATATATAACTTTTTTACATCGACCTTAATTTCTAATCAGTTCGTCATCAATTAGAAATTAGTTACTACAATATTTACACATATTTTTTTCATATTTTATTTAATAACTGGAAGCCCAATGAGTCTTAACTACATTAGATCATTTTTAATTTGGGCTAACCTTTTATAACAGTAAATAATATGTAATTTTCTTATTATATACATGTGATGTCCATATTATTGGACAAACAAATTAACTTAAAGTAATAGCAGCTAAGAAGAAGCAACCTTTTTTATATACCCCTATCATTTTGCTTCTCTAAACATTCTTTAAACTTAATCCCATGAGAGAGCAAACACTAAGCTTAACCCATAATCTATTAAACGCAATTGCTGTCAAGGGTTTTGTAACTATATCAACTACTAGATATTTCCTTGGTACATAAATTAACTTTTAACCTACCTTGCATTACCTTTTCTCTTATGAAATGCAAATCAAACTCAACATGCTGGACTCGATTATGGAGCATTGGATTCACTGCAAGTGCGATTGGACTTGTTACACCCCATACCTGACCTAATCATTAGGTCTAAGCTACGGAATGTCGCATTCGTTACCGGAGCAACAACAATTGATTATATACAATTTTCACCATTAATCAATAAGTTACATGTTTTACATGCATAAAACACAATATTTAATCATTCCTGGGCCATATATGAGTTTTCAAAAGCTCAATACCATCCCAGGGTCGAATGAGGACTAAATTGTAACATTTTCAAAACTTCCCAAGCTGGTATTGCGACTTCCAGGGCTTGATGGTGCAACATTGAAGACAATATACAAACTCTCCAACCTGAGAACCAAATTTGTATATTTTTCAAAATAAAACAGAACCAACATCGCGACCTCAAACAGGGATTTTGTGATGAAATAACCTGATGTCGAAACATTCAGGATGTGAAGTCGTGACTTCACAGGTAGTCCACTAAAAATAACCTGATGTCGAAACATTCAGGATGTGAAGTCGTGACTTCACAGGTAGTCCACTAACTCCCAAATTTCATGCTTTTCCAAGCTGGTATAAGCCTTCAAAGGTTAGCCATAAGGCCACCAAATGACCATTCTCACACCTAAGACAGTTCAATATACAATTTGCAATCCAATAACACATTTCCCATGCATAGCTATAAACCATTTCCATATATATTCACAACTCATTTATACAAACTTGACCATTTCCAACATTTAACAGAGTAATCTTAGGTACATGCCACTTAACCAAATGAAATGAGCTATACAAACTTAGTTGAGTCGAAAACAGTGGACTGGATGCTGAGTTCACTTCTCGAGGCTTTGAGTATCATTTATACTTGCACACAAAACAAATAAACCATACGCTGAGTGATAAAGCTCAGTGCTACTTCCATGATTCAAGATAGCCTAAACATTTACAAATGGTCATATATAGTACAATTACATAATCTATTCAAGTTATAACCTATCAAACCAAACAATTTTACATCTTAGATACAAGTAAGTACACATATATAGTAGATAATCAATTCATTATTAATTATTTGCAAGACAAGTTTTACTTTCTATTCCCACTGCAATTTCATAATAGATTTCTATTTTATTCAAATTGTTACTGGGTTATAAACAATACCTAAATGTGGTGTGAATGTGTGATGCTGGTCAAAACACCTAGCCACAATCAATAGTCCCCTTAAGATATTGTTAGCAAAATTTGTATGAAAAAAAATTTTATTGGCACAACGGAAATTTAAATTTTTTTTCTATAAAATAAAACATTTATTGTGATATCTGCAACAATAAATTTGATCAAATAAAGTACCTATGTTGTTGAGCTAGGGAGATAGGCCGAAATGCAGTATGCCATTGGGAAGGGGTCAAATTTATCGAATAGTCTAATATGAAGTCTAGATTCTTCTAACTTTCAATCGAATGATCTCCTATATTCTCGGGTTCTCGAATACTTAGAGAGTGGGCCCTAACTCAAAGAACTTTCTAGAGGGGTAGTTGATTTTTTCTTTTTTGGGGTTTCAAATTGAAAATCAATTTTCTAAATTTAAATTATAATTGAAAAAAAGAATTAAATTCTAATCTAACAAATTTAGAATAAGAAAAACTAAAAAAATAGAATTTATTTGAGTCTAAGCAAAACAACTCGAATAAATTTTCGCTAAAATTTGATAGAGTTTCCCCACTTACTTAGCTGTGAATCATGTCACCCTTATATGCATATATAGAGAGAAAGTTATAAGAGTTATACTTAAATTGGAAGAATGGTTGTGATCTATCATTATGTGCGATTATCTCCTCTATAGAAATAAAAAAAAAGGAAAAAAAAAAGAGCAAATATGCTAGTAAATAAAATACTAGAAAATATCAACTTAGGTTAGTACGATTAATAATATCAGCTTAGGGATTAATTACACAACCTTGACTACCAACTACAAATTGGTTAAAATTGAAGCAAGTTGAAAGTCATAGTGCTAATACCTAAAGTTGTGAACCAGATACCTACTACAGGCCAAGCAGCTAAGAAGAAATGTATAAAACAATAATTATTGCAACTAGCATATTGAAAGATCAATTGACCAAAATAACCATAAGCAACTACGATATTATAAGTTTCTTCATGTTGACCGAATCTGTAACCTTCATTAGCAGATTCAATTTTTGTGGTTTCCCTGATCAAATTAGAGGTTACCAATGAACCATGTGTAACACTGAATAGGGAGCCACCGAATACACCAACTATGCCTAACATGTAACGGCCTAATTTTCAGTAGTGTCGGAAATGGTGATTTGAGATCACTAAATTCGACAAATAAGATTGAACAAGATAGTAATTTAATATTTATGAGTCAAGTAAGAATTTAGAAGAATTTGTGAAATGGTGAAATTAGTGAATTAAAAGAATTTATTAGGTCAAACGGGTCAAAAATGAGGTATCGAGACCTCAAAGTTGAAAATCGAGCTATAAATATTTTTTATAAATATTTATGGAGTGTCATTGAGTTAGTATTAAAGTTCCGTTAGAAAATTTTAACGTTTGGATGGCTAATTAATTAAAAGGACTAAATTGAAAATAGCGCAAAATTTGTTAAATTGTGAGTAAATAGCTTAAGTATTTAAAAATATGGATTTAAAGAGCAATTAGACCCAAAGGTTAATGGCTGGACGGTTTGGGTATGAAATAAGCAAGAAAACAATGTGAACAAGGGCAAAATTGGAAATAGCATAAAAGTTAATAGTTAAATAATGATGTAATTGAAAAATCTAGACATTTCTTCATATTTTCTCAGCTAAAACGCCATAGAAGGTCTGGAGAAAGCTGGTTTTCATATTTTACATCATGTGAGTTTAATTCTTACTTTTCTTGATAATTTTATGTTTTTATGACTTTTACAATTAGGTCCACTTGTAGAATTCATTAGTTTTTGATTTTATGGGTGAAATTGGAAGTTACCCTGGATGGATAAGGAATTTTATGATTAATTATTATGAAATTTAAGTTCTAATTTTATATTAAGGTGGTTTTATTAAGTGATTTTGATAGGAAATGATATTTAGGACCTAATTGTGAAAAAGTTGTGAATTGAAGGTTTCTGTTGAAATTAAGAATATAAAAGGTTTTGAAATAGTTTATAATGATAAAATAAAGTGTTAATTTAGAAAAATTAGTTCAATTGATGGGTGAATTGAGAAGGACTAAATTATGAAAATTGTAAATTTTGGGGTAAAAGTGCAATTTCGAAATTTGAACAGCATAAATTGTGAAGTGAAATAGAATTGAAATGGATGCTAATGAAGGAATGATTTTATAATTATAGATCAAGAAAACGAATCAATCGTGGAAAGGAGAAAATTCAAGAATAGTCCCCAATTTCTCGACTTTTACAAATTAGTCCGTAAGTTCATATGGCAAAGTTCAATGTTTTGATATGAAAATATTATGATTGTTAAAGTATTTTATTGTTGATGAATACTATCAATTTGCATTAACTAATGAATAATGTGTAACTAAAAGTACAAATTAGTAGGAACAATGGATTTGAGTGCTTCTATTTTGTGACCTCGATGAGTTGATGAAACATATGTGACAAGTGTGCCCGTTTAAGACCATAGCTGGGCTATGGCATCGGTGAAATGTGATAATGCGACTCAGATAAGACCATAGTGGGCTATGGCATCAGATAATGTGATAATGTGATTCCGTATAAGATCATGTCCGGATATGGCTTCGGTATGATATGTGAACCGTGTAAGACCATGGCAAGGCTATGGCTTCGTGTGTGATGCGTATCAATGTGAAAGTCCATAGTTTACTATGGCAATGTGATAATGAAGCACTCAATTCCTTATTGTTCCCTAATTTGACAATGAAGTAAATGAGAAATGGGCCTAAGGGAGTTAAATTGTGAGTTGCCATATGGAAATTATTCCAATGAATTATTAATGAAATTGTGATTTGGAGGATGAAATAGTTAAACTAATAGATATATGATTGTGTACGATATTTGATATGATTTGTGTTTATATGCCTATGAGCTTACTAAGCTTCAATAAGCTTACTTGTGTGTGTTTAATATTTTATGTAGATTGACTTGAAGTGAAGTGGGTAGATCGGATCAACACAACAGGGCACACTATTCAGATCAATTCGGTAGTTTTTGTTTTATGTTTAAAGATTTATATGGCATGTATAGAGTTTGAATGAATTGAAGTAAAGATGTTATAAACTAGTTAACAATATTTGTACTAAAACAGTTTTCGGTAAGTAGCAGTAGTTTGACTTTGAAAAATCACTAAAAATAGTAGAAATGGAATTAAATAATGAATAAATTATGGAATCGAATCTTGATGAGTTTATTTTCATATGGAAGAAGCAAAACAGGTATATGAGCTATATTTTATGAGATGTTTAAATTTTTGTGAAACAGGGCCAGAGCGATTTCTGGATCCCCTGTTCTGACTTTGGAAATTCACCATAAATTGTACAAAGATAATTAGAAGTCATACTTTATATGTACAGATTCCTTATTGAGTCTAGTTTTATTAGAGACAAACGGTATAGTCATTGAAGCTCTGTACAGAGAGATATCTGATTCGTAATACACAAAGGTCAGAGTAGTCAAACCCTGAAATAGGGGAGATTTTAAATAATAAACTGTACTAATTTGCTTGACCAAAAATTCTAGAAAAAAATTGGTAAGTAGATATATGAGTATAAATTCAGAGAAAATTTACGGATTTGGATTTTGAGTTTTATAACTCGAGATATGAATTATTTAGCAACTATGACACAGTTAGACAGCTTGTCTGAAAAGTATTATATAAATTATCTAAATTTGGTTAAGTGCTCAAATAAGTTTAGTAGTGCCTTGTGCTCGACTCCGAAACGGTCTCGGTAAGGGCGTTACATTTATTGGTATCGAGCTTGGTTTAGCGATTCTCGAATATGTATGATGTGAAAAGTGTCTAGAATTACATGCCATATAAATCATGATAGTGTGTGTATGATCCGATCTAATCCTTGTTTTATTATAGATTATCTTCGATTTGAAAAGATGTCGATAGACCGAATAAACCGAGCAAGAAGAAGTTAATAGCGAGTACAAATCTCTGAACAAGGAACAAGTAGTGAAGCTCTGATTTCATTGATGCGAGAACAAGAACTCAAAAATATGATTTATGGATTCATGAATCGTGGTATAATGAGAATGTGCGAGAAAGAAATCGACTCGCAACCTCCTCCCCTATCTCAACATCTCGTAGTACCCCGGTTGCTCCTCCACCTCCTCCGACAACCGAATCGCAAACGTTCTCCATTTGAAAAGCTCGAAAAACATGGGGTGAAGAATTTGGGGAAGAACAGACGATGACCCCAAAAGTGAATATTGGTTACAAAGTATAATGAGGGTTTTAAGCAAATGGCGTGCTCACCAGATGATTACTTAATATGTGCCGTGTCATTATTGAAAGAAGAAGCTTATAACTGGTGGGAAACAATAGAAGTCATTGTAATCTACCGAGAAGATCACTTGGGAATTTTTTCAAAATGAATTTAAGAAGAAATATGTCGGTAGAAGATATCCGGATAAGAAGAAAGAGAATTTCTCGACTTACGACGTGGAAACAAGTCGGTGGCTGAATATGAAAGAGAATTTGTTTATCCGAGCAAATATGCTCGAGATATAGTACCCATCAAGAAGAAATGTGTATCGATTTGAAGAAGGGCTTAATGATGAGATTAAAATGATGATAGGGGCATTGAGATACGAGAATTTGTTGTTCTATCGATCGTGCTCGAAGCTTGAAGAAGTATATAATAAAAAGATGCAACGAGATAGAAGAAGTAAAGAATCTTTCAAAAGAAGTGCATCTAAGTCATTTTCGCTTTACCAAAGAAGAAATCTAAAGAGGAATTCAATGAGCCACTTCATTACCAGAAAGATCGGAAAAAGTAGGCCAAGACAATCGATTACAAAGCATCCGACAGACCATTGTTAATGTGGGTGGTGTACAAAATACCCAAAGGCCCAAGTGTCAACATTGTGGAAGAAGTCACCCGGTGAATGTAGAAGTAAATTAGGGCTTGTTATAAATGTGGGGCCACCGATCACTTTATTCGTGATTGTCCCCAATTACAAGTAGAAGAAGTGGAACAGAGGAGAAACCGAAAATTCTTCCTCAAAGGAAGACGCCTCGTCGGAAAGCGAAGGCTGTGGGCTACTCGTTCGGTATGAAAGATACTACTAGCCGATCGAAGTTAGGGCTCTGCTCGTACTTATGCCATTCAAGCGAGAGAAGAAGCAACACTCCGATGTAATTGCTGGTACTTTCTATCTTTATGATGTTCCTGTATGCTTTAATAGACCCCGGTCTACTCATTCATATATTTGCACTATGTTAGCATCTGAAAAGAACTTATTTGTTGAGCCTCACGATTATGATGTACAAGTTACAAATCCGTTAGGTCAAAGTGTGGTAGTTAATTTAATATGTCATAACCGCCCACCGAAAGTTAAGGGTCGTGATTTCCCGCCGATTTGATGTTGCTACCCTTTCGGAATTTGATGTTATCTTGGGCATGGACTGGTTAATGAAACATGACGCAATAGTGAATTGTCGAGAAAACGAATTAGCTTGAAATGTCAAACAGAGACATTATTTTGGTTGAGTCTGAAATGTGGATGACATGGTTAGAATGATTTCCTTTATGTCCGCTTTCGTAAATTGTTACGTAAAGGAAATGAGGCTTATTTAGCCTATATTCTTGATACTCAAGTTCGAATCAAAGTTAGAGCAACTATCTATTGTAAATGAATTCATGGATGTATTTCAAGAATTACCAGGTTACCACCGATAGAGAAGTTGAGTTCGTGATAGATGTGCTTCCTGAACAGCTCCCATATCGGTGACACCGTATAGAATGGCTCCAGCAGAATTAAGAGAGTTAAAAACGCAGCTTGCAAGAGTCATTAGACAAAGGGTTTATCGACCGAGTATGTCGCCGTGGGTGCACCTCGCCTTATTTGTGAAAAAGAAGGATGGTTCATTGAGGCTGTGCATAGATTACAGGCAGCTGAATAAGGTAACAATTAAAAATAAATATCCTTTGCCTCGTATTGATGATTTATTCGATCAGCTTAAGGATGCTACAGTGTTTTCAAAAATAGATCTCAGATCCGGTATTATCGCTTAAAGGTAAAGGAATGTGATGTACCGAAATGCTTTTAGAACTCGGTATGGTCATTATGAGTTCTTAGTTATGCCATTCGGTTTGACAAATGCTCCTCGCTTTTTATGGATTTAATGAATCGAATTTTCCAGTCTTACCTAGATAGATTTGTGGTTGTGTTTATTGACGATATACTGATCTATTCAAAGACAGAATCCGAGCATGCTCAGCACTTGAGAATTGTACTACAGATATTAAGGGAAAAACAGTTATATGAAAAATTTAGTAAATGTGAATTTTGGCTTCATGAAGTGGATTCTTGGGTCACATTGTGTCGATTGATGGTATACGGTAGATCCGAGTAAGGTGTCACGGTGATTAATTGGAAAACTCCAAAGAATGTTACTAAGTGCGAAGTTTCCTTGGATTAGCTGGTTACTATCGTCGATTTGTGAAAGATTTTTACCGATTGCTTCACCGATAACTAAATTATTACGAAGAATGTTGAGTTTGTATGGTCCGATGAGTGCCAACAAAGTTTTGATCAATTAAAGAAAATGTTGACAGAGGCTCGGTGTTAACTCATTTGAATCAGTGTGCCATATGTAGTATATAGTGATGCGTCTCTAATGGTTTAGGTTGTGTATTGATGCGATCAGAAAAGTTGTAGCATATGCTTCTCGGCGCTTAAAACCACATGAGAGGAATCTTGAGTTAGCCGCCATAGTATTTGCTTTAAAAATTTGGAGACACTACCTATATGGAGAGAAATGTTATGTATATAGCACCATAAAAGTTTGAAATATTTAATGTCTCGAAAGAGCTGAATTTGAGACAGAGGCGATGGTTAGAGTGTTGAAAGATTACGATCTTATCATTGATTATCATCCGGTAAGGCAAATGTAGTGGCGGATGCACTTAGTCGAAATCATCATTATTTGCTCTTCTGCGTTAAATGCTCATTTGTCCGTTAATGAAAATGGTTCTATATTAGTTGAATTAAAGACAAAACCAGATTCTTTCAACGAATTCGGAATTGCAAGATGAAGATCCGGTTGGTGTTGAAACGACAAATGGTTCGGGATAATTTGAACTTAGATTACTCTATTGATAATAGTGGTATGTTATACCATCGTAATAGAATTTGTGTCCCGAATAATCTAGAATTGAAGAAGGATATCTTATCGAGGCTCATAGTAGTATGTACTCGATTCATCCGGTAGTACGAAGATGTATTGTGATTTGAAAAAATGTATTGGTGGCCTGGTATGAAACGGAAATTTGTGAATTTGTGGCAAAATGTTTAATCATCAACAGTAAAAGTGAACATCAAGTGCCTACTGTGTTTGTTACAACCCGTAATGATTCCGAATGGAAGTGGGAACATGTGACGATGGATTTTGTATCTGGATTGCCGGTGACTCAAGAAAAAAGATTCGATTTGGGTGATAGTAGATGATTAACTAAATCGGCGATTTTATTCCTATCGAATGAGATTTTCACTTGATAAGTTAGCGGAATTATATGTGTCGAAATTGTGAGATGACATGGGTGCCGACATCAATTATTTCGATCGAGATCCGAGGTTTACTTGAGATTTTGGAATAAACTACAGAAGCTTTAGGTACTAAGTTAAAATTTAGTACTGACTTTTCACCCTCGCATGATGGACAATCGAGCGAGTGATTCAGATTTTGGAAGATATGTTAAGGTGTTGTATACTGAGTTCATGGCATACCGGAAAGGTACTTACCTTTAGTGAATTTGCTTATAATAACAGCTTATCAAGCTAGTATCAAAATGGCACCGCTTGAAGCTCAGATGGAAGGAAGTCGAAACCCGTTGTATTGGTCGAATTAAGTGAATCAAATTAGTCGAGTGGATTTAATTCGGAAACTAAAGAGAAAGTTCAGATTATTCGGAAAGTTTGAAAGTCGCTTCCGATCGTCAAAAGTCATATGCAGATTTGAAAAGAAGAGATATAGAGTTCAATGTGGGTGATCGTGTGTTCTTGCTCCGTGGAAGAAAGTTTTACGGTTTGGTAGAAAAGGAAAGCTTAGTCCACGATTTATCGGACCATACGAAATCATTGAGAGGATCGGTCCGGTAGCTTATAGATCGGCCTTGCCTCCAGAACTTGAGAAGATCCATAATGTATTTCATGTATCTATGTTGAGACGATATAGATCGGACCCTTCACATGTGATTCCTCATACCGAGATAGAGCTACAATCGATATGACTTATTCGGAGGAACCAAAGTGAAAGTATTAGCTCGGAAGTTAAAGAACTACGGAATAAATGAGTACCGTTAGTAAAAGTGTTATGGCATCGACATGGATTGGAGGAGACAACCTGGGAAACAGAGGAGTCAATGAGATCACAATATCCAAATCTGTTGTAACAAATTTCGAGGACTAAATTTTTAAAGGGGAGAATTGTAACTACCTAATTTTCAAGTGGTGTCGAAATGGTGATTTGAGATCACTAAATTCAAAAATAAGATTGAACAAGATAGTAATTTAATATTTATGAGTCAAGTAAGAATTTAGAAGAATTTGTGAAATGGTGAAATTAGTGAATTAAAAGAATTTATTAGGTCAAACAGTCAAAAATGAGGTATCGAGACCTCAAAGTTGAAAATCGAGCTATAAATATTTTTATAAATATTTATGGAGTGTCATTGAGTTATTATTAAAGTTCCGTTAGAAAATTTTAACATTTGGATGGCTAATTAATTAAAAAGGACTAAATTGAAAATAGCGCAAAATTTGTTAAATTGTGAGTAAATAGCTTAAGTATTTAAAAGATGGATTTAAAGAGCAATTAGACCCAAAGGTTAATGGCTGGACGGTTTGGGTATGAAATAAGCAAGAAAACAATGTGAACAAGGGCAAAATTGGAAATAGCATAAAAGTTAATAGTTAAATAATGATGTAATTGAAAATTCTAGACATTTCTTCATATTTTCTCAGCTAAAACGCCATAGAAGGTCTGGAGAAAGCTGGTTTTTCATATTTTACATCATTTGAGTTTAATTCTTACTTTTCTTGATAATTTTTATGTTTTTATGACTTTTACAATTAGGTCCACTTGTAGAATTCATTAGTTTTTGATTTTATGGGTGAAATTGGAAGTTACCCTGGATGGATAAGGGAATTTTATGATGAATTATTATGAAATTTAAGTTCTAATTTTATATTAAGGTGGTTTTATTAAGTGATTTTGATAGGAAATGATATTTAGGACCTAATTGTGAAAAAGTTGTGAATTGAAGGTTTCTGTTGAAATTAAGAATATAAAGGTTTTGAAATAGTTTATAATTATAAAATAAAGTGTTAATTGAGAAAAATTAGTTCAATTGATGGGTGAATTGAGAAGGGACTAAATTGTGAAAATTGTAAATTTTGGGGTAAAAGTGAAATTTCGAAATTTGAACAGCATAAATTGTGAAGTGAAATAGAATTGAAATGGATGCTAATGAAGGAATGATTTTATAATTATAGATCAAGAAAACGAACTGAATCGTGGAAAGAAGAAAATTTAAGAATAGTCCCTGAATTTCTACGACTTTTACAAATTAGTCCAGGTAAGTTCATATGGCAAAGTTCAATGTTTTGATATGAAAATATTATGATTGTTAAAGTATTTTATTGTTGATGAATACTATCAATTTGCATTAACTAATGAATAATGTGTAACTAAAAGTACAAATTAGTAGGAACAATGGATTTGAGTGCTTCTATTTTGTGACCCTGATGAGTTGACGAAACATATGTGACAAGTGTGCCCGTTTAAGACCATAGCTGGGCTATGGCATCGGTGAAATGTGATAATGTGACTCCGTATAAGACCATAGCTGGGCTATGGCATCGGTATAATGTGATAATGTGATTCCGTATAAGACCATGTTTGGGATATGGCTTGGATGATATGTGAACCGTAAGACCATGGCAAGGCTATGGCTTCGGTGTGTGATGCGTATCAATGTGAAAGTCCATAGTTTACTATGGCAATGTGATAATGAAGCACTCAATTCCCTTATTGTTCCCTAATTTGACAATGAAGTAAATGAGAAATGGGCCTAAGGGAGTTAAATTGTGAGTTGCCATATGGAAATTATTCCAATGAATTATTAATGAAATTGTGATTTGGAGGATGAAATAGTTAAACTAATAGATATATGATTGTGTACGATATTTGATATGATTTGTGTTTATATGCCTATGAGCTTACTAAGCTTCAATAAGCTTACTTGTGTGTGTTTAATATTTTATGTAGATTGACTTGAAGTGAAGTGGGTAGATCGGATCAACACAACAGGGCACACTATTCAGATCAATTCGGTAGTTTTTGTTTTATGTTTAAAGATTTATATGGCATGTATAGAGTTTGAATGAATTGAAGTAAAGATGTTATAAACTAGTTAACAATATTTGTACTAAAACAGTTTTCGGTAAGTAGCAGTAGTTTGACTTTGAAAAATCACTAAAAATATTAGAAATGGAATTAAATAATGAATAAATTATGGAATCGAATCTTGATGAGTTTATTTTCATATGGAAGAAGCAAAACAGGTATATGAGCTATATTTTATGAGATGTTTAAATTTTTGTGAAACAGGGCCAGAGCGATCCCCTGTTCTGAATTTGGAAATTCACCATAAATTTTACAAAGATAATTAGAAGTCATACTTTATATGTACAGATTCCTTATTGAGTCTAGTTTTATTAGAGACAAACGGCATAGTCATTGAAGCTCTGTACAGAGAGATATCTGATTCGTAATACACAAAGGTCAGAGTAGTCAAACCCTGAAACAGGGGAGATTTTAAATAATAAACTGTACTAATTGGCTTGACCAAAAATTCTAGAAAAAAATTGGTAAGTAGATATATGAGTATAAATTCAGAGAAAATTTACGGATTTGGATTTTGAGTTTTATAACTCGAGATATGAATTATTTAGCAACTATGACACAGTTGGACAGCTTGTCTGAAAAAGTATTATATAAATTATCTAAATTTGGTTAAGTGCTCAAATAAGTTTAGTAGTGCCTTGTGCTCGACTCCGGCAACGGTCTCGGTAAGGGGCATTACATAACATGTGAAATAGATGCATAAGGATATTGTGTTAAGCTTAGAATACAATCACGAAGTTGAAAGTACCAAAAATTCCTAAAGCCATACCATTAGAAAAACTTCCTTGACCACTTGAATAGATTAAGAAAATAGCGGTAGTAGTTGCAACAGGAGTTGAATATACAACAATGATCTAAGGGTGCATACCTAGACGGAAATTAAGTTCCCACTCACGACACATATAACAAGCTACACGAACTAAGAAGTGTAAAACAATTAGCTCATAAGGACCACTATAACCATTCATCAACAGAAGTCGTTTCATAACTAGATTATTTAATAGAAAAATAGAGATCCACTTGGATTCCAACACATGCCAAGGCCAACGGTTGCAAGGAGTGGGGACTCCTTGTGCCACAGAAACAAGTTCATTTGCTTGGGTCAGTTTTGTATTGGATCTAATTATTCATGCCTTCCAATTTTGATTTATATAAAAAAAAACTTAAATTAATCCAATACTTAATTTTTCTATCCATAAATAACTATTTAATTTAATTATCCCTGTAACAGCCCAAATTTGACCGGGTTTTAAAAGGGGCAAAACAGATAAATGGATAAATAAATATTTATTTTAAAGTCCATTTAACAGTCCAGGTTACACAGCCCAAGTGTTTTTGGTTCAATACAGAAGCACTACCCGTATACCCGGTTACACCCAAATACAATCTAAACCCAATACCTACCAGACCCTAATACCCTAACCCAATTACAAGGTGGCCCAGTTGGCCCAAATTTTTTTTTTTAAGGCAGAGAACCCTAGGGTTTCTGCCTTTTCCCTCAGCGCTGTAATAGGATCCAGAAGCTGCGCCACGTCATTAGGGCCGTTCCAACTCCCGAAGCAAGAACCATCAATGGCCCTCACGTCATCCCAGCTGGCCCTAATTAATGAGCTGTCCAGAAACACTTGGGTACTCCGAACGTCACCACCGTCGGTGCACCGTAATACTAGGCCTCACCTCCGACCTCGATACCTCTTTTGACGCCGAAATCTCCGCAAAAGAGACTGTCTTGTGGTCATCAGTGCACAAATGGGCATCTACCGAGATTCGAATCCATGACAGCAAGCCCAGCCACCGAGATCTTCGCGAGTTACCTGCAATAAAAGGAAACAAACAGCAGATACGCAAAAAAGCAGAGTAGGAAATGGCAAGAAAATCACAGCATATCAGTTAAAGATACAAAAGACATGAAATGGAAAGAAATCGTAGATTTCTTTCCCAGAATATATAAGAGACTAAGGCTATAAAGCTTTCCCTTTCACTTGTAAAAGGGGGAGGCTGATACGCACACATAGATATACAGAGAGAAAACAAGAAGCATAGATAGACAAATATACACAAAAAACGAAAAATTTTTGTATTCGATCAAAAGGCAGAGAAATAAAGCAGATCTTTTTGAAAGGGTAATAGATCGTCTCTTTTATTTTGTTTTCGATTTTACTGGTTTACTTCTTTTGCATACATAACATATTTAAGTTTTTTTTTTTACAAAGGAAATAAATAAAGAAAAGGAGAACAGTACCTTCTGTTTTACCTCGGAAAGACGAACCTTTTAGGTTTCGACCGTCATATACGGCGAAGTCGGTGACGGCGCGTGAGGGGGAACACGGTGGTCCGATGAACGGAGGACCACCGGCTAAGGGCCGGAGCTCAGGAGAGCCAGGAAGGCTCAGAGAGAATTCTCAGTTTTTTTTAAAAAAGAGGGACCGAAATGATTTTTTGGCCTAATATCGGGCTTATATAGCCCTTTCAAAACGGCCCCGTTTTGGTTTAGTCCCATAAGCCAAAAACGATGTTGTTTTAAGGCCCTAGGATCCGCGTGTTGACCCTTGACCCGGGAAGGATCCGCGCGTTTTTAAATAAAGGTCTAATTGCTCTAATGGTCCTTTCAATTTTTTTCTTTTTTAATTTGTTTTTTTAAATTTCATTTTTAATTATTTATAAATTATACCTAAGGTTTTATTTTGGTTTTAATTTAATCCTAATTGTGGCCACTTTAAGGCCTAGGTTAAAACGGTACCGTTCTGGGACAAGGGAAAATTTCCCGATGAGTCCTTAAGATTTTAATGGGCATTTCAATTAAGTCCAAATCCGTTTCTTTTATTGTCAAATTAACCACTGATTTTATTTACATTTAATTTTAGTCCTTTATTCCTTTTAAAATTATTTATAACTTATTTATTTTAAATTGTATATATATTATTTTGTGTATTATATATTTTATATTATTATTTACTTATATTTTATTATATTATATTACTTCATATTTTTCTATTATCATATTAATATATATTTTAATATATATCATTACTTATTATTTATTATATTATATTTTATCACATAATATTTATATATTTTTATATTATTATATTATTTTACATTTTAACAATATATTATTTCATATTATTATTATCTATTATATATTTTTCATGTATATTATTATTCACATTATTATTTTCATGATAAATTGATATTACATATTTTATTAATTATTTCCTTTATATTTTTAAAACCTATGTATATTTTTATCCAAAACTATAAAATTAGTATTTTATATATTATTATACTATTTCAAAATCCATTATTAATTACTATGTTTTCATGTATTATTAAATATGTTTATTATCTTATATTTTACATAGTACAATATTATAGTATTTATATTTTATTATTTTATTATAATCTTAAAACTAAAGTTATTATGTATACTATATCAGCATTACATTGCCAAAATTTGATTTTAATTCACACATTTTAAAAAACAATTACTCACTTTATTTATATTTTAATATATATACACAACCCTTTTTTATATATTATGTCAATATATTAAATGTTGGTCTCATAATTAAATGTTGAGTATTTTGCATATTATTATTTTTTATATATATATGTGTCAAATTGTATATCATGCATCATTTTTTATTAATATGTTAAATATATGTTAAATTACATGTTTACGTGTTTTTACCTATTCTTCTTAAATATATATATTGTTTTTTATGTATATTTTACTTATTTAAAATTTGCCATGTTTTATTTCTTATATATATATGTTAGTTAATGTATGATATTTATGCTATTGTGATTTTATTTACCTATTATTATAACATGTTATCTCGTATATGCTCCTTCATGCATCGATTTTAAAAAAACAAGACTCTAAAGTTTTCAAAAAATAAAGGCAATGCTTGGTGTTTGAAAGTTTCGAGAAAAGTAGTGCCGTAACTCATTTGGTTGCAACTTTCCTCTTTGAGTTCAAATAATCAAGCACCCTTCTAAGTTTTTAAGGTTCTCAAAATGCGAGTAACTGTCTTGAAATTTCAAAGCGTTGTGTCCTAACTTACTGGATATGGCGTTTTGTCATTGTAAGATAGGGATTTTCAAAAGGGGCTAGCTTAGCTTCGAATGTCTTAAAAATATTACTTCCTAACTTATTGGATGTAATATTTTGATTCATTTGATACAAGTGAACCCTAATTTTCAAAATTAAAATATTCTAAAGAGGATTGCATCTTAAAACTTTCAAATTTTCGACATTAAAGACACTTGATAATCAATTAGGTACCAATTTTTGGGCGTTACGAGGGTGCTAACCCTTCTTCATACGTAACCGGCTCCCGAACCCGTTTTCTGATTTCGTAGACCAAAACTAATGATTTTTAAACAAAATGTTTTAAAAGGTGATACAATCACACCTAAAAAGGTTGGTGGCGACTCCCGTTTTCATTTTTCTTAAAGACGATTCCCATTTCCAAAACCCGATTTAAAAATGGTCTCGACAATCCCTACATAAAATTTAAAAATTTAATGACTTAATTAACCTATTATATTTTAATTAAAATAATAAAGTTTATTTTTATATGTTTAGCTCATTTAAATTGAAATAAACTAATAAAAGTACATACTTAAATAGAGAAAATATAATTAATTTTAATGTATATTAATATCATGTAAATCTTATGTTAAAATATTGATTCATTTGAATTTAAATAAAATTAAAATAACATATTCAAATAAAATAATTGTCAACTCTAAATATTTAAAGGTATTTACATTATTCACAATTAATTTGAGATAAAGTAACCCAAAAGGGTTGTAAGTAAATACGCAATAGTTGTATACCTACCTATCAATCGGGTAACACGAGTTAGATTTGATATTGGGTTAATTTAAATAAGATAAATTTCAATTTAAATTTTTTTTGGTTGTTTGGAGTTTTGATTATTTTGGATTTGGGTTGTTTTAAACTTTGGTTAATCATTTCATGTTTGATCTTTGAGTTCAGATATTTTAATATTTTAAGCTACTTGTTTGAGTCATTTTTGGTTTATTCATTTTGGATTATTTTAGATCTAAATCATTTTAGGTTTAAGTTGAAATAAAATTAATTTGAGTTTGAATTATTTTCGGACTCATCTATTAACCTTTTATAATCAAATTAAGTTATATTAACCGGTCAAAATTAACATATCAAAATTGTTATGAGAACTAAACTCTTGGAGATGACCCATCTACAACACAAACAGATAAGATAACACCATGTTTTTTCTCTGACTAGAAAAGCCAGATTGCCTTGTCTGTTGCTTTCCCTCAAAGGCCCTGAAGTCTTGAAGAGCACTCTCCTCATGTACACCATATTGCCTTTAGCATCTGCCTGCATGTGAACTGTTACAAAAAGGGGTTGGCACTACACAATAGGGAGCTCTTCCTATATATGTTTTTTATCATATTATTTTCCTTTATTGCTCAAGGTACATCATATTGAATATAGAAATGATTAGAGTTGTCCCACAAAGCAATCCATCTAGGGATTGTTGTGTAGGATAGTAATGTAGGATAATCCTTATATAAAGGGGTAGCCATAAGGTCCATATATGGTAGCCAATCCCTTTATAGATACTGAATTATGTATGATTTTGTAATTACATGGAAGATGATAAAATGAATTGGAATTTTTTATTTGATGATTAATTTGATTTAACAAAATGAATGTCGATGCCTTTTTTCCCCCTCGTTCCAATAGATGAAAAAGATGGCATAATTTCAATGTTGTTGGGTATGTTTTTTTTGTAGTGCTTATGTTGTTAGGTATGTTGGAAGAGGTAAATGGGGGTGGTTTTCCTAATAATTTTGTATCTAATAATCATACCCACCGTAATGAACGTCTAATTATCTATATCCCAATGTAGCCACACAAACCTATATGCTCTCTCTTATAAATCATTTGAAAATTTAATCAAAATTATCATTTCAAATTTCCATAAAAAATATTAAATCATTTCAAAAAATTTCCCTAAAATTCACATCGATAAAAATGATAAAACTTGAATAATATAGATTCAAATTATGTGATCAATGATTTTAAGCGTTGGACTACTCATCCAAGTCCGAAGGTTTGGTTGAAATTTAAGTATGTTTGTGAAAAATTATTAGGCCCAAAATATGAGCTTGAACAAAAAATTTAGGTTTGTTTAAAATATAGATCAAGTTCGAGCCTTGAATGAGCCCGAACCCAACTTGACTCGTTTTCTAAATTTATAATATAGCATAATATATTAGGTTATATATATATATTATATAATTTATAACACATATAAATTAAATTTTAGATGTTTATAATATTATAGTGTATAAATATTAAATGAATGTTAAGTTTCATTATATAAAATTTTAATGAATGAAAATATAAAAATATTAAATTAAAATGATAAAAATATTTTAAATTTTTAAAAGAATACGAAATGGGCCTAAAATGAGATTGAGTTAATCATTTACAAATATAGATAAGCTCAAATAAAATTTTAAACTCATATTTTAGATCAGTCTAAGCTTGAGTAAGTATAAAATATGTTAAAATCGTACTTTAACCTGGTCTAAATCCAATCCAACTCATAACACCTCTACTCCAATAGTGATAATATTTTTTTGGATATTCTTCATGTTCATTTTATGGTCTATATTCAAAATTTATGATTACTCTTTTCAATAATATTGCCTCCAAAATTCAAACTTCTGTCTCCCTATAGAATTACTATGTGTACCCAACGTTTGTTGATAGATGATTTTTTTTTTTAATGAAATGAGAAACTAAATATAGACACCATAGCCCTAACCCAAAGAAGGCTTGAGAAATAGTCTAGCCCAAGTATGTCATGTCAAATGTTGGGCCTGCAGTAAGTTAATTTTCAAATGGCTATGTTGAATTTATCAGATAATTTATGGGTTAATACATAATTTGCTATCTGAATTTGTCTAAAAGTGTTTAGTCGGTAATTGAATTTTTTTATTTAATTAGTACTTGAAATTGTATTCCGTCACCTAGATCGGTACCTTTGAACTAACATTATTAGTTTGTACTAACATAACACCGATAACCAATTTGGTGGTGACATGTGACAATTTCTCAATATATCATGTGACGAATATAAATTAAAAACATTTAAAATAAATAAATACATAAAAAATATAAATTTTTTGTCCAAATTCATTCTTGATGTAAAAAAGGATTTTTTTATGAATTTATATATTTTAATTTTTTTTAATTTTTGAAATTTATATTTATCGCATAGCATAATGAAAGGCTGTCACGTGTCACCAACAAATTAGTTATCAGTGTCATGTCAATATAAATTAATTGTGCTAATGCAGAGGTACCAATCTAAATGACAGAATACAAATTTAAATATTTTGACAAATACAACTCACTACATATCAACCCAAGATTTATGTACTTTACCCATTATTTTCAACCCATGTTTGAGCAAAAGTCTGGAGCAGCTGGCCGAGCAAATCTATTTTACATCCAATATGTTCATATAAATTAGTAGGGACTAGGGAGGGAGAGTAGGAGTACACAAAATGTTGCCCATTTTAATAGGTTAAAATAAATTATAGAATTAAAAGTAATTTTGTCTCTTTTATTCTTTTTAAATGTGATTATATTATAAATTAATACAGATAAAATTACATTCTAATATTATAAAAAATTTATATTTCAATTTCAGCTCACTTATAAGAAATCATCAAAACCTTGTTTGATAATAGATTAGAAGGCTCAAACATCATAGTACTTAGAAGAGTAAGATAACTATTGCTGAAGAACAACGGTAGTTGAGACATATACTTAGAGAAGATAACATAATTGTGGACCACTTGGCCAAATTGGGTCTCACATGGAAATCAAGCTTATAAATCTTTGATGCTATTCAGAATAAAGCGAGAAGCAATTTTGATCTTTCTAAACATAATATAATAAGTGTTGTTATTTTTCACCAAAAAAAATTTCTGACTTCCCGCTTGATTTTCAAGCCATGTTTGAACAAGGTCTAGAGCAGCTCGCCATGTAAATCTAATTTCCATGCATACTTGAATGATCCAAGGATTTTTTAAACATTTACTTACAATAAATATTCAATTCTTAATTACATTTTAGTTTAATTGGTATCATTAATCTAAAATTCCTACCACTCAATTAATCTAAAATTTGGGAATTATGAATATTTTAAGATATATAGAAAATGTTAACTTCTGTTATTAGTTGTTGTATTTTATAAAAATTATAGATTTAATTTTTGTATTTTTATTTTATCAAATTTAATCCCTGAAATTCTGGAATTGAAAGCACGAGACTGATGGGAGAGTTTATTTGTAAAAAGAATATATAAATAAAGAGTGGGGAGGGAAAGTAGGGTTAGACTAAATGTTGCCCATTTAAAGGGTTGAATATCTATCAAATTTTTAAAATTTCAAGGGTTGATTAGTTAGGTTGGTGTAGGATGACTACCAACCATTAACAAATGCTGGTCTCCGCAAATTAAGGTCTAACCATAGGACGATAAAAAAAAAAAAAAAAAACCTCAGTATCTTTGAAATATTGTAAAGTTTGCAACATTGGTCGATATTCCTCAACCAAGTCAATATGATCCTATATTTATAGTTTACCGCTTCACAGTTGTTTTCCTATATATATTCTAGAGTGAGAGTGATCCTTTACTCAATCAATTCATCTCCCATCAATGCTGTTGATGTTAAAACTTATATGAAGTGATGAAAGTAAGAGATTTTTTTTGTGAGGGATTAAATTTGAATTATACATTTTTTAGAAGGTTAAAAATGTAATTTCGTTTTTGTATCGACTGAAAATTTTTCAACAGATTAAATTATAATGTTTTATTTTTAGAGAAGTCATAATTGAATTTTAAATTTTAAGAGGATTGAAATATAATTTTACTATTAAATTAACTTAAAACTTTGTAATTTTTAAAAGGAATAAACAGTTTTTTATTTGAAGTTGCGTGACGCTAATTCAACCAAAGAATTTTAGAAATAAAGATGATTAAAGAGAACTGCCTCAAATCTGAAAATTTTATTCAATTAATCTGAATTTAAAATTTAATTTAATTCAATGAGAAGGTAAAATCGAATCTATTTTACTGCAATCCAAATTAAAAATATAAACTCAAAACGATTTAAACAAGTAATTAAATATATCTAAACTTTTAAATAACTTAAATCCAAAGTGATTTGAACTTATAATAATTTAACTCGAAAATGTAAACTCAAAATTATCTAAATCAAAATTATTAACACAAAATTATCCAAATATTTTATTTTAGAAGTGTAAAATAAACTACATCAAATTTGTTCAAAACAAGCATCATTAATTAATGATAGATAGGTCAATTTCATTATATTAAACAGAAAAAAAAAAAAAGCCATCAACGTTGAATATAGGCACCCTAAAATATTTTTATTATTATTTTAGTTGTATTATAATTTATAAAATTTTAAATTAATAATGCTAAAATTATCTTTCAACTCTTTAAAATGATAAAAATTAATTTAATCTTTTAAAATTATAAAATACAAATTATTAAAATAATAAAATTATATTTTTATTACCATATACCATTTAATTTCATTCTTAAATTTTTTTTTCACCTTTAGATTTGTATCCATATATTACATTACAGTGGAAAAACAATAAACTGGTAAATAAGGAGGTGCCCTTTTGTCCAAATGTCTAAACAAGTTCATTAAATGCTGATTCCGGAACATAATTATCTAAGTAATTTGTCGGTTTTAGGGTTTGCGATTAAAGTAGTTTAATGCAATGAAACAGACAAAATTAGAGTTTGGTTAATGTTTCATACATTAAATTAATGTAATTGTATAATAGGAATGGCTGCAATGTTGTCTCTTAGTTTTTGTCCCATATGGTAGCATTCTAACCCAACCGCAATTGAAATTTAATGGTGACAAAACAAAGATAAGAACTAGAAAGGGGTACAAAAGTTGTACTTTTCCTAACATAAAGTTTCAGATAACAAACATGACATTAATTTAATCAATATAATAAAACACATTATAATATGTCTTTAAATTACTTTATATGTCTTTTAAATTATGTATTAAATTTTAAATCGGTAAATCCTTGAAATATAAGTATCATATCAATTAGACCTTTTTGTTCGAGTATAGCATAGTTGTTAAATGTTGACTTAAATTTGACGTTGATCCTATTTTAAATACATGTTTATCTATTGCACAAATAATTTGAATTTGACTTGTTTAAAAAAAGTCCTGCTAAATTTTATTAAAATTGTTCTTTTTTTTCATAATTAAGGTATCCGTTATTGATAGTAGTGACTAATTTTCTCACAAAGTAAACCTGTTTATAAGTTGGGTTATTTGCTCAAGCCTAAAGGCCCATTCAAAATTTGGGAGGATTTGAGTAAAAATATTGGATACAAAAAATGGGATTGGGCAAAAAAATTAAGCCTGTTTAAAAAATGGATTAGGCTCGAGCTTGAGCCAGTCCAACCTGTTTTTAAGTTTATAATACTTTATATTATGTTTATAAAAACTATATTAAATATATAATGCTACTCTAATGTAAACATTAAAATAATGTTAAGATAGTTTGATAAAAATTCAATAAATAAAAGAAATATAAAATTAAAAAATATAAATATTTTTATAAAATTTTCAAAAATAATATGGGGAAGCTTAAAATGAGTTTGGTTTAGTCCTTTGTAAATATAGGCGAGTTTGAATAAAATTTTAGGTCCACATTTCTAGTTGGGCCCGAGAAAGCATAAAGTATGGTAATATCATACTTAAAACCTAGCTCGGTCTGGTTCTTGAACACCTTTACTCACAAATACATATGTTTACAATTTAATCATTATATTATAGATGTAATCCATGTCATATCCATAATTAGGTTAAGGAAAGAATCTATACAACCTTGATAATTTGATGACTCAATTTAAAATTTAGACATAATTATAATTTAAGAAGATTTGGTACAATTAACTCTGATTTTGATGTTAAAAATAGATAATTAATCACACAACCATACCTAGGTGATTTGTTTCTTACAAAAGGCTGCTTTTTCGCCTAGCTTCCATGTGTGTTGTGTCTTTTGGTCTAACCAATGTCTGTTCATTTTCATAGTTTAGTTCTTATTCAAATACAATAATATATTTCCTCTCACCATCTTCATGCATCAAATGGAAAAAAAGGGCGGCTCTTAAGTTCTTGTTTTATTTTTATCTTTTTCAAATAAAAATATGCTTTATTTTTTCTTGGTTTTGGGATGTTTTGGCAATAATCTTACATATGCAAAAAGAGTGCCTTTTTTATTTATCTATATATATATATATATAAAATGGTTTAATAAAAAGGAAAAATGTGTGGTTTTCTTGAGAGATCGATGTCTACAAGTTATTTACGTGTGGTCCTTTTTATTCCATAATTCCATATGGTCAACGTGACCATAGTTTTCAATCTATAAAAAGTTCCTTTTTATATCTAAATTTGCTAGTATTCCAAGTAAAATTGGCAGAAAAAAAAAAGAGAATAGCATTTGGAGAGCAGAAAACTTGTAAAGTATCCAAATATGGCATATGGTTCAATGCTTTATCTCAGTTTTTCATACATATACATATTATAAAACACGCGATGGCACACTGATGACGTAGGTGAAAAAAAAACGAGTATAATAAATATATTTATAAAAACTTTATACTAAAAACAAAAAGAAATTTGATTGAATTGATAAAGTTGAGGTTTCGAAAACTATGATCCAAGTGAAATCGAAATTTTTATTCTAGTGGGTGGAATTTAAGTTATTATTTTTGAGAGAGTTAAAATGCAAAATTCCCAATTTTAAAGGGTCAAACAATGTCTAGAACTACTTATAGTCTCTCTCCAACCCTTAAATAGAAGGATAGTACACTTCAGCGCACTCGAACCTATGTCCTCCTGGACTAACAACTAAGGCTCAATCGACAATTTTTAATCATTTCTTAACTAAATTGATATCCAATTAATTCGTGACACCAACTCAATCAAACATATTATATACTACATATATAATTATATGTACCTAACAAATGGTTAGAACTTTGAACCATCTTTTTGAACGCAAAGTCCAATTGCCTAGCTACTAATTTAGTTTAACTTCCAATCGACCCAATTAATTATTGATTATATTAAACGATTACTGTGTTAAATATTTATTAAATTAATGTCACACCTTCTTATACTAGAGTCCTGGTAGATCAATTATTGGAAATTAGTCAAATAGATGGGACATTGTAAGTTACTAGTTAATTATAATAACTAAATAAGAACATTATTTTTAAGCTTTTTTTTAAAAAGGTTACTAAATAAGCATAAAAGCTTACTTGAACAAATAGTTGGTAATTTGTCTATTTTGGGTTTCTCCAAATGTGTGTTACTTTTCATTAAAAGGACTATAAGGACTTATATGAATAAAATGTAATAGTTTAAGTTCCTTTTAGTATATTAGCCATAATTTTTTGTTTTGTAATATTGAATTCGGTATGTACTTTGATTATTTGGAGGACAAAAGTCCGTACTAAAAGTCAAGAGTTTAACACAAAGTAGCATACATTACCTAGAGATAAAGAAAGTAGATAATTTAATGGTAATTAGATTTTAATCCAAAACTATATGGGAGTTATAAATCCTTGATAATTATTATTCAATTTGATCCTTCAATTTAACAAAATCCATTTGATTACACTCTAATTAGAGGAGTTTAAAAGTTTTTCCAGCAAATTTAATAGTTATCTACTTTTATGTACTACTTTTATGTACATCAATGGATGAAAAAAATAAAAATAAAATTATTAATTAACGACTATTAATAAAAATAAAAAAATAAATGGTTTAATTAAAAAAATACGTGAGAGACTAAATAATGTATAAATAATTAATAAAGTATGAAGGAATAACTTTATTCAATTATTGATAAAAAAATTTTAAGGAAAGGGTCAACAATCATAGAAAAATGGGATAATATAATTTTCAACCCCTCAACTTGGCAATTAGGTTAACTTTGGTACTTATATTTTTTTGTCTACTTTGGCACTTGATTTTTACAGTTAGGTCTATTTTGATCTCTCAGCTTGAAAAATATATATAGTACGATGATGTGGCATTCTAAGATTGTGCAGTATCATCACGTGAAAAATTATATAAGTTATCAGGTGATAATGCGGTACAACCTCAGAATATCATATTCAGTTTTTTAATAACCACACCGATGGTTGAATAGATCAAACCATCAATTCTCAATTCAACCAATTTGATTGCCAGACTAATAATAATCAAATAAATAATTAAAATTTTATAAAAATCTAAAAAAAAATTATTAAACAGGTTCAACATTTTCAACAGTCAATTTTTATCCAAAATTTCAATTTTTACTGATATCAAGTAATTTTCGAGTCAATCAATTCAACCTCTTTGTTCGAACTATTATATCAATCAATTCTCAACTCGTTCAAAAAGATCTTATTCTAATATAATTGAGCTCATAACCAAATCAAGATTGAATCTAATTTCAGAAACCAAAATAGATTTGATTGTCAAATTTAAAGATAAAATAGTACAAGTATCAAAACGAACATAATTATCAAGTTTAGGGGTCAAAATTGTATTATCAAAAAATAGCTTGTTAGTTTTTAGTGTAGATAGATTGTCTCTCTATATAAACCGAACATTATTCTGTTTCTCCTACTTCATTATTCACCCCGTTTCCTTCACTATATAAAAGACCAAACCTCAAAAGCCAACAAAACCAGAGAAACATAACCAAAACAGCTTCCACACCCATGTCTGAAACCAGACATCATTAACAATTCCAACAAAAACCCATTCCCCAAATCTATATTTCAACACTACCCATCTCATTATTTTTCGCAAAAAATATGAAGAAAATTGGAGGGTTCAAGCTTAGACGCAAGCTGGTAACAGTTTTCAAATGGATATTCCGACCCAGAAAAAGCAACTGCTTCAATAGTTTCTTAACACGTCCGATCCGAACTCGTAACCCATTTTCCAGACTTTGTTCTTTCCTTCGACGAGGTAGAATCAAGGGGATATCAAATTCGGATCCTGGATATATCCAATTGGGTGAGCAAGAAGTGAAGCGGGTTGAGGTACCCAAGGGACATCTTGCTGTGTACGTGGGCGAATCAGAGAGTGACACGAGGAGAGTGGTGGTGCCTGTGATTTATTTTAATCACCCACTGTTTGGGGAGTTGTTGAAGGAAGCGGAGCGGGTTTACGGTTTTAATCAATCGGGTGGGATTACGTTGCCTTGTGGGATTTCGGAGTTTGAGAAAGTGAAGATGAGAATTGACGATTGGGATCATTGCCGACGAAAACAATATCGTCGCTATTTGTTATGATATTTATTTTCCCCTTGTTTTTTTATGGTGTATAAAATTTCTAATTTTAGCTAATTTTTGTGAATCTAGGATGTTAATGATTTTTTTTTCAAAAAAATATACTCCATCATACATTTGTAATGTACCCATCTTCGTTGTTATTTTTCAGATTTAAAAATATAAATTAAAATTTTAATATAATTAATTTTTTTATTAAATCTAAATTAACTATAATATTACAATGTTATTTTTTGTTATATAGCAGTTAGAAGATTTTTTTTACTTTAAAATGTTACACTAACAAATTTAAAAAGAGTATGTGAACATGAAAAGGTTTTATAATCTCCGTATTTTTATCTTTTGTAATATTATCTTCCTATTTCTTAGGTGATATCTAAGGTGAGATTTTTTATAGTAAGATCGTGTGAGGTAACTATAGTTAAAAGACAGATATGAGGTGATTATAACTATTTGATAAAATTACACTAAAAATTAAAAAATGTGTCAGTAACCTAAAATCTATTAAATTGATAATTAAATTATTATTTTTCTCTAAAATAAATTTCTTTTATAATATTAAAATGATTGAATTAGTTAAAAGTAAATTTATATTTTTGAATGCGACAATTAAGGCTCCTTTTATAATTTTTTTTTCCTATCTTCGATTTCCATAACTGTTATTTCTTTGGCGGCGTGTTAACTATTAAGATTATTTGAAGGTTAAACTTTTACATAATTGAATATTAATCGTCACTAAAAATCAGAGCTTATCTTAATAGCTTGTTCATGCAAGACAGCTAGATTGCATTTCATGTAATAAAGGGTTTTTTGTTTCAAATTTATATCAAATCGTTTGAAATTCAACCTTCTCTTTTACTTTTGGGTCGCACCAATCAAACCCCTTCAAAATACTTATACTAAAAATATTTTAATTGAAAATCTAATAATCAATATAAATATTAAAATATTAAAATTGTATTAATTAAATTATTTTAGCAGTTTAATTATCATAAAAAAGCTTTAAAATTAGAGAAAATATAGTTCAAGAATAAAGTTTATATAAAATATTTTTAAATTTTATAAAACAAAAAATAGATTTAGGGGTTAAGTTTGATGTGACATTGAAAAAAGCATTCAAATTGTATTTTATTATGGAAACCTAACGCGATAGACAAAATCCATGAGACGATTTTTTATTTGAAAAAAAAAAAAACGAGCATGTGCAAGCTTGACTTGCTAAAGAAAAATCAAATAATAATTGTTAGATTAATATGCAAAACACGAGAAACCACCATGGTGGGAGTTGGCCGTACAAAAATATAATTAAGATGGCCATTATCCAAATACAATAAGCAACGTGCCCCGACAGATCTGATTTTCTTTTTTTAATCCATGTAAACCCTTTGATCTTAGCCGAAAGGCAAATCTATAGTAAAAGTAAGGATGTTTTTTTTTTTTTTTTTTTTTTTTTTTAAGATTGGGTTTTAGCTTAATTGATATGTATATTATTATTAATGCAAAAGGATATAGGTTCATTGTAATAAAACATATTATCTTTCTATTTATGGGTTGAGGAGAGTCTATTGATAATTTTAAATATTATATAAAAAAGAATAGATATAATCATAACATATAATGAGATTGTTTAAAAAAAACTAGACAATTAATTAGAAAAGGAAAATGTGCCTCGAGTTCTATATGGCTTAAATAGCTTTTTGTACTTAAACTTAATAATAATTTTATGTTAGAGTTTGAATTTTTTTTTTCAAATTAGTTGTTGATATTTTCTTGAAAAACCCTAAAATTCAAGTATTAATGTGAGAATAACTGCTAAGTTTAAGGGGTAACTTGAAAAAAAAAATTTCAATAATGACGTAATTCAAGCAATAAAATTACCTAACCGATTGATCCATAACATGACAGTTAAAAGGAATAAACATCAAATTTATATAAGAGCTTTTGTTCAATTTGTAATTTAATACATGAATTTTGATTTGATGCAATTATCTACACGAAATTTGAATTGTGATTCGTATGTATGGATCGAATTTTGATTTTGATTTAACCATATATATTTAAAGAGATGAATACACTTATTCATTTTCATATTGGATTAATATAATTGTTTGTGTGTGTAATATCAATGTAAAATGATGCTAATTCGATAATGTTGTTAGTGATTTGTGAAAAATGAATTAAATCAAAATTTCATGTATAAAATTATACAAAATCAAAGTTCATGCATTGTTTTGATATTTATCCCTTTGGAAAATACTTGAATTTTGTTGGTGATAGTTGAGTTTTTTATGAGTCGGGTCGGGTCATTGGTAAATCAATCGAGTATGACATATTTTTTCTAAATTATCAGAAACTTAACGAAAATTGTAATGGTGTCATGATTTGAATCAATTTTTAATGTACAAAGACTAATCTGGAACAAATTCTAGTTGCTTTCTTTTAGGTAAATATACAATTTGGTATGTGAATTTAGCTTCAGGTTTAAATTGGTACCTAAGATTTTTTTTTTGTCCAATTAAGTACATAAACTTGGCTTCAAGGTTCGACTTAGTTAGGGGCGAAGCCAGAAAATTTTTTGGGGGGGGCCAAATGAAATTTTAATTTTTTATAGTTTATATTTTTATAATTTGTAAAGGATTAAATTAAATTTTTATAATTTTAGGGGTGGCCAAAGTGCAATTTCACCTTTACTAATTTAAAATTTTTAAAAAATTTCAAGGGCCTAAAATGAAATTTTCCATTTTAGAGGGGCCCGGGGCCCATGCCAGCCCCCCTCCTTGGCTACGCCCCTGGACTTAGGGTGTGTTTGGCAATGCTTTTGAAAAGTGCTTTTAAAAAGTGCTGTGGAAAAGTACTTTTGAAAATTTTAGGTGTTTGGTATTGCTTTGTTAAAAAGTACTTTTAGGAAATAAAATGTCCATTTTAGACATGATATTATAAAGTAGCAAATATGTATTTAAATAATGTTTAAATTAGTTAATATTATGATATTTTAACAATAATATAAAATAATTTATTATAACTTATTGTTAAAAATTAATATATAATATTAATTTTAAATATTTCTAAGTAATTAATATTAATTATTTATTAAATTTAATTAGAATATATAAACTATATTAAAATATTAAAATATAATAATTAAATATTTGTAATTAGATATTGAGAGAATTGTATTATTTTAAAATTATTTTTTTATTTTTAATTAATGTTTTTAACACATTTGTATTATTTTATTTTAAAATAAACTATGAATATATAATTTATATTAGATATTAACATAACATAGAAAACATAAACCTAACAAATTAAAATATTACATATATTTGGATTAAAGTTTCAAAAGGGATAATATTTATATACCAAATATAAATACTAAAAATTTTACAATAGCAACAATTTCAGACAAAGAATTGGGAAAGTTCTACCGTGAAGGAGATAGGTTAAAACGGTAAAATACCAACCCAAATGAACTTCAGGCTTGGAAAAGCTAAAATAAATGGCTTTTTCATCTGTAAAAAAGGCCTTAAATTAAGTTAAAAAAGTTGCCAAACTGATAGTTGTTCTTTATTCCTTTTCAGATGAAAGCACTTTTTTGGGAAAAAGTTCATCCCAAAAGCAATGAATAACAAGGCCTTAGTACTTAACTTTTGTTGGTCCAATTAATCACATGAACTTAGCTTTATAATTCAAATTGGTTCAAATAAGTGATTTACCATAAGTACTAATTTAGACAAAGAAGCCAAGTTCATTTACCTAATTGGACCAAAAGAAAAACTTTAAATATCAATTTGAACCTTAAAGTCAAATTTAGACATTAAAATTTATGTTTACTTTTTTTTTTCTTTTTTAATCTATAGCTATTTTTACTGTAAGCCGCAAGATTTAATATATTCATGTTTAGGATTTTTACAATAAAATAAATACATAAATTACCAAATTTAGTCAATACACTGCTTTGGGTACTTCATGGTTAACACCCGGAGGGAATAATATGTTATGTCAAAACTAGGAAATGGGAAAAAGGAAACAAAAGTCAAGGTTTAGTGAAAAGATAAAGAAAAGAAATCAAATTAAAATTTCCAATTTTCTTTGAATAAAAGTGATGATCTTTGTTAGACTTTCCAACTCTATCAATATATTCGAGAGGTAATTTTATTACAGTTATTCGATTAAATTAATTTTTATTATTAACAGATTTGATTTAATTGTTATATTATTTAAAATAATTTATTTTTATTAAAATAGAATAGAGTTAACATTTATTATTTAATCGAGTTAATATTTTTAAAGTTTTTATAATTTTATAAATGAATTTTTGTATAAAATTAAACTGTAATTAAAAAATTTTAAATTTTTTTATACAGTAAATGTTAATTTTATTTAAATTTAGACTTATTTAATTTTTTAATATTATAAAATTAAATTAATCTATTTAATAATAAAAATAATAATTTAATTTAATTCTTCTCTCCCAACATAAATGAGACATATTCTTAGGTTTGAATGTAGAGTGGGAAAATTGGACCGCAGTTGTTGGAAAAGTCCCACGAAAACAACACAAATTTTAATTAATGGATGGCGATGTTAATTATCAATAATTTTTCAACTTCATTTTAAGTTCAAGATATTAAATTCTGAGTTATTTTATGTAAATAAATTTTGTTACATGCATTTAACGACGAGATAACAGTTAACAGTAGAGTTATAATAAATTTATGTAAATTTTTATTTCAGTTTCAACATGTATAAAATTTAAATATATTTTGAATATCAATTCGATAATATTTTATTATAATTAATTATAATTATTTAATTTAAAACAAATTAATTATAGTTATAAATATGGTTGTAGCTATAACTTAAAAAAACTCACAATAAATAAATAAATTCAATCAATATCTTAGCTTTCCTTTCATTGCAAAAATACAAAGGAAAGGAACCTTGTCAATCAAATTAAATTTGAAATCCATCTCAATTATTTCTCAAATCCAAAATTGTTGTAGGCCAATTTTGGCCCGTTTACAAAATTAACCTAGCCCAACATCCAAGCCCAATCCCAAAACCCTAGACTCCCACTTGCCTCTTCCCACTCTCCCATGCCGCCGCCACCAAAGACCATTCCCACTCTCCCATGCTGCCTGCCACCAAAGACCACTCCCATTCTCCCAAGTCATTCGCCACCAACACCATCACACACTCCCACCGCACTGCAAAGACAGAGGAAGGAAGCAAACATGCAACAATAGTAGAAATAGTAAAAATAGTTTGTAAATAAGGCTATAAAAGCCGAATGAAAAAGATTGTAAAAGGAGAGGGGGGGACTCTTCTTATTTTTTTTTTCTTTCATTTTTTGCAGAGAGAAATGAGCACAAAAACAAGAAAGTGAAACATTCAATCTCAGATTCAATATAGTGATTCAATCAGCTTAAATACGAAATAGCATTCAAGCATAAAAAATACCAAGATCAAAGGATTGAAAGCTTAAAAAAAAACCTAAGGTGATTTCTTTTTCTTTCTATTTTAAATTCGGTTTTAAGTTTTTTTAACCTATATATATATTAAAACATAAAAAAATATACAAAAGATATACAAAAATATACAAAAAATATACATTTTTTTTTTTTTTTTCCACTACCATCATGGTGGCTGGCGCTTATGCAAGCGAGCCTCCAGTGGTCGTTCGGTGATCGCCCCGCCGATTCCTCCCTTCTCTCTCCTTCTCTCTTCCTCTCTCTTTTTTTTTTCTTTCCCTCTCCCCAAATGATTTTTTGGTTATTTTAGGCCTTATATAGCCCTCCAAACGACGCGTTTTGGGGCTATATTAAGCCCCAAAACGACATCGTTTTGCCATGTCCGACCCATCCGACCCGACCGCTAGGAGGATCCGCGTGTTTTGTTTGAATGGGTTATTTATGCGCGCGGTCCTTCCGCTTTTTCAAGGTTTTACAATTAAGTCATTTTTTTTATTTTCAATTTGGCCCCATAATTTTTAGCGCTTTTTCGATTTAGTCCCCGCTAATGTGCTGCATTTTAATGAGAGGGAATAATTACTGTTTCGGTCCCCCTTTGTTTTATGCTGCTCAAATAAGCCCTTTTCTTTATTTCCTTTCCCATTTGCCCCGAACTTTGTTATTAGTTCAATTTTAGTCCTTTTTATTTGTTTTTGTTTCTTTATTAAATATTACATTTTTGCATTTCAATATTATTATTATTATTATTATTATTATTATTATTATTATTATTATTGAAATACATTAGTGTATATCTTCATGTATGTATATATATATATGTAGTAATGTTTCTATTACTTTATTTTAATATTTTTATTATAATGGTTTTTGTGTTTCAATATTATTATTATTATTATTATTATTATTATTATTATTATTATATATCCTTGTTAGATGTATACATATGTATATTACTGTTTTAATACCTTTATTTTAATATCATTTTATTATATTTACCTTTTGGTATTGTATTACATGGTTATTATTATTATATTTATTAGTGTATGCCGCTTACCCCCGTATATATTTTTAGTACGTATTAATAGTCAAATTTTTAATATATATTATATGAATAATTCATATATAATATTATGTATATATTTTAATATTATCATTATATATACTATATGATTTCTAATACTATTATTTATATATATATATATATATTTTCTTAGTACCACATTATGTATATATCATGTATATATTTATTTTTACCCATATTGTATTTATTATTAATTTTAATACATTTATTTTATAGTCCGTATGTATATACCTTTCTTATTTGTATTATTTGTGTATGTTGCATTATTGATTTTGTATTTATTATTTTCCTATTGCTACTTATTATATTATTATTTGGTGTATATATATCTTTTACTATTATTAGTATAAATGTATTTTCCTTGTCCATAGTATTCTAATATTATTGTATATGTTGAATTATACTATGTGTATTTGTATCTAGTACGTATATATTTAGTAATATTGCATATATATGTCTATTAGGCATTATATTTTCATACATCATGTATATATGTCATATATTATATTTTTGCATATTATCTTATGTATATATTATTATTACTAAATGTACTTTATATTTGTTTATGTTTGGTTTTATTTATCTTTTAAATATTATTATTGTTTTGCTACTGCTCTAGTATTATGTTAATATTTTTCATTTGAAAATGTCATTGTTTGCATATTTGATTTATTTCAAATTCTTATTTCATGAATAATTTTATGTTTTAATTACTAGTCGAGGCAATACACGGTTTAACGTTAAGTCGTAAATTTCATCGCTATGTTGGATGGAATTTGTCGGCTCGTGTTAAAACGGTATATCCTTCTCAAAAATCAAAATTGAAAGTTCTCGTCTTTTAAATTGGATCACGATTGGAATTTAAATTGAACTAGCATTTTGAAAATTAAAGACAACACATGTTTAAAAGATACCAATTTTGGGCGTCACGAGGGTGCTCATACCTTCCTCAAGTAATCGACTCCTAACCCTACTTTTTCTCTGATTTTAACGTAGACCTAAACTCGTCCTTCTTTTTAAAGAAAATAAATTTATTAGGTGTCCGATCATACCTATAAAAAAGATCGGTGGCGACTCCCATCTTTATTTCTTTTTTTTTCAGTTTATGTTTCAAAAAATCAAACTTCAGTTTTAAAGTTCTCAATAAATCGCCACAATTAGCGACCCCAAACCAAAATTTTTTTTTACGTCGCTACAAAAATTAATCATGCATTTTAGTGCTGCTAATTAAGTTCTAAGGAGATTTTTATCCTATTTCTCCAATAATTGTTTGTCGAATGAGATTTTATCCTATTTTTATCAAATATGGTTGTAGCTATTTATCCTAATGAATTTGATTATTCTTCATTACTTTTGTGTGTTATTGTTCAATACAAATTGTTATTATTCAATACAAATTTGATCATTAATTCCAACAGCGGACCCTAGTAGAGGCTCAGGACCAAAGTTTAATTTTTTTGTAATTTAGCCCTTTGTAGATATGCTATATCCCTCCCAAAAATATAAGTAGGCCCCCCAAGGTTTAAGATTTTTGTAATTTCTCCCTTTTGTATATATACTTGTTTTTGGAGGATCAAATTTGGTTGATTTTGGATTGAATCGATTATTTTTATGTTTAAATCGATTGTCATGCTAGAATATTGCTTCGTTTGAGTCGATTGTTTATATGTTTAAATTGATTGTCATGTTAGAATACTGCTTCTTTTGAATCGATTGTTTATATGTTTAAATCAATTGTTATGGTGGAATATTGCTTCTTCTTCTTTTGAATAGATTATTTATATGTTTAAATCAATTGTTATGTTGGAATATTGTTTCTTTTGAATCGATTGTTTATATATTTAAGTCGATTGTTATGTTGGAATACTACTTCTTTTAAATTGATTGTTTATATGTTCAAATTGATTGTTATATTGGAATACTGCTTCTTTTGAATCGGTTGTTTATATGTTTAAATAAATTGTTATGTAGCATGTCTAATTTTAGCTCCCCCAAAGATTAACATATTGGCTCCACCATTGATTAATGCTTTACTTGATGGAGTAAAAAGAAAATTGAAAAAAGGGAGATAGAAAATCAAAAGGTAGAAATATTAAAAAATATATATATTTATTCTTTTCATTGGCATACTTGGTGGGAAAGATGAAGAAATTGAAAGAAAAAGTAAATTTCTTTTTATCTATTGCTTGGTAGAGTTAAAAAATGAGAAGAAAGAAAGTGAAACTTTTGAAAAATGCATTGTTTTGATAGAGCATATACCTGTAACACCCCTTACCCGTTACCGTCGCCGGAACAGGATACAAGGTATTACCAGAACATAACACATACCATTAAACATCACCGAGATATAGATATATCATCCAATTTGATAGTGCATCGTATAACATATGGCTTGAACAATATTAGCCTACTTTAACGGCTTGTACAAAGTAGTTGGTCGAGTACTGTAACTAATATTTTAAAACTAGACAAATATGACACGTAACAAAATAATTAAGCCTACTATACATGCCATAATTCAAAACGTTTAGTTCAGATACCCTAAAGTATGATAGTGCGGTAGATCTTCACGATCCTTTAACTCCGAGCAAGCGGAGGACACTATAAGACAAAAGAGAGAAACAAAGTAAGCTTATAGCTTAGTAAGTAAGTATGTAAATACTAATTAAAGAATCTAACATGTTTACACCACAATTCAAGTATATCTACTTTAACTTCACTATTCATTCCACTTTGATTAAGCTGTCTCTGCTGCGTCATATTCACTAAATAAATCATAACTCGAGTTACAAAACTCGAAATTCAAATCCGTAAAATTTCCTGAATCTAGACTCATAAAGCTTTTTGATAATTTTTTCTATAATTTTGGTTCAGCCGATTAGTACAGTTTATTAGTTAAAGTTTCCCCTGTTACACAGCTCGACTGATCTGACCTCTGTTCACTACGAATTGAATTTCTCTCAGTACACAATTCAAACAACCCTGAAATATGTTGCATTTAAAACTAGTCTCAATAAGGAATTTAGGCATGTAAACTATATTTCTTAGTTTGCTTTGTACAATTTTTAATGATTTTTCAAAGTGGGAACAGGGGATCACGTATTCATCCTGAGCAAGTCAGTTACAATTGTAAATATCTCAAAATATAGAATTCCTTTGCTTGCCCTGTTTCTTTTATATGAAAGTATTAATTTCACATCTCATTCAACCTCTAATTATATTCCTCCTATTTTTGGTGATTTTTCAAAATCACGTCACTGCTGCCATCTAAAAACAGTTTTAATGCTAATTTCACTCTTTCACACATTCTTTATGCTAACCTCATTTTATCTTATATATGTATATACCACAAATCATTTTCACCACATTTCATTCACCATAAGTGTAGGTCCAAACCACAATGTCACCACAAAACCATCCCGTTGAACAATTCGGATCAATCCTCGATATTTAATGGTTTCAAAGACACACCCCACCATCATACTTCATTTAGTTCGGCTCTCTTGTACACATGGTGAACACTTAGTACCACTCATGCGACCTAGCCGATTTGTCTCGTAGCTCTCTTGTCTACATGGTGTCCTTCACTTGGAATCACGCATGCGACCTAGCTACATTTATCTTTCACATAGCTCTCTTGTCTACATGGGATACATCCCGTATCACACATGTGACCTAGCTACATTTATCTTTCACGTAGCTCTCTTGTCTACATGGGATACATCCCGTATCACACATGTGACCTAGCTACTACATGGTGTCTCGTAGCTTTCTTGTACACATGATGTGCACTCAGCATCATACATGTGACCTAGCTACGCCCTCTATTTCATTCGATCTCTCAAATGTTCAACCGGATCTCTCTCTATATTTATTTCCATTCTTCCAATAGTCAATTTATATTTTAACATCAGCTAGTATATTTATATAATAGGCTGAAATATAAGAATGTACATGAAATTATTGTAATATTTACATACAAACTTACCTTGGTGCAAAATGTGAAAATTTTGCAATTTAGTCCAAAACTTTTCCTTCCCCGCTCGAGGTCGGTTCCGCCTTTCTTGATCTATAATAACACATTTAGCTCATTTAATACTCATACTATTTATTTCAATCCAAAAATCACATCGTGAAAAATTACATTTTGCCCCTAACTTTTACAAAATTACAATTTTGCCCCTAGGCTCGGAATTTAATTTCAGCCCTTATTCTTATGTTTTATGATATGCTGAACATTTTCTCTTCTACGACAACATCAAATTCCCACTCTATCATATAGTTATGAACAATAGGTATTTTTACCGATTATGCCGTTTTACTCGTTTTCACTTAAAACCGAGTAGCACAAATTATTTAACATAATTTAAAACCTCATATTCTATCATAAAACATCAAAATACACAAATTTCACCTATGGGTATTTTTCCAAATATGAACCCTGTGTTAAATTATTACTAGCATAAGCTTAATCGAGCTTCCGGATTCCAAAACGTAAAGAACATTAAAACGGGCTTGGAATCACTTACTATGGAGCTTGAAAATTGAAGAAACCCTAGCTATGGAGAGAGTGAAGTTTCGCAGCAACTAAATGGGAAGATGACTATTTTGTGTTATTTTTCCCATTTTATTTCATTTAATATCAAAATGACCAAAATACCCTTACTACTAAACTTTCCAAAATTCCTTCCATGTCCTAAATTTGTCCATGAACTTGAAATTGGTAAAATTGCTATTTAAGACCTCCTAATAAATATTTCAAAGCAATTTCATACTAAAAATTTCTAGAATGCAAATTTTGCAACTTATTCGATTTAGTCCCTACTTTCAATTTAAGCATTTTAGGCATAGAATTTCATCACGAAATTTTCACACTATCATGCAATCATATCATAAACCCCAAAATAATTTATAAAACAATTATTTCTATCTCGGATTTGTGGTCACGAAACCACTATTCCGATTAGGCCCTAATTCGGGTTGTCACAATTCTCCCCCCTTTAGAGATTTTCGTCCCCGAAAATCTTACCGGTAAAGAGGTTTGGGTACTGTTTCCTCATAGCTTCCTCAGGTTCCCACGTAGCCTCTTCTATCCCATGTCTGTGCCACAATACTTTCACTAAGGCTATACTTTTATTTCTTAACTGTTTAACTTCTCGAGCCAAAATCTTTATTGGTTCCTCCTCATAGGTCATATCCGATCGAATCTCAATTTCATTGGGGAAATCACATGTGAAGGATCAGAACGATAACGTCGCAACATTGATACATGAAACACGTTATGAATCTTTTCTAACTCTGCCGGTAAGGCCAACCGATATGCCACTGGTCCAATTCTCTCAGTAATCTCGTATGGCCCAATAAAACGCGGACTCAACTTGCCTTTTCGACTAAATCTCAGAATCTTTTTCCAAGGTGACACCTTCAAGAACACTTTATCACCCACTTGAAATTCAATCTCTTTTCTTTTAAATCGCATATGACTTTTGTCGATCTGAAGCGACTTTCAAGCAATCCGAATTACTTTTATTTTCTCTTGGTTTGTTTAACTAGATCAACTCCGTGAATCTGCTTTCTCACTAAGCTCGGTCCAATATAAAGGAGTCGACACTTACGACCATATAAGGCTTCAGACGGTGCCATTTGTATACTTGATTGATAAGCTGTTATTGTAGGCAAACTCAATCAAAGATAGATATTTCTCCCAACTACCTCCAAATTCTAAAACACAAGATCTAAGCATATCTTCGAGTACGGATTACTCTTTCCGCTTGACCATCTGCTTGTGGATGAAATGCGGTACTAAAGTTCAATTTTGTACCCAAAGCTTCTTGTAACTTTTTCCAAAATCTCGAGGTAAATCTTGGATCTCTATCGATATTATAGACATAGGTACTCGTGCAACTTCACAATTTCAGCAATATATAATTCGCTAATTTATCAAGTGAGTAATCAGTGCGTCTTGGTATAAAGTGTCTTGACTTTGTTAATCTATCAACCACTACCCAAACAAAGATCCTTCTTTTAGGAGTTAAAGGCAAACCAGTTACAAAATCCATGGTAATCTTGTCCCATTTCCACTCGTGCACCATTACCGGTTGAAGTAATCCTCAAGGCACTTGATGTTCAAATTTTACTTGTTGATGATCAAACACTTAGTTACAAATTCAGAAATGTCCCTTTCATACCGCCACCAATACACTTCTTTAAATCATTATACATTTTGTGCTACCGGGTGAACCGATAAACGACCATTGTGCGCCTCATGTAATATTTTCTGAATCAATTTATCATTTTTCGGCACACATATCCTGTCTCGAAACATCAAACAGTCATCTGGTCCAACTCGAAAATCTGAGTCATAACCTGATTCGCATTGAGTTCTCTTGATCTGCAACTCACTATCATTCTTTTGAGCATCACAAATCAACTGGAGAAATAACGGTTTAGCTCTCATCTCTGCTAAGATTGACCCATCATCAGACAATACTAACCCTGTGTTCATGGCTCTCAAAGTAAAAAGAAATTTTCTGCTCAAGGCGTCAGCAACTACATTTGTTTTTCCCGGATGATAATCAATCACTAGATCATAATCCTTTAATAATTCAAGCCATCTTCGCTGCCGCAAATTCAGTCCTTTTGATTCATCAAGTACTTCAAACTTTTGTGATCGGTAAAAATTCGCATTTTCACCGTATAAATAATGTCGCCAAATCTTCAAGGCAAAAACAACAATGCCGCCCAAATCATGTGTAGGATAGTTCTTCTCATGCGGTTTTAATCGCCTCGAAGCATAAGCTACTACTTTTCCTCTTGCATCAACACACATCCAAGGCCCATCAATGATGCATCACTATAAATTACGAACTCCTTTCCGACTCGGTTGTACTAAAATTGGTGCTTCATCAATCGTGCTTTCAACTTTTCAAAACTCGTTGACATTTATCATCCATTCAAACTTAACATTCTTTTGCAACAATTTAGTCATAGGAGAGGCAATCATCGAAAATCCTTCAACAAAACGTCTATAATACCCTTGCTAAGCCTAAAAGCTTCTAACCTCGGATACATTCTTGGCGGTTTCAATCAACGATCGCAGAAATCTTGCTTGGATCCACCAATACCATCGCCGAGACTATATGCCCAAAAATCCGACTTCACGAAGCGAACTCACTTTTACTAAACTTAGCAAACAGTTTCTTTTCTCTCAAGATCTGCAATATAGTTCTCAAGTGTTCGGCATGTTCAAACTCATCTCGAGAATAAATTAAAATGTCATCTATAAACACTACTACAAACTTATCCAAATATGGCCGGAAAATCCGATTCATTAAGTCCATAAATATAGCTGGAGCATTTGTTAAGCCAAAAGGCATCACCAGAAATTCATAATGTCCATACCTTGTCCTAAAGGCGGTTTTCGGCACATCTGACTCCTTAACTCTCAGCTGGTAGTAACCAGACCTCAAATCAATCTTTGAAAACACTGTGGCCCCCTTTAACTGATCGAATAAATCATCAATCCTCGGCAATGGGTACTTGTTCTTTATAGTCACCTTATTAAGCTGACGGTAATCAATGCAAAGTCTCATTGAACCATCCTTCTTCTTTACGAATAATACAGGAGCACCCCAGGGAGAGAAACTCGGTCTCACAAATCCCTTGTCTGTTAGCTCCTGCAACTGAGCCTTCAATTCTTTTAATTCAGTTGGAGCCATTCTATATGGAGCAATCGAGATCGGTGCAGTACCCGGCAACAAATCAATGGCAAAATCTATCTCTCTGTTCGGAGGCAACCCAGGCAATTCCTCTGGAAATACATCTGGAAACTCACAGACTATCAGATCGATTCAAATTTCAGTTGAGGCAACTCAATATTCATTACATAAGCCAGATAAGCTTCACACCCTTTTCTCATGTATTTCTGTGCAGACATGTGCGAAATCACCATAGGCAATTTATTTGATTCGTCTGTTTCAACCCACAGAATTTCTCCATTTTCACATTTTAACTCTAGTGTCTTTTGTTTACAATCTACCTTAGCATCATACAATGTTAACCACCCATTCCCAAGATAACGTCAAACTCACCAAATGGTAACACATCAAGTTGGCCGGAAAAGCAGGACCTTGAATCATTAATGGGCAATTCTTGTAAACCTTGTCAACTAGCACATATTGGCCTAAGGGGTTCGACACTTTAATCGTAAACTCAAGAAATTCAACAGCAACTTTTTATTGGATACTAAATTCATGCAAATATAGGAATGGGTGGACCCGGATCAATCAATGCAATAACAATAGTATCATAGAGAGAAATGTACCAAGAATGACATCGGAGATGATGCATCTTCTGCACGATAGCATAAGCTCTAGCAGTGCTCTAGCTTCGATCTTGCCGTTAAATCTTTCATCACAGTTTACTACTAGTCCCACCTCCAGATTTCTCGGTGGTCTACCTCTACTAGCGGTGGTATTCTGTCTAGCACTCTGAAATCTTTCTTCTTTAACTTTCTCCGGACAATCTCTAATAAAATGCTCACGAGAACCGCACCTGAAACAAGCTCGCTCGGTCCCCCAACATTCACCATAATGTTGTCTGCCACATTGCTGACACTCGGGCTTCCTAGGCCGCACATTACCCACACTTGCCACCGAAGTAGCTTGAGCTTTAGACCCCGAATATGCTCTACCACGATCTCTGTGTGAATCCCCAATTGAAACTGTCATTCGAGGGTTTGTCTCTTTGGACCTCTTTGGTTGAGATTGAAATGGCTTGCTTATCTATCTTTTTCTGACATCTCGAGCCTCAATAGCAGCTTTTCTTCTTTCTTTGTTCAATTCTTCGGCTTTAAGAGCTCGATCAACCAATACTACAAATTCTTTCAACTCCAAAATCCCTACAAGCACTTTAATGTCCTCATTCAGCCCATCTTCAAATCTTCTACACATAATGGCCTCGGTGGACACACATTCCTGGGCATACTTGTTGAGTCTTACAAATTCGCGTTCATACTCTGCGATGACATTTTTCCTCGCTTCAATTCAAGGAACTCCTTCCGCTTTTGATCAATAAATCGCGACTTATGTATTTCTTTCTAAATTCTTCCGGAAGAAGTCCCAAGTAACTTTTTCTTTTGGCACCACTGCAACCAAAGTCTTCCACCGTGGGTGTCGAATCTCTCAAAAATGATACTGACACACTTTAAGCATTCCTCGGTGTACATGAGAGCTCATCAAATACACGGTAGAATTTTCAAGCCGTAATTCCGCTTTCTCGGGATCATCATCAACCTTTGCTCTAAACTCTTCGCCCTTGTTTTCGAATCTTGTCAACCGGAGGCTTGTTCATTCTTACCAAATTTATACCTTGGCCACTGAATCGCCCGAGGTATAGGAGGGGTGGAGGAGGTTGAGCATTTGGATTTGCTCGAATAAATTCAGTATACCAATTGTTCATCATTTGGAGAAAGGCATCCCGAGCCTCATCTCCTTGTCTCAATGTCTCAGGTCTACTTTCCACAGGCGCGGTCCCTTGTACGGGAGCCGACGCATTACTAGCAGCATCATCAGCCGCAGTTCCTTCAGGATCCATTACTATATTAAAACAAAACATAGTTTAGAATAATCAGGAGTCACCACACTATCACAATATTTTTATGGCATGTATAGCTAGACTTTTACACACACTTTATTAGTCCGAGAACCGACTAAACCATAGCTCTGATACCACTAAATGTAACACCCCTTACCCGTTACCGTCGCCGGAACAGGATACAAGGTATTACCAGAACATAACACATACCATTAAACATCACCGAGATATAGATATATCATCCAATTTGATAGTGCATCGTATAACATATGGCTTGAACAATATTAGCCTACTTTAACGGCTTGTACAAAGTAGTTGGTCGAGTACTGTAACTAATATTTTAAAACTAGACAAATATGACACGTAACAAAATAATTAAGCCTACTATACATGCCATAATTCAAAACGTTTAGTTCAGATACCCTAAAGTATGATAGTGCGGTAGATCTTCACGATCCTTTAACTCCGAGCAAGCCGGAGGACACTATAAGACAAAAGAGAGAAACAAAGTAAGCTTATAGCTTAGTAAGTAAGTATGTAAATACTAATTAAAGAATCTAACATGTTTACACCACAATTCAAGTATATCTACTTTAACTTCACTATTCATTCCACTTTGATTAAGCTGTCTCTGCTGCGTCATATTCACTAAATAAATCATTACTCGAGTTACAAAACTCGAAATTCAAATCCGTAAAATTTCCCTGAATCTAGACTCATAAAGCTTTTTTATAATTTTTTTCTATAATTTTTGGTTCAGCCGATTAGTACAGTTTATTAGTTAAAGTTTCCCCTGTTACACAGCTCGACTGATCTGACCTCTGTTCACTACGAATTGAATTTCTCTCAGTACACAATTCAAACAACCCTGAAATATGTTGCATTTAAAACTAGTCTCAATAAGGAATTTAGGCATGTAAACTATATTTCTTAGTTTGCTTTGTACAATTTTAATGATTTTTCAAAGTGGGAACAGGGGATCACGTATTCATCCCGAGCAAGTCGATTACAATTGTAAATATCTCAAAATATAGAATTCCTTTGCTTGCCCTGTTTCTTTTATATGAAAGTATTAATTTCACATCTCATTCAACCTCTAATTATATTCCTCCTATTTTGGTGATTTTTCAAAATCACGCCATCTTGCCATCTAAAAACAGCTTTTAATGCTAATTTCACTCTTTCACACATTCTTTATGCTAACCTCATTTTATCTTATATATGTATATACCACAAATCATTTTCACCACATTTCATTCACCATAAGTGTAGGTCCAAACCACAATGTCACCACAAAACCATCCCGTTGAACAATTCGGATCAATCCTCGATATTTAATGGTTTCAAAGACACACCCCACCATCATACTTCATTTAGTTCGGCTCTCTTGTACACATGGTGAACACTTAGTACCACTCATGCGACCTAGCCGATTTGTCTCGTAGCTCTCTTGTCTACATGGTGTCCTTCACTTGGAATCACGCATGCACCTAGCTACATTTATCTTTCACATAGCTCTCTTGTCTACATGGGATACATCCCGTATCACACATGTGACCTAGCTACATTTATCTTTCACGTAGCTCTCTTGTCTACATGGGATACATCCCATATCACACATGTGACCTAGCTACTACATGGTGTCTCGTAGCTTTCTTGTACACATGATGTGCACTCAGCATCATACATGTGACCTAGCTACGCCCTCTATTTCATTCGATCTCTCCAATGTTCAACCGGATCTCTCTCTATATTTATTTCCATTCTTCCAATAGTCAATTTATATTTTAACATCAGCTAGTATATTTATATAATAGGCTGAAATATAAGAATGTACATGAAATTATTGTAATATTTACATACAAACTTACCTTGGTGCAAAATGTGAAAATTTTGCAATTTAGTCCAAAACTTTTTCCTTCCCTGCTCGAGGTCGGTTCAGCGCCTTTCTTGATCTATAATAACACATTTAGCTCATTTAATACTCATACTATTTATTTCAATCCAAAAATCACATCGTGAAAAATTACATTTTGCCCCTAACTTTTACAAAATTACAATTTTGCCCCTAGGCTCGGAATTTAATTTCAGCCCTTATTCTTATGTTTTATGATATGCTGAACATTTTTCTCTTCTACGACAACATCAAATTCCCACTCTATCATATAGTTATGAACAATAGGTATTTTTACCGATTATCTTGCTTTACTCGTTTTCACTTAAAACCGAGTAGCACAAATTATTTAACATAATTTAAAACCTCATATTCTATCATAAAACATCAAAATACACAAATTTCACCTATGGGTATTTTTCCAAATATGAACCCTGTGTTAAATTATTACTAGCATAAGCTTAATCGAGCTTCCGGATTCCAAAACGTAAAGAACATTAAAAGCGGGCTTGGAATCACTTACTATGGAGCTTGAAAATTGAAGAAACCCTAGCTATGGAGAGAGTGAAGTTTCGCAGCAACTAAATGGGAAGATGACTATTTTGTGTTATTTTTCCCATTTTATTTCATTTAATATCAAAATGACCAAAATACCCTTACTACTAAACTTTCCAAAAATTCCTTCCATGTCCTAAATTTGTCCATGAACTTGAAATTGGTAAAATTGCTATTTAAGACCTCCTAATAAATATTTCAAAGCAATTTCATACTAAAAATTTCTAGAATGCAAATTTTGCAACTTATTCGATTTAGTCCCTACTTTCAATTTAAGCATTTTAGGCATAGAATTTCATCACGAAATTTTCACACTATCATGCAATCATATCATAAACCCCAAAATAATTTATAAAACAATTATTTCTATCTCGGATTTGTGGTCACGAAACCACTATTCCGATTAGGCCCTAATTCGGGTTGTCACATACCTCTCTCACATTTTTTCTCCTATTATCATTCCAATTAGGAATGATCGGTTTTTATGTATTAGAATGAAAAAATGATCATGTTTCCTTCTTTTTTCTCTCATTTTTCTTCCCTACCAAGAGCAGTCAAATTTTATTTTATTTTTTCAATTTTCCACTCAAAGCTGGAAGGTGGGAAGGAGGGAGTGGGAAAGCGGGAAGAAAATAAATCTTGAGTATGCTTAATAGGGAGGAAAAGCGAGAGGAAAAAAAAAGAGATATGGTCATTTTCCATCCTAATGCATAAAACCAATCATTCTAAACTGGATTGATAAGAGGTGAGAAAATTGCGAGGAATGTATGTTAGTTTAAAATTATGCATATTTTTAAACTTTCATTTTCTTTCTTTTCAATTTTCAATTCTACCACCCAATTGATAAGAAGAAAATTATTTTTTCGTTTAATTTTTGTATCTTTCTTATCAAGTACATTTATGAAAAAAATATGTTTTTCATCATTTTATTTTTCTATCCTTTCAATTTTTATCTTTCCAATTTTCTTTTCACTATATCAAACAATAACTAAAGAAAATTATAAAGAGATAAAATGAAACACACATTTATTGATATGAGAGTTGAGTATATATAAAGCAATACTCAATCAAAAGTCATAGATGTCTCAACAAGAAGATTAGAAGTAAAAACTTAACGGGAGATAACAACAAATTAGTCGCTAATAGAATATCTTAAGAAGATGGAAAACATTTAAACTAGATAAGTTTGACAAAGTCATGCACCCCTCAAGTTGGGTTGATTGGAATGATTCTGTAACACCCCAAACGCGGCTTGGTCATTATGGCCGAATCTGACAGCGTCACATGTTAATGTGTTTAAAAACCGTAACTTGGGTTGAAAACCGTAACTTTACTTCAAACATTTTCTGTTTAAAATCTTTTCATTATTACTTATTAATTCTATTATCGTGTTAATTAATCATTCGAAAACTTTCAAAATGTTTATTCTATGCGGAAGCTTTTAAAACAGTTTGCGTATTCGTGAGTAATTTGTTAAAACATTTGGTTCTTTTGAAAACTCGAGTTTTCCTAAAACTAGGAGTTATAATCCAGAAATAATAAAAATCCCAAATTTAAGAAAAATCCATAGAGGCCATATTTACAATAAAATTCCTAAACAAAATTTAAAATCATAATTAAGTACGAACAGAGTCAAATAAGGTTGTGTGGCCACTACTGAGTCCTCCGCCGTACCGATCTGCCCACGCCTAGGGATTACCTGTATAGATAAATCAGAGGGGTGAGTTTACAAAAACTCAGTGTGTAATCCCCATATAAAACAAGCAGACAAAATACAGTCACAGTCTGGGCTTAAGCCCTTTCAGTATCAGATTTAGTTTCAGTTAGGGCTTTAGCCTATTTCAGTATCAACAATCAGTATAGTAATAGATATACAATCACAAAATCCTACCTAGCCAGCCTCTACACACTATTTCTGTCCAACTCTACACTCCATGTGGGGATAAAATCAACCCACCTATCCCTACACTCCAAAAAGTATCGAATACGATACTAAATAGTGGTTTGCAGCTGAGTTGCCAGTAAATTAGGCCCGAGGCCTTTCAGTACACTTCCTCCAAACAATACCAACCTCCAACCCCATGCAATGTAACATACAATAATGGCATGCTATATCATGGCAATAGTGCATACAATATTAGTTCATTAAATATCATCATGCTCGCTAACATGTAAATATATATATCAGTCATATAATCATTTCAGTCAATTAGGGGTCTAGGTAAGCTTACCGACACTATAGTGGGTTCACAGTCGTCTCGGGTGACCAGTGCCACCTTAGCAACAAAATAGTGGAAATGGGCTTACACGCCCATGTTGTCTGCCCATGTGGATCCACACGCCCTTGTGGCCCACACAAGCTGACCCAAAAATTTCACACGCCAGTGTGGTTTACTCGTGTGGCCCACACGGCCCAATTCGATCTGGCCCGTGTATCGTACACGGCTTGTCTCGTCAACCACACGCCCGTGTTCCATTACACAGCCTACCACATAGGCGGCCATACGCCCTTGTGGCATCGACAACCCTATTTTTTGGCTTTTTGCCGATTACTATTTTTAGTGTTGTGGTTACACACACCTGGTTTCGTTTCACAACCAACGCAATCCTGAGAACACCAACACCTTAAACGATTTGATGCACCTCAACACTTATCACGTCGAAAGACTGAATGCTTAAAATGATTCACCTATACCAACCAAAGAACTAACAGTCAATCCCACAATTGAGTGATTACTATCGAATTTAATCAGCCGAAGTAGATAATATGAATAAAAAAATCAAACTACAATGGTACTTACGAAATCCACGATGGCATATTGATTAAAAAGAAAGATCCATAACGAACTCGCATCAAGGTTTAACCTACAAGCGACTAACCTCTCACCTTCAATCAATGAACAGAATTTTCCACACAATAGAACTCCGATTTGTGACAACATATGCTTGAAAACCTCCCCCTAACGTCATATACGAAACACATCAAAAGGGGAGTTATCAAAAAGAAACAAATTTCCTACTAAGACTTACCGAAACCTTAACAAACGGAAATTGGAAGACTTGATTTTGGCAGAACTTAATGTGATGAACGAAGAAGAAAAAGGAACAACGATGAAAAGGAACGAATTCTTAGTGCAACTCCGGCAAATGAAAAGAGAAAAGGTAAACCAAAGGCCAAAATCTGCAAGAATGGAGAAGAAAAAGAAACTTTGGTGGAGGTTCGGCAGAGTTGGGGAAAGAAACGACAAATAATGGAGGAACTTCGAAAATTTGAAAGTAACACAATAATAAAATAAAAATTCAGCCCCATTATCCCCAAATTCCTCCTAAAAACCGTCCAACCACTCCCACTATCCAAATCCCTAAATTTTCTCTCCACACTTCGCACTTCACACTTCACCTCTACCACTTCGGCATTTCAGTTCCATTCAAACACTTCACGGCACCACTAGCAAAAATAATACTAAAGCAATAGCTCGAACCCAAGACCTCTAAGCATAATGACGCTCCATTTATCCGCCAGACTAGCAGACACATTCTAATATGTTTTTACAAACAATCAATTAAAAGCCTACTGTCTAGAGATAGCGCTTTATTCATATAAAACAAAAAACTTTGTCTAGGTCAAGGCTTGAACCCAGGACTTCTCAAACACTTTTAGAACACATAACTACTAAAGCAAACAGGTATTTGTGTCATTCCATAACAGAAACATATACAGAAAATTTTGGGGCATTACAGATCCCCAACTAGATAAAGAGTCAAGCAAAAGTAAAAGCTAGAAGGAGTGGCATGAAGATGGGCAACAGTGACTCAATTGGCTTGAACTTGCTCGCGGACAAAATGAAAATCTATGGTAATGTGCTTCATCGATACCAAGTTTTCACAAAGATGAACAAGCCCAACATTGTCACAAAGTATCCATGGAATAGTAGCTAGCTTGTACTGAAGTTCGTACAATAGATTGTTGATCCAACTGGTTTGAGCAAAGACAGCAGCAACAGCCTTATACTTGACTTTTGTATAGGATCGAGAGGCGAATCTTTGTTTTTTGGGAGAACAATAGATGAGAGTACCCCCAAGCAAGGGTGAAGCTAGCAATTCATTACTGGGGAATATAATTTTTAGAAGTTTGAGGGGCCAAAGTTAAAATTTTGTTCCAAAAAAGCTTAAATTGTATACCTTATAACTAAAAGGGACTAGAAGGGATGTTATACCTTTTAGCTAAGGGGCAAAGTCACTCCTTCTAGTTATACATTTGCTCCCAAGATAAAACACATAATTAATGTAACCAGTGTAGAGGTTCGATCATTGAGATCGCTGAGCCAGTCAAAATTAAAATTGACGAGTAAGTTGTTTGGAGATGTGAAGACCATAAATGAAAGTGTTGTTCAGATATCAAAGAGCTCTCTTATTAACTTTGTGGCGACATTTTTGAAAAGAATGTATATATTGAAAGAATTTGTTGATTACAAGATCAAGATTAGGTATAATAATTGACATATACTAGATGTTGGATAACAAGTTGTACCATCAGTTGCAACTTACTTGGTAATTGAGTAATTGAGGTGATAGACTTGTTTGTTTATTTCAGTTGAAAATTTTTAGATGATTTCATGGAGAATTTTTTAAAAGTAAATTAATAGGGATATTATTGGCAATAAGGAAACTAGTGTATGGTTTAAATTTGATTCATTGGGATTATCTTTTCATAGTGTGATATGAGATCAAATTTAAGATATGTATAATCCTTTTTCACCCATATATAACTAAGCTATTATGATAAGGATATGAGAGAGATTCTAGTTATCAATATTGATCCTTTTATAGCTAATTTACAATTGCACTCTAATGCATTTCTATTGAAACTTAATTTAAACTCTATTAAATCTGAAATTATTTATAGTAAGATATGTAATCACAAGAAAATACGGGTTGATTTTATGAAAATTTATCTCAATCCTTTTATGATTAAAAGTGATTAAAATTTACTTACTAAAACTGGACTCTAACTCTTTACATGAAAGTGTTGTTTAACCTTAGAAAATATTATTAGTGCTGTCAGTTGCAACTCACTTTGCAACAATAATAATTGAAGCTTACCTATTTTAGTTAGCATATTTTGACTGCATCTTTGTAACTATTTTTGTGCAAGTTTTTAATGGATTTCACACAGTAAGTTTTGTAGTTAATATAAGGAATACCTTAGCAAAAAGAAAGTTAATATAAGGAAGTATTCAGTCAATAAAGAACATCATTTGAAGAATCCTAGTGTTTTCCACTAATCATATTTGAAGAGTTTTCAAACACCTTAACCATATTAGGATGCTTATTTATAATAGAGGGACCAAATTTTGGTAAAATGAATATATTACAGCAACCCTAGGCCCCCTTTTGATGAGTGTTGAACTTATATTTTGGGTCCAATATCTCTCTATATATGTTGAAAGCAAGGAATTTGCAAGTTGTCCGAAGACCATCTAAAGAAGAATAATACAATCAAAATTAATGCTCAAAGATAATGAAAATTTTGGGGACCAATGTCTACTAAGAGAGGCCGAAGGTGCAAAAACGTGGCTATAGCATTAACCTTAAAATTCAGGCCTCAAAGTAGATTGCCCCAACTTGGCCCAAGTGAAAATAAAAGAAGTTTTTTCTTTTTGCAGTTTGGGTCTTCATAAATTCATACACCGAACGCCCCATCTGTCTTCCTTTTTGTTTTTGGATATTCTCACAAGCAAAATGTTCTTTTTTGAGATTAACAATGAATTGGCCCATCAATATGCACATCCACCCAAATTTTCGGCTGTGACAGCTTGCCTCTTAGTGCCTAACCGGTTAGGCCCTATTAGTCTTATCCAATTCGATTAAATAATAATTCATAATTCAATAATGATGATATTATAAAAATATAGGTTCAAATTATGTCAAACATACGGGCTAAATCCCAAACATAAACATTTCAGAAGGACCAAAACCATAATTTGATTTGTTGAAATGTCATCAACAAGAGTCAAACGAGGTTGCCTGGACAGGAAATTGTTGATTGTTTCAAAATAAAGCCATAATAAATTAGAAAGGATCACAAAGCTGTTGGCCACAATGATCATAGTTCAATGGTTAAGAAACACGTTTCATGAGGACACTCAATCCCCTTATTATGAAAGAGCAAATACAACAAAGCTCTTGTTTCTGGCTCGTTTAGCCGACTGCAAAAAGTTTTCCGGTCAGCAGAAATTGTAACGATATGTTATTTAGTATATCCCTCGCCATGAATACCACTTTAGTTTCAGTTGGAACCACAATGGAGGTCTGCCTAGAACCCCTCTTGCTAACCTTGAATCAAATACATCAAACTGCACTTTGCTGAGGGAATCCAAGAGAACTTGGGCAGGCACAGCCGGTAGAAGTGCTTTTCGTGCTTCAACCGGCACAGAGTTAGCTAATTCACGGGCTTTCACCAAATGGGCATTGGCTACTGATGCCATTTCAAAAACCGCGTCACATAAGCCCTCCCGAGAGTCCAAGCGGATCTCTGAGCGACCTCCTTCCTTAACTAGCAGCCCATGCTTGGCTGCCAATTTAGCTGGTATGTAAGAAAAGTGACGGTTGCGGCTAGCATGGTATGGCAGCGACTTAAGTAGCAAAAGGAGGCCACTTGCCTTACCGACATGCGATGCTGCATGGTCAACTGCAGTAGACTTGATACCACCAGCTTGAAGAGTCATGTATAGAAGAGTTGATGCAGTATCTTCTGCATATTTCTCTAACTCCTCGATACTCTCCGGTAGGTCAATAACGTCTCTATTTGCATCATTTATCCGAGCATCAACTACCCGTTTTAACCAAGCCTTGCTGATTTTACTTTCGGATATAACTGATGAGAGTGCCTGGGCTGTCGGGTGCTCGATCAGTTTATTAGCATAAATTTTGTCGATGGCTTCTTGCCACCAAAGAAGGCGCATGAGACCAATCTTGGGATCGGAAGCAACATCCATAGCTCTAGCAGTTTCGACATTGAAAGCACGGAGTGCAAATGCAGCCTTTCGCATATTAGCAGGAAGCTCAAGGAGGCATAGGTAGTGATGATAATCATAGCTCCGCACTTGCTGTACACAGTGCGAGAAAGCTGCCCTTAAGCTACTAGATGCACCCTTCATCAAGCCCCAATGTGACTCCTCCTGCAATGCAATTACTACATTGTCAATGAATATTTTCAACAGATAAAGCAAACCCAACAACAAACAGAGAAACAAGATCTCGGCATACAAATTTTGAGAAGGTTCTAATAAATACACTTACCAGCATCTACTAACACATGAGATGAAAAAAGAACCAATAGGAAAAATGGGGTTTCTGAATTTTAAACACACTCCAGCCAATAAATTTTAGTTCATGGACGATCATCATATACAGAGTAAATTCATTGAAAGCTAATAATTCACAGAGGTATTTCATCGAGCATGTTGAATGCATTATTAAAATCAAAACTACATGCTTTCATAATATGATCCTAGAACAAGACGTTAAAGAAAGGAAAAGGGTAACGTACCGAGAGTGATAAACAGCTTTTTAAAAATGGAAAATAGCAAAGGCAAAGGATGAGTGCAGCGAGCGAGCAAGCAAGCAATTGGTCGTGTGGAAGCCACGCGAAAGCAACAAATACGGCATAGACTTTAAAAGGTCGTTTTCTTCTTTTCCTTTTTTTTTTTTTTTAAATTTTTTTACATTTTTGGGTTTGGCTTTTGACTTTTTTGGATTTGAGCCTATTGGAATAGGAAATAGGCTTGGGCTTTTTTTTTTCGGTTTCTGCCAAAAACAAAAAATTAATTCAATTAATTTTTGGGTAATCTACAAAAATAGTCACTTTTGTTTGCCTCAGGTTACATTTTAGTCACTTATTTTTAAAATTTTACGTTTTAGTCACTTATGTTATTATTTTGTTACAAAGTGATCACTCTACCGTTAAGTTCCGTTATCTCTCTAATGGTAATCGTAGGTGGCAGTACAACTAGATTTTAGGTGCCAACTTAGATTTCTAAATGGGATTAAAATAAATTCTTAATTAAAAAAATTTAATTAATTAAAATTTTCAAACCTAAACCTTAACTAAAAAAACTGTTCATCTCCTCTTTTTGAGTTTTCTTCCATCTCTTCTTTATTTTCTATGGGTTTTTTTTTCATTTGACTAGAAAAACTATTATTAAGATCAAAATAGTTGAGATGGAAGAAAAATTAAAAAGAGAATATGAACAATTTTTTAGTTAAGATTTAGGTTTAAAATTTTAATTAATTAAAATTTTAATTAAAATCTATTTTATCCCATTTAGAAATCCAAGTTGGCACTTAAAATCTATTTGGACTGCCACGTAGGATTACCGTTAGAGAGATAACAGAACTTAACGGTAGAGTGATCACTTCGTAACAAAATAATAACATAAGTGACTAAAACGTAACATTTCAAACATAAGTGACTAAAATGTAACCTGAGGCAAACAAAAGTGACTATTTTTGCAGATTACCCTTAATTTTTTTACTACTAGTTCAACTGTTTCTCGGTCAACCGTAGTTCAAAAAGGTTTGTAAGTCAAATGGTTTAATTCCTCTTTTTAAACTAAGCTATCTTTACAATTTTGATTTGGGTGTTTTAAGATTGTGTTGTATAGTCGAAGCATAATAAATCTTTTAAGAAAAGTGTCTTATACATTAAATTTTATTTTCATTACTTTACATTTTTTCCTAACAGGAATTTGATTGTGTTGAGATATTGTGAAATAAAGTGAGGTAAGAACATTAAAGTTTATGTTTTGAGATACAATTCGATATCTAATTGAGCACAGACATGGTTATTATATGAAAGAGGGAGCTATGATTTTTATATTCAGTCTATAATTTGTTTGGAGGTAGGATTGTTTATGGTTAGGTCAAATTTTTAATCGAGATCATTTATTGTATGAATACTTTATTAAGTTACTTATGTTGATAAGATTCGAAATATAAATCTTAAATTTTAAATGAATAAATTGTAAATGGTTAGCCTTAACCATTAAACCTCGTTCATATTACTTTTAAGCTATGAACAAAAATCAAGCAGCAACTTCTTGCTCTTTTGAAGCAAGCTCGTTTTGGATACGTTGAGAGGCAGCATCGGAACTTGGACAATTGCATGGTGTAGGATGCTCGACCTTTCGTCCTTTCTCAGAGAGTGCCGACATACTGGAACATCTCTGCCAACAGAACGATCGAATCCACCACCTGCATTTATCCAACACCGAACTCGCAAACATCTCCGCCAAATGTATTAATCCTAGGCCTTGCCTTTCTAATCCCTTCTCTATAGGCTCCCCTGGCTGCTAACTGAAACGTTAAGAAGCTTGAATCGACCTCGTGGTAAGAACTGTCTACTAGCACAGCTCGTACATCGACAACGGGGAAGCCGACGAGCATGTCAAAGCAAATTCGTCACTATCATGTCCGCAGTCCTAAAAAAGTTCACCCCTAGACGATCCATCTTATTCCCACCAGCAACACTGTCAAACAAGCATATAGCATAATCTGTCGAAAGAAATGGTTCTTATTTATACTCATTCTCGTAAGATAGAAGTGCCATCGGGATTTTATCCTATCCATAATCTTTTTGAGAGAAACGGTTCCTATTCATGCTCGTTCTCGCAAGATAGAAGTGTCGTTGGGATCGGATCTTACCTATAATCTGGTAAAAGAAACGGTTCCTATTCACACTCATTCTCACAAGATAGAAGTGTCGTCAGGACTGGATACTATCCATAATCCGTTGAAAAAATAGTTCCTATTCACACTTGTTCTTGTAAGATAGAAGTGCCATCAAGAGTGAATCCAATCCGTAATCCTTCGAGAGAAAGGATTCCTATGCACACTTGTTCTCGCAAGTTAGATGTGCCGTGACTGGATTCTATCCATGATCCTTCAAAAGAAAGGTTTCTTATTCACACTCGTTCTCGCAAGATAGAAATGCCGTCAGGATCGGATCCTATCCATAATTCTCCAAGAGAAATGATTCCTAAGCACACTCGTTCTCGCAAAATAAAAGTGCCTTTAGGACTGAATCCTATTCATAATTCCTATCTACACTTGTTCTTTAAAGATCAAAGTACCATCAAGACCGAATCCTATCCATAACCGGCTGAATATCAAATCATAACTATAATCCGTATTTAGACATAATAATACTTCTTAATATTTTAGAAACTTATATTCATGATTCTAGCATGGCAAATGGTGATATTAAAAAACCTTGTCAACTTCATTGCTGTTTAGATTAAATTATCAATAAGTACCTTATCACTCAGATTTCTATAAATTATCAATAATTTATTACGATGTAATTATGCATTTACTATTAACTTATGAAATAATTTTAAGGATATATACTAAACTAACGACAAATGCGATATAAAATTTTATATTAATTTTCATTCAACGTGCATTTTAATATATCAATTTTGATTTTAAATAATTATATATATAAAATTTAATTATAGATCAAATATATACTTAAACTTAATTTTATTTTCATATTTAAATAAATAAAATCATTAATTTATTTTATATTAATCAAATATATATATATACACTTAATTTTGATTGGTTTAAATTGTTATGTATAGTTTCATTTCAACCATAATTGACAGTTTTGGGAAAAGTGATTTAAACCAAATCATTTATTTATATTTAATGCATTGTACTTGGTTGTGCATTAAATGCATTTTCTAAATATAATTAAATTACGTGTAATTATGATACACTCACAAATTGAGTGAAAAGTTTATATAATAAATTTACAAAAAGTTGATATAAAAATAAAATACGGTTTTAGTTTAAAAGGTCATGTTGAGATGATGAAAATTCTGATTTTTCTATTTAAATTTTATAATTTTCGTGATGTGTATGAATTTTTTAATTTATCAAAATATATAAAAAATATTGATACCCTAAAAATTATTTGTTACTTTGACAATTTTACAAATGAGTTAGGATCAGGTTAACAAGAACAAAGCAAGGAAATTTTGGTTGGGCTAAACTTGAAATTTTCATACTAAAAGGATTAACTAGTACTACAAAATAATAGGTCTAAACTTGCAATAAACCCACTTAATCCAAAGGAGACAAGGACCTACTCACTACTTTTGGATTTGTACCTGCCAGTTAATGAATAATACCAACTAAATTTCACACACTTAAATTTCATATTCCTTTGGTACAATATAGTGCAGAAATTAAGAAATAAATACAGTTCACAACACAATCTGCAATCTCCTACCATCTTAGTTTGGGACAACATTTTTCTAATTGCCCTGATTGTTTGATGATAAGCATACAACACGCAAAGCAAAATAAACATAAAAGCAGCCTAGTCGACCGAATCACAATTGATATCTAATCTTTGGTTGACACCAATCCCGAATTCGATCCTAAGATATACCTATATACATATTGATCAGTTTTCTCTTTGAAGTTTTCATGAGAAATTAAGGTAAATAGTAACCTTGAGTTGAGGCATAATTATTAATGAGAGCCAAGGCATTGCTTGTCAAATGTGCAACTTTAATAATACGTTTCCTCGCCATTGTCTTTGCATATCCATTCATGTTGTTCCCAGCAAATCCATCCATACAAGTATCCTCATCTGTCAGTGCCGCACTAACCCATGTTTGAACATCGCTCATCGTAAGTGAAATGTTCGAGCGACTAATGTGACCAAGTTCCCCTAACGACTGTTGCAGCTCATCCACCGAGTCCCCGATCACCTCGATACAATCAGCCATGGCGGCAGCTACCCTTGGTTCCAAACCGTGGAATCTCGAGATCTTTACCATCAACCTCGAAGTCGCTTTGCTGGCTCTAAGAGTTACATTGAGTGCAGTGTGGACTAACAATTTGGGGCTGGTGCTGATGCTGCTCGCATAGACTGAGAGGGACTGGTAACATAATTTGGGATATGTTGTGGTGCTGCATGAAGATTTGATGTATTCAATGTTTCTATCGTTGAGAAATGGTGGATAAGCTAAGGTTAAGGCTATTTGTGAAGTGAGGACAATGAAGAGGATTGCTAGTCCATGGTGTGAAGATGAGGCTTCCATTGCTGAACAGTTCAAGAGGAAAAAATTTATGGGTTTACAGTGGGGGAACAATGGGTTGATTTATAGACAAAATTAAGCTTTGTGGGTTCCCACAAATGAGGAAGAACAAAAAAATTAAAAAAAGCCTGATTTCAAGGGAGAATAAAGAAATATGCTGGGTAAAAAGTAGAAATGCAAATAAGCAAGAAAAGATGCTGATAAAACAATCAATATAAAGCGTATCACTGTAATTATACATTATCAGCTTTACAAAAAGGTAAAAGAGAGTGATTAAATTTGTCTATAAAGTAAGAAATGGTCTTTCTTTATTAATCCTAGGTTTAAGAGAACCTCTTTAGAAAAAGATGCGAGGAAAGATTAACTTGAAGTCTAAAAGCAGAGAGTTGAAAATGATACTTACAGAGTTGCGGCTAAATCACCGCAGAAACTTTGAAATACCAGAGCAGATTAGTTATTAAAAAATTCAAAATTATTAGGTAAAGGATGTATAAAGTAAGACATGAGAAAGATCAGGGTCAAGAACTGTTGTTGACAAACGTAAAAGCTAAAATACGTGGCTGATAGTTGCTGATTGTGTTTTTGGTGACAAGCAAATTACGTTGCTGATAGTTCGATTTGGAACCGACAATTATGAGACTAAATATCAAACTGTAAAATCAACATAAATGATAAAAAAAATACATGATAATAACTTTAATAGCCAATGTTTAAATTTTTTCAATTTAGTCTTTATTTTTTGAGTTAAAATTGATTATTAATTTTTAAAAAGAGTCTAATTACTTTTCTTTAACGGAAATATTGAGTAAAATATTAATTTTTTAATGATATTAGTGTGACAACCTGTGTTATATGTTACTACTTATTTTATATATCATATCAACAAATAATTTAAAATGAAAAGTATGAAATACACATGAATTGTCATGATGGTTTTCATATTTAAAAATTAATCATTTACTCAGCATTTATATTTAAAAAATCAAATTGACTTTTTTTAAAAATTAATGGTTAAATTTAATTCTTTTTAAAAGGTTGAGAATTAAATTTAATTAAAAAATTAAATTAACAAAATATGTAAATATTAAGTACTAAACTTTAAATTACTAAAGCAACAAATTAAAATATATACTTAAATTCAATTTCAAGTTGAAGTTTTATGAATGAAAAATAGATTTGGAGAAACTTCCCCCATTCGAGGAGTTCAAGTTTTATGAAGAAAATGATGTAATATTGATTGATCATGAATGGTTGAAAGTGATCAAATGAAGTGTAGACTTAGCAAACATTGACTTTGACTAAAACTGACTAATTTTGGCCAAGGATTTGACTAAAGCTTTTTCCTCCTCCTCAAACCCACGTCCAACATCATCCTCCACGTTGTGGATCAAAATAGCAAACTCGGCTACAACATATGGCTAAGGCCAGCAACCAAAACTACGCCACCAATCTTTCTGCATTTATTTTCCTTTTGAAATCAATGAGCAAATCTATGAAAAAGACAAAACATTGTAATCAAAATCATGATGCTGTTGTTAATTAAACCAGGGAAATAAATTTCACCATGAAATTTCATTATTACAAATACAATATACACAATCGACAAAGAATTAGAAAGAATTAAATTAAATAGAGAAAATCGAATAAAACTTAAATATAATATATATAGGAAAATTAGAAATTCATATATTATAATTACATAGATGAAACATGAAATTAAATATTTAATAATTTAAAACTTTAATCAACAAGTTTAGACCTCATTGACCACGGTTCTATTTTAATTTATTTTTATTTTTATTTGTAGACCCTAACCCAAAGTGATTGGTGATGCTTAATTTGCATCAAGTTGGATGCATATGAATGAGAAGAAAATGATTCGGAATTACGTTAATTTTAAGTGATTTGATTTGTTATTTGCTGTCGACCACATAGTTTTGGTAGTCCTTGATAGCTATTTTTAAGATAAAATTACAAATCAATTTTATTTTCTCAAAAGTTTGATAAAACATGGTTATTTTTTTGCTGTTCTTATATATATATATATATAAAATACTTCAATTGGTGTTACAAGTATATAATAATCAAATAAAACAATAAAAATATTATTTGAGAATTAAACACAAGACTAATAAATTTATATAAAAATCCTTTTCACTCCACCAATAATTATTTATTTGAAATATTTTTATAAATATGTTTTAATATAAAATATTTCCGTTCACTCATATCGTGAGTGTGATAAAATTTAATATTAATAATGTTGTTGATTGAGATGGTGTTACAAGTTAACTCGATGCTAGTTCAAGATTGATGACAAAACTCTATGATAAACAATTGGTCATTTAATATTCTTAATCTGGTGTATTTATGTGTTCACTTTTTTTTTTTAACATTGTACACATTTCATGTGTTTATTAAATAGTTTCAAACTATATATTTTATTATTTATTGTATGTTATTTTTAAACATAACTCAGTATTATAAATATATTATTTTCACACGCATACGCATATAATAGAATTTCTAATAAATATTTATATTTGATGCACTGAAAATATATAATTTTATTTACAGTCATTGAATTATATAATATATTAAAAAATAAACCCACTTAAATTTATTTTTATAAACTTTTGATGTTATGTTACTATCATTTTCTGACTACTGTGTACTATTGTTCCCTCCCATCTTTATAATTATTATTTAGATTAATTGCATCTAGACTTGATCATGGTTCAGGCCACCCGGTATGACCCGAAGGCCTACTCGAAATGTGAGAGGATTTGGATAAAAATATAGGCCCAAAAAATAGGATTGGACAAAAAAATAAGACATGTTTAAAAAAGGGTTAGCTCTTGGGTAAGGTATTTTTAGCCCAGTCTTGACTCAAATTTACTAAAGGATAAAAAAAATCTTTTTTTAATATTATTTTCTTTTTGTTTTCTCCCTATTTTGTTACCATTTTACTATCATGTTACTACTATTTTGTTATTATTGTTTGGATATTGTATAAAACTTATTTTATTGTTAATTTTGTTATTATTTTAAAAACATTTATTAATTTTGTTATTATTTTAAAGATATTTACTTGTTAAGTTAAATTTATAATTATTATTTAGATTAATTGCATCAAACATCCCTATTTTATTAGCTAAAATTTAAATTGATCTTAAATTTTAAGACATTCATAAAGTATCGTTTTAATAAAAAATTGTTAATTTAGTCATATTTTTTGCGTTAAATGTTAGCTTAAATTTAGTGTGTTTAAAATATTCATTAATTCATATATATATTTTTGAAAAAAAGAAGAAGAATATAAGATCTAAACTGACATTTAAAGAAAAATGAACGGTTAAATCATAAAAGACATGATCCACACAATACTTTAGTTTGAACTTTCAATTGTAACATTAACCGATTTAAAATTTTATCCATAATTTGAGGATATATTGTAAAATTAATCTTACTTTTTGAAGTTATAACAATTTTAGTATAAACAAGCATTACACGATTTGAACTAAATATTTAACTCATTTCAAATTAATTAGCTGATCTTAAATCTGAGACCTAAAAATTTCCAGGCTCTTGATTTTACGATTGAGCCAAGTTCGGACATCATCTCCAAATTAAATTGAGTGTATTTGCATATGTATATGAGTATAAAATAAACTAATGCATCTACAAAAAGCAGAGGTCGAGGAAAGGTAGAGATGGGGGCAGGAGAATCTGAGTGATAATGTGTTTCCAAAAGCATGCACATCAAAATTATGTCCATGCTGGTTTCACTATAACTTTACAGATTCCTTATCTACAATTTTCTTTCCTTCTTGCATTATAACTGAAATTTATATTTCAAAATTCAAACAATTCAAGAGGTTTTGATTGGAGTTATCTATATTGATATGACAACATATCAATCTAGAGTCTAATTGTTGAATCAGATCAAAGTAGTCAATCGGAATGTTAAAAATCGGTTTGAACAAAAGAGTTGGCTTGATTTTTAAACAAACAACTTGAAATTAGTTGAACCAAAATGAAAATTGATTGAATCGATTTCATAATTTATAGAAAAGTTTACTGTACAATGGATTCAATTTTTAAAACTATGCCTCGGAGCAGTTGAGTTACTGTATTAGAGTGTTAGAGGGGGGTTGTGTCCCTACTGAATTTTAAAAACTCAAATTTTCATGTTCAAATAATTGTAGGTTGTGGGAACGGTTTATGCAACCCATCTGGACATAGCTGTGAAGCTTTGAAGTTTTATCATGTTCCAAAGAAGTGACTTCAATCATTTGAAACCCGAAAATAGTTTTTAGTGCTACGAATTCAACGTTTATCATCGATTTGAGAATGGAAGAAATTAAAATTGGAAAAGAAATAATAATCCATAAGTAGGTTAATAAATAAACTATGCAAATTAATGCATGGGACAAGAGTTGGTTAACTCAGGGTTGGATGTCAATTGAATTGGGTTTACTTAATTAGTAATATATAAAATTGAAAAATATTAAAATTATACATGAATTTTGATTGATTTAATGTGTATTATATTGATAATTGTACTAGTGATTTGTGAAAATTAAAGCAAATCAAAATTTTATATATAAAATTGTTCAAAATCAAAGTTCATGTACAATATTAAATATTTAACAAATATTCATGTATAGTTTTGAGACTTATTCTTATATAAAACAATCAAAATTTTCAAAACCTATAAATCAAACAAACTTTGATCAACTTTTTTACTTTGAATTTGGTTTGACTGAAACTTATGAATAAAATCTATTAAAATTTTTATTAATAATAAAAGATGTTGAGTATATATTAAATTAATATAAGGTCTAGATTAAGGAGAAAAAACACTTGAGATTACAGTGCATTAGTAAGGAATAAAGAAGATTAATAGCTAGGTTAAAAGAATAGGCATACACTTGATAAATTGGTATGGCCCTATATTATTCCATCAATTTTTTTTTTTTTGTTTGCACTTGACTCTCTCACATGATTGCACATTGCTATGTAGGGACTTGTAATCTTTTCATGCATGCCTTTCATGAAATTTTTTATTCTAAATACTTATTTTTATATATATTTTTAAAAGTTTGTACAATCACATTTGCAAATAGATATGTAAATTAGATGAATTTAAATTTAAAGTTTAAATGATTTTTAATTTAAATTTTTTCGAGTTTAGTTTCATATTATTTTAAGTTAACATCAATCATTTCGATTTTTAATCTAAAGACTAGTTTTCTTGCAGATCTCAGTCGTAAAGATTTTCTTTAGTCGACCAAGAGATTGAGCTTGCAAATGTCAGGTAAATACCTTTTAGTCTTTATATTTTATGAGAGTTGTGAATTTAGTCTTTATATTTTAATTCGGTTATTTTTAGTTCTTGGATTTTTCGAACTTTAAAATTTTAATTCTCACCAAACGATATTAAGTTCTCATATTTCCAAAACTTAATGTGGCAAACATATTATCATATATTTGATGACATATCAACTTATTATTTCCACATATTACTCACTAAAATTAAATTAAATTAATGATTGCCATTTGCATCAAGACTAAAATTTTAGAATTTAAAAAGTATAAGGACTTAGAATGATCTAATTAAAGAAATGGATTAAATCTACAATTGTGAAAAATAAAATAAAATAAATAAAATAAATAAAATAAATAAAATAAAATAAAATAAAGAACACACAAATTTTACGTGGAAACCCTTTCGGGAAAAAACCACAGGCAGAGGAGAAGAAAATTCACTATGTCGAAAATTTGAATCAATACAAGAGGAATAGATTATGTCTATTTATAGGCTTGTAAAGCCATATTCTAGTAGTATTGAAACACCTTATCCTAATAAATATAAAATAGATGGAGTTTAATAAGGTTTAAAAAACCTTATTCTAAAATAAAATAAAAGAAGTCTAGTTTTATATGGATTTTACTTTTATTTTATTTTCCATCGTATTTCATTTAAATAAGAATTCGGGTCACTTAATTCTAACAATCTCCACCTTGACACAAATTCTCAATGAACAAGTTCTTCATTGCGAACAAGTTCTCCACCTTTTCCATAAAACCCCTTAAGGGTTTAACTTCAACAATAAACACCAACCAAGTCTAAGCAATGCTCAAACTTGGTTGTAATACCTCAATTTTGCCTGGCCCATTGAAAGCCAAGGCATAATCCAATATATCCAAAATAATAATAAAAGTCTTTACAGTCCTTTTACAAATGTTAAAACCAGCAGCCCATTGTTACATCCTACCCAAATACACGCACCCAATACCCGCAGTGCCCGCACCTAAACTAGACCCAATTGACCCAAGCTCTCGGAGGCCCAAAACCTAACATCATCACTAGGGTTTCTAACCCTAGCTCTCTCCTACATACAAGCAGCAACTTCTGGAAGCTTTGGGAGCGCCACTCAACTCCCGAGATCGAGGCCATCAATGCACATGACGCGTCATCAATGCGTTCGTCCCCCTCGCGACCGTCCAGCACCGCGATCTCAGGCCTCCCCTCTGGCCTTGGTACCACCATTAACGCCGAGATCGTCGGGATACCTGCAAAATGGAAAAGGAAACTCAGCAGATAATGGTCAAAGATACAGTAGACAAGAAATAGAAAGAAATCGAAGATTTCTTTCCTTATGTAACAAATCAGTGGCTATAAAAAGCCCTTTGTAACCCTTGTAAAAAAAAGAACACAGAGACAGAAATAAAAAACAAATACAAGCAGTTTCAAAGGTGATAACCGAGTGACTTATTCTCTATTTTTTTTAGCGCATATATATGAATTGTTTAGTAAAATACTAAGGGTATTTGAAAAGGAGAAGAACTACCTGTTTTGGATCTAAAGAGACGAGGGTTTTAAAACCCTCCGATCTCTATACACGGTGGCCCTTAGGGCGGTGCGTGGGCGCGTGGATCGGCGCGTGGCGTACGAAGGCCAGAGCCCGGAGCTCCCTTCTTCTCTCTCTTTCAGAGAGAATTTTTTAGTTTTTGTTTTCAAAATCGGGGTTCAAATGAACCTTAAGTTGAGAAGGTAGCTTATATAACTTGAACAAACGACGCTGCTTTTGCGACCCTGTGATCCGCGTTGACCCGATTACCCGGGAGGATCAACAGCATTTTTAAAATTGGGTTAATTTCCCAATCTGTCCTTTTACCCTTTTGTGTTTACAATTAAACTTTATTTTATTTATGATTTGGCCCTATTATTTTATTTTAGTTTTAATTTGGTCCTGATAGTTGTTAAATTGTATTCGAAAACTTCATTGCTTTTGGGAAATAGGGCAATTTGCCCAATGAGTACCTCTAATTTTATGCTGCTTTTAAGTAGGGCCTTATTTCAGTTTTTATTCTTTTCAAAATTTGCCCGTAATTTTGCTAAACTCTAAATTTAGTCCTATATTTATTTTATTATTCTCTCTATATATATTTTATTATTTGTTTTATTTTAATTTTACTTCTATAAGATTATTTTATAAGTGTTATTTTTATATGTATTATAATTTATATATTAATTTTCTCAAAATTATTATTATTTTTCATATGTATTATTATATTTTTTCATATATTATATATTTATTTATACATATTATTTTTACATATAAACTTTCATTATTTTACGCTATATTTATTATATTATTTCCCATATATTTTTATTATACAATATTTATTATGTATTATTTTTATATTACTTATTATTTTTATATATATGTATATTACATATTACCAATTATATTATTTATGTTTATATTGTATATATATTAGTTAAAATTTGTAAATTATTATTATTAAATTACATTTTAAACTCATATTATATATATATATATATATTAAATTGTTAATTATGTATTATTTTATTTTAAAATGATGTTTTATGTTATGTATTATTTTATAAATCCTTTTACCTACTTTTATTTTATATATTTTTATATAATTATTATTCTCTTATAAATATATTGTTATTATATTATATATTATAAAGCAAATACTATTTTAAAATTATTATTAAAATTTAGGTCTTTATTTGTGTTATTTGTATACTTTGTTGACAATAATTTATTCCATTTTTTATATTGCATATATCATGCATTATTTTATATTTATTATTTGATATTACATTTCATGAACATATACAATGATATTATATTGCTCTTTTGTATGCCATACATTATTATTGCTTTCTTATATATATCATGCATTATTTAATTATTACCTTGTATATTTGTATATTTTGTTTATTCATTCTCAATACATGCTATATATATCTTTGTATGCATATTGTTAATATTTGCCATGTATATATAATTTTTATGCATCTAATGCGATCTTCATATTATTGCTATCATTTTGTTAAAATGCATGTATTATTTATTTACTTCAATAACATGTTACTATGTATGATTTATAGTACAATATAATTCCCCACACATCTTTTTTAAAAAATAAGGCCCAAAGTTTTAAAAAATACAAAGGCAATGCTTGGTGTTTGGAAATTTCGAGAAAGTAGTGCCCTAACTTATTGGGTTGCAACTTTTCTCGTTAAGTTCGAATAATCAAGTACCCTTCTTAAGTTTTTAAATGTTTGCAAAACGTGAGCTACTGTCTTGGAATTGCAAAATAATATGTTCTAACTTATTGGATGTAGCGTTTTGTTGTTTCGAGATAGAGATTTCTAAAAAGCCAATTTAGTGTCAATACTTTGATACGAATGAACTTTAATTTACAAAAAAATCAAACTATACTAATTTAAAGAGGATTACATCTTAAAACTTTTTGAATTGCCGACATTAAAGACATTAGATAATCAATTAGGTACCAATTTTGGGCGTTACGAGGGTGCTAATCCTTCCTCGTACATAACCGACTTCCAAACTCGTTCTTTTATCTCGTGGACCAAAACTAATGATTTTGAAACAAAATGTTTTAAAGGTGATCCAATCACACCTAAAAAGATTGGTGGCGACTCCCATTTTTGTTTTTAAAATCGATTCCCATTTTCCAAAACTCGATTTGAAAATGGTTTCGACATTGGTTATAGGAAGTGACTTAGTCATCATATCTGCAGCATTTTCATGAGTACTAATTTTGCTCACAACAATATCACCACGAGCAATAATATCACGAACAAAATGATACCGAATATCAATGTGTTTTGTTCTCTCATGAAACATTTGATCTTTTGTTAGAAAGATGGCACTCTGACTGTCACAAAATACTGTGCTAATTTGAAGGTCTTCATTGAGTTCACTAAAAAGTCCCTTCAACCAAATAGCTTCTTTACAAGCCTCAGTAATCGCCATGTACTCAGCTTCAGTGGTAGACAAAGCAACTGTAGATTGCAAAGTGGCTTTCCAACTGATTACACAACCTTCGATTGTAAAGAGATAACCTGTGAGAGATCTTCTTCTATCAAGGTCTCCAGCAAAATCAGCATCAACATACCCAATGACTCCATCTCTAGTTCTTCCAAACTGTAAGCAAACATCAGTAGTACCTCGTAAGTATCTTAAAATCTACTGAACTGTTTTCCAGTGTTCTTTACCGGGATTCTCCATATATCTGCTAATTGCATTGACTATATGATAAATTTGGACGTAAACAAACCATAGCATACATGGGAGATCCCACTGCACTAGAGTATGGAACATGTGACATGTACCCAATCTCATCATCTGATTATGGAGACAAAGCCGATGAAAGTTTGAAATGAGCTGCTAAAGGAGTACTAACAGGCTTAGCACTCTGCATATTGAATCTGCAAAGAACTTTCTCAATGTACCCCTTCTAACTTAGGTACAATTTTCTTGCTTTTCTATCTCTGAGAATCTCCATACCAAGTATTTTCTTTGCTGGTCCTAAATCTTTCATCTCAAATTCTTCACTTAGTTGGGCTTTGACCTTTCTTATCTCTCCTTTATCTTTTGCTTTGCTATCAACATGTCATCAACATAAAGAAGTAGATACACAAAGAACCATCACCGCTTTTTCTTAAAGTAAACACAACTGTCTAAACTACTTCTTTTGAAATCATGAGAAGTCATAAAGAAATCAAACTTTTTGTACCACTGTCTTGGTGACTGTTTCAAACCGTAAAGGGACTTTCTCAGCAAGCAAACATAGTCCTCTTTTTCTGAGACTATAAAACCCTCTGGTTGTTCCATGTAAATATCCTCCTTAAGTTCTCCATGCAGAAATACAGTTTTTACATCTAACTGCTCAAGCTCCAAATCATGTATGGCCACAATACCAAGCAAAGCTCGAATCGAACTATGCTTAACAACTAGAGAGAACACATCTGTGAAGTCCACTCCTGGAATTTGACTCTAACCCTTTGCAACAAGCCTTGCTTTATATCTGGGTTCTTCAACTCCTGGAGTCCCTTCTTTCTTTTTAAACACCCATTTACAACGAACAACCTTTTTACCTTTAGGAAGTTTCACAAGGTCTCATGTTCTATTTTTGTGGAGTGATTCCATCTCTTCTTACATAGCAAACATCCACTTTTCTGAGTTTTCACAGCTAACCGCCTCAGAATAATTAGATGGCTCTTGATTCACATCTATACCTTCAGCCACATTTAAAGCATAAGCAACTAAATTAGCTTTGGCATACTTCTTTGGAGGTTTAATTTCTCTTCTAGCTCTATTTTTGGCGATAGAGTATTGTGGTGAAAAAGCAACTCTATTTTCAATTTTTGTTATAGCTTGAGGAGTTGACTCTGTATTAATCTGATGCTCCACCTACTTTTGGTTTTCTTTATTGGAAGAGTATTTAAGAGATAAGTTAGGTAGCATAGCAGTTTCATCAAAAACAACATCTCTGCTAATCACAACTTTTCTATATTTAGGACACCATAACTTATACCCTTTTACACCAGCTTTATAACAAAAAAAAAACGCATTTAATGGATCTCGGTTCCAATTTTCCATTATCAACATGAGCATACGCAGGACACCCAAAAATCTTTAAATCAAAATAATTAGCAGGATTACCAGACCATACCTCTTGTGGAGTCTTTTTCTCAATGGCAATGGATGGAGATCGGTTGATAAAAAAACATGCAGTAGAGGCTGCTTCTGCCCAAAATGACTTCGATAAGTTGGCATTTGACAACATACATCAAACCTTCTCTATGATCGCTCTGTTCATTCGTTCTGCAACGCAATTTTGCTGTGGAGTATGACGAACTGTCAAGTGTCTCATGATCCCTTCTGACTTGCACAATCTATTAAACTCATCAGAACAGAACTCTAAGCCATTGTCTGTACGGAAGGTATTTTATCTGTTTTCCCGTCTGTTTTTTCAATCATAATTTTCCAAGACTTAAATGCGGAAAACACATCGCTTTTCTGCTTCAGGAAGAACGCCCAAACTTTTCTAGAAGAACCATCAATAAAGGTTAGCATATAATTAGCTCCACTTCTCGAAGGCACTCTAGATGGCCCCCACAGATCAGAATGAATATACTCCAACGTTCCCTTCGTGTTATGGATTCCTCTAGTGAATCGAACTCTCTTTTTCTTCCCAAAAACACAATGCTCACAGAAATTCAGTTTGCAAATTCCTTGCCCCATCAAGAAGTCCTCTTTTGCTAAATTCTGCCATGCCATTCTCACGCATATGCCAAATTTTAGTAATATCATCATCTGACAAGGAAGAGGAAGTGACAGCTGCATCACCAGTAATAGTAGAACCCTGCAAAACATATAACTTGGCAATTTTTCTCTACCCTTTCATCACAACAAGGGACCCTTTGAGAATCTTTAAAACCCCACTTTCAACTGTGTATCTGTACCCTTTTGAATCAAGAGTACTCAACGAAATTAAATTTGTTTTCAATTCTGGAACATGCCGTACGTCACTAAGTGTTCTGACAACTCCATCAAACATCTTAACTTTAATTGTTCCAACACCTGCGATATTACACGAAGTATTATTTCCTATCAAAACAACACCTTCAGACACTGTTTCATAAGTTGTAAAACAATCCCGATTGGGACTCATGTGGAAGGTACAGCCTGAATCAAGTATCCACTCCTCACTTACTTTAGAATCATTGACAGAAAATACTAGAAGTTCACCATCGCTGTAGTCTTCTACAACATTAGCTTCACAAGAATTTTCTGGTTGTTTTCCCTTTTGATTCGCAGCCTCCCTTTTAATCTTATTTTGTAGCTTATAGCACTCAGATTTAATGTGCCCTTTCTTCTTGCAGAAGTTACAAGTTTTACCTCTATTTGAAGACTTCGATCTACCCTTAGATTTACCACGAAGATTCCGTTCCTGTGTCATACCACGATCATCATCAGCATTCCGATCTTGTCTCCCACGAACAATGAGACCCTCTCCCTGAGAGTCGGGTTTAACTACAAGATGTTTCATCTTATCATACGAGGTTAAAGAATCATAAACCTCATCAACTGTAAGAGACTCGCGGCTATATAAAATCGTGTCTCTAAAGGTTGAATAAGACAGGGGCAACGAACAAACTAGAATCAACCCTAGATCTTCCTTATCATACTGAACCTCCATGGCCTCCAAGTTTGAGAGAATTTCTTTAAACACTGTTAAGTGTTCATGTACAGACGCACCTTCTTCCAAACGATGAGCATAAAGATGCTGCTTCATATGTAACTTGCTTGTTAGAGTTTTCGACATACATATTTGTTCTAGCCTCTTCCATAATGCAGCGGCAGTTTTCTCTTTCATCACATCCTGCAAAATTTCGTTGGACAAATATAGATGTAATTGTGTTAACGCCTTTCGATCCTTACGCTTATTCTCTATATCTATTAATGTGGAAGGCATCTTATCTATCCCTAGCAGGACATCCTCCAGATCCGTCTGCACAAGAACTGCTTGCATCTTAATCTGCCACAATGCAAATCTAGTGTTGCGATCCAACAGCGGAATTTCATACTTCAAAGACGCCATTACTGTGATTGAGATGAACAACCCGGAAGCTCTGATACCAATTTGTGAAAAATAAAATAAAATAAAAAAAATAAAGAACACACAAATTTTACGTGAAAACCCTTTCGGGAAAAAACCACGGGTAGAGGAGAAGAAAATTCACTATGTCGAAAATTTGAATCAATACAAGAGGAATAGACTATGTCTATTTATAGGCTTGTAAAGCCATATTCTAGTAGGATTGAAACACCTTATCCTAATAAATATAAAATAGATGGAGTTTAATAATGTTTAAAAAACCTTATTCTAAAATAAAATAAAAGAAGTCTAGTTCTATATGGATTTTACTTTTATTTTATTTTCCATCGTATTTTATTTAAATAAGAATTCGGGTCACTTGATTCTAACAACAACAATACACATAATACATGACTAATAATTGAATTTAACCGAACAAATTTAACTGTAACTGTTTGAGTCTAGAAATACAAAAAATTTTAAATTCGAGAAGTATAAGAATTAAATCTATAACTTTCACAAAGTACAATCACTACTAAAAAAATTTAACCTTGTAAACTAAAAAAGAAAGAGATAAGCTTAAGGGACAGGAGAAAAGAAGATGTCTTTCAACTTTTTGAGGTTGAAGATTTGCATGGAAAAGGAGAAACAAAGAAAGAAAAGGAACGGCGTTAACTGAGGTGAAAATTTAGGTAAAATCATAATGGGATTCGGTGGCCTGCCTTTCCATTAAAGGGATGCCATTAGTATCTCATTCGCAATGGCTTTTCAGTTTTCAAACTTCTTTTAACCACTCTCATCTTCATCACTAGATTTGGTGGACACCCTTTTTTTTTTAAATTTTTTATTGCATTAGCCATTATTAAATTATAGTCTTAATTTCAAAAGCGAAACTTAACTCAATTATTAATTTGTCTTTATTTTTATTATTTAACTATAAAAATTTTAATTTCATTATTAATATTATTAATGTTGGATCGTTTAATCACACTTTTGTTAAATCTTTAATAGAAGGTTTATGTGAATTTTTTTCACATGAATTTCTAGTTAATTTTGTAGATTTTCACATATTTTCACTTAAGAATATAAATTTTATGTTATGTGTATATTGTTTAAACCCTTTTATTTCTATTTAATATTACAACCCTAAATGTTTTACTAAGCTAAAGCTTTTTCATTTGTTTCAAGTTAACTCAAAATCAAGAAGAAAAAGGAAATTTGGATGTAACTAATGTCATTCAAGTATACTATTGTGGATCTCTAGCTGAGGTAAGAACGTATTGGTCCAATAACAGTCATGGAAGAAGGTTTTTCGACTACAAAAACTTACGTCAATGGGATTACATAATAAATATCATTTCTTTGGGTAGTTTCATCCATAAACGAGTCATAAGAAAAATTAGAAAAACGAAAAAGGGAAAGGAGGAAATGAATATTTTTTTTTGGGTATTTTCATTTTTTCTTCTCAATTCATAGAAATATAATAAAAAGAGAAAGACGTTAGTAAATACTAACTTTTTTCAAAAATAAATAGATTACGGAAACTTTTAGAAAACAAACGAAAACAAATTAATAGCTAGCGAACATTAATCACCATGAGATGACATGACATTTCTTTCTTGTACTTTAAATATTTAATTACTTTTTGTTTAATTTATTTATTTAATTTTATTAATTTAAAATAATGATTTTTTTTTTGTTTTGGGGTTTTAAAACTCTTGTTTTCTTATTTAATATTAATTCATTAAGCATAATTCAATGCATAAATTTTAACATGAATTTCCTTTAATACTGATGATATTTTTGTAGCATAACACTAATTTTCTTACATTATTAGGGTTTTGGAATAATTTGTATAATATTTAACAAGTTTAGATACCAAATTGAACCCAAAAAATATTTAAGTGCCAAATTAGAAAAAAAAATATCAAGTTCAGGTACTATATGTTATTAAACCAATCCTTTACTATTTGACTAGAATAATGGGCCGTGCATTGTTGGATTATGGCTGGAACAATGGCCCATCTGATGGATTTTTAGCTCTCATTTGGACCATTATTCTCCACATAGAGCATAAATGGGCCTTTTGTATTCCACTTCATTTTGTATTTTTATTTTCATACTACAAGAGAAAAACCTTTACCAATCAGGAATTTAATTTAATTTTCTGACTAAATTAGTATTACGGATTAATTAGATATCAATCTAGTTTGAAAAGAAAGAAATATCCTCACTTTATAAAATAAATTATATTATTTTTAAAAAAATTATTCAAATGATTTCATTAATTGAATCAATGTCACTTATATTATAAAATAAAATTATAGGGTGTTTCGTGTTTAATCATATTCAAACACACAACTTTCAAATTGTTGCAACAATAACAGCATGAATTAAATTATCATATTTTATCGACAGTGTATAATAAAGATAACATCCAGAATACTAATAATTTTTATAAAATTATTTAAAAATTAAACTAAACCCCAAATCATAAGAATTCTAGAACAAAAAATAGAAACTTCAAACATTATATAAATTAAATTGTCAACACTAAGAACAACAAACAATAGATTGAATTGCAAGAAAAAACATAAACTATATTATTGTGGTCTACTTTCATTTGTTAGATCAATGTTTTCGGCTACTTTTCTTTTATTTTTATTCATTCACTAATTAATTTATTTGTGATAAAACCAAAAGATGAAAATTAGAAAAAGAAAATAAGATATTTATTTACTTGTTCGTTTTGATTTCTATCATTGACGTTGACTGGGTTCTAGACGAAATTCACCAATTAGAAAGAAAAAACCTGTGAAGAAAAAGCAAAACGTGGCCTCTATCCTATTTTTTTTATTTAATTTTGTAAGCTTCTAGTAATTCTTTTGGGAATTCAAGTTAATTAATCATACGACATTTTCCCATATTATTTAGATTCCATAAAATTGGCAAAAGTTATAGTTTTATTAAGTTTTACACGGAAATTATTTCGAGAAAAAACCATGGATATAAAGGAAGAAAAATTCACTAATAATGAAATGAATAATACAAGAGAAATTTTAATTACATTTTTTAAAGGGTTGAAAAACTCTATTATAATCAAGTCAATTCTATATGGACTCAACTTAATGTAGTATGGTCCGTAACTATATTCAAGATTAATCAGAATGGTCAAAATATATTATAGAACGTAAAGTAGATATTGAATCAGACATTACTAAAATTAATTAATTAATTAATTTAACTTTTAAATTAATTAATTTTCAATAAAATAATCTAATAAATCCGTATTACTATTAATATATAATTCTTTTTTAATTTAAATGTAACAAGTTTTTAATTTTTAATTTCACAGATGGGTGTGAGATTTTTAGTTTGCCTTTTAACTTATTTGTATCGTTTGCTAATTGTCATTGACTAGAAATAAAGTAAGCGAACGTGGATTAATTTGATTGGTTTAACTTATAGTTAATATGACAAAAATAGTTAATATAATATTAATTTTTTTTTTTTGGAAAGAACATAATACTAATTTTTTTGTTAATGGGTAGGTAATTAAGAAAGCGATTAAGTTGCTCATTGCGAATAAGGCCATTGATTTAAGATTGGATTAATTTTACATTAAGACTTGTTCTCTTGACTCCTGCATGCCTTCGGATAACGAAGACATTCCTTTCGGTTCAATTTTTAAAAGTTCGGATTTTAATTTCATCAAATCTAATTTTTGTATTTTTAAATTCATCCATTTTAGTTTCTGTATTTTTTCAAATTATAAAATTTTGATCATAAAATTTTATTATTAATATTACACTATATGTAAAGTTATAGACTTGGTATATATTGATCTCTAACGAAATTATTCATATTTTTAAATTTCGAAATTTTAATTTTAACGTAAATGAAACAGTTAAGTCCATTAACTAATTTTCTCATGATCAATAATATGTAAAAAATAATAGCAAGACAACATTATACATGTAATAATATATTTATCATGCACATATTATTAGCAGATAATTTTACAATTTGAAATCATAATATAAACCGTAAAATAAACATCTATAACCAATACACCAAGAGAAGTAGAAATTGATCAAAGAATTCCTTATTTAGTTTCCCCACCAATCAAGGTATAGTATGAGTCAAAATCGTCTCACGCGTTAACTCGATGATTTAGCACAGAGCCGTGATCGACGAAGCAATGGAAACGTTCAACATTCTTTTCAGCTTACGCATATATAGAAGCATTGTTGTGTATTTGTCAGTTTCTGGTTGCATTATAATGGAAAAAAAACAGAAAGAAAAATATGCATAGAATTAATTAAGAACAATAAATGGATTGAAATTTCAAATATTGACTACCCTATCTTTCTGTTCACACCTTTTTTGATCATTTTATTGGTTAGGCCTCCCCCAGTCCCTATATTTTTCTTTAATTAGGGATTAGAATTATAACACCGACTCTTTCAATAAAAATTTTAAAATGTTCGTATGTTAATATTAAAGTATTATTTTTCAATGGGATTTTGCCTCTCATACTTAGTCGAGAGTTAATATATCTTAAAAAATCTAATTAGAGATGTAATTGAATTTAGCTAAGTATAAATATTTATTGTAATAATCAATAGGAATGTTGGGGTAGTTGGTTTAGAATTTCCAGGCTAATTCCAACAGGAATTATTTCTAATTGTTGATTTAAATTATGTTAAAGATGGAAGTAGTTGGGAAGATATAAAATAGGGAGGCCAGCCAAATGCTACTACTCTAGTACATAATTATTTTTAAGTCAAAGGTTATATTTTATTGCAAATCATTTCATTTTACAAGTTCAAATTATACTTTTAATAATTAAAATTTAAAAGCTTAAAAGAAATTATCTTTTGAAACCTTTTTATGTAATTTATTTCAATACTCCTTTTAATAAAATAGAAATTGAACGTTATTTTTTCTTGAAAATAGAATATCCTTAATGTGAATTGAAAAATAAATTAGAAGAAAATGTCAAACTCTCACCAATTCGATCACTAAATTTTAAAAATATATAAAGAAAAAAATCATACACTTTGTAAATATATATATATATATATAAAATAAAATCAAAAGATATTTTAAAATATTAAAATTTATATGATTGATTTTTCTAAGTTGTTCCAAAGTCTTCTAATAAATGCATGTAATATTTTCATTTTGAAAATTCATGTAATCCAAATTAAGGGGAGCATTTGATTGATCGAGTTAAAAAAATTCGAGTTGATGAGTCATATTTTATCATTTTAATTCGATTTAAAATTTTTTTCGAATCAAGTCAAGTAAAATAAAATTTAAGTCAAATCAAATTGAGTGAAATTGTTCGAGTTAAATTAACAAATGAAACATGTCAAATTAAAATCTTATTACAATATAACTAATTCTATATTAGAGCATATAAATTTGAAGCCATATATATTAGAAAACATTTTAAAAGCAAAATAATAAAAAATTGATAAACTTGAATAATTAATTAACTTATTTAGGTTTCAAAATTAATTTTTAATTTTTTAAAAATTTTAACTTTCTTTATATATCCTTTAGATTTTTTTAAAAAATATAAATTTTAAAAATTTTCTAAATATTTTAAATTTTAAAATTATTTTTCGATTTACCCACAATTTACGCAAGAGACTGACTTTAACAGAATATATCATTTCTTGCTACGGAGTTTGAAAATGGGTTGTCGATACTGCCGTACAAACATTAGATGCTGGATATCTTATGCATAGACTTGTGTAGTAGTTCAACACATTGTTGTACATAGGACAAATTGTGGCACCACCCGAGGGATTTCTATGAGTCCTCAAAAGAGGATGCTTCCGGAAAGAACTTTTATTCAAACATTAATTGGTTATGTATTAGTGGACGATATATATATATATGGGTCCATGGTGCATTGCCATTCGAAATCGAGGTATTAGGCTTGGGCTTGTCGATCGATTCAAAGCCTTTCGATATATATTCTTTAGAATTTTTTTTAAAAATATAAATTTTAGAATTTTTATAAACATTTTGAATTTTAAAAATTATTTTAATTTTGTTTTTGTAATTTTTGTTGAGAGATAAACCAATTTGCTCATTTTCAAAATTGACAAGGACCAAAGGGGTATTTACACTAATCTATTATTCGAATTATAAAATTCAACTCGATTCGAACTCGAAACTCAAATTATTTATTCACATTTATTCAAATTGACTTGAATAAATCAATTCGATTAACTCAAAATCTAAATTTATTTTTAATTTTTCTAAATCGAATCGAATTTTACTCGTATTATATTTCCTAAGTTATGGAGTATCATTCAGTTCTCTCAAATAAAAAATAATTTTTTATTTTAACAAATTTCTGCATCCGACTGGATTGAATTTGAAAAGCTTGACCAATAATTTGGTTTTTCTCTCTAAACGATTGAATAGATTTGTACATGTGCCACTCTCATCGATGCATGTGAAACAATTCAATTCTATACCCCCAAAAAATAGTATACTTTTTTTATTTGATTTAACCATGTATTTGTAATAATCATACACAAAAGTATGGAATCCATCGATATTTTTATGATATACATAAATAATAATATTCTTAATGATCAAATCAATAATTAATTTTTAATTAGATAAAAATTATATCTCTATAACTTTCTTCATAAAACCAATTAGGGGAAATTATGGAGCGTGAGATCAACCTCCATTAAGAGCACGTACGTAAATTTACCTTCTCTGTCCTTATTGAATCGAATACTGGTCTTAAACTCTGACCAAAACTCTCCACAAAATCGGTATATAAGCAATAGCATGGCAGCCAGGGGAGGGCTGAAAAACAACAACAAAAGAACACATATACAAACAGGGTCGAATTACAATTGAGAAAAACGCAATGGCTCAAAAGATGATGATGATGGCGGTCCTTGTGATATTAGGGACGATGATGGCAACGTTCACGGTTGCGCAAGAGACTTGTGCGCAGAGCCTGGTGCCTTGTGCTCCTTACCTTAACAACGCCACTGCACAACCGCAGGATGATTGCTGTAATCCTATCAGACAAGCCGTGGATACTCAACTTACTTGCCTTTGCAACCTCTTTAACGACCCTACTTTGCTTTCATCTTTTAACGTCTCCGTCTCTGAAGCTCTTAGGATCGCTCGTGAGTGTGGTGTCACTACAGGTCTCAACGCCTGCAACAATGGTTAGTGTTTCTAGCCATCACCTCTGTTTTTGTTTGGATGAAAAAAAATGGTTGATAACTTTATTTTTTATTTCATCATCAATCTTAAAGTAACTGGAATCGACTAGTTAGATCAAAAATCGATTGGTATATCAATTTAAATGATATTTGAGCGAACTGCTCGAAACCAGTAGAAAGCTAAAAGCTGAAACAAAAAACTGGCAATTGAACCAAGTTGCAGGACTACTTGGTGAGTTTAAACAAAGGGGTTGAACCGATATTTGAGTAAACTACTCAAAACCGGTAAAAAAAAAGTGATTGAACCAAGTTATTGATTTATAAAATTTTAATTGCTTTTGATTATTGTTGGACTATCTAATCAAACTAGTTAAATCAAGAACTTATAGTTTGACTGATTTAATTATTGGTTTGATCAAAATATGTAATTTTTTTTAATATTATTTATATTGGTTTTATTATTCATATTCAATTGTTGAAATACTAATTATTTAAATTTTGGATTACGTTTTGTTACACAGCTACTTCTCCCACGTCTGCTCCACCCCCGCCAGGTAACAAACCATATTTTTAATTTCTTTTTCGATTAAGCTTTTCTATTCTTTTTCTTAGGATGCAAAAATAATATAAAATGACTTGATTCTTCGAATTTAAATTTGAACAAATCCGGATGATGACAAGAATAAACAAATTAAAGTTCGAAATTGATTTAAATTTGAAATAATTTAGAACTTTTATAACCCAAAATTAATCAAACTTTAATTGGTGAAACCTAAAACCAACCCAATCGGGTTGTCTAATTTATAAATGAAAATATGAAAAAAAGGTCAAATATTAGTATTAGCATGAACTATCTTTGCCTAGTTCTTCATCCTTAATTTCTTTTTTTCCATTTTGGCTTCTAAATTTTTACAGGTGAAAGTGGAGGTGCTGATAGGATAGTATTGACCGGAATCACCACTTTGTTCTTATTTTTAGCATCTATAGCGTTGTACTAAGATGACATTCGGACGTTGGTGAGCTGATGAGGATTTTATACCGGAGTAAATAATACAGAGATCATTCATATTTAGGCATTTCGAGTTTGATTTATCTTGAGATTTTGATTGTTTGATACTCTCTTATGTATTTGTATACTTATTTGATTATTATTGTTAGCACAGTAAATTTTATTGTTGTTGTATGTCATTGTCAGCATCATTTTGGGTGTCCAAAATTGAATTACTCATTCCTTTGTAGTTAAGTTTCAACTTTGGCGTACCTGATAGCTTGATATTATATTATTATTATTTATATATTCTTCATTTGTTCACTTATTTGTTTATTGGTGAAACTTGATTCACAGTACATAGGTGAGGGTAAATTTTCAGAATTAGAATTGAATTATAAATATTTATGAGATTAAAATATATTAAAATTTTAAAAGTTTTAAAAATTAAAGTATAAATATATTATTTTTGACTCTTTGATGCTGCTTGTGCATATAAGCATCAATTAAGGGATTGCTCACCTAACATTCTTTTTGACTTTTGGTTAAAGTTAGTGACCTCTATAGTTACTGTTAAACACTTTATTTATTTATTTACAATATAAAGATTTTAATAATAATATCATCAACATTTGAATACTCTTTTAAGAAGAGGGAATCATTACCATGATCTCACCATTTTCGATGAACCCATCTACAATTATAACATCACCGGCCACCGTCCCTTCACTGACAACCACAACCATCACTGGATTCCAGGAGGAAAATAAACCAAAAATTATGCTTCAGATTGCCAAAACTATCAAGCTATGTATAAAAAAGAAGCATTCTAAAAGCCATAGGGGATACAGTCGAAAATATTGTGACGATTGACTATAATACAAATATTACAACTAGCAACAAATTTGCAGGAATGACTATTAGCCATTGATTTAAATGTTCCATTGGTATCTAAAATTTGTATTGATAACTCCATCCAAAGAGTTGAGTACGGATCACTTTTGAGTAGATGATCTGAAGGAAATATGTTGGATGCTACAAGGTGCTAGACCAGAAGGGGACCAAGTGGTGAAGAAGAAGACAATAGAGTCCAATGTGAATGCGCTAGTTGCCAACGAAAATTATGGTAAAGGGATGGTGGTAGAAAGAAAAACAAGGAGAAATACTAAGGAAACTAGCTGTAAAGAAAGAAGGGAAAAAGGGGAATCTAATCATATCAAGTTTTGATTTACTTGCTGATTTAACTGAGGAGGCTGGTGATACTGCTATTAATGGAAACCGGGATGGGAGAGTGGTTTTCTTTGGTAAATAAACTAAAAAAGTGTTTTAGACTAATCATAGAGTGGTCTCTAGCTTTAGCCAAAAGTAAAAAAATGCCATGTTAGCTAGGGGTGAGCAAAATCCGATTCGATTTGAAAATTTTGATAAAATTTTCAAATTTTGAATTAAATAGTTCGAGTTATTTGAGTTAATCAAGTTATTTGGGTCAACTCGAATAAAAAAATAAGTTTTTCGGTTTAACTCGAATGTGAATTACACAATTCAAGTTATCCGAAAATCCAAATAAGAAAAGGCAAAACTACGTCATTTTGATAAATGTTTACCTTTTTAAAGTTAAAAGTCAAAACCATTAAGTTAAAAGGTAAAACTATGTTGTTTTGATAAATGTTTACTAATAAAGTTAAAAGGCAAAACCCTTATATTGTTTATGTTCTTAAATAATTTTATACTTTGTTTTCTAGTTAAATAATCGGTTCATGTAAGCGCAACATTGAGTACAAATAATAGGATTCGTTAACTCGACTCGACTTGACTCGAAACTTTTTGACTTGATTCGATCCGATTAAAAAAAAATTCAAATTGAGTTCGGTTACTAAAATAAGATTCGTCAACTCGACTAACTCGAAATTTTTTGACTCGATCCGACTCGACTCGATCGAATGCTCACCTCTAATATTAACAATCCGTTAGTGGATTAATGGAATCACGAAAACTTTCAAAAACCCGATTGTAGGGAATTAACCCATATATATATATATGTAACAAACAAGTAAATATAATAAAATTGAGAAGATCAAACATGCAAATTTTACGTGGAAAAACTCAAAAGATGATAAAAAAAAACCATAAGCAAAATGAGATTTCACTCTAATAAAGGAAAGTACAAAATATGGAGAAATTAAAGGAAAACCTGAAGCCTTGAAAATCATTTATACCTTTGAGTAATTTTCATGCTATTTTATGACGACTCCCTTCCTCCCTTTTTTATTTTATCATTTATACCTTTTTAAAGTGCCAAAAAACCTAAAAATCACAACTTTTAGTTGTTAGCGCACATGGTTCCCAAAATCCACACACCTTGGACACACAACTGTGTGGTTCACATGGCTGTGTGGTCTGGCCGTGTGAAACTCTATTGCCCATGTGCAGCTTTCAAACTGCTCCAATGTTTTGATTTTCACTCGTTTTTCGCTCCTATTGCTCCCAAGTACTCTATTAAACTTCAAAACATGAATTTAAAGGATTCGAAGTATATAATTCACAATTAACACCACATAATCACCCAAAGATGCATTAAAAATGTGGCTAAAATATGTTATTTTTGACACTTATAAAATATTTTTTACAGGTTATGCAATTGTAATAAAATATTACATTTATATATCGATTCTTTTAGAAAAATATCAAATTGAGAAATTATTTGGAAAAGGCATTAAAAGTATGTTGAGGCAAGTTGTGGAGAAGCATTCTAAGTGTTATTTAGTAGTGGCCACTAAAATTCATCATTACAATAGTGCAACAAAACTTTCCATATTTGGTGTTGGAAGTTTATTAAATCAAAATCTTTGGGATATTAACTATGTTGATATTTTGGAGATACTGAAGCCCAACAACGAAAACTAATCCATTGCTTTATAACGATTAGATTGGATCAAATCAATCGAAGGCAACCTTAGATCATGGAGAATCGTGCCAAATCAAATTGAAGTTTACCTTGAAGATTGAATCTCCATCAGATCACGATTTATTTGACTTTGTTATTGTATAGCTTTTTTTTTTATTTTATAGCTATTGATTTTAAGGGGTTGCATTTGTATTCAATCACTTGTATGTTAGCAACCCTAGAAACTTATATATAACGAGGATTGTTTAGGTATGTATGAGAGCATCTTGAGAGAACTTTATTTGTTCATTAAGGAAATTTTTGTGTGCGTGCAATTGAAGTGTAAACTTTTAGTGTTTAATGTCTTAATTCTCAAAGGGAGAATTTAGATGTAAGTGTTTTAGTTTTTAGGTATAAAGTTGAGATCTGTATACTTAGGAAGTGATAGAGTGTAATTCACATATTGTATTTTGAATCGGAGATAGTTGAATTCCTCACTGAGATAGGCTTCGTAGATGTAAGGGAACTGAATCGCATAAATAAACTATTGTATTCTTTACTATTTTGTTTACACAGATTTCGTAGTGCCAAGCTGTAGTGATCATTGCAATCAGACATTTCCATTCAATTTAGGCAGTCCAAGCAATTAACCACATTAGGTCCCAACAATGTATACTTTTTATTTCTTTGAAGGAAAAGGGATAATTCTATTAAAAGGATGACAAAAGCAATAAACAAAAAAAAAAGTAAGGGGTCGACAAATTAATCCCAAGTTAATAGACTTACCCATTAGATCACGTCCTGAGTCCCTTAACTTTATTGGTGCTAGTAAGTTGATGCATATATGCAAATTTACTTTAGAAGGCAATTATGTTGTTAGGTGTGCAAAGTTGATGCATATATGCAACATCCGCATTAAAGGGTACGTAAGAACTTTAACCCTCTAAAGGATGATAAATTAGTATTTTAATTCTTTTTGTGAAAATTTATGAAATTATAATTTAATATTATAATAAAAATAAAATTTAACCTCTTAAAATAATATAATTCAATTTTAATCTTTAATATAAAACTTTAGATTCACTTTTATATTGTGAATTAAGTTTCGCCGATAAGAATAAAGTTGAACAAACAATATATATAATAATATATCAAGTTACCAGATTTAGGTATGCCAAAATTGAAACGAAAGTGCAAAGAAATATGTAGTTTTAACTTTGGACACCCAAACTGATGTTCACAGTGACAAAAACAATAATAAGACTAATTGAATAAATAACGTATATGCTAACAACATTGACCAAACAAGCATACAAATAAATATATAGAGAGAATCAGACAATAAAAATCTCAAGATAATCCAAACTCAAAATGTCTAGATCTAAATGGTCTCTTTATTATTTGGTCTAAGATGAAATTCCACTTTAGCTCATGTAGGAAATACGTTACCATAGTACACAATTATAGATGCTAAACATAAGAACAAAGTGATGATTCCTGACAAAGCAATCTTGTCAGCGCCTCCGCTTTCACCTCCTGTAAATTTTAAGATGAAAAATGGGGAAGAAAATTGCGATGAATTAACACTAGGGCAAAGACGATTTATACTAATACTAATATATGATCGAATTATTGATTTTTATCATCAATCAAGTTGAATTAAATTCATCAAATTGAATAAGTTGAGTTTGGTTTTCAATTCATGCTAAATGAAAATACAAAAAGAATAAAAATACTTATTGAAAAAAAGTTAAAAGATATGCTTTGATACCTGGTGAGGGGTGGAGCAGATGTGGAAGAAGTAGCTGTGCAACAAAACATAATCCAAAATATAAATAATTACTCTTTGATAAAAATTATGAAAAAAAGAAACTATTTCTTACAATTAAAAAATCCAAAAACAACAAACATTATGAAAGAAGAATTGAATAAATAAAAAGAAGAAAAATAAAAAAACAGTCGTTTTTTGTAATTTCATAAATTTGGATATTTATTTTATACTAAAATTCAATTTTGTATTTTCTTATTTAAGTTATAATCATATGCTTTTAAAGTTAATATAATTATATATTTTATCGATAATAAATTATAATAAGATAAATGTTTGAAGTAAAATTTTAAATTAAAAAAGTTAAACCAACATTCAACTTGTTTTTAAATTTTTTATTCCTTACTTGAATCTAAATTAAACCCCTCAATTGGATGGATTGGATTGGTTTTCAGTTAGATTGATTAATGTCAAATTAATTCAGTTTTAAAATTTTATATTATCTTGGGTATGAATTATTTTGGATTTAGATTATTTAAGTTTCAATCTTTCTTCATAAAAAAATTTTGAATCATTTTAAGTTTGAGTTTTATTTAGATTTAACACTGAATTTATATTTTTTTCAATATCATTTTGGATTTAAATAATTTTTAAGCTCAAGTTCTAATTTTTATGATCAATCAAATTAAATTGAATTTAAATTTGAATAAATCAAATCAAGTTTTTAAATTTATTTTCAATTTGTTGGGAATATTTATTTTAATATTTTTATTATTTTGATGTATTATATATTTTTAAAAATTATATAAAAATTAATATAGGTCGACCGGGTCTAAGTTTGAGCAAAATTTTAGGCCAATTTTTTTGGCCTAGCCCAAACTTGAAATTTTAGTTGAGTCCAGCCCGACGCATGAACACTTCTAGTTACCCTCCGATTAATCTCATAATAATTATGGAAATTAAGAATTTATCACAATCTTCTTTTGTTAAATATATAACTTTTTTTTTCCTTTTTTTCCTTCAAAGAAAAAGAATAAAAAAGTTTAATCGAAAAAGAAATAAAGATATGGTTTGTTACCTTATGGTGTAGGAGCAGGAGAAGGAGCTGTAGCAAGAAGACATAATCAAAACATGAATAATTAGTCTCTCATCAACATTATGAATGATTCAACCATATCTTACTATTTAGAAGCTAAAAAAATAACAGATTAATTTTGCTATTTCAATAAACAAGAAAACATGAGTTGATGGATTTTTGAAACTTAAAAAAAAAAAAAAACGGTATGCTAAAAGATTAATAATTTTGATGAGAAACATCAGCTGAATTAAGATTTTTTTAAATAAAAAAATTGAAATATCGGTTGAATCCCTTTGTAGGAACCAATGTAGCAGCTGGTTAATGTATCAACCAATTTTTTTCATCCAAACAAGAAAATAAAGAGGTGATGGCCAGGAACACTGACCGCTGATGCAGTCGCTGATTATATCAACGACACCGCACTGACTGGCGATCCTAATAGCTCCAACGTAGGGGATGTCAAAAGAACTAAGCAAAGAAGGCAGGTTGAAGAGGCTGCAAAGGCAAATAAGTTCAGTAGCGACGGCTTGTTGGAGAGGGTTACAGCAATCGTCTGGCAGTGTGACATCGGTGTTGTTGAAGTAAGGAGCACAAGACATCAAGCTCTGCAAACAAGCCGGACTTGCAACTGTAACGGTCGCCATCGTCGTCCCCAATATCACAAGGACCGCCATCATCAACATCTTTTGAGCCATTGCGTTTTTCTCAATTAATCTAATTCCGCTGTCTGTGTATGTGTTGTTTTTCTTCTCCCTGCCCTCCCCTGGTTACTATGCCATTGCTTATATACTGATTTTATGGAGCGTTTTGGTCAGAGTTGAAAACAAGTATTTGGTTAGTTCAATACCAACGTTATATATTTTTTTTCTCCAGGGTTTAATTAATAATAATAATTATTATTTTCAAATATTTAATTAATAATTAAATGATACTCCAGGGTTTACGATTACACTTGGATTACGTGGTTTTTAAAATCAAAGTGTTACATGCATTTTTTTTCTTGGGAAAAAAAATTATGTATTCCAAAACGTGTTTAAAATACAAACATTGTGAACCTTGATTAGGAAGTGCCTTGCACAAAGAAACACCAATAAAGAAAGAAGAATGGGTGAAGAACTCGACACCAAAAAATCAATTAATCTGATTGAGTATTAATTCAGCGATTTTTTTATTGTTATAATAACAAAAAAGTCAACACCAAAAATTAATTAATCTAATTGAGTATTAATTCAGGCGACTTTTTATTGTTATAATAACAAAAAATATGACTTAGAGCTGTATTATATAAAAAAATCATGTAATTTTAATATTTTAAAATATCTTTTATTTTTATATACTAATTTTCGATATAATATGCGTTGCATAAGAATATATATACATTTTTATTTTGTAATTTTATTAAAAATCATTAAATAAATAATATTCTAAAGATAGAAAACATTCAAATCGTAATTAAATTATGTATACACACATACAATGTTAGGCCCTGAATCTAGATTGGATAATTAGTGCAATTGACCAGGAGTCGTCGTTGGACTTTGGAGAAGGTGATAAAAGATTAAAAAAATATGAATAGATTTAATGGTTGTTTTTGGAGGATGGAAGCTTCTTATATCTTGATATTTTTTGATCCTAAATAAAATAATAAGTTGTATTATTTTTAAAAAAAATTATAAAATGTAATACAATAAAATATGAAAATCGGGGCATCGTTTCTTTTTGTTTGCAATAAAGCGTCAATTAGAAAAATTAAAAAGTTGGAATATTCTTTTTCCATGTTAAAAGCGGGACAAAAATTTTTTTTAGATCCCTTCGAACCCTAGGCCTTGGACGACTAAACTCATAAACTACCCTACGGTCGGGCCTGACTTCTTAAATTATAACAAAATGGTAATACTTTATTATGATAAGTGAAACAATTATTGTTATTATTAAACCATTTAAATGTATTAAAAATATAAAATAAACTAAAGACAAATTAAAAAAATTTAACTTCCTAAAAATAATGTAAAATAAAAGTATATATAGATTAATTAAAAAATATAACTTCTAGAAAATTTAAAATAAAATATAATTAAAAAAATACTAATAATATTACAGTATATTTAAATTTTCTATTTTAATCTTATGCTTCAATCTATCTTTCTCATCTCTATCTTCTATCTTGATTCTCTTGCTCAATCTATCATCTTCGTCATGATCTTCAATCAACATTAGATTTCTGATGTACTTAATTACTTCGTAGTTGCAAATTCCTTAAGCAATTAAAAATTATAATAAATAATACGAACTTATTGTTATAAATTGCATATTTTTAGTAATTAAAAAACATAAAGTAAAAATAATAACTTCATATTAAATAGGAAAAGTGAATAAAAGTGAGTTTAAAATAAATTTAGTACAATAAATTGGATAAGTGTCATAAAAGAATATCATAATTTTACCTCATTATTGATTAAAATGATTTTTCATCTCTTTCCAATGGTAATGTCATTTGATTATGACTTGAAATTTTCTATTTGAAAAACCATTACTTTAATGTTCCATTATTTTTAGACTCTTCAAACTTACCAATGTTAATAATCTCCATGCATACCGAAGACGATACATCTAGATTTTGAGACACTAAGGTAGCGAAGGATAGCAAGCAAAGAAAATCCACCCTATTTTTATCATCAAGACCATGTCCTTTAAAAAGTAACGGCTGAATGATCTAACAAATTAGACAATTCGTGGACGTTTTAAAATTGACGGAAATTCACGTGCGTCACTCCCTGATGCTATGAATTCCATGGCAAAGCTTATTGGTGAGCAAGTGGGGGCTCTTACTGATACGGTCATTGTCGAAACCATTTTTTTGGTTTGAAGAAAAACGGGGATCGACTTTGAAAACGAGATATGGAGTCGCCACCAATCCTTTTTGTTTAGGTGTGATTGGATCACCTAATAAACCATTTTATTCCATTTAAACCAATTTTGGCCTACATAAATTTGAGAAAACGGGTTCGGGAGTCGGTTACGTATGAAGAAGGATTAGCACCCTCACTACGCCCAAAATTGGTACCAAATTGATTAAGTACTGTCCTTATGTCTAAGTTTTAAAGCTATTTTTGAAATATGGTTCCTTTTGAAGCATTTGAATGGCTCAATTTGGTTGTCAAAATTCTCTTGTTTTAGAGGAATACAGCATCACATCCAGCACGATAGGACACGATCCTTTGTACCCTCGAAAACACTATAAATTTTGACTTCCAAAAGTTTATATGTTGAAAATTACAAAAGGATGCCCAATTATTTAGTCCAACGAAAAACCGAAACCCAGCACAGTAGGGCATGATTCCTCGAATTTTTAAACATTGAGCATTGCCTTATTTTAGGATTTAGAAGACATGAGTGAAATATTTCTAAAGCAATATTCGATTATTTTGAACAAACGGGAGATTGCAACCCAGCACGATAGGGCACGATTCCCCGAATTCCCAAACATCGAACATTACTTTCATTTTAAAGAATTTTTAAAACATGAGTGAAATTCTAAAGGAATATTCGATTATTTTGAACAAACAGGAAATTGCAACCCAGCACAATAGGGCACGATTCCCCGAATTCCCAAACATCGAACATTGCCTTCGTTTTAAAGAATTTTTAAATGAATATTCATAAAACCAACTTGAAACATATTAATTTGACTTGAAACAAAATGAAATAATTAATTTTAAAGAGTTGGACATTATGAAACGACGTTCCGTAAGCCAAAAGGAAAACGATGATCATGGCATAATACACACATAAGATACAATGTTTGATGAATGAAGGTAATATGGCCTTATTTAATCAACTAACAAAATAAACAATTAAATATAACTAACCTAAAAATATAACCCAATTTCAATCATGTAGGGAGAATAATTGATAGAACAATACCAAAATGAAAATAATAATATAACAATACATCACAACAAAACAAAACAAAACAATAGACACAATAATATGCCACAATAATACAAAGCCTAATATAACATAATCAATACAAGATGTACAAAACAAAATGAAAATTAAAAGAACAATATGGTATAAAACGAGTTTAAAATAATGATAAATACATAATATATAATATATGAATTGATGAATTTAAAAAAACTAGAAATATATATGTAATCATTTAAATAAATGTTATAGAATGAATATTTTAAATCAAATAATATACAAGGGCTAAAAAATATTTGTTAAAATATATAAAGGAAAATTTAAATAATGTATAGGATATAGAAGGATAACAAAAATACATAATAAAATATAATCTTAAAAACACATATAATAGGTTTACAAAAACATACACATGCATAAATAAATTTAGAAATAATTATTTGTAAAAAGAACATGCACTTAATAATGCATTTAAAATTAAATTAATTTTATTATAAATTATATATAATAGACTTAAAACATACTTGTATGTGCCAATATATATGTATATGTATAATAATAATTTAAGTAATATGTAAAACATGCATACAAAACGTATTAAAATAACAAAAATGTATATTAAAGTGTATGAATAGATTCAAAAACATGTATGAAATAACATAACATTAATAATGTACATAGAATAAAGTTAATTTTATTATAAAGTATATATATAAATATAATGATGTATGAAAACATTTATATAAGGAAAAATATGCAAAATGAGATGATAATATTACAAAAACGAATTTACAATAATAAAGAAACAATTACCAAGGTAGTTTAAAATGTACAAATAAGTAATCAAGAATAAAAAGCTATAAGATAGAAAGACTTAATTAGAATTAAATTAAAACAAAAGGGATAATTTGAAAATAAAATGATAACGATCAAAAGGGGCCAACAAGCAATACGCGCGGACGTAGAGGGACCTAAACTGGAAATATACCAGCTCCCAAAGCGCAGTGTTAAAACGCGGGCCAAATTGCAAACACGCGCAAATTACAGGGCAAATTTAAAAGAACAAAGAAATCTGGACTAAGCCTAATCAAACACCAGCGCGAAAGGAAAGGACCAAACCTGCAAATAACCCTTCATCGCAAAAACACGCGGGTCCTGAGGGTACTCGGGTCGAGTCCGATCGGGCATGGTCTTTACGGCGCCGTTTTGGAGCCACTGAGACAGGCTCAAAACGGTGCCATTTTTGGTCCTTTATAAAGGCTAAAACAAAGCCAGAAAACTCATTCAGCCGAACCTTAGCCCTTTCTTTCTTCTTTTCCAAACCCTAAATCCTTTCTTCCATACACCGATCCACCATCACGAACAGCGGCCAGCATTTTCAAACTTCAAAGAGGTGGTTTTTAGCCTTGAGATTCCTCTTATGCTTTGATTTCAACGAAGTGAAAAGGAACCGATGGCCGACTTGCAAGGTAAGGTCTCGTTTTCCCTCTTTCTTTTGTTTTTAAATGCAAAAAATGAGAAAAAAAAACGAAGGAAGCAGATAGAGAAAAACGCAATAGATCTAGAGACTCAAAACAGAAATCACCTTTTGAATTGCTTTTGAATTTTTTTCTTTCAAATTGCTTCTTTCAGTGTGCGTAAAAAATATACATAGACTATTACATTGCTTTTATAGCCGAAAACAGAGAAAAACGAAAAAGAAAATATGAATTTCTTGTTTTTTCCTCTTTGCTGTGCTGGTGTTTTTGCATTTGCTTGCAGGTACGGAGTTCGCTGGCATTGTACGGAGGTACGGAGAGGCTACGTGGCTAGGTGGTCGTGGCTGTGGGCGCATGGAGGCTGGGCTTGGCTGTGGCGCAAAGTCCTCGCTAGGGTTTCCAGCGACCAAAATTTTGGGTCATTTGGGCTTGAATTTTTGGGTCTAGGTTTTAGGTTTGGGCCGCATTCGTTGTTGGGCCATGGACCATTGTAATTTAGGTTATAATTTTGGGCCCTGAACTGTTTAAAACTGGACTGTTATAATATTTTTATTGTAATAATTTTTCTTTTTGGGTTTTGTGTTGTACGGGCCCGGGCTAAATTGGCCCATTACAGTCATTACCAACGATGAGGGAGATAAAGCTTCATTGGGCCTTTGAAAGGTTAGTCCTCGTACTTTTAATTATTATTTATGAATTTTATATTTTTTCTTGGAATTGTCAGGGTAGCGCGAGTTCGAAGTTTATTCGGGTTTTTCATGAATACAATCAAGAACATAAACCCGATTTGATCAACCTTTTGGAAACGAGGGTCAGTGGGGAAAAAGCTGATTTGATTATTGCGAAGCTTGGTTTTCATTACTCGCATTGAGTAGAGGCAGTGGGTTTTTTAGGTGGAATTTGGATTGGTTGGAAAGAATCTATTTGTGTGGAGGTTCTCAAAAATATATCCAACGGGGTGGTAATCAAAGAGGAATCTGAAAAAGATGAGAAAAAATGAGTCTAGTACTATGAGTGTCAAGGTCATTGTCATATCTAGCCCAAGTGTTCAAACACTTTGAAAAAGAAAAAAGAAGACACTTTGTGTGACATGGAGTGATGAAGATTCATCTAGTAGTTCAAATTCAAAGGATGATCATCACACTAATTATGTTGCTTTTTCAGTTGGTCCTACTAAACTGGATGATGAAAACTTAGATGGAGACTTAGATATGCAATTAGATGAGGAGTTTTTGAAGACATACGAAGTGATGTTAGGAAAATGAGGGCAAGTATGTGACTTCAATGATCAATTGCTTAAGGAAAATAATCAGTTGAAGGATGAAAATGCAAAGCTGGTTAAACAGGTGGAAGCAAAAGAATCACTCATTGCTGAGGAACTTGACAACTTTGTGAAGGTGAAGTAGGAACTTGTTAGTACAAAACTTACGCTTGAAAAGTTTAATAATAGAAGCAGCAAACTCAATGAGATCTTAGCAGCTAGGAAAAAAGAACCAATCATAGGAGGATTAGGCTTTGTTGATAAAGGGAAGGCTGTAATGAAAAGTCCTATAGTCTTTGTAAAAACATCTAGTTTGAAGGAAGTAAGTGAAAGACCTAAGCCAATGTTTTTCAAGCTATCCAAGAAGATTGTTCATTCCCGTAAGGCGATTTACCATTATTGTGGTACTCCTAGTCATAGAAGACCTTATTAGCTCAAGATATTGCATGATCTAAGTTGGAGGCGCAATGCCTAAGGAAGTGCCCACTCTTTGTGACACCTCAGTTGCGAGGAAGTAAAAACAAGTATGGATGAATAAGAAGACTAAATTATGATATTCTTGCATCATCCTTATTTAGTTTATTATACTAAATTTATTTTAAACTTACCCGTATTCTCTTCCCCTATCATTCTACTGTTCAGATAAAAGTTTCACCTTATAATTATAAGTTCTTATTAATTTTAGTTATAATTTACATTTTTTCTAAGTACTATTACTGTTTTAATTATAATTTTTAAAACCTCCAAATTACAACAATAAATTCTTATTATTTATTATTATAATTTTATAATTGTTTAGGAAATTTTCAACTACTGAAAAAATTAATTCCATCAAAAGTTGAGTGTTGATCAAGATGGTAACAACGATGATAAATTGAACCAAGAAGATGAAGACCACAATGATAGAAATTTAAATTTAATTGTATCATTATTAGTATTTATTTTAAAAATATATTTTTATTTCCTAGAAAGTTAGATTTTCTACTTTACTCTTTTTCTGACAAAAAATTATTAAATTTAAAACGAAACAACATGCCATACTTTTATTTTAATTATTTTTAAGTAGTTGAAGTTTTTTAATTTGTCTTTAATTTATTTCATATTCTTTTACAACACTATTAAGTAATTTAACAAGAAGAATAATGGTTTTTCACTTGTAAAAATAAACTAATAATGATCAGACTTTCCCAAGCAAGGAAGACCCACCATTTTCGGATGATTTAAGAAGCTTCCATCCTTCGTTAAACCTATTCATCATTATCACCTTCTCCGGACTCCAACGCTCCTTTTCAGCTCATATTTGTTCTTTGCACTGTTTTCTATTCTATTCAAAAAAATTTACGTCCGTATTGAACCAAATGCTTGTCTTAAACTCTGACCAAATGACTCCAAAAAAATTGGTATATAAGCAATGGTAGAGCAGCCAGAAGAGGGCAGGGCAGAAGACGAAAAACATCTACACACAGAGTGAAATTAGAGTAATTGAGAAAAACGCAATGGCTCAAAAGATGTTGATGATGGCGGTCCTTGTGATATTGGGGACGAAGATAGCGACAGTTACGGTTGCGGATCCGACTTGCTTGCACAGCTTGAAGTCTTGTGCTCCTTACTTGAAAAACGCCACTCTCCAACTGAAAGGAGATTGCTGTGACCCTCTCAGAAAAACTGTCGCTACTAAACTTACTTGCCTTTGCAGCCTCATTAACAACTCTACTTTGCTTAGTTCTTTCAACATCCCCATCGCTGCAGCTCTTAGGATCACTCGTGGCTGCGGTGTCACTGATCAGATGAAAGGCTGCATCTCCGGTCAGTGTTTCTAGCCATCACCTCTTTGTTTGGATAAAAAAAAAAGGGTTGATACCTTCTTTTATTTCATAAAAAAAAATCGAAAACCAGCTACCATATTGATTCAAACAAAGAAATTGAACCGATATGTAAAAATCTTAATTCAGTGGTTGTTCTCATCAACATTTGCAAATCCATCCTCCTCCTCCTATTTAGAATCACTAAATTTTTAATTAGGAATATAATACTTCCTTAAGGCGTTTATATTCTCATTCTCTTGATTCTTCAAATAACAACAATAGAATTGAGCTAAAGCTGGATCATCATTTTTTTTAAATTTTTAAATAGTAAGATATAGTTGAATCATTCATATTTTTTTTTACGAGAAACTAATTATCCATGATTTGATTATGTGTTCTTGCTGCAGTTACTCCCACACCTGCTCCTTCCCCATGAGGTAACAAAGCAGTCTTTAAATTTTTTTAGAAGCAACTTTTTATTCTTTTCTTTGGACACCCCCCAAAAAAAAATTGTATATATTTAACAAAAAAATATTGTAATGAGTTTCATTGGAGGGTAAAATTTAAAGTGAGTTAAACCCAAAATAATTTAAATTTAAAGTGATTTAAAATTTTTGAAACGGAATTTATCTGAATTTACTTGATTTAACTCAAAACCAACCTAATCTGTCAAATTGAGAGGTGGAAGTAAAGAATAAAAATATGAAAACAATTAAATCTTGGTATTTGATATTAGCATGAACAAGTCGATGAGACCATTGTCACTACAATCAACATTTGTAGTTATTGAGAGGAAAATTGTGAAGGTCGGTAGTGTTGTATTTTTTATGGCAGATAAGAAATGAAATGAAATGGCCTCAACCTTGGTGATAGCAAGTATAATTTGTGGAGACATGTTTAAAGTTTGGTGGTAAGCATTAGATTTGATGTCAAATGTTGGTTTTCAATTGTAGAAAATGTTATATTATGGGACGCTGTAAATTTGAACTTTTGAATGCTGTTCTTGTTGTGTTTATAATAAATCAATTTGAATGAAGACAAAAAAAATAACTTTACTTAGTGCTTCAACCTTAATTTTTATTTTTAAACTTATAAAATGTTAGTTCAATTATTTATCTCACCATATTTTATTATTGACAAACCATACAATTATATCAATATAACATAAATAAAATAATTTAACTTTTAATGTTTTAGTATAAATATTAAATATAAAATTTTGTGAAATTAAAAAATTACTTTCTTAATTATATTTTTCTTTTGTTTTTATTCAATTATTGATTCATATTCTTTGTACTTTTTAACTTTTATTTGTAAGATATGGTTGAATTTTTCATAATTTTTATTAGAAACTAATTGTTTATATGTTGGATTATGTTTTGTTGCTATAGCTAATTCTCCCAAAGCTGCTCCACTCATTACCAGGTAAGAAAGCATTTTTTTTTCAATAAACATTTTCATTAACTTTTTAAATTTTTGTTTGGCATGAAATGAAAACTTAATTCAATTGATTCAATTAGAATTTGATTCAATTCAATTGATTCTGAATAACAACAATTTGAGATGAAAATTAATTTAAATCTGAAATTATTTAAAATTTTTAAAACCTCAAAATTATATTAATTTGACTTAAAACCAACCCAATACGTTAAATCGGGTTATCTAATTTAGGGATAAATATATGAAAAACAGGCGATCATATATATTGGTATTAGCATGAATTTCCATTTCCTAGTGCTAATTCATCGTAAATTTCTTTCCCATTTTCTATTAAAATTCGCAGGAGGTGAAAGTGGAGGTGTCAACAAGAAAACTTTGACCAGAATCACCACTTTGTTCTTTTTTTTTTAAAGCATCTATAGCTCTCTACTATGGTGACATGTTTCCTACATGAGTTGAATGGGGAGATTTCATCTCATAATAATTAATAAATAAATAATAAAGAGAGCATTTCAAGTTTAGATTATCTTGAGATTTCTATTATCTGATTCTCTCTTTATATATTTATTTGTGTACTTGTTTGGACAGTGTTGTTAGCATGTACATTATTTATTCATTCAGTCTTATTATTGTTGTTGGCCGGTCACTGTCAGCATCAATTTTCTTTTACTTTCGTTTTAATTTTGGCATACATGAATCTGATAGTTTAATATATTATTATATTATTTTTATATATAATGTTTGTTGTTCACTTATTTGTTTATTTTTATTTTTATTGGTTAAATTTGATTTCATAATCTAGTACAGATGAACCTAAAGTTTTATATTAAAGATTTAAATTGAATTATAATATTTTAAGAGGTTAAAATTTAATTTTATCATAACATTAAATTATAATTTTATAAGTTTTTAAAAAAATTAAAATTTGATTTATCATTTTAAGAGGGTTAAGGTTCTTACTTGCCCTCTAATGTCGATGTTGCATATATCCATCAACGGTAGTCTTTTAATCGTTTGGTTATGTGGCATGTATATAGAATTCGTATGGCATATGTGTCATTTTGAATGTTCATGAACTTGAGCCTTATGTGATATTTGATTTTGGATGCTTACATGTTATGTATATAAGCGAGTATGATGGCAAAATTTTGAATATGGAATGGTTGGGTTAATGCTATGAGAATGGTGTAAAATTGTTCAATATGTGATAGTTGGATGATAGCTTAACGAGATGTCTTCAATGGCATCTAAATGATATTTGTGGGTATGATTTGGTATAAAAACATGATGATATGGGATGTTGGATTGTATGATTTATTTGGTAAGAAATGTGCATGATTAGGTGCACTGTTTGGATGCTAATTGTGAAATGAGGAAATTGTGGTTTGAGAAAATGAGTGATTGTGGTAAAATGGTATGTTTGATTTAGTTGTTTGCAGGGCTGAAGTGTGCCATAGGCATAAATGAGTTTAAGTTAAGCTTTGGTATGAATTGGTTTTCAAAATGGTCATTTTTGTAAAATTTCTAGAAAGTATCGATACCTTTAATTAAAGTATCGGTACTTTATCAAATGAACAATATTTTAAATTGGTAGAATAGTAAAATGGTATTGATACCAATTTAAGTATTGATACTTATAGAATAAGTATTGGCTTCAAATCTAGTGATTTTTTAAATATTTTGTGGAACAAACAGAATGCCAATTTGATATCAATACCAAGACAAGGTATCAGATTCTTATAAGAAAGTATCGATATCTATTGGTTTTAATTTGATTTTTAAGAATTCAAAGCTAATAATGGTATCAGTACCCTGTCTAGGTATTGGTATCTATACTCAAATTTTAGAAAGTTTTCAGATTAGTCATTTTCATGCTTGGATCAATTTAATAACATTTATAAGTTCGATTAAGTCCCGCTTTTGTTTAAGTAAATCCTTTTGTACATGTATTTTATGGAATGAGTTTATGTTTAACTTGAATTAATTGATAAAATTTGTATGTGATTGCTCCGGTAACATTAGTAGCATCCCATAGCTATGGTCCGGCGACCGGATTAGGTAAGGGGTGTTACACCTTACTCATGTATACCTAGAGTAGTCAACAACACATCCAAGGACATATCTCTTCTCTCTTAGGCTTTCTATATGCATAAGGACAAATGAATTAATGTGCAAGAGCTCAAGTTGTGCTTTGGTCTGGATATGAGCCATTTTTTTTATGTTTCTCTCGATGTTGTTTGCCTTTCATATAACTACTACACAGCTTAGGAATGGTTCTTGAAAGATTTGAGATTCCTCAAATTGTCTCATATTTAACCAATCTATGTATCTCATGCCATAGCTTCAATTCTGAGGTTGCAATACTATTGCAAGTTACAGGCAACATCACTTTGTAGTAGTTGTTGAAAGTACAACCACCCTCCATGTTCACGTCATTAGAATCATTAGTAACTATACGCTTCTTTTTTAGTGAAAATCACAAGCATATCTTAGTTACACAATTGACTAATATTTATAATATTGGCTTTAAGATCAAACACCAAAAAAAAATCTTCAATAGAGGCATGCTTGAAACATTCAAGGTCCCTCTATCAAGAATTTGCCCTTTCCTTCCATCACCAAAGGTCACCATTCCAATTTGAGAATCTTCAAAATCAGTTAAGTAGGACTGGTTACTTGTCATGTGCCAAGAATAACCGCTATCAAAATACCATACCCCATCAATGGTATACTTCAGAGAACGATGAGCAACTAATATTTCCCTAGCCTGCTTTTTTACCCATATTTGTTTTTGTGGCTTTATAACTGATGTGCCATGAGGAGTGGGCGCTTCCTTAGGCACTATGCACCTCCAACTTAGTGGGGAGAATACTAGTCTTCTAGAATACAAAAGCAAGGAAATTATCATAAGGTGTGATAGATTCAGGTTCATTTGTTGTAAGTTTTGAAGATAGTGGATATTTCTTATTGAGTTAGGCTTTGCAAATGTAAAGAAACCAAATTGTATAAACAAACTTTATTATCTCATGTTTTTATTATTTGTTTCGCAATGGTTGAAGAAGTGCCAACTTTGGCATGCAAAGTTGAAGAATATTCAAATACCAAACTAGTCAGGAAGATGTTGAGATATCTTCCTAAGAGATTCTTTATTAAGGTCACTTTTATTAAGGAGGCTAAAGATCTTAAAAGTTTGGCAATCGATGAACTTATTGGCTCTTTGCAAACTTTTGAGATAAATCTTGAGGATGCTAAACGCAACAAGATAAAATGTGAGAAAAGTATTACTTTCCAAGTAAAATAGTGCAACTGAAGAAGTTCAAGAACATATTGTCTTAGCCACACAGAGCTTCAACAAATAATTCAAGAAGCAATAAAGGAGAATAAAAAAGTTTGAACCTAGCACAAATATTCCCAAAAACATATCCAACGGGGTGGTAATCAAAGAGGAATCTGAGAAAGATGAGAAAAAAGGAGTCTAGTACTATGAGTGTCAAGGTCCTGGTCATATCTAGTCCAAGTGTTCAAACACTTTGAAAAAGAAAAAAGAAGACACTTTGTGTGACATGGAGTAATGAAGATTCATCTAGTAGTTCAAATTCAAAGGATGATCATGTTGCTTTTTCAGTTGGTACTACTAAAGTGGATGATGAAAACTTAGATGGAGACTTAGATATGGGATTAGATGAGGAGTTTTTGAAGACATATAAAGTGATGTTAGGAAAATGAGGGCAAGTATGTGACTTCAATGCTCAATTGCTTAAGGAAAATAATTAGTTGAAGGATGAAAATACAAAGTTGGTTAAACAGGTGGAAGCAAAAGAATCACTCATTGCTGAGGAACTTGACAACTTTGTGAAGGTGAAGAAGGAACTTGTTGGTACAAAACTTATGCTTGAAAAGTTTAATAATAGAAGCAGCAAACTCAATGAGATATTAGCAGCTAGAAAAAAAGAACCAATCAAAGGAGGATTAGGCTTTGTTAATAAAAAGGAAGGTTGTAATGGAAAGTCCTATAGTCTTCGTAAAAGCATCTGGCTTGAAGGAAGTAAGTGAAAGGCCTAAGCAAATGTTTTTCAAGCTATCCAAGAAGATTGTTCATTCCTGTAAGGTGATTTACCGTTATTGTGGCACTCCTAGTCATATAAGACCTCATTAATTCAAGATATTGCATGATCTAAGTTGGAGGCGCAATGCCTAAGGAAGTGCCCACTACTTCTGGTACATCTGTTGCGAAGAGGTAAAAACAAGTGTGGATGAATAAGAAAACTAAATTATGATATTCTTTCATCATCCTTATTTAGTTTATTATACTAAATTTATTTTAAACTTGCCCATATTTACTTCCCTATCATCCTATTGTTTAGTGTGAAAATTTCCTGTTCTTATTAATTTTAGTTATTATTTATATTTTTTCTAAGTACTATTACTGTTTTAATTATAATTTTTAAAACCTCCAAATTACAACAATAAATTCTTATTATTTATTATTATAATTTTATAATTGTTTAAAAATTTTCAACTACGAAGAAATTAATTCCATCAAAAGTCGAGTGTTGATCAAAGATGGTGACAACGATGATAATTGAACCAAGAAGATAAAGACTACAATGATAGAAATTTAAATTTATTTGTATCATTATTAATATTTTTTAAAATATATCTTTTATTTTCTAGAAAGTTAGATTTTCTAGTTTATGCTTTTTCTGACAAAAAAATATATTATTAAATTTAAAACGAAATAACATGCCATACTTTTATTTTAATTATTGTAAAATAGTTGAAGTTTTTTAATTTATCTTTAATTTATTTCATATTCTTTTAGAACACTATTAAATAATTTAAAAGAAGAATAATGGTTTCACTTGTAAAAATAAACTAATAATGATCACACTTTCCCAAGCAAGGAACACCCACCATTTTCCGATAATTTAAGAAGCTTCCATCCTCCGTTAAATCTATTCATCATTATCACCTTCTCCAGGCTCCAACGCTCCTTTTCAGCTCATATTTGTTCTTTGCACTGTTTTCTATGCTATTCTAAAAAATAATATGTCCGTATTGAACCAAATGCTTGTTTTAAACTTCTGACCAAATGGCTCCAAAAAAATTAGTATATAAGCAATGGCAGAGCAGCAAGGAGACGGCAGGGCAGAAGAAGAAAAACATCTACACGCAGAGTGAAATTAGAGTAATTGAGAAAAACGCAATGGCTCAAAAGATGTTGATGATGGCGGTCCTTGTGATATTGGGGACGAAGATAGCGACAGTTACGGCTGCGGATCCGACTTGTTTGCAGCGCTTGATGTCTTGTACTCCTTACTTAAATAACGCCACTCTCCAACTGCAAGGCGATTGCTGTGACCCTCTCAGACAAGCCGTCGCTACTGAACTTACTTGTCTTTGCAGCCTCATTAACAACTCTACTTTGCTTAGGTCTTTCAACATTCCCATCGCTGCAGCTCTTAGGATCACTCGTGGCTGCGGTGTCACTGATCAGATGAACGGCTGCATCCCCGGTCAGTGTTTCTAGCCATCACCTCTTTGTTTTTCTGTTTGGATGAAAAAAAAAGGGTTGATACCTTCTTTTATTTCATAAAAAAAAAAACCGAAAACCAGCTACTATATTGATTCAAACAAAGAAATTAAACCGATATTTAAAAATCTTAATTCAGTAGTGGTTCTCATCAAAATTTGCAATTCCATCCTCCTCCTCCTATTTAGAATCACTAAATTTTTAATTAGGAATATAATACTTCCTTAAGGCGTTCATATTCCCATTTTCTTGATTCTTCAAATAACAACAATAGAATTAAGCTAAAGCTGGATCATCATATTTATTATAATTATTTTAAATAGTAAGATATAGTTGAATCATTCATATTTTTTTTATGAGAAACTAATTATCCATGATTTGATTATGTGTTCTTGCTACAGCAACTCCCACACCTGCTCCTTCCCCATCAGGTAACAAAGCAATCTTTAAATTTTTTTCGAAGCAACTTTTTTATTCTTTTTCTTTGGACGCAAAAATAAAAAAGAAAAATAATAAAAAAAGAAAAAATGTACATATTTAACAAAAAAAATATTGTAATGAGTTTAATAGGAGGGTAAAATTTAAAGTGAGTTAAACCCAAATTAATTCAAATTTAAACTGATTTAAAAATTTTAAAATAGAATTTATGCGACTTCAATTGATTTAACTCAAAATCAATCTAATCTATCAAATTGAGAGGTAAAAGTAAAGAATAAAAATATGAAAACGATCAAATATTGGTATTTGGTATTAGCATGAACAAGTCGATGAGACCATGGTCACTACAATCAACATTTGTGGATATTGTGAGGAAAATTTAGGAGGTAGGTAGTGTTGTATTTTCCATGGCAGATAAGAAAGGTAATGAAATGGTCTCAACCTTGGTGATAGCAGGTATAAATTTGAACTTTTAAATGCTGTTCTTGTTATATTTGCTACAGATCAGTTGGAATGAAGAAAAAAAATGATTTACCTTTACCTAGTTTTTCAACCTTAATTTTTACTTTTAAACATTTAAAATGTTATTTCCATTATTTATCTCACCATATTTTATTATTGACAAATCATACAATTATATCAATATAACATAAATAAGATAATTTAACTTTTAATGTTTTAGTGTAAATATTAAATATAAAATTTTGTGAAATTAAAATAATAATTTCTTAATTATTTTTCTTTTTTTAATTCAATTATTGATTCATATTCTTTGTACTTTCTAACTTTTTGTGTAAAATATGGTTGAATTTTTCATTATTTTTATTAGAAACTAATTGTTTATATGTTGGATTATGTTTTGTTGCTATAGCTACTTCTCCCACATCTGCTCCACTCATCACCAGGTAACAAAGCATATTTTCTTTTCAATAAACATTTTCATTATTTTTAAATTTTTATTTGGCATGAAATGAAAACCTAATTTAATTGATTCAATTAGAATTTGATTCATCTCTATTAATCTTGAATATCAACAATTTGAAATTATTTAAAACTTTTAAAACCTCAAAATAATATTAATCTGACTTAAAATCAATCTAATCCGTTGAATTGAGTTATTTAATTTAGGGATAAATATATGAAAACAGGTGCTCATATATTGGTATTAGCATGAATTTCCTTTGCATAGTGCTAATTCGTCGTAAATTTTTTTCCCATTTTCCATCTTAAAATTTACAGGAGGTGAAAGTGGAGGTGTCGACAAGATAACTTTGACCAGAATCATCATCACTTTGTTCTTTTTTTTTTTAAGCATCTATAGCTCTGTACTATGGTGACATGTTTCCTACATTTCATCTCATAATAAATAATAAATAATAAAGAGCATTTCAAGTTTAAATTATTTTGAGATTTCTATTATTTGATTCTCTCTATATATTTATTTGTATACTTGCTTGGTTAGTGTTATTAGCATGTACATTATTTATTCATTCAATCTTATTATTGTTGTTGGTCACTGCTAGCATCATTTTAGGTGTCCAAAGTTGAAGCTACATTTTTCTTTGTACTTTCATTTTAATTTTGGCATATCTAAATCTGATAGTTTGATATATTATTATATTATTTTTATATATAGTGTTTGTTGTTCACTTATTTGTTTACTTTATTTTTATTGGTGAAATTTGATTCACAATCTAGCACAGTGAATCTAAAGTTTTATATTAAAAATTGAAATTGAATTATAATATATTAAGAGGTTAAAATTTAATTTTTATCATAACATTAAATTATAATTTTATAAGTTTTCACAAAAAAATAAAATACTAATTTATTATTTTTGAGAGGGGTTAAGGTTCTTACTTGCCCTCTTTTTATGTGGCATGTATATGGGATTCGTATTGCATATGTGTTATTTTAAATGTTCGTGAACTTAAGCCTTATGTGATGTTTGATTTTGGATGTTTACATGTTATGTATATAAACAAGTATGATGGCAAAATTTTGAATATGGAATGGTTGGGTTAATGCTATGAAAATGGTGTAAAATTATTTAATATGTGATGGTTAGATGATAGCTTAACGAGATGTCTTGAATGGTATCTAAATGATTTTTATGGATATGATTTGGTATGAAAACATGATGATATGGGATGTTGAATTGTATGATCTATTTGGTAATAAATGTGCATTATTAGGTGCAATGTTTGGATGCCAATTGTGAAATGTGGAAATTGTGGTTTGAGAAAATGAATGCTTGTGGTAAAATGGTATGTTTGATTTGGTTGTTTGCAGGGCTGAAGTGTGCCTTTGGCATAAATGAGTTTAAGTTAAGTTTTGGTATGAATTGGTTTTTAAAATGATTATTTTTGTAAAATTTCATAAAGTATTGATACTTTACCAAATGAACAGTATTTTAAATTGGTAAAATGCTAAAATTGTATTGATACCAAATTTAAGTATCGGTATCTGTAGAATAAGTATTGGCACCCAAATCTTAGGTGTAGATACTAGTGATTTTGTAAATATTTTGTCGAACAAACAGAATGCCAATTTGGTATTGATACTAAAATAAGGTATGAGATTCTTATAAGAAAGTATTGATATTTATTTATTTTAATTTGATTTTTGAGAATTCGAAGCTAATAATGATATCAGTACTTGGTCTAGGTATTGGTATATACTCAAAATTTGGAAACTTTTCAAATTAGTCTTTTTCATGCTTGGATCAATTTAATAACATTTATAAGTTCGATTAAGTCCCGTTTTTGTTTGTAAATCCTATTGTACATGTATTTTATGGAATGAGTTTATGTTTAACTTGAATTAATTGATAAAATTTGTATGTGATTGCTTTGGTAACATTAGTAATATCCCGTAGCTAGGGTCCGACAACCGGACTAAATGAGGGGTGTTACACCTTACCCATGTATACTTGGAGTAGTGAACAACACATCCAAGGACATATCTCCTCTCTTTGGCTTTCTATCTGCATAAGAACAAACAGATTAATGTGCAAGAGGTCAAGTTGTGCTTTGGTATGGATATGAGCTATTTTTTTATATTTCTCTCTATGTTGTTTTCCTTTCATACAAACTACTACACACCTTAGGAATATTTCTTGAAAGATTTGATATTCCTCAAATTGTCTCATATCAAACCAAACTATTGCAAGTTACAGGCAACATCACTTTGTAGCATTTGTTGAAAGTACAGCCACCCTCTATGTTCACTTCATTAGAATCATTAGTAACTATACATTTCTTTTTTAGGGAAAATCACAAGCATACCTTAGTTACACAATTGACTGATACTTTGGCTTTAAGATCAAACACCAACAAAACATTCTTCAATCGAGGCATGCTTGAAACATTCAAGGTTCCTTTACCAAGAATTTGCCCTTTCCTTCCATCACCAAAGGTCACCCTTCCAATTTGAGAATCTTCAAAATCAGTTACGTACGACTGGTTACTTGTCATGTTCCAAGAACAACCACTATCAAAATACCATACCCCATCAATGGTAGGCTTCAGAGAACGATGAGCAACCAGTATATACCTAGCCTGCTTCCTTACCCATATTTGTTTCTGTGGCTTTGTAATTGATGTGCCATAGGGAGTGGGCGCTTCCTTGGGCACTATGTGCCTCCAACTTAGTAGGAAGAGTACTAGTCTTCTAGAATACAAAATAAGGAAATTATCATAAGGTGTGATAGATTTAGATTTACTTGTTGTAAGTGTTGAAGACAGTAGATATTTCTCATTAAGCTTGTGTTTATAAACTGTTTTCAAGTTAACATAAAGAATTATTTAGCTGAAACCTATTTAGTGTTTGATTGAGCCCATTTAGCTGAAACCCATTTGATTGGTTGAAAGGCTTCAGGCCCCATGCTTGATTATTTTTATTATGAGGACCATTGGGCCTTTTGGTTGGGTAAATTCCATTATATAACTTGGCTGCCTGTGTAGATTATCATATTATTGAATTTATTGTCATTATCATCACTAATATTTTGTTTTATATTTATTGCCATATCTTCAGTTAAAACCATGAGCAAGATGTATCTTTTATTAATTGATTTTTGAAATCTGCCAACAAATATTATCTTTCTTTACGGGTTTATTGTTGTGAATCGTATGGGCTTACTTTTCATTATGAAAAGAATGCAGGGCTTTGAAGATCCACTAAGCTAACTATTTCAACAATGTGTTGTGATAAAGTGTTATTTATTTGATGTTATGTAATTTTTTTGGCAGTAAGTAAATGGTTATATTAAATTCATTTTATCTATTAAAGAGTTTCATTGATTATAGGAGACTCTTTAAAGTTAAATTGAAACTCTGATAGATAAGGTAGAGGAATTGAACGAAAGACAATAAGTGATTATTTTGAATACTAATTAAATTGCAAGTAATATTATTGGATTTATTTTTTTTATATAATGTTTAGAATTACTTATAATCTCCTCTCAATCTATAAATATGAGGATAATACGTTTCATCACACTCAAACTTATGTCCTATTGTATTGATGATAATACTCATACCAATCAAGCTAAAACTCAATCGGCATTTTGAAAGAGAAATTAAATTAAAGATAATACCGAATTATTTTGAGAGAGGTTATTTTGATGTTTTGCTTTTAGATATTCTTAAAAATAAAAACGAAGAGAGTTAAAGTAGGACATAGGAGTAAATATATGGGGTAAGTTCATTGGTTTGGGTTAAAATTTTTATACTATGTGCAATCATATGTGTAGGTCTCTGAGTCTCATCATGTATAAAGTTTTAGTTCAAATAATCTTAATTAATTGACTTTAGTTTCAATTGTATTAATCTGAGCGAATTAAAAATTTATTAATCCCAAACAAAAGTAAAACTAACCAAAAGATTAGTCATACAAAGATCAAAACCAAACATGGCACCAGAACACCAATAATCGACACCAAAATTTAACAAAACCTGCAAGAAAACAAAAATTAGCACCAAAACACCTAAATCACCACCACAAACTCAACATGCCTAAAGAAGAAAAAAACTCCTACGGACACCCTCACCAAACTTTCAAATCCATCAATCAATGGAACACCAAAAACACCCTTTAATAACCCATATAATAATCCAATTCTTTTCTGAATCAATTCTCTTCAATTCGAATTATATCAATTTTTAACTTATTTGTGTAGTAATAATTTAATTTTACTCTATAATTATTCAAACAGTCTAATTATAATAATATGATACTTGTAATTCCTCGAATTTGTATTTATAAATATACTGTATTTGTTACGTTTATATAAATTATTATAGGGATATCAGCATTTGGTTTATTAGGAGTTTGAGTTCCGCCATAACACCTCAACAACATAGTCAAAAAAGAAGTACCCTGCCGTAGTACTAAAGCAAGCAAAAAACCTCCATCATCATCATCATCATTATTATTATTATTATTATTATTATTATTATTATTATTATTATTATGCAGTTGAATAATAAGAGGGTTAGAATAGCCGAAAGGGCAAGTCTTGACTGAAAAGTGAAAGCATTTAAGTACCTACTATGTACTAACTACAACTTGCTTTCATTGACTCACATCTCACATTCATAATGGAAAAGGAGCCTTCATCAGCAACTTACATTCCACCAATCACCTTTCTTCTTTACATTCACAACCATAGCCTTTTATCCTTGAATGGGCTGTCAAAACAAATGGAAAACATAAGGCTTAATTGTGATTTTAATTATGCTAAAATTTAAAATTTAATCTTTATATTCTAGTGATATAATTTTACAGTTCTAATTTTTAATTGTTATTGATTGAAATATAAATTTATTATTGGTTAGAACATGATTGACTTGATTTTAATTTAGTCTTAAACTATGTAATAGAAGAATAGTAAAAGAAATTCTACCTAATCACTTTAACTACTACATTTAATAGTGTTATGAATTTAGACCCATTAACAACATCATAAAAGTAACGAACTAAATTATGTTAAATTAAATTAAATCATAAAATAGATGAGAATACTTATGGTTAGAAAAAAAATAGAAGGTTTAAATATTAAATTTTAACATAATAGAAAGACTAAAAGGATAACCTCTTCTTTTTTTTTCTTTTAAAATACCTCATTTTCCTTAACTAAAATTCTATCTTCATTGCCAATAAAGCTTTGGCTCAATAGTAAGGTTAAAGCTTTGGGGATTTAAGATCCCAAATTCGAGTTCCATCTTATGCAAATATGTGGGTAGTCCTTCAAATATATTTTGATTAGTTAGCCAATTTGAATTGAGCTAGTTACTCAATTTTGTGCTTGTTGAAAATATTGTAACTTAAAAAAAAAAATTATCTTCATTCAATTTCAATTTTTAATTTAGTTGATGCATAAAGTGATTTTTACAAAAAATAAATTCAAGTATCGATATATTCAATACATTTCCTAAATTATTCATAAAACTCACAAACCCTTAACTAATTATGTTAATATAACATTATATAACTGTCACACCCTAAGTCCTAGAATTCGTATTTTGACTGGTTGACGCAGTGACGTAATTTTATAAGTTATTCTGTCTAATCAGCAAGTTTAGACTGATTTTGGGGTGAAATCATTCGGCGAATTACTTTGTTGTGATTTGTCATCTAGCGGACTTTCGCTTCTCTAGTATTGGCAAACTCCTACATTGGTGAGTTCTCCCATGCGTGAACACGCCAGTGGCGGGTTCTTTTATAGTTGAGTCAATTGTTCAATAGTTTAATCGAGATAGGTGGGACACGTATTAGTTACGTGTCAAACTTTTAGTAAAGAACGTGTCATTTAGCATGACACCTATAGAACCTCATTAATGGTGTTTGATTAGTGGAATTGTGTCTGATTAGTGGAACCATGTGTGATTAGTGAAATCATGTGTGCATATAAAGTGACCACGTAACCCGTTATAATGGAATTATGGGCTAATTCCTATATAAATAGGATGAAGACTTAATGGAGGAGGACTTTATTTTCTATTATCTATTCATCCATGTTCTTTTAAAAGAAACCTAGCATGTTCTTATTGTGTGAAGAAGGTACTAGCCTTTAGCTTGATAAGTAATTGACTTTCTCAAGCCAACTGTTGGTAAATTCTTGAATCCTTCTTTAATTTAATACCAGGGAATGATAGGGTTGTAGGAACCGTTTATCTAGGTTTCTACTAGAGGTCAAAGGGAAGGAAACTTCCTTTTGGTTAACATTTGCATGTTTCTGATTCTTGTTTTTACATTAAAAGTTTAGTTGTTTCTGTGCTTAATGAGCGTTTAATTTTATTTAGCTAAAGAAAGAGGAGAATGCCCTAGTACAAAAGGGAAAGAACCTACTTCTTTACCATGAGCTTTTACACCAAGGATAATGCACGTTTGTACACCAAGGAGCTTGTACACCTAACTGAATTTCACTTCTTGAAAACCTAGTTCGAAAGTCTATTATTTATCTTCGGAACTCACTAGATTCGTTATAAACTTACACATTTCCCTTACCATTTCAGGATCTGTAGAGAAAGTGGACTTTTGAAGGGACTCAGCCACCCAACGGACTTTTTTGTGAGCCGTTCTTTGTTTTGCCATAACATGTATATCGAGTTGAGGTGGCCTATGGTTTTAATCTCTTGTATTGAATCATGTAAAAGTGGATTTGAACTTCTTTATTTCAACTGTCTATATGTAATGAATGTTGACTCTTCGCCAATTCACTAAATTTTATATTGTGCAAGTTAAATTTACTCTTATTTTCCTTGATCTATATCATAAATTCTTTTAATCCGCAGAGTGATAGTTTACGTATACTTTCAATTTTTCTTTTGGTTTCATAAGAATATTACTACGTCTAACATTGTTTTAAGATTGATTTATTAAAAAATATTAATTGACTTAATTACCAAAACCAATGTCTTGTTCATTACAAAATGATTTCCTTTTTTTCGATAATGTCGCCGTTCATTGGTTTCAAAACTTAAACTCACAATTTTCAAAAAAATAGAAACTACAACAATAACTATACTAATTAAGTTAATACTCTCAATTCACTATAATTTTTTTTCATCCATCTATTTGAATGGAAAAAATCTATCTCTATCATACACTTTATATATTTATTAATTAGACTTGTGAATGTGACTTGTTGAAGCTACATATTAGATGGATAATCAGTCCTATCTTTGAAATGTCTTTTCATCACTAGAGTTTCAATTCCTAAAGATTTAGAGTCTGACCCTTAATCCCTACCCCAACTCAATCATATTTTTGACCAAATTCTCCTCTCATTTTTGTTCATTTAAATTAAGCTCATCATAAATTAATATCTTTTTTCCCTTGCTTAATTTGGAGCATTTTGGATCGTCGGTCTTCCCTAATTAAGCTTATTTTAGTAACTTGCTTGTAATTTATTTATTGCTAATTCCTTAATCAATGACGACTGCATTACTCATTATGTAATTAGATGACTCTATTATACTTAAAATGTTGATTTTTTTTGTCAAAATATATAATAGCTTCACAGGATTATATTTATGAAGAATCAATAGTAATCACAATGTTTTTGAATTTCCTTTTGGTAGTTCAATAGTCGCTTTAAGCTATGCCTTGTGATGTTCATGTTTAACACCTATACAAGATATTCTCGACAAAGTTAAGAAATTTGTATTAATAGCGGAGCAAAATTAATAAATTTTTTAAGGCCAAAATAAAAATTTCAAAAGTCAAAATACAAATTCATCCTATGAATTAATGAATCAAGTCCTTTGTCTATCCCTTTGGTTCCGCCCTCGAAGATATCTATACATGTATGTTATTTACAATGGTGTGTTCGGAAACTCTAATAATTGAGTTTGGAAGTAATTATTTATAATTATGCATGCTTGGCCAACTATTATAATTAGCATATCTCACTAAATTGAGTGTAATTGAAATATCCTAATTATTTGCTCAAATTCTTAGAAGGGGTAGAGAATTTGGGGGAATTGTGCGAATAATAAATCATGATGACTTTTAAAGTTTTATATTTCTTTTTTGTGTAATTACAATGTATATATAAAATGATATAGGAAATTAAGATAAATTACACTTTGCCAAATAAACATGTTTAAAAAATAAAATTTATTATAATTACAAGAAGATATAATTACTACATTAATAGTTAAACTTTCTTACAACTATTCTATGGTCTTTCAAAACAATAACTCAGAAAAGAAACTCAGTTTTACCTCAATAATTGCAAAGTCAAGCTTGAACTCAAGTAGCTTGGGCTATCAAATAAGTCAAATTAAAGTATAGGGATTGAAAATTTATTGTAATTACAAGAAGATATAATTACTACCTTAATAATTAAACTTTCTTACAATTACTCTATGATCTCTAAAAACAAGAATTCATAAAAGAAACTCAAATTTATCTTGATAATTGCAAAGTCCAGCTTAAACTCAAGTAGCTTGCAATAAGTCAAATTAAAAGTACAGGGATTGAAAATTTTAAAACTGAAAAGTACATGGATTAAAAATGACCAAATTAAAATACAAGGATTGAATCCAAAACTTTCAAAAAATAAAAGGACTAATAGTAGAATTTAACTAAAATTTTTTATTCAAGTTTGAAATAGAACATAAATAATCGGATTTGACATCGAATACAAATAATTTTTGATTCTTACTATTTGAGTTTATCTCGAGTGGATCATATCCTATTCAGGTAGTATTAATGGATTCATAAAAGTGATCACTTTCCATCATACCAAATATTAGAATCACTTTTCAACTGATTAAATTTTTAGGAAAGTTACTATTTCCCATCGAACATCCCCAAACTATGATATTATTCTAAATTGTCCCTAAACTCCAAATCATTCTATTTACATCTCTAAACTATCAAGGATCTTTAAATGAAAATTTTAAGAAAAAAAATATTGTAATAATAAATGTTTTGCAAATCTTAGTTTTGAAGTTTTCAAAACTTTTACAAAAACTTTAGTTATCGTTATCTTTTGTTCAGTTTTACTTTATTTTTAGTTTTTACTTTTAAAAGTTATTCGATAGTGTTCTATGTATTTTTATTTTTATTTTAATTTAGATAAAGAATATTTGATGTGTCATTTAACGATTAAATTAACGATTTTAATAACTAATGGTGTTAGAATTAATTGACCCAAATCCTTATTTAAATAAAATACGGTGGTAAAATAAAATAAAAGAAGAATCCATATAGAATTACACTTCTTTTATTTTATTTTAGAATAAGGTTTTTAAACCTTATTAAATTCCATCTATTTGATATTGATTAGAAAAATGTGTTTTAGTCTTACTAGAATATGGCTTTACAAGCCTATAAATAGACATAGTCTATTCCTCTTGTAATAATTCGAATTCGACATAGTGAATTTTCTTCTCCTCTGCCCGTGGTTTTTTTCCAAAAGGGTTTCCACGTAAAAATCTGTGTGTTCTTTATTTTATTTTATTTTTTATTTTTTTCACAAATTGGTATCCAAGCTTCCGGGTTGTTCATCTCGATCACGGTAATGTCGTCTTTGAAGTATGAAATTCTGCTGTTGGATCGCAACACCAGATTTGCGTTGTGGCAAATTAAAATGCAAGCAGTTCTTGCGCAAATGGATCTGGAGGATGCCCTGCTAGGGATAGATAAGATGCCTTCAACATTAACAGATGAAGAGAAGAAACGTAAGGATCAAAAGGCGTTAACACAATTACATCTGCATTTGTCCAACGAAATTTTGCAGGATGTGATGAAAGAGAAGACCGCCGCTGCATTATGGAAGAGGCTAGAACAAATATGTATGTCGAAAACTCTAACAAGCAAGTTGCATATGAAGCAGCGTCTTTATGCTCATCGTTTGGAGGAAGGTGCGTCTGTACACAAACATTTAACAGTGTTTAAAGAAATTCTCTCAAACTCGGAGGCCATGGAGATCCAGTATGATAAGGAAGATCTAGGGTTGATTCTACTTTGTTCGTTGCCCTCGTCTTATTCAACCTTTAGAGACACGATTTGATATAGTCGCGAGTCTCTCATAGTTGATGAGGTTTGTCGAAACCATCTTTTTTTAATAAGGGGGTCGAGTTTTTATTTTGAAAATGAAAACGAACAGAGGAGTCACCACCAATCCTTTTTGATGAGGTGTGATTGGGTCACCTCGTAAAAGTGGTTGTTTTTAATAAATAATTTAATTTATTTAAACCACGATTTTGGTCCACGAAATTTAAAAAGACGGGTTCAGAGTCGGTTACGCACGAGGAAGGATTAGCACCCTCGTAACGCCCAAAAATTGGTACCTAGTTGATTAATTAGTGTCTTAGTGTAAAAAAAACACTCGAATGTTAAAGACCTTCTTGTCTCGAAGTAATAAAATGTCACATCCAGTAAGTTAGGACACGGCATCTCGAACTTTTGAGAGTGAGCTTGCCTTTTATTTAAAATTTGCGTATTTTAACCCTTTTTTAAAAGGGTCTTCGATTATTTAGAGTAAACGAGAAAAATTGAAACCCAATAAGTTAGGGCACGATATCTCGAAATTCCAAATATCGAATATTGCCTTTGTTTGCAAAAATCTTATCTCGAGGTATCAAGATGTCATATCCAGTAAGTTAGGACACAACACCTCGTATCTCCGAGAATAAGCATTTTATTCAAAACTCGTGTTGCGATTTAAAAGAATATTTCGTTTTTTAGGTTAAATGAGAAAAATCAAAACCCAGTAAGTTAGGGCACGGTTTTCTCGAATTTCCAAATATGAAATGTTGCCTTTATAAGAGAATTAATTTTGGGTTGGGTAAAACATAAGTTCGTCATGAAACGAGATAATAAAGAATGCATAAGCAAATACAAATTTTGGTATTGACAGGCATGACAGAATAAATATAAACGTGAATGTAAACGATAGCGATAAAAGCAAAAATAAAATAAAACGGATGAGCTAAAATAAGAGAGAAATAATAAATAAGCTAAAAGTATTTGAAAATAAAGAAACTAGTGGTAGATAAAGATTATGTAAAACTATTTAAAAAGGTAATAATAGTGATGATGATGATAATATGAAAAATATAACAATAGTGAAATAATAATATAGATATAATGCTTAAAATACAATAATATCGAAAATATAAATAGATAAACAGTAAGAAAATCTATATAGATGGAAATATAATAGTAATAATAATACGACAACAATGATAATAAAATTAGCAATAACAATAATATGTTAAATAAAAAGTGATAGTGAAAATAATTTAAAAATGTTAATAATAATAACAACAACAACAACAACAACAACAACAACAACAATAATAATAATAATAATAATAATAATAATATATTGATAATAATAAATAATAAAAGGAATAAAATGATAGTAATAATAAGAATATTAACAATAGTAATAATAGTGATAATATAAATACTAATACATACATGAAAAATAATAATAGTAATAATAATAATAATAATAGTAATAATAATGAAAATAAGAGTAATAATAACATCTTATATTAAGTAATTTAATTGAAATATCGAAAATAACCAAAAAGGGACTAAATTGAACTTAAAGTAAGAGTTTGGGGCCAATTTGAAAATTAATAAAGAAGAAAAGGACTAAATCAAGCGCGCAAACAAAGAAGAGGGACCAGATCGAGCAATAAACCCTCCCTCCAAAACGCGCAGCATCGTAAAGGACCAGATTGAAATCCGAGCACAAATTCGAGGCAAAATTAAAATCCATATAAACTTAATTGCGAAGTAGCAGAAAAACAGCAGGGTTAAAAACGCAATTAGCCCTTCCAATGAAAAAATGCGCGGATCCTGGCTAGGCGGGTCAGGTCGGCCCTCTCCACCCCAAAACGATGCCGTTTTGCGCCTGGGGGTTAGGGCCAAAACGGTACCGTTTTGGTACCGTTATATAAGCCAAAAATCTGATTTTTTTTTCATTTTCAATAGACTTCTCAAAAAAAAAGGACTCCACCCTCTCTCTCTCACTCTCTTCCTCTCGCCGAGCTGAATCCGTGATCGGGCACTGGAGCTTGTCGCCGGCCACATGGTGGTGGAATTCAAAGGTATATTTTTTTGTATTTTTAATATCTATATATATGTGTGTTTGGTAAGAAGATAAAGGAGTGAACAGGTTCAAAAGAAAATAAAATAAAAAAATAAATAAACAAAAACAAAAATAAATAAACCTTTGAACTCTCTTTTGGTGTTGTTTACTGCGATCAAGTGTTTTTTGTTGGGGTTTTAGTTTTTTTTATCGTATTTCTACTCAGTTTCTCTTTGTTTGAAAGCCTATTTTTTATTTCATGGGAAAAAAGCTCCTGAAATTTACAAATTTAGGGCTTTTATAGCCCTGATTCAATGCAATTATCCTTGCTGGCATTTTTTTTTTGGTTTTACAGGTGCAAGTGGGCGACAGTGACCAGGGCGGTGGAGCAGGTGGTCGACTGGCATGGACGATGGGACAGAGGCGGCAGTAGTTTAGGTTAACTTATGGTTTTTTTTTGTTTGTTTTTCTAATAAATGTATTGGGCTTGGTGGGCTAGGTTTTTTTAGTCTTTTTTTTTTCTAATTGCTATGGCCTAGGGTTAAAATGGTTTTGGGCTGTTGGGTTTAAGTGGTTTGGGTTTGCTTAGGGTTTGGGTAGTTTTAGATTTTATTTTTGGTTTAGTGGGCCGGGCATAAATATGCTTGTACAAGGTTTATGATTCTTTGACCTCGTATGATAAGATAAATCATCTTGTGGTTAAACCCGACTCTTAGGGAGAAGGTCTCATTGTTCGTGGAAGACAAGATCGGAATGCCGATGATGATTGTGGAAGGACACAGGAACGGAATCCTCGCGGTAAATCTAAGGGTAGATCAAAGTCTTCAAACAGAGGTAAAACTTGCAACTTCTGCAAGAAGAAAGAGCACATTAAATCTGAGTGCTATAAGCTACAGAATAAGATTAAAAGGGAGGTCTGCGAATCAAAGGGAAAACAACCGAAAAATTCGTGAAGGCGATGTTGTAGAATACTACAATGATAGTGAACTTCTAATTACTTCATCAATGATTCTAAAGTGGCGAGGAGTGGATACTTGATTCAGCTGCACCTTCCACATGAGTCCCAATCGGGATTGGTTTACAACTTACGAAACAAAGGTCTCAAGGTGTTGTTTTGATGGGAAATAATGGTTCGTGCAAAATCGCAGGTGTTGGAACAATTAAAGTTAAGATGTTTGATGGAGTTGTCAGAACATTTAGTGACGTACGACATGTTCCAGAATTGAAAAGAAATTTAATTTCGTTGAGTACTCTTGATTCAAAAAGGTACAGATACACAGCTGAAAGTGTGGTTTTAAAGATTTCCAAAGGTTCCCTTATTGTGATGAAAGGACAGAGAAAGACTGCCAAGTTATATATTTTACAGGGTTCTACTGTTACTGGTAATGCAGCTGTTGCTTCCTCTTCCTTGTCAGATGATGATATTACTAAACTTTGGCATATGCGCCTAGGGCATATGAGTGAGAATGGCATGGCAGAATTAAGCAAAAAAGGACTTCTTGATGGGCAAGGAATTTGCAAACCGAATTTCTGTGAGCACTGTGTTTTTGGGAAGCAAAAGAGAGTTCGATTCACCAGAGGAATCCATAACACAAAGAGAATGTTGGAGTATATTCATTCTGATCTGTGGGGGCCATCCAGAGTGCTTTCGATAGTTGGAGCTAATTATATGCTAACCTTTATTGATAATTTTTCTAGAAAAGTTTGGGAGTTCTTCTTGAAGTAGAAAAGCGATGTGTTTTTCGCATTTAAGTCTTGGCAAATTATGATTGAAAAACATACGAGAAAACAAATAAAATACCTCCACATAGACAATGGTTTAGAGTTCTGTTCTGATGAGTTTAATAGATTGTGCAAGCCAGAAGGGATCGTGAGACACTTGACAGTTCGCCATACTCCACAGTAAAATGGCTGTAGCGACGTAAAAAAAAATTTTGTTTCGCTTGGTCGCTAATTGTGGCGATTTATTAAACATTTGAAAACCAACTTTCGATTTCATTAACAAAGGGAGTCGCCACCGATCCTTTTTTATAGGTGTGATCGGACACCTAATAAAATTATTTTAAAACAAAAAGAAGGCCAAATTTAGGTCTACGTGAAAGTCCGAGAAAAATTGGGGTTCGAGTCGATTCTGCGAGGAAGGTATTAGCACCCTCGCGACGCCCAAAATTGGTATCTCCTAAACATGTGTTGACTTGATTTTCAAAAATACGAGTTCAATATAATATTTAATCGTGATCCGATTGAAAATGAGAATTTTAGTTTTCAATTTTTTAGAAAGGGTGTCCTTTTTTAACACAAGCCATTTAATTTCACCCAACATAGCGATGAAATCGATGGCTTAATATTAAATCGGTACATTGCCTTATTTTTGAAATTAATTAAAACATGAGAAAAATATTCCTAAAGTGAGAAATTAAAAATAGATAAAGGACTTAAAAAAAATGATATCATTAATGAAAAATATTAACATGGAATACTAGAATATTAGAATAACAATAATAATGATATTTACAAAATAAAAACAAATCATGTACTAATAATAAAATAGGAAAAATGATATATTTGGTAATAATAATATAAAATAATAATATGTACATAAAAATACATATATATATATATATGCATATAATAAAAGTATGTAATAATAATAATAATAATATCTACAATAAAAGAAAATATTAGGAAATGTACATAAAAATATATACATAAAAATTTACAACAATAATATAAAATAATGATATGTACAAATATATATATATATATACATATGTACATAAAATATACACTAATATAATAATAGTTATAATAATACTAGCAATAGTAATAATTTGTAATAATAATATATACACAATATGGTATTTAAAATATATATATATATGTATATATAATAGTATCTAAGAATATATACATAAGAAATATATAACTAATGGCATTAAAAATATATACATAATATATATAAAATACTTAAAAAAAGAAGGGGAAAGAAGAGAAGAGAGGGGGAAAGGAAATCCGGCCAAGGGGCCGATCATGATCGATCGTCGATCGTCGTTCGTCATCGCTCGCCAGCCACCACCGCCACAGTGGCGGAAAAAAAATTCTTAACAATATATGTATATATAAAGAAAGAAAAAAACAACACAAAAAAGAAAGAAAAAGATTCGAAAGAAGAGGAAAAAAGAAAAATGCAACCTTTTATTGATACTTTTTGTGTTCAAAATTTGAAGGATTTTGTGTTTTTCCTTTTCAATCTTTCTAAAAATCCCCCTTTTTTTACATGATTTTTGAATGGCTTTTATAGCCATCTTTACATGATTTTCTATTTTTTTTCTATTTTGTAGGTGGTGGTGGTAGACAATGGGAGGAAAAATGGGAGGAAAAATGGGGCAAGTGGGAAAGTGGTTAGGTGGCTAGGTTTTTTAGTTTTTTTTTGTTAGGTTTTTCTTTTTCTTCTTTTTTTTGGGGGTTAGGTTTTCTTTTTCTTCTTTTTTTGGGGGTTAGGTTTTTTTGGGGGCTTAATGGGCTTTTAAATTGGGTTTAATATTTAGGTTTTGTAATGGGTTTGGGTAGATGTAAATGGGTCATGAGTTAAGGGTTTTAGTGGGTTTAGAGGTTTGGTTGGGTTTTGATGAAATCGGGCCCGGGCAATTTGGGCTTCTACAGCTGCCCCTCTTTGCTCATTGTCGTGCAACGATAATAGGGCAAAGACTTTCAAAGAAGACCAAATTTGCCCTGTCTTGCTAGGTCTTGACTTGCTTTGGAACTCTTCTTGTTTAGTTAGTCCCTTTTCAGTCCACCGCATCTTGTAGCTTTGGTTCAATCCACTTGCAAATTCGAGATATGCCTTGTAGCTTCAATCTGCTCCAATGTAACTTCAAGGATATGAGATTTGTGGCTTCGATCCGCTTCATCGTAACTTCGGAAAGATAAGATCTACAACTTCAATATGCTCTTCTATCGCTTCAGTGAGATAAGGCTTTGGTCTTCTCTCTGCGACTCCAAAAGGCAAAATCGATGCCCTCGATCAACTCCACTTTGCAACTTTAAGGAGATGAATCGGCGTCTTCAATCGCTTCAATCTTTATTCTCTACTCGGCATGTGATCCCGAGCTCAACTCATTTTTCGCAATATGAATTGACTCTCTAAAACAGCATTAAAAACAGAATTGAAAATAGCTCAATAGCGTGAGCCAAGGCTCAACTCACCTCTCGCAATATGAGTTGATTTTTGAAACTTAACTTGAAAGGCGATTTTGAAAATACCTCGATATGTGATTGGAGGTTCAACTCACCTCTCGCAATATGAGTTGATTTTTGAAAATGAAATTAAAAGACTCAACTCAACTCTCGCAGAATTAAAAGCTCAACTCACCTCTCGCAATATGAGTTGAATTTTTTGAAGAAAAAAAGAAATTGAAAATAGCTCAAAGACGTGAGCCAAGTTTCAACTCACTTCGCAATATGAGTTGATTTTTGAAAGCAGAATCAAAACAGATTTTGAAAATACCTCGACATGTGACTCGAGGCTCAACTCACATCTCGCAATGTGAGTTGATATTTTGAAAATATAAATTGAAAAATACCTCGGTGTGTGATCTCAAGCTCAACTCACCTCTCGCAATATGAGTTGATTTTTTGAGAGATAGAAATTAAAAATAGCTCAAATAGCGTGAGCCAAGGCTCAACTCACCTCTCGCAATATAAGTTGATTTTTTGAAAACGAAATTGAAAATACCTCAATGTGTCTTGAGGCTCAACTTATTTCTCGCAATATGAGTTGAATTTTGAAAAGAAATTGAAATTACCTCAACAGTGTCCCGAGGCTCAACTCACCTCTCGCAATATGAGTTGATTTTTTTGAAAGGCGAAATTGAAAATGGAAATTGAAAATACCTCGGCGTGTGATCCGAGGCTCAACTCACCTCTCGCAATACGAGTTGACTTTTTGACAACAGAATTGAAATTACCTCAACAGTGTCACGAGGCTCAACTCACCTCTCGCAATATGAGTTGATTTTTTTGAAAGGCGAAATTGAAAATACCTCGGCGTGTGACCCGAGGCTCAACTCGCCACTGCAATCGAGTTGATTTTTTGACAACAGAATTGAAATTACCTCAACGTGTCACGAGGCTCAACTCACCTCTCGCAATATGAGTTGATTTTTTTGAAAGACGAAATTGAAAACGGAAATTGAAAATACCTCAACAGTGACTGAGGCTCAACTCGCCTCTCATAATCTGAGTTGATTCTTTCAAAACATAATAATGAAAATGAAATTGAAAATACCTCGGTGTGACCTGAGGCTCAACTCACCTCTCGCAATATGAGCTGATTCTTTCAAAAACATAATAATGAAGACAGAAATTGAAAATACCTCGGCGTGACCTGAGGCTCAACTCACCTCTCGCAATATGAGCTGATTTTGAAAAAGTAGAAATTAAAAGGTTCAACCCACCTCTCGCAATATGAGTTGATTCTTGACAAACAGAAATTGAAATTATCTCATCGTGTCCTGAGGCTCAACTCAGCTCTCGCAATATGAGTTGAAATTAAAATACAAAATTGAAAATACCTCGCTTGTTCTCGAGGCTCAACTCACCTCTAGCAATATGAGTTGATTTTGAAAAACAAAAATTAAAAGGCTTAACTCACCTCTCGCAATATGAGTCAATTTAAAACTAAAAATACCTCAGCGTGCCCCGAGGCTCAACTCACTTCTCGCAATATGAGTTGATTTTGAAAACAACAATTAAAAATACCTCAACGTGTCTTGAGGCTCAACTCATCTCTCGCAATATGAGTTGATTTTCCTTGAAAAGCATGAATTAAAAACATCAAAATACCAAAATCTGTCCTTTGGTAGAATTTGGGTGTCTTTTCCTTTGATTCAGTTCGACTCTCATTCAAGATTTCTTGCTTTGTTGGAGTACCTGTATATGCCATGTATGATATTATCATGATATGCACATGTTTGGCTTAAATGCTTTTATGCCTACATGATTATGCAGTGCTCCTTAAGCATGTTTGTCGTATGTCCATTTAGCCACGATTGTTGAGGATCTGCGTTCATTGCTTTGATTCTCGACTTTCTCTTCAGGCCTTATACCTGTCTTCAAGCTTCACGAGTAATCGACGTTTCTCAGATATCACTCTTCTTCCCCCGATTGAACTTTGTTCTTACTTTGAGACTCTTGTGCTTATCAAATTTTCATCCAGGTAATGCTTAACATTTCTTTTGTTTAGAGTATGTCATTTCACCATTTATCATGTAAATAAACACATAATGAGATGCATGAAAAAGGTCGATAGGGACAAAATGATATTTCATATTCATCTATTTCAAATGTGGCAAACAAAGCAAGTTAACCAATGAGAGTAAAAAGTCAAAAGAAAGAAATGATCGTATTCAACGGATACAAATGCTCTAGATATTCAACACATGAACTCTTTCTCGTTCCTCAATCAAAATCTTTTCGAGCGGCTTCTTGTAGAAGATTTCAAGCTTTCAGAATGCTTCAAATCTCGTAGTCTCACCGCTTGACCCATTGTTAAACGCCACGCTCTTTAAGCAGGTTTACCTCATTAGGATGCCCTTCGGGTTTTCATCCTAATCTTTTGTGTTAATCAAGATGCCTTTTCGGGTTTTCACCTTGATCCCTCTCTTTTTCTTTTTCTTTTCTTTTCTTTTTTTAAGATGCCTTTTTCGGTTTTCATCTTGATTTTCCTTTTTTAAGCATAATATTTCTTCACATGATCTCAATTCATGGATTTGGTAACTCATCCCATCCATCTCGGTAAGGATCAAAGCTCACCGAGAATGCCTTTTTACAACGTATGGTCCTTCCCAATTTGGTGCCCATTTTCCTCGCAGTCTTTTTGTATTGGGAGAATTTTTCTCAAGACGAGTTCTCCTTCATGGAATTCTCTTGGTCGTACCTTCTTGTCATGGGTCATGATCATCCTCTTTTGGTACATTTGCCCGTGACAAATTGCCCTTAGACGCTTTTTCTTCAATGAGGTTCAATCGATCATATCGAGCTCGAACCCATTCTCGCTTCTTCTAACTTTGATTCCATCAATACTGCAGAGGGGATCTCAACCTCGATAGGTAGCACGACTTCCATTCCATAGACTAGAGAGAAAGGAGTTGCTCCGTAGATGTTCGCATGGATGTGCGATATGCAAACAAAGCAAATGGAAGTTTCTCGTGCCAATCTTTATATGTCTCATCATTTTCCCAATGATCCTCTTAATGTTCTTGTTAGTCGCTTCAATGACCCGTTCATCTTTGGGCGATAGGCGAGGAATTATGATGCTTTATTTGGAACCGCCGCACACTTCTTTCATCATTTTATTGTTCGATTCGTGGCATTATCTGAAATGATTCTTTCAGCAAACCATACCGCAAATGATTTCCTTTTTCAAAACTTACAAACCGCGATCCTCGTCACATTGGCAAACGAGCGCTTTCTATCCATTTTGTGAAGTAATCGATAACCACAAAATGAATCGATGTCCATTTGATGCTTTTGGAGAAATTGGCCTATAACATCCATGCCCCACATAGAAAAAGGCCACGGAGAAGTCATGACGTGAAGGGCGAAGGGCTACATGAATTTTATCGCCATAGATTTGACATTTGTGGCATTTTCGGGAAAACTGATATGATCGCTTTCCATCGTCAACCAAGAGTAACCGAGTCTCGTAATCTTTCCGCCATATTGAAACCATTGGCATGTGTCCCATGATTCCTTCATGGACATCTTCAAGTATCTTTCGCTTCGACATCATCCACGCATCTCAAAAGTACTTGATCCTTTCCTCTTTTATACATGATATCCCCATCAAGAACAAATCCCGCTGCCATTCTTCTGATTGTTCTTTTGTCGTTCTCATTTGCTTGTTCGGGATAGCTTTGATTCTTGATATATTCTAAGATATCATGGAACCATGGCCGTCCGTCTCCTCTTTCTCAATGCTACAACAAAGTGCGGGGACCTCGTATATGCTCATTTTGAGGGCATTATTTCGCTTTTTACTTGCTTTGAACATTGAAGCCAAAGTGGCTGTATGCGACCATTGGTTCTCTTCTCACGGGAAGTAATGAAAAGTTATTTCTTTGAACTCCTTGATCAATCCAGCCACTAAATCGCTGTACTTAATCAATTTTGAGTCCCTCACTTCCCACTCTCCACGGATTTGGTAAATCACTAGGGCTGAGTCCCCGTACACCTCCAAGATCTCGATGTTTCGCTCGAAAGCTGCACGAAGCCCCATGATACAGGCCTCATACTCTGCGATATTATTGGTACAGAAGAAGTTCAGTCTTGCGGTGAACGGATAATGATTCCCGTCTGGTGATACCAGGATTACTCCAATTCCATGCCCTAGAGCATTTGATGCACCATCAAAGCACATCTTCCATGACTTCTCTTTTGATGACTCGGATTCTATTTCTGTGATACACATTAAGTCTTCGTCTGGGAAATCGAATCTTAAAGACTCATATTCCTCTGTCGTTCGAGTTGCTAAGAAGTCAGCTATTGCGCTCCCTTTTATCGACTTCTGATTTACATAGGCAATGTCATATTTGAAGGAGGATCGCCATCGCGCCATTCTTCCCGATAGTGCGGCGATTCCATCATGTATTTTATTGGGTCCAGCTTTGAAATTAGCCATGTCGTGTGATACAACATATATTGTCCGAGTCTCGAGCTACCCAAACCAGAGCGCAACAATATTTCTCAATGGACGAATATTTTGCCTCATATTCATGAACTTTTGCCGAGGTAGTAGATCGCTTTTCTTTCTTTCCGACTCGTCGTGTTGCCCTAGTATGCAACCTATTGAACTTTCAAACACAGTCAAATACAAAATCAATGGTCTTTCGGAGTTGGCGGTACTAGCTTTGGAGGATCGGACAAATATTGTTTTATCTTATCAAATGCCACCGGCATTCCTCATTCCATTCTCCCGGGTTATGTTTTCGAAGAAGCCGAAAGATTGGGTCGCATTGGTTGGTAAGTTGAGCGATAAATCGGGCGATGTAGTTTAATCTCCCTAAAAATCCTCTAACTTCCTTTTGCGTGCGCGGAGGTGGTAATTCTTGGATGGCTTTTATTTTATCCGAATCAACTTCGATACCTCTTTTCTCGACAATGAAGCCTAGCAACTTTCCGAGGTAGCCCGAATGTACATTTGCCTGGATTAAGCTTTAGCTGAAACTTTCTTAGCCTTTCGAACAACTTCTTGAGGTTCACTACATGCTCTTCTTCTCCTCGAGATTTAGCAATCATATCATCGACGTAGACCTCTATTTCTTTATGCATCATGTCATGGAATAACGTCACCATAGCCCTCCGATATGTTGCCCCAAAGATTCTTTAACCCGAATGGCATCACCTTGTAGCGAACGCCCCCACATTGTTATGAAGGTAGTTTTCTCCATATCCTCCTGGGCCATCTTGATCTGATTATACCCCGAGAATCCATCCATGAAAGAAAACAATGAATGTTTTGCTGTGTTGTCCACCAATGTGTCAATATGTGGCAAGGGAAAATTATCTTTTGGGCTTGCTCGATTCAAGTCATGTAATCCACGCACATTCGTACTTTTCCATCTTTCTTTGGTACTGGGACTATGTTAGCCACCCATTCGGATATTTGAGGCTTGTAGGAAGCCGACATCAAATTGCTTCTTGACTTCCTCTTTATTTTCAACAGATTTCGGTCTCATTCGTCTTAATTTTTCTTTGGATGGGCTTGCATTCGCTTTAATGGGAGCTTATGGACCACTAAATCTTCATCTAGCCCTGCATGTCCTGGTATGACCATGCGAAACATCTTTGTATTCGTGGAGTAAAGTGATCAAATTATGCCTGGTACTCTCTGAAATAGAAGTCCCGATCTTCACTTCTTGTTTCCTTTCTTCGCCCAAATTTATTGTTTCCACAGATTCTTCGTGAGGCAAAATCATTTATCCTCTTGTTCCACCATTCTTAACAATTCAGGAGATGAGACATAATCTTCAGCATTTTCTTCAGCTTCAAATTCTCCTAAGCAAACAGCCTTCTCAAAATCAATTTCAAGATTCGTAACGGGCTTATTCATGTCGTCAATATCTGAGCACCTGAAAGTTGAATGGAAAAGGAAGCTATAGAGGGACATCCAAGTATTGGAAACAACAAACAAAATATTATGTCGTGGCAATGAGGCAAATGTAAGGATAGGCTATGAAATGAGAAGATGATTATGAAATTAGTGATAATGCGAAAAATCGTGACAAAATGCACCTTCATTGATATTCATTTAGATGATAAAGAGTGAATGCAAGCTCTTACAAAAGAATTCTATTATATCTAAGGACACAATAGAAGGTTAATGTTTAGCATTACTCTGAAGACTTATAAACTACAAGAAGCTCCTCAGCAGTCCAATTGTTCAACATGAAACCAGGAGGCAAGGCGTATCCTCGAGACATCTTTACTTGCACCACTTCTTTGTCAATGACATTTATATCGATATTCGAAAACCCTTTCAATTAACCCCAGCATGTTTCGTGGATCATCTTGTCCAGGGTACATCATTCCCGCAGATGTAAATGTTTTTGACAAAGGAGGGTACTCTATTGGTTCCCATTCTGGTACTCGGCCCAAAGTTCTTGCAATTCTTCTCTCTTGATCCTTCTTCCACTGTCTTCTTCTTTGGCGCATGTCAGGTTGGAACCCCAAACCGTATTGGGCCTTGTGATGCACTGGCTTTAAAGTCCTAACTATACCTTGTAGATGTCTCCCTAAACCTCTTCTCGCACGAGCTCCCCTTCCTACGGTCAACTTGACACCCATTCTGGTATTTCTCGACAGTTTTGGCATCGGAATTCTGTTTCCTTCAGCGATGAAAGTGGCATTGACGAATTCAAGGGATCGAAAGGAACATTCCACTACGTCCTTGCTTACTTCCAGGTATGGCGCATCAGCAGAGATAGATGCGACAATGTCTTCTTCGCCCTCAACTGTGACCAAACAGCCATCCATGATAAATTTCAACTTTTGATGGAGGGATGATGGGACTGCTCCAGCAGAATGGATCCAAGGTCTTCCCAAAAGGTAGTTATAAGAGGGTGTAATGTCCATGACTTGGAATTCGACCTCATAGATGTAAGGGCCTACTTCCAAAGGGATTTCGATCTTTCCCATGACTTCGCTACCGTCTCGTCGAATGCCCTTACCATGGAATGACAGGCTTTAAGTATGACAAATCCATCGGTATTCTGGAAAGCGTAGCCAATGGCATAACATTTAGCGCTGACCCATTATCGATGAGTACGTTCGGTATTATGTAGCCCTTGCAGAGGGTCGTGATATGCAGCGCTTTCACCGAGCCTCTACCATTTGGCGGTATCTCATCGTCACTAAAAGAGATGAAATTGTCCGCATTCGATTGTTTACCCACCTATCAAGCTTTTCGACGGATATGTTGTTGGCCACATAAGCTTGATTTAACACTTTCAATAAAGCATTCGGTGTGGCTCAATTTAATAAAGAGATAGAATCGAGATTCGCTACTGGTCGCTTACTCAATTGTTCTACCACACTATACTCACGTGCTTAATAAATTTCAAGAATTCTTGAGCTTCTTCCTCATTCACAGGCTTTTTAGTTTCTTGCACGGGTGGAATTTCTTGCTCAACTTCAACTTCGTGCATCACCGCTTTCCTTTTGCTTCAAGTCACTACTTTTCTTCACGGTTCCACTTCTTTAGAATAGCACCGTCCATCGCGGGTAAAATGACCTACTTCCCCAATGTCTTCAGTTTCAAGCTTTTCACCTTCAGGTGTAACGATGTTGACGTCGTACTTCCACGGTACTGTTTTATTGTCCTTATAAGGGAAAGGAGATGGTACTTCAATTATCATTTTTGGTTTCACCGGCTCCTTCTTCGCGTCATAATAGATTATTAACGGTCGGTCGGCGCTATATGGGAAACCTGATGATTGATTGTCAAAGGCACATATTTCTCCACTATCGGCCTCTTTGGCTTTACAAAAAATCCCAATCTCCTTATTGTCCATCATACTTTGCAGTAAACTTCTGAATTCTTCGCAGGACTGAATGTCATGCTCCCCAATACCATGGAGCTTGCAAAAACTGTGACCTTTTGCATCTTTTCCTTTAGATACTCTGTTAAAACGACAGAGCAACCCTTTCTCACTTAGTATCTCCCAGATTCTCTGCAGAGGTGTTCGTATTTTAGAAACCCATCTTCTATTTTGTTGTTTATCCTCCTCTCCCATCAAGGCCACATTCCCTTCGGTGTGGTTTGGGAATGGATTCCCGGTCGTACTGCCAGTACCATTAAATCGCAAAATGCCCGCATCGATGAGCCCTTGAACTCTCCTTTTGAAAGCAAGACAGTTCTCAGTAGAATGCCCCTGGTTCCCTGCATGGTATGCGCAACTAGCATTTGGATCGTACCATTTCGGGTATGGAGGTTTAAGGGGCCATGTAATGGGAGATATTAATTGCTTCTCCAGAAGTTTTGGGTACAATTCCCCATATGATACAGGAATAGGGGTGAATTGCTGTCTCTCTGGATTGGGCCTTGTTGGTCTTGGTTCATTTCTGGGTTGGTTTTGAGTGGGTAGAGTGTTTTGTGGGAATGTGGTAACGGGCCTTTGGTTATTCATGGCGTATACAGGGTAGGTAGGCGGTGATGCTTGGTAGTAAGGGGTTTGAGGAGGATAATAGAAATTCGGGGGTGGATAATTTCGAAGTCGGGGTTGGTTAGGATACGAATTGGGAATGTAACGACTCCCAGTTCCCACCATGTGAGTTTCTGGCTCTTTCTTCCTTACGGGTGCTGCTTTTCTTGAGCCTTCTGATCCTTCCATTCTACCGCTCTTGACGGCATTCTCTATGAGTTCACCGGATATTACAATATCTGAAAAATCCTTCGTAGCACTTCCCACCAGCTTGTCATAGAATGGTGCTTTCAGAGTATTGATGAAAAGGACTGTTATCTCAGTCTTAGTTAGTGGAGGCTCCACTTGGGCCGAGATATCTCTCCATCTTTGCGCATACTGTCTAAAGGATTCTGCTGGTTTCTTCTCCATCATTTGCAAGGTCATACGGTCTGGCACCATCTCCGATACATGCTTGTACTGTTCGCAAAATGCTGATGCCAAGTCCTTCCAGGATCGAATCTTTTCTCTACTAAGTTGATTGTACCACCGAAGAGCTGACCCTGTTAGACTATCTTGAAAGCAATGTATAAGTAGTCTATCCTCGTTCACATAACCAGTCATTTTTCGACAAAACATGACCAGATGCGCCTTTGGGCATCTTGTCCCATCATACTTCTCAAAATCAGGCACTTTGAACTTCGGGGGCAAAATCAGATCAGGTACCAAACTGAGTTCTTTAGCACCTAGTGCGGAGAAGACTTCAGTGCCTTCTATCGCTTTGAGTCTTTCCTCTAGACTCCTATATTTCGCGTCATGGTTATCCGATTTCAACTTGGCTACCTCTGCTGGGTCATCCAGATCTGGAACTAGTGGATCAGCAGGACTAGCCCCTGGGTTTGACGCGAATATTCCTTGCCCCAAATTAGTGGGTGGAACAGGTGGCATAGGTCGATGCTCCAAGCCAGTGGGTTTCCCTTGAGTATACCCTCTTTGTGTTGTATATGCGAGCGGTGGAGTGAATCCTGGGGGATAGAGTGGATCCTGATCGTGGTGAATTCTTGATCGAGATTCTTCAATGTCAGGACTTCGCATGGGTCCCTTTCCTTTAACTAAAGCTGACATCATCTCCATCATCTTGGCCATTTGATCTCTTTGTTCGAGTGATTCCTCTCGAGATCTCACCATTAAGTCTCTCGTTTCTTGTTGCGATTTGGCCAGTTGCTCTTGCAATTCCTTTTGAGCCCTTTCCAACCTTTCAATTTTCTCATTGAATTCAGCCTCCATCACTCTAGCTTGTCGGCGCGTTTTATACTGATGACGTGGTTCCAGTCTTGTGGTATTACAATTGCGAATTATATATTTTGTCTTCAGTGACCGATTATGGAATATGCAATGTATGAATGAATGCATGAATGAATGCATGAATGTCAAATGAATGTCAGTCATGAATGAATATGCAAAAATTTGGTGTTAATTTCAAGATAGCCCCTGTTTAGGCATTTCCTTAATCAAAGGAGTATTACACAATGTTTCGGTCACTCGTATAATTGACTCCTCCATTAGAAACCCGTTTTTGGCAACCAATCTTTAATCAACACCTTCCTAATATGATGCCTATAATGCATGATGAAAAACAATAAAGCAAAGACAAACAAACTTGATTAGTAATTTAATACAAAGTGAAAAACATAGAGAACTTCAACAAATCGAACTACCCGACCTAGTTTATTAAATGCACCCAATCCTCTTATATAGAAAGTGAAAATGCAAAAGGCAAGAGGCATTCCTCCGTGCACTTATTTTGGGGACTACTAAACGGACAGAGGTTCAGCATGGCTCTAGTTAGGTGGCTCGTATGGTTCATTATATGCGGTTTTGGTTCTAGATAGGTACTCGAATTGCCCGTACTATCATCTGCTAAGATTAGCACGGAGCCTCGGTCATAGCCTATCACAGCTCACGAGTTCAATTCGAGGATTACATTTACTTATGCCTATGCGGAGGACAAGTTAACTCACGAAAGCATAAGTCATATGTAACCCAAAGTATTCACTAGCTTGTGCGGAGGGACGAGTTAACTCACGAAGGCGTGGCGTTTACTTTCACTTAAACGACAGAGCCGGGTAGAGAGCTCATGTTATGCAACAAAATGCACGTGCACGTGTGTGGGGAGAAACTTGCAAACCTTTACGTTTTATTTAAAAAACTAAACCAAACTAAAATCACAAAAATTTAAAGCTGAAAAACAACCGGATAAAACAAGTTAGAATATATACAATACGATGCAAATGCATGATTTTTTTTTTTGAAAACAAAAAATTTGAAGATCACGACTAAATGTTAATTTGAATAAGGAACTTTGAAAATTTTGACAACGCGAGTTTAATTCGACTCGACTCTCAAAAGGGTCCCCAGTGGAGTCGCCAAATGTAGCGACGTAAAAAAATTTTGTTTCGCTTGGTCGCTAATTGTATGATTATTAAACATTTGAAAACCAACTTTCGATTTCATTAACAAAGGAGTCGCCACCGATCCTTTTTATAGGTGTGATCGGACACCTAATAAAATTATTTTAAAACAAAAAGAAGGCCAAATTTAGGTCTACGTGAAAGTCCAGAGAAAAATTGGGGTTCGGAGTCGATTCTGTGAGGAAGGTATTAGCACCCTCGTGACGCCCAAAATTGGTATCTCCTAAACATGTGTTGACTTGATTTTCAAAATACGAGTTCAATATAATATTTAATCGTGATCCGATTGAAAAATGAGAATTTTAGTTTTCAATTTTTTAGAAAGGGTGTCCTTTTTTAACACAAGCCATTTAATTTCACCCAACATAGCGATGAAATCGATGGCTTAATATTAAATCGGTACATTGCCTTATTTTTGAAATTAATTAAAACATGAGAAAAATATTCCTAAAGTGAGAAATTAAAAATAGATAAAGGACGAAAAAAAATGATATCATTAATGAAAATATTAACATGGAATACTAGAATATTAGAATAACAATAATAATGATATTTACAAAATAAAACAAATCATGTACTAATAATAAAATAGGAAAAATGATATATTTGGTAATAATAATATAAAATAATAATATGTACATAAAATACATATATATATATATGCATATAATAAAAGTATGTAATAATAATAATAATAATATCTACAATAAAAGAAAATATTAGGAAACGTACATAAAAAATATATACATAAAAATTTACAACAATAATATAAAATAATGATATGTACAAATATATATATATATACATATGTACATAAAATATACACTAATATAATAATAGTTATAATAATACTAGCAATAGTAATAATTTGTAATAATAATATATACACAATATGGTATTTAAAATATATATATATATATGTATATATAATAGTATCTAAGAATATATACATAAGAAATATATAACTAATGGCATTAAAAATATATACATAATATATATAAAATACTTAAAAAAAGAAGGGGGAAAGAAGAGAGAAGAGAGGGGGGAAAGGAAATCCGGCCAAGGGGGCCGATCACCGTCGATCGTCGGTCATTGTCGTCATGCGTGCCAACCACCACCACGTGGCCGGAAAAAAATTCTTAACAATATATGTATATATAAAGAAAGAAAAAAACAACACAAAAAAAAAAGAAAAAAGATTCGAAAGAAGAGGAAAAAAAGAAAAAATGCAACCTTTTTATTGATATTTTTTTGTGTTCAAAATTTGAAGGGATTTTTGTGTTTTTTCCTTTTTCAATCTTTCTAAAAATCCCCCCCTCTTCTTTTACATGATTTTTGAATGGCTTTTATAGCCATCTTTACATGATTTTCTATTTTTTTTTTTCTATTTTGTAGGTGGTGGTGGTAGACAATGGGAGGAAAAATGGGAGGAAAAATGGGGCAAGTGGGAAAGTGGTTAGGTGGCTAGGTTTTTTTAGTTTTTTTTTTTTGTTAGGTTTTTCTTTTTTCTTCTTTTTTTGGGGGGGGGTTAGGTTTTTCTTTTTTCTTCTTTTTTTGGGGGTTAGGTTTTTTTTTGGGGGGCTTAATGGGCTTTTAAATTGGGTTTAATATTTAGGTTTTGTAATGGGTTTGGGTAGATGTAAATGGGTCATGAGTTAAGGGTTTTAGTGGGTTTAGAGGTTTGGTTGGGTTTTGATGAAATCGGGCCCGGGCAATTTGGGCTTCTACAATGGCATTGCAGAGCTAATGAACAGAACGATCATAGAGAAGGTTAGATGTATGTTGTCAAATGCCAACTTACCAAAGTCATTTTGGGCCGAAGCAGCCTCTACTGCATGTTTTTTGATCAACCGATCTCCATCCATTGCCATTGAGAAAAAGACTCCACAAGAGGTATGGTCTGGTAATCCTGCTAATTATTCTGACTTAAAGATCTTTGGGTGTCCTGCGTATGCTCATGTTGATAATGGAAAATTGGAACCGGGATCCATTAAATGTGTTTTTCTTGGTTATAAAGCTGGTGTAAAAGGGTATAAGTTATGGTGTCCTGAAAATAGAAAAGTTGTGATTAGCAGGGATGTTTTTGATGAAATTGCTATGCTACCTAACTTATCTCTTAAGGACTCTTCCAATAAAGAAAATCAAAAGCAGGTAGAGCATCAGATTAATACAGAGTCGACTCCTCAAGCCAGTACAAAAATTGAGAATAGAGTTGCTTCTTCACCACAATACTCTATTGCCAAAAACAGAACTAGAAGAGAAATTAAACCTTCAAAGAAGTATGTCGAGGCTGATCTAGTTGTTTATGCTTTAAATGTGGCTGAAGATATAGATGCGAATCAAGAACCATCTAATTATTCTGAGGCGATTAGTTGTGAAGACTCAGAAAAGTGGATGTTTGCTATGCAAGAGGAGATGGAATCACTCCACAAAAACAGAACATAGGATCTTGTAGGATCTTGTGAAACTTCCTAAAGGTAAAAAGACTGTTCGTTGTAAATGGGTGTTTAAAAAGAAAGAAGGGACTCTAGGAGTTGAAGAACCCAGATATAAAGAAAGGCTTGTTGCAAAAGGTTACAGTTAAATTCCAGGAGTGGACTTCACAGATGTGTTCTCCCCAGTTGTTAAGCATAGTTCGATTTGAGCTTTGCTTGGTATTGTGGCTATGCGTGATTTGGAACTTGAGCAGTTAGATGTAAAAACTGTATTTTTGCATGGAGAACTTGAGGAGGATATTTACATGCAACAACCAAAGGGTTTTACAGTCTCAGAAAAAGAGGACTATGTTTGCTTGCTGAAAAAGTCCTTTTACGGTTTGAAACAGTCACCAAGACAGTGGTACAAAAGGTTTGATTCCTTTATAACTTCTCATGATTTCAAAAGAAGTAGTTTTGACAGTTGTGTTTACTTTAAGAAAAACAGTGATGGCTCTTTTGTGTATCTACTTCTTTATGTTGATGACATGTTGATAGCAGCAAAAGATAAATGAGAGATAAGAAAGGTCAAAACCCAACTTAATGAAGAATTTGAGATGAAAGATTTAGGACCAGCAAAGAAGATACTTGGTATGGAGATTCTCAGAGATAGAAAAGCAAAAAAATTGTACCTAAGTTAGAAATGGTATATTGAGAAAGTTCTTTGCAGATTCATTATGCAGAGTACTAAGCTTGTTAGTACTCCTTTAGCAGCTCATTTCAGACTTTCATCGGCTTTGTCTCCATAATCAGATGATGAGATTAGGTACATGTCACATGTTCCATACTCTAGTGCAGTGGGATCTCTCATGTATGCTAAGGTTTGTTTATGTCCAAATTTATCATATGCAGTCAGTGCAGTTAGCAGATACATGGTGAATCCTGATAAAGAACACTAGAAAACAGTTCAGTGGATTTTAAGATACTTACGAGGTACTACTGATGTTTGCTTACAGTTTGGAAGAACTAGAGATGGAGTTATTGGGTATGTTGATGCTGATTTTGTTGGAGACTTTGATAGAAGAAGATCTCTCACAGGTTATCTCTTTACAATCGGAGGTTGTGTAATCAGTTGGAGAGCCACTTTGCAATCTACAGTTGCTTTGTCTACCACTGAAGCTGAGTACATAGCGATTACTGAGGCTTGTAAAGAAGCTATTTGGTTGAAGGGACTCTTTAGTGAACTTAATGAAGACCTTCAAATCAGCACAGTATTTTGTGACAGTCAGAGTGCCATCTTTCTTACAAAAGATCAAATGTTTCATGAGAGAACAAAACACATTGATGTTCGGTATCATTTTGTTCGTGATATAATTGCTCGTGGTGATATTGTTGTGAGCAAAATTAGTACTCATGAAAATCCCGCAGATATGATGACTAAGTCACTTCCTATAACCAAGTTTGAGCATTGCTTAGACTTGGTTGGTGTTTATTGTTGAAGTTAAGCTCTTAAGGGGTTTTATGGAAGAGGTGAAGAACTTATTCGTTGAGAGTTCGCGATGAAGAACTTGTTCATTGAGAATTCGTGTCAAGGTGGAGATTGTTAGAATTAAGTGACCCGAATCTTTATTTAAATAAAATACAGTGGTAAAATAAAATAAAAGAAGAATCCATATAGAATTACACTTCTGTTATTTTATTTTAGAATAAGGTTTTTTAAACCTTATTAAATTCCATCTATTTGATATTGATTAGAATAAGGTGTTTTAGTCTTACTAGAATATGGCTTTACAAGCCTATAAATAGACATAGTCTATTCCTCTTGTAATAATTTGAATTTGACATAGTGAATTTTCTTCTCCTCAGCCCGTGATTTTTTCCCGAAAGGGTTTCTATGTAAAAATCATGTATTCTTTATTTTATTTTATTTTTTATTTTTTCACAAATGGACATAATTGATATAACATCAATAGTTTAGAAATGTAATTAGAATGAAAACATAGTTTAAAAATGTTTAAAAGAATTAACTCTAAAAAATATTATTGGCATGCAATTTAGTTTAATTCAAAATTTTGAGTACTGAAAAGTTGCTATTTTTCTTTAAAAATAATTGATTGCAAGAAAATTTGAAGTGTAGACGGAATCTTGAGCTTGAAGTCACTAGAGAATTTGAAATCTACAATGTATAATTATGATATCCTTGGACTTAATTAGTCATTTTATATTTGAAATTTGAGCTTCATACATATAATGATAAATTAACTGAATCTATGACCAACTCATTACTTCTCCAAATTTCCTAAAGTTTTAGTATTATAATAATAAAATAGTTTAAAAAATACTCTACTTTAAACCACACAAATTTATAATTTAATTTTTTTATCTGTATCCCAACATAAAAATTAATCATTTTCAGTGGGTATTCATTTCCTAAATTAATTTACAATTTTGATAGCTTCAACTCTATAAGCAATGCTTGTATCCTCAGCAATCCTTTATCTCATTCAGCATGAATTATCATCTGTTTTATACCTAAAAATTTAATGATTCAGGTTAATTGTATTTAATATTAATTATTTAATTTAAAAATAATTTAATTTTGTATAGTAATTTTAAAATATTTTCTAAAACTATTTTTTAATTTAAAAATATTTAATATATTATTGATGTAAAACTGCTTTAAAATTATGTTTTTGGGAAAAAATTATAGAATTCTTTAATATGATTTAAAATTTTCTTATTAAAAGTGATGATGTAAAATAAAAAATATTCTTAAATTAGTTATTAATATTTTGCTATTAAGTGGGTTTCAATTAAGATTAAGATAAGTATGATGTACTTTAGCACTATTATATTTATTAGGAGTAAAATTTTATTTTATTTATACTTCTTATGTCTATAAATATAGAATTCAAAGAAGCATTGTAAACATTTATCAATGAAATATTTCTCTTTTACTCTCCTATTTTCTCTTGTTATATGTTTTAACTCGATTTCTTTTTCCCACTTTCTACCCTTGTGTTTTTAGTCTTTTCTTATTCCGTCCCTATTTTTAACCTGCCCAAATCTAGGAAATAGAAATCTTAGACACAATACGCAAAGATTAAGAAGTTTTTATTTTTATATTGAGATTTTTTATCTATAATTATTTATGACTGATTTAATTAACTCGGTTTATTTCAATGTTGTTAAGGATATCGAAATATTCGATCTCAAAATGGAGTTATTAAATTATAAAGATTTTAGTCAATTGAAATAGTTTGAAGTAAATGCTTTTTGATGAAGCACTGAGAAATTATATATATATATTTGTGATATCGATTCTTTCTAAACAAATAACATATTGGGACATTTAAAAGTCTACCCTACTAGATCTTTATAATTATGGATGTGGTATGTGGCATAATAATAATCATTTGAAGTGGAATCATGATAATAAACAAGATAACAATGAAAGTTCTTGAGATGACTTATGTTATTAGTGTGATATAAAAATTATTGGCCACTTACTTATCGTATATCCAAATATTTTGTTCGGTTATGGAGTCTAAAATCTTTATTGACAATGTATTAAATATTATTCCTAAAATAAATTTATATTAATATTTATATATTTTATAATTAAATTTCAATAACAATATTTCTAAAATTATTTTATTTAAATTCAAACAGGCCTATCTGAAGTAAAAAAAAAAAATCATTTCCCCAAGAAAAATCATTTCCCAAACTTGACTAATAGTAACTAATATGCGACAAATGTATGATGGACGTGGATCCACCAATTTTAAGTTCCTACCATTGAAAAAAATTCGTAGATAAAAGAAGTTGTGTCGAATCTTACAAAAACTGGATAAAATAAAATTAAAGTCAACTATGACCAGGGTAAAGTCGTGGGAACAACTTATGGAAATCTACGAGGAAAAATAAAACAAAAATTAAATAATACTTATATTAAAATTATCTTAAAATATATAATTTTTAAGTATCGATAAAATAATGTGATATTGTCAATTTTAAAGACATATAAACATATTCTACACTCAATCATATACAATATCATCTCTAGTTGAATTTCACTTTAATTAAAAATAATTAAAATTTTAGGGAGAAATGTTAAAACTATATGCTGGAAAAAATAAAAATAAGTAAAATTTGAAAATGCTTAAATCAATAATTAAAAACTGATAAAAATCATAAGCACAAATTGAAAAAAAAACCCTAAAATCAACCATTCAAAATCTAGAAAAAAAAGCATTAGTAAAAAATTTAAAATTTGAAAATTTATAATGACCATTGGTGGTTTTATAAAATTATGAAAATTAATTAAAATTTTAAAAAGAAAAAGGAAAGAAAAATTACCTGCCTAGAAATTAAAAAAAAAATAAAATAATTGTATAAAAGTAAAACACGATTTGAACGAAAAGAAATAAAATAAGAAAACACAAAAATAGGGGATAACAAATTGTTTACACAATTTGATTCTCTACCTTTGTGGAGTTTAACTCAGTGAAATGAATCCACTATCTTTGAAATCAAAACAACTAGTAACCTTAGTTCTATTACACCCCGAGTAGTAACCTCATTCTTTGTATCCAAAAACTAGATCACCAAGTTCTAAGTTCTCTCATGCAACAAATATTCTCTATAGAAGCCCAATTTTGTTTAGGCCCAAACGAAAAACCAAGCCAAAAATAAAATAAATAAAACCAAAAATCAAAAGTCTATTACAATAGTCCATTAGGCCCAAATTTACAAACGGCCCAAATAAATAAATAAACCTATGGCCTAGTGGCCCATAACCTAAACAATTTTCAAAAAAAAAAAACCTAGAGCCACAACCACTTCCCTCACGCTGCACCGCCTTGCATGCACGCTGCTCGAGGTTTGTCACCGTCATCGCCAACCACCACCTGCAAAAAAGGAATAAAAGACAGTAAAGAAACAACACGCAATAAACAGTAGCCAACAAACAGTAGAAACAGTAGAAAAAAGAAAAAATGTATTATAAAATAGTGTAACATATGGCTATAAAAGTCATAACCACGGATTGTATTGTTGGAAAAAAAAATACAAAAAAGCAATCAAAAGACAGATATCAAATATTAACTTTAATTAAGAAGGTGAATTTTTTTTTGTTTATTTATTTTTTCAAAAGCAAGTAGAGCTCGTCAGGACAACGCGATGAAAACCCCAGGAAAATGCGGCATTGACATCATGACTAGGAGAATTGACGCGTCATGACGTATTCTCCTATTTTACAGTCGCGTTTTAGACTTCAAGTAGGACTTCTTCTCCCAGTTGGACTCTGACTATTTCAGGAATATTTTAGTATGATTAGAACTCTAATCTAAGCCTATTTAAAGAGGCCAATTAAAAGGTAATTACAGATGTAGCACTACAAGACTTTTCTTTTGGGGACGACAAGATGTAGTCGCAGATGAAAACCCCAGGAAAATGCGGCATTGACATCATGACGAGGAGAATTGACGCGTCATGACGTATTCTCCTATTTTACAGTCGCGTTTTAGACTTCAAGTAGGACTTCTTCTCCCAGTTGGACTCTGACTATTTCAGGAATATTTTAGTATGATTAGAACTCTAATCTAAGCCTATTTAAAGAGGCCAATTAAAAGGTAATTACAGATGTAGCACTACAAGACTTTTCTTTTGGGGGCGACAAGATGTAGTCGCAGATTAGTTTTGGTGAGACTTTTCATGGTAAATATGGAGAGAATTTTATACCTCTCTTAAGAGAACTTTATGAGAGTTAGGATTTTGTTTTCGGAGTTTGGGTTAGTACATTTAATACATTTAGGTTTATTTTCTTCATATTGTACTCTCGTTTGTTTACTCATTTAATGAAGAGTCGAAACTTCTTTTACCTGTAATTTTTATCTATTTTTCATAACAAGCATATTATTATAAACATCTATTTTAATTCTTACAATACAAATAAATGATCTTCCTGACAAAATGTCGAAGTAACTCAAATTTATTAACATAAAAATCCACAAAAGAAAAAGTAATTTATTAACTTGGACCAAAATATCTTTTAGCGCTCCTTTAAAACAAATCAAATGCAAACTTCCATATCCAATCACATATAATAAAATAAAAAAAATTTCTTCTTTTAGGGTTTGTCGATACTGCTGAATCGATTCGTTTCATATTGACGACGACTTTGCATTGCATTTGCGTGCCATATTTTATGCATGAATGATTCAAATTAATTGACTAAATAACTTGTACCATGATTGGTATACCTGATTTAAATCAAGTTGCATGAATTTTCAATAAAAAATTGTACAAAGATCTTGAATTAGGTGCCTAAGACTAATTATTTAATATCATAATGACTTGATGGTTAATTATAGAGGTTGAATGGAGGGAAAAATGAGATACACAACTAGGGGTATTTTTTTTTCTTGTCTTTAATTAGATACATAATGAAGTCCAAAGTTGAACCATTAAGAAAAAGGGTCCACATTGAACTATACTCACCTAAGCCAAGAGATACAAGTCAAATAACCAAGAAATTTGAACATTAACTAACCCCCCTCCTCCCCAATCCACTCATCTTATTATATTATAAAGTATGTCAATATTTGTATGTATGTGTATAAAATTTGACCATCATCACCCAAGAGAATATGTGCATCATAAGGTCCTAGTGTTGAAATAAACTTTGACATGGAGATTACTTAGAAAGGACACGTGTAACGAAGGGTTGTTTTTTTTATTTATAAAATCGATTAAGAAATGAAAAAAAAATCTTGGATGATCTTATCTCAATTATGTATATACAATTATCAACGGCTAAGAATATTTTTGTGTGTTAACCAATAAGCTAATTAATCTATGGAAACTAATGGATGAATCTAGAGAATTATAATACGTGGCTCTTTTTGTTTTGGCAAACATAATACGTGCCTTTGAGGACATTATATGGTATGTTTAATTGTTCTACAACAACGGCAAAATAAAATCGAGAGAATTCTCCCATTTCCAAGCCCATATTCCTTAAACATGTTTGGATTAACATATAATTAACCATGTTCCTTAATCAAGTATTAGTCCACGAATTACTGTAGAATTTAGAAGATAAGTTGAATTAGCAATAATCTCTCACGGTCCATTGATTAGAAACAACTTAAAATTTTGTATTGCAATTAGGGTACTTAAGGATACAACGTAAACGTGGTGATGACGAAATGGATGATGGAATGGTTGAGTAAGAGTGCAATGAGGGGGAGTTGGGGGGGATTGTGTAGGAAAATGGGAAGGAAATTATTTAGGGAAAGCTTAGATGTAGGCATATGTCTTTTGGGTCATCCATCATCCACTCTCCTCTCTCACTCTTCTATGCATCTACTCACATCAAAACACCCCATCTTAGTTCCAACATCCTTTTCATAAACCAATGGTGGACCCTTTATTTGCTCCCTCACATCTCTATGTATATTCTCAATTACACTTTTGAAATTCTAAATTAAACTCAATCCACTCAGTTTAATTATTAAAATAATAGTTGAACCAAAAGGGAAGTCATGAATTTTTGGATTCAAAATAGAGTTATATATTTTATCAGAATTAAAATATAATTTCACGATTATTTTGATATATATCTTTATAATTTTAAAAGAAATAAATTAAAAAATTATCCTTTTTAGGGGCAAACTATAATTCTACAATTTATTAACTTCAAATTTTATAAATTTTCAAAGACTAAAATATAAATTTCCATTTCAAGAGAGGCACAACTTCTACTTGCACTCTGCCTTTGCCTTTGAGCTAAATTCAAAATAACTCAAACTTAAAATTTCAAACAAATAATTTGAACAATCAAAATTTTAATAGACCAAAACCTAAAATGATTTGCACTTATAATGATTGACTCGAAAAATTGATTCACAAATCCAAACCTAAAACAACTTAGATTTAAAATAATTTAAATTTAAAATTAATCTTAGAGCAAAATATACCAAAAATTTAAAAATTAAAATTGATCCAAAAATCCAACTCGAAATAAACGCAACCCACTAAAAGTTCTATTCTCAATTGTTTTCTAATATATATATATATATATATAACTTGGTTAAATACTTAAAAAGTACATGTAATAAAAGATATACTTAAATTATAATAATCTCCAATTTCGTACATGTGGATATATATTAGCATTTATAAGCTGCTCAAGGATCTTTATATAAAGGTGGGTGTGGTGTGGGGCTTTTGGGTGTTTTGCAGGTACACAATTGCTGAGTCTAATTTTGGATTATGGGTAGGCAGCCTTGTTGTGATAAACTCGGTGTGAAAAAAGGTCCATGGACAGCTGAGGAAGACAAGAAACTCATCAACTTCATTCTCACCAATGGCCAGTGTTGTTGGCGTGCTGTTCCTAAGCTCGCCGGTCTCCGCCGCTGCGGCAAGAGTTGCCGGCTTCGATGGACTAATTACCTTCGGCCTGACTTGAAGAGAGGCCTCCTTTCTGAGGCTGAAGAGCAGTTGGTTATTGACCTTCATTCTCGCCTTGGCAATAGGTAAATTAAAGAATTAACTCTCTTTTTGTTCTGCCTTTATTCATTGTTTAAGTGACAATCATAATTAGTCTCAACTGTTCTTTATTCTTTTTTTTATATATATATATATATATATATAGGTGGTCGAAGATTGCAGGAAGGTTACCAGGCAGAACCGACAATGAGATCAAGAATCATTGGAACACCCACATCAAGAAAAAGCTTATTAAAATGGGGATCGATCCTGTTACTCATGAACCATTGAACAAAGAAGCAGAAGCTGCAGAGAATCATATATCAGAAACCGATGGCGTCGGTGCCGATTCATTAGAGGATAATTCGAGTACACCAACAGAGAATTGTGATAATTCGAGTACACCAACAGAGAATTGTTCTAGTTCTGTTGGTTCCAATTCACTGGACAAATTTTGCAATGATGAATCTTTATTGAGTAGCTTATGGATGAATGATGAACCCCCCTTAATCGATGCCTCATGGGACATTAATATACCAGCAGGAGGAGAAACCTGTAATGGCATAAGCTTGCCATCTTGGGAAGAAAACTGTGCATGGTTACTGGATTGTCAGGATTTTGGTATTAATGATTTTGGGTTGGATTGCTTAAACGACATTGAATTAAACACGATGAACACGTTAGAGATGGCCGACAAAACAGTAGCCTGACATGCAATGAAATTCCATATTAAAGCTTCAAATGAAGGTGCATATATATATATATATATATAGTCTTGTAGATGGGAAAATTGTTGGAAGGTGGAAGATAAACCTAGCTTCTTTAGAGGTATATTATTCTCACCTACCAATTCAAAATCAAAAGTGATATGATCCACTCTCGTATCCCCAAGATGTGATATATATTTAATTTATTTGGTTCCTTGCAAAGATTGTAATCTTTTTCTTGTGTAGAAGAGGTGAAACAATTATTATTTAGCCAAATGGACAAAAGAAAAGAATAGATATGATATACACATAATGGGTATATGATAATATATATGAAAATAAATGTAAAAGAAAATTTCCGTCGATGTAATTTAAATTTCGGATTGTTCAAATTTTTTTAATAATTTAAAGTCACATTAATAATTTCATCCTAAATTTTAATATTTCCATTTGAATTTAATTTTTTCAAGATAAAAATTTTAAAATTCAAGATGAAATTACTAATGTAGCATTAAACTATTAGAAATGAATAATATCTCGATTTCATATAATCATTTCTCAAATTATACTTCAAAAAATTTATATATAGTTTTCAATATTTATATGATATATAATATTCAATTTTCTTATTTTCTTACTCAAATTAATTGTTTATCACTAAAACAAGCAAGTTTAAATAATAAACAATTTACTTGTCCAAAACCTAGTCTATCTTCTAAGAAATATGTTTTTTTTTAAAAGATAAAATATATTATATAAGTATTTCAATATAAATTTACTTTTACTTCAAATATATATAATTCTCACCTTGACAAAAGCTGTGACTTTCCCTACATAAAACCAAATATTGAAATGCAAGATTCTCATACTCTTTTTTGTCGTGCTTAAAATGATCACTTCCTCAAGATTGATTATGATTTGCGGCCTAATTGAATAGTATATCCACATATCTTTAATCGATACGGCAAAAGCATTGTTTATATTGAAAAGTAAATTATTTTAAATCATATTCAGTATTTTAACTATACACTTTTCTTAATTTAATATTTATATTTTTTTAAAAAAATTGATACTTGAACTTAACATTACTTAATTCGATATTCAAATTTTTTTTCTATCCAATTTGGTACCTAACTTGTCAATATTATACAAATTACCTTAAACTATTAGTGGTGTTAGCTTTTTACGAGAGGACAGAAATAACTAATGTGTGATTGGCATGTGACAGATGACATGAAATTTAATTATGGGAATAATTATATTTATTTGGAGTTTCCTTTATTTCGTTAAATAATATGCTCAAATTTTACTTTTCATTGGAGCTAAACTTAATTTGACTGTTAATGGCAAAAATGATTCAAGAGGGATTGTATACTTAAAGTATACCTGGCCTTTACAAAACCCTCAGTTCTACAAAAATATCGTTAGAAGAAATCATATTAAAAAGTTGTGCTTTGAGTTGTGCTTGATGAACGAATATTAAAGAAGAAAACAATAGTTCGAAAATCGCAAAATAAAATAATTTTTTTACGTTAAATTTAAAATAAATTAAATTAAAAGTAATTAAACATTTAAAAAAAATCATACCATCTGCCATATATCGCCCATACATTAATTATTTTACTACTTCATGAAAAGATAATATTATTAATATATTAGAATAATTTATATTAAATCAAAATAAATATACTGAACTAAGCTTTCAACAAAAAGAAAAGAGTACCAAGCAGTACTGAGAGTGTCTTTTAACACATTTAACTTTTAAGTACAATAAAGTAATTAAGAAAATTTAAAAACCTTTGAGCAAAATGAAGGACCACTGTTTCATAAATCAACAGTTGGCTATAAGAATGATAAGATATTGCCACACAAGATTTTTGTAGAATGATCTTTTGTGCAAAACAAGTGGCTAAGTATCCATATCTTGAGCACATATGACATGATTTGGTGTTGAGCACTCTCTCCATTGATGTTTCTTTTTAATGTACTTTACACCTTGTCACCATTAATGGGGAGCTTTAAGGAAATTAAGAAAATTGTTCAAAAGCAAGCTGTCAGCACTCAGCACCAATTGCCTTAATGCCATTTGTAAACAAGAACTTGATCATGGTGTTTTCTTTTAATTAACCATTTAGCTTTAATGTTGGTTTTTAGTGCTTTAAATGAAGTTGTTATCTAATTCAGTTTATATAACCTAACAACCCCAATATGTATATTTATTGAGCCAAAGACTTTATGTTGTTTTTTTTTTTTCATTTATGGTGTGAGGGAAATGGGATGCATCCCCATTCTCAACAAAGCAAAAGTAGACTGTTGGCAAAATAAGGCATTAACAAATGCTAGGTGTTTTAATTTGTGACAGTGTTGGAAGAAAATTGTTGAAGTTGTAATCATGAGTTTCTCATTTGGTCATTTCCATTGGTTGAAAAAAAGGGATTGAGAAGCGTTATAGCCATTGAGTTCACCTACTCATGATTAGAGCAGTATATGGTTTATATTTATACATTTTATATTTGTTCAAGCTCGATTCAAAATATGCACTTAAGATTTTGTATAAGTCTACTTATTTTTGTAAATAATTTTTTAATAAATTTATATATTTTTCATTTATTATAATTTTATATACGTATCTTAACTTTTTAAATATTTTCATTATAGTATTATATATTACTATAGATTTGGTTTTATGTATTATAAATTTTAATATATATATATATAACATAATATAATATATTATAAACATAAAAATTAGTCGGGTCAAGTTAAATGCCCGATTCATATTTTAAACAGATCTTATTTTATTACTCAAATTTATTTTTCTAGCATCATTTTTAGATATTGCCACACAACCCAAACTTCGAAAAAAACTCAATCATGTGAGGATGTAAAAGAAATTGTCAAGGAGTTAATGAAGCAAAGGAAGCCATCAAAAACATGAAATCTGAGAGTAATGCCACTACTAATCAAGTAATTATTATCTTTTCTATACTTTGTTGTTCGGACTAGGGTGAGTGTGGAATCAATTAGATTTAATTGATTTTTTCTTAAAAGAAGTTCAACGACTCATTAGATACAAAGCCAAAAACATAAAATCAAAGAGTAATGTCACAACTAACCAAGTAATTATTATCTTTTCTATACTTTGTTGTTTGGAGTAGGGTGAGTGTTGAATCAATTACTAGTGTTTCCGACCTAAGTCGTAACCAATTAGATGCATTTCTTAGGGGAGACTTAATTGATTTTTTAAAAAAAACTTTAAGGACTCTTTAGATGTAAAGCCGAAATAATACTAAAGATTGAGGGTCTTTATTGGAGTTGGGCTTGTATAATTTACCCAATAAGCATAAAACCCAAATTTAGGCCCTTCACTCCTTAATTACGAAGAACCTTGATTTCAACCACATCATATATCTTCAGCACTGAAAACTGCACCGTTTTATTCCTTCCTAAACCGCTGAACACTCTTCCTTTGTTGGGTTTTCTTGCGCAGATCGAGCTCGAGGTAAGAATTCATGGCTTAGTTTCACAGTAATCAATGATTCCTTAATTCCTTTTGCCTCTCTTTACGATTCTTTCATTTGAATCTTAGCCTTTACTGTATCTATCTTTTATATTTTGTCTTTGTATGGAATTTATGGAGGTTCATAGAGTAAATTGGTACAATGATTTGGTTTCTGAATTGTGATATTTTGTTTTTTTCTTCCAATTAATAGAACGATTTTGGATGCTAAGTTCATAAGTGGGTTAGGGTTTCTTTGTCTTTGTTATAATTTATTCCTTTGGTTGGCCAAAATAGTTGATTAATTGGAGTAGCAAAGGAATATTACATTGCTTGGCATCAGGAATGTACAATTTGCTTATCAATGGTCTCTTTAATCTTCAATCCTTTAACTAGCATAGATTCCCCATTGTGAACCCTTCTTTAGTATCTAAGCTGTGACTTCTAGTTTGCTGGAACCTATGTTTCTCATTGGTGAATGCACTTGACAGGTCCTATAATCTAGATCAAATTAGTCATTCTACTATTATACGAGTCAATTTAGTTCTTATACTTTCAAAGGTATCAAATAAGGCCAAATTTCAACAGTGTTAACGTTTATTGTTCAAAAATTCATTTACTGTTTAACAAGTTATAATTTGAAAACTTTTTAAAAATTCATTTTTTAAATAGTACATGTTAATTTTGTTCAGATTTGACCTTATTTGATTTTTTTTAATTGTACGAGAATTAAATTGATCCATTTAATAGTAGAGGGACTAAATTGATTCTGTCCCTATAGTAGAGGGGTTTTGCAAGTACTTTCACCGTTTTGTTAGTCTTTGTTTGCCATTGGCCAACTGTTATTTTCGATCATAGATTCACATCTGTATACTAATTTTAATAATAAGAATTGATTTCCGGGTACTTTCCGTGTGTTGTAGGATGGATTAACTATTTTGATAAATTACCCTAGGTCTTGTTTGTGGTTTATGTCATTCTTTTATTGTTCTCTGGTCTATAGCTAAGTTAGATGTGTGTTTTTGTGCTATTTTGGATGAGTTATTGTTGTTTGTTTTGCCTCCTGCTTTGGGATAGTATCCTGATGAACTTGCTTTTGGAAATTATTGGATGGTAAGAATTGCCTACTGCGTGTTTTATTGTTGACGCTATCAGGTATTGTGTCTCAGGTTGGTTGCACCATGCATGATTTTTCAATCCAGATTAGTTCCAACCTTATCAACCGGCTTACTGAAGATGATGAGAAACTGAAGAAAAGAACAAAGAAAACTAAACCCCGAGTGCCTCGAGAGCCTCGACAACCACAAACAAAGGTAGATCAGACGCAAATACCTGATGATTCTGAAAAACAGAACAAGACTACAGGCTCAGGATGGCCAGTTCCACCTCCTATGTTTCTACCGTTAAACCAACCTCCTTACTCTGCAACTGCAGAGTTAGACGCGATTCGATCTGTCGTTAAAGAGAGTGAAAATGTTGTGGAGAAGTTGCGGAAGCAGGAGGACAACATGGTGCAAGAAGTAACCCAAAGAGCTAAGGATCTCCATGAGAAAGAGTTCAAGATTCCAGAACAGAAACCTATGCCTTGTTTAGTTGAGAACAATGCTTGCATGGAATGCTACAAGGAGAATGTCAAAGACGTTACCAAATGCGCTCCTCTTGCTCAAAATTACGCAGATTGTGCTCGCCGAGTTCGGCAGCTAGTGAAATCATCTGGTAAGTAAAGACTCTGATAGTGACTAATTTTCATGTCATGCAAAGAGTGAAATCCATTTTGCCAGTTTGAGTGAAACTTGAATTTTGACAATGCAAATAAAGTATGTAGAAAACAAAAACAACTAAATTGTTCATCACCCTTACTGGGTTACATTTTGTGTCCTTTGGCCTTTTGTCTTCTGATTTTGTTATAATCTTGTGTTTCTCTTTAAACTCTTTGTTAATTCAAATAATTCAAAAGTGATATGATTTCCACCATTTGCACTTTGATTAATGTTTTGTTCAATGTCTTTTCCTTAGCAAACATTAATAACTGTATTCATGGTTCAACAACTACCAACAATTCTTTAAGATTTGTATATATACATTTATTTAGGATTATATCACCAAAATCATCTCTAAGTTTTAAATTTTCCAATGGCCTAATGTCACAGTTTGTCCTTGAACTTTCATCCAATATGCAATTTGGTACTTGTATAAAGAAAATGTTTAATTCGGTACATGTTCTATTTTGCCATCTATCAATATACCCTGAAGCTTTAAACAAGAATTAGGAAAACGAGATAGCAAAGAGAGTAAGAAGATCAAACGCAGTAATTTAGTTAACATAATTCGGATTCAATGATCCTAAATATGCGGAGCTTAACTCAGAGAATGATTTTATTCATCAATTCTAAAATCACACATTGCTGTGAGTATATAGCAGCCTATACTTTCTCTCTTATTCATAAATAAGAGGATAATGTGCTTGAAAGCACTCAAACCCATATCCTCCTTTATTGGCAATAATCTTTCTGCTAATTGAGCTAAGATTCAATTCACAATCTAATTCTATTTTATATTATAACACACCCTGCATTTGCTTCTTAATCGAAGTAAAAATAACCAAAATTAATTCTATACAGGTCAAAATTATTAACAAAATAAAATCACTTTGACAGTTGCAAATTGTTGTACAAATAGAGAATGGAATAACTTTATGGGACACAGTCAAAGTTACTAACATTGGAATAGGCTACCTAATTCTATAAAATTATATGTTGAAAAAGGCCCCCAAAATGAAAAGAACAAAGAGGATAATTACAAGAAGGAATTGGGAGATATTGGAACATTCAGGGCCACTTTATTTGGTCCAACTAATATAGCACAGATGTTTTCTGCAGTAGACACTGACTCCATTAACACAACAAATTTAGATCATATATTGCACTAAAATAGGATACAATTTTGCATTGGTTAAAAAATAAACTGAAAATGTAAGTTTAAAAAAAATTCTAAAGGCAGAATATAAATAGCAAATATAATCTCAAAATTTTCATGGAATGGAAATTAGAACCAGAACTTACTTTACTATTTATAGATTCAATTCATACTTTTCGTTTCAGTACTTCAATAAGCATCCTGCAAAATTATGGCAAAAGGGAGAAAATAATTTAAAAGAAAGTTTTATCTGAGACTCAAACAAGTAGCTTATGATTATAAGAAGGATTAAGAAAGAAATGCAATATTTTGTATCAAAAGTCAAAAGATGCAGAATTGTGGTTTAAGATATTGAACTTACATTTTGCCATTAAAACTTATTTGTGGACGGTGGGAAATCTCGAACCATTCAGGGCCAACATTGGCACATCTTGCTTCTAATTGAGGACAATGTGAAATATGAATTTCTTTTAATTTGGAGAGGTTGTGCATAACATCTTTAGAAGGCAGAAACATGAGCTTATCGCATGAACTGATTTACAGACGAATAGAGAAGTGAGATTGCCCAACCACTCTGGCAAGGCTTCTATTTCTTTAATCCGTCTCTGATCTTGCTTAAATTTTCACATTCAAAAATACTTGGCTTTTCAAAAGAAGAACATTGTCCTGTCAATGGAACACTTTTCAACCAAGGACAACCAGAAATATCCAGCCTCTCTAAGCGGGGAAACATGGTCGCATTTGTTGCTTTCATTGCAATCCATTCTTCTAGACTTTCCATCCCCTCTAAGGTGAATTCTTTCAATGCAGGAAACACCCTTATCACCTCATTCATACCATCAGTACTTTCACTGTAATAAAATCCATTACCCACGTGTTTCACATTCGTTAAGTTTTCCAACTTAAGAAATTGGAGATTATGCAATTGGCCCAAAGGTGGAAGACTTTCACAGTTGATGCAATTGATAAATTCCAACTCTATCAAATTGTCAAGCAACAATAAACCAGTATTAGAATTACCAACAGGTCTTAACATCCATGAGGGAAAGGTTTGAAAATTTGTGTGGGTTTGGAGACCTTCCATCACTTCCTTGTCATTATCGTTACCCCAGCTCCATTCAAATATCACCTTGCATAATTTATCTTTACACTGCATATTTTCTCTATTACCATCTTGTTTGTCTATAGCATCTTCAAGGTTGGATATCCTTAATTCTCCACTAAGTTCGTTTAGGGATCCTAGCTCCTTAACTCGATGTCCCTTGTAAGCATTGGCCTGCAATGCAACATTGGACCAGCAGCAGCTCTAGAAGAATGTCAGCATTGAAGCAGAACCAGAAGCAGCCTTAGCATTTTGTTTCTTTTGTTCAAATGCAACTTGCTTTAGTTGGTTTGTAACTTGTAATCAAAGTTAGTAAGATTTTTGATGTAATTTATGTAATGGCTGACCGGTTTAAATTTGTATTTGTTAAGTATTAATGGGAGTAGTTAAGTCATTAGGTAAATGTCCATTGACTTTGTAATTCATATAAGTTACCATTTTCTCAATGAAATAGATGAATTTTTCAGTCATTCTTGAGCCTAAGTTCTCTTAGTGTTTATTTGCATTTTGTTTTCTTTCAATCTTATAGCTCATTAAGCTTGTTTGTATGCATTGTTGCTGTCATTGTTCCAACAAATGGTAATCAGAGCCTGTCATCTTTGAGGGCCTCCATTGTTGGTTGTTCTTTGAGAGACTAAGCTTGAGAAGAAAGAAAACAAAGCTGTTGAACTTGTTGCATCAGAATGAGCTTCACACCACCTCCACCTCCAATGTTTGCTGGTGAGAACTACCACATTTGGGTAGTCAAAATAAAGACATACCTTCAAGCATAAGACTTGTGGAGTGTAGTTGAGAATGATATCGAACCACCTCTATTGAGGGCTAATCGCACAATTGCTCAAATGAGGCAGCATGCTGAGGAGAGTACAAAGAAGCACAAAGCCTTGGCTTGCTTGCAGAGTGGAGTGTCTGATGTAATCTTCACTCGAATAATGGCCTGCAGCACACCTAAGGAAGCATGGGGAAGGCTGAGGGAAGAGTTCATGGGGTCGAATAAGACAAGGCAGCAACAAGTGATTAACTTGAGGAGAGATTTTGAGAACCTGAAAATTAAAGAATCTGAAACCATCAAGCAATATTCAGACAGGATAACGACAACTGTCAATAGCATAAGGTTACTTGGTGAAGACTTTAGTGATAGCAGGGTTGTTGAAAAGTTATCACCACTCTCCCTGAGAGATTTGAGTCCAAAATCTCATCACTTGAGGACTCAAGGGATTTAACAACCATTTCTTTTTCTGAATTGGTGAACTCCATTTATGCATTGGAGCAGAGAAGGGCCAATAGGCAGGAAGAGCATCCTGAATGAGCTTTCCAAGCAAAGGCCAAAGATAGTTCTAGTTCAAGTCAGAAAGGAAAGAAGCCTTGCGTTACACCCCCTACCTGTATCTGTCGCCGGAATAGAGTACGAGGCATTACCAAGAAGCACGAAACACTTACAGATAATTTAAATACATTTTCATAACAATTTGTTTCTATTTCATACTATTTCATATTTAAGCTTTATTCACTAAAGTATTTGAAATATCATCTTTATGCAAATAGCACACATGAGGTACATAATTCTATAATTATGAATGAACACATTTATCAAACATATTCCATGTTTTTATATATATCATAGTTTCATATTTCCATGTATCAATTACCATCACTTCCTCGTATTTCAGACAAATACGTGTAACAATTCATAAATATGCAATTCATTAACTCTTCCTACCAATTACGATTTAAATTTCCAAATCACTTATTGAGCCCAATTTCAATGTTCACTAAAATTTATCATATAAATTTTGATGTACATATTCATCAATAAATTCCATGTACAAATATCATCATCTTATATTTCCACGTACATTTGCTTTCCACATTTATGAATTCAAATGGCATATACAATACATACCAATGTATTTCAAGTACGTTTTCATGATATTTCATTTCGAACTCAGATTATTTCATACTAGAAGTTTTCTCATTAACTCATTTGGAGTACCAATTCATACGGATAATACACTCAAGGCGTAGAAATATATAATCACAAATGAATTCATCCATCAACCAAGTTTTATGCTCATGTCTCATCAACTCGTATTTCCTTATGTCACATAATTCCATGTAATACTTACCAAACTTCTTCAAATTAGTGAACATCTTACGAAATTGAGTACTTCGTTTTTTCGATGCTATAGTTCAACTATGGTCTTACACATCTTTACATAATGATGCCATAGCCCAGCTATGGTCTTACACGTAATCACATATCTCATCGATGTCATATCCCGATATGGTCTTATACAATAGCATATATCACAATCGATGCCATATCCCGATATGGTCTTATACTGTAAATCACTTGTCACTTGTCACTTGTCACTTGTAGCCAAAGCTACCACTATTCACTGATCAGGTAGCTGGTGCTACCATTTTCATCGATCGGTGCCGAGCTACCACTTTTCACCGATCGGTAGCCGGCTACCACTTTTCATCGATTAGGTAGCGAAGCTACCACTTTTCACCGATCGTAGTGAAACTACCACTTTTCACTGATCAGGTAGCTGAAGCTACCACTTTTCAGTTGTCATTTGCCATTGATTAGATAAGTGTAGCCGAAGCTATCACTTATCACTTTCATTTGTCCTTGATCAGATAAGTGTAGCCGAAGCTATCACTTATCACTTGTTTCCATGGTCCAACCATGGTCTTTTCCTTCAATTCATCTTGTCATTTGAATCGAAATGCTCAATTTGATCATTTATTCAATTTTCATGCTTTTACATTATTCACGATTTTATCATCAATACATATGAAATAACTCATCATAAAATTCATAAAATTAACAAATAATCACTAAAATTTAGCCATATAAACTCACAAGTTCAATTTTTGTATTATAACGATAATCATAATTTCATAATAAATATTCCAAATAAAACATTATATCATTTCGATCCAACACTCATCGATTATAACCGGGCATGTGATCAATTTATACACGAGTCATTCATATATATGTATATTTTTCCTCCTCCTCCTCTCCATCCACATCCTTAGTATAAACAACACACTTGTAAGTAACATTATCCATAATTTTCATTATCTACTTATGTGAATATTCAAGCTATCCATCTGTGTCATAGTCACTAAATTATTTTTATCTTGAGATATAGAACTCCAAATTAAGATCCGATAATTTTCTCTGAAACTAGACTCATATACCTTCTTACCATAAAAATTTCATAATTTTTTGTTGGGCCAATTAATACAGTTTATTCATTGAAGTCTCCCCTGTTCTGCTGTCTGACAGTTCCGACCCTTCTTCACTAAAAATTAATTATCTTCTTGTACAGGATTTGAATGATGTCCTCGTTTGTTTCTATTGAAAATAGACTCATTCAGAATTCTAAACATATAAATTTAAGCCCCTAATTATTTTTATCCAAATTTTTATGATTTTCCAAAGTCAGAACAGGGGAACTCGAAATCATTCTGACCTTGTCTCACAAAAGTTATTGTATCTGATGATTTACAATTCCATTGCTTACAAAATTTCTTTTATAAGAAACTAGACTCAATAAGCTTTAATTTCATATTTTATTCATTCCCTAATTCGATTTCTATAATTTTTAGTGATTTTTCAAAGTTAGACTACTGCTGCTGTCTAAAACAGTTTTAGTGCAAAATGTTTATTTCCATTTTGCCCCAAATTTCACAATTCATACAGTTCAGTCCTTGCTCAATTAACCCCTCAATTAAGATAATTTTCTCAATTAACACTTTTTCTAGACATTATAAGTTATTTTATAATTTTTGAAATTCAGAATTTCCATATGAAACTTTAACTTCAAACTCTTTTACAATTAGGTCCCAAACATTCACTTTCTATTCAATTCTTTCAATAAAATCAGAATATAAATAATTTAAAGCTCTAATTCCATGCCAAATCATCATATACTTCCAGCACATATTCATAACAACTTTCAATTTCTTTCATAGAATCAAAAACTAATGAATTCAACAAGTGGACCTAGTTGTAAAAGTCACAAAAACATAAAGATTTCAAGGAGAAAGCAAGAATTAAACTTACATGAAGCTAGAGTATGAAAACCAGCTTGAACCCTCCTCCATGGCTGTTTTTCATCTGATGAATATGAAGAGAAATGAAGAGAATTCTAGATATTCCAATTTAGTCCCATTTTTATTTAGCCAATTTTGGTAATTTTCCAATTTTGCCCTTATTTCATCCATTTCCTGATTTTTCTCAGCTATTGCCGCCCAAAATATCTCCTTTAGGACTATTTTCACTTTAGGTCCTTCCTCATTTGACAATTGAGCTATTTAATCCTTCTAGCAACTTTTACACCCTTTTCAATTTAGTCATTTTTATTTAATTAACCACCCAAACGTAAAAATTTTCTGACTAAATTTTAATACTACCTCACCAACACTCCATAAATATTTCTAAAAATATTTATGGCTCGATTTATGAAGTTGAGGTCTCGATACCTCATTCTCGACCCAATTTACCTAATTAATTCTTTTAAATCACCAAATTCACTAATTCAAAAATGCTTTTATATTCGTATTTGACTCATAGGTATTAATTTATTAAATTTTTAACTCACCTGTCGGATTTAGTGATCTCAAATCTCTATTCCCGATACCACTGAAAATTAGGCTGTTACACCTTGGCTTGATAAGAGGGAGAAACCAAGGAAAAATTTAGGCAAGAGGAGGTTTCCACTATGTATCCACTGCAAGAAGACCACACATTTGGAGAAATATTGCTGGTATAGGCTAGACATTCAACGTAGGAGCTGCAAACAGTTTGGCCATGTTGAAAAAGTATGCAAGAACAAAGGAAAGGCACCAGCACAGCAGCAAATCCAAGCTCAAGCTGCTGAGGACCTTTAAGCTCAGAAGGAGCATGTCTTTACTGCTTCCTGTTCTGCAACTTTAAACAAGGCTAGATGCAATTGGCTTGTGGATAGTGGCTGCACACACCACATGGCAGCTGATGAAAGTCTGTTCAAAGACCTTGACAGAAGCTATGTCTCAAAAATCAGAATTGGCAATGGGGATCTGATTGAAGCCAAAAGCAAGGGCAATGCGGTGATTAACACTGGTTCAGGTAACAAAGTCATTTCAGATATGCTTTTTGTACCTGACATTGATCAAAATTTACTTAGTGTTGGTCAGTTAGTTAAAAAAGGGTACTCACTAGTTTTCAAGAATGGTTCATGTGTTATTGAAGACCTTCATGGCCAAGAAATGATCACAATAGGCATGGTAGACAAATGTTTTATGCTTGATGTGAATCAGCTTGAGAAGAAGGCTTATGCAGGCCTAGCTAATAATGTAGGTCTATGGCATAAAAGACTAGGCCATGCTAATTATAGGTCACTTAATCTGCTGCACAAGCTAAATTTGGTAGAGGACATGTCCAAAGTTGAGGCAAGGGACACTGTTTGTAAAGTTTGTCAGCTTGGTAAACAAGCTAGATTGCCTTTTCCAGTTAACCAGGCATGGAGAGCTCGAGAAAGACTTGAGCTGGTGCACTTTGATGTTTGTGGACTAATGAAGTCCCCTTTTTTGAATGACAGCAAGTATTTTGTGTTGTTCATAAATGATCTGACCAGATTTTGCTGGGTTTACTTCTTGAAACAGAAGTCTGAGGTGTTTGATGCCTTTAACAAATTTAAGGCACCAGTAGAGAACCAGTCAGGTTGCAAGATCAAGGCCTTGAGAACTGACAATGGGACTGAATATGCGTCTGAGAAGTTTCAAAATCTTTGTGAGCAGGCAGGGATCCACCATCAGTTAACAACAGTTTACACTCCACAGCAAAATGAAGTTTGTGAAAGGAGGAACATAACAGTGATGGATATGGCCAGATGTTTGCTATTTCAAAGCAAACTTCCAAGCAAATTTTGGGTTGAAGCTGTCAATACCTCAGTGTATTTAATTAACAAGCTTCCAACTCGAGCTGTGAAGGACAAAACACCCTTTGAAGCCTGGTACGGACTCAAACCATCTGTTTCTCATCTGAAAGTATTTGGATGTGTATGTTATGCTCTTATTCCAGCAGAAAGAAGAAGCTGGAGAGAAGGTCTGCTCCAGGTATATTTGTTGGCTACAGCAGTACCAAGAAGGTCTACAGAGTGTATGATCCCTCAACAAAGAAGATTTTGGTGAGTAGGGACATCAAATTTGATAAAGAGAATGTAATGCCCCTTACCCGAGACCGTTTCCGGAGTCGAGCACAAGGCACTACTAAACTTATTTGAGCACTTAACCAAATTTAGATAATTTATATAATACTTTTCAGACAAGCTGTCCAACTGCGTCATAGTTGCTAAATAATTCATATCTCGAGTTATAAAACTCAAAATCCAAATCCGTAAATTTTATCCGAATTTATACTCATATATCTACTTACAAATTTTTTTCTAGAATTTTTGGTCAAGCCAATTAGTACAGTTTATTATTTAAAATCTCCCCTGTTTCAGGGTTTGACTACTCTGACCTTTGTGTATTACGAATCAGATATCTCTCTGTACAGAGCTTCAATGACTATGCCGTTTGTCTCTAATAAAACTAGACTCAATAAGGAATCTTTACATATAAAGTATGACTTCTAATTATCTTGGTAAAATTTATGGTGAATTTCCAAAGTCAGAACAGGGGATCCAGAAATCGCTCTGGCCCTGTTTCACAAAAATTTAAACATCTCATAAAATATAGCTCATATACCTGTTTTGCTTCTTCCATACGAAAATAGACTCATCAAGATTCGATTCCATAATTTATTCATTATTTAATTCCATTTATACTATTTTTAGTGATTTTTCAAAGTCAAACTACTGCTACTTACCAAAAACTGTTTTAGTACAAATATTGTTAACTAGTTTATAACATCTTTACTTCAATTCATTCAAACTCTATACATGCCATATAAATCTTTAAACATAAAACAAAAACTACCGGAATTGATCTGAATAGTGTGCCCTGTTGTGTTGATCCGATCTACCCACTTCACTTCAAGTCAATCTACATAAAAATATTAAACACACACAAGTAAGCTTATTGAAGCTTAGTAAGCTCATAGGCATATAAACACAAATCATATCAAATATCGTACACAATCATATATCTATTAGTTTAACTATTTCATCCTCCAAATCACAATTTCATTAATAACTCATTGGAATAATTTCCATATGGCAACTCACAATTTAACTCCCTTAGGCCCATTTCTCATTTACTTCATTGTCAAATTAGGGAACAATAAGGGAATTGAGTGCTTCATTATCACATTGCCATAGTAAACTATGGACTTTCACATTGATACGCATCACACACCGAAGCCATAGCCTTGCCATGGTCTTACACGGTTCACATATCATACCGAAGCCATATCCAGCACATGGTCTTATACTAATCACATTATCACATTATCCGATGCCATAGCCCACTATGGTCTTATACTGAGTCACATTATCACATTGCACCGATGCCATAGCCCAGCTATGGTCTTAAACGGCACACTTATCACATATGTTTCAATCAACTCATCGAGGTCACGAATAGAAGCACTCAAATCCATTGTTCCTACTAATTTGTACTTTTAGTTACACATTATTCATTAGTTAATGCAAATTGATAGTATTCATCAACAATAAAATACTTTAACAATCATAATATTTTCATATCAAAACATTGAACTTTGCCATATGAACTTACGGACTAATTTGTAAAAGTCGAGAAATTCGGGGACTATTCTTGAATTTTCTCCTTTCCACGATTCGATTCGTTTTCTTGATCTATAATTATAAAATCATTCCTTCATTAGCATCCATTTCAATTCTATTTCACTTCACAATTTATGCTGTTTAAATTTTGAAATTGCACTTTTACCCCAAAATTTACAATTTTCACAATTTAGTCCTGCTCAATTCACCCATCAATTGAACTAATTTTTTCAATTAACACTTTATTTTATCATTATAAACTATTTCAAAACCTTTTATATTCTTAATTTCAACAGAAACCTTCAATTCATAACTTTTTCACAATTAGGTCCTAAATATCATTTCCTATCAAAATCACTTAATAAAACCACCTTAATATAAAATTAGAACTTAAATTTCATAATAATTCATCATAAAATTCCCTTATCCATCCAGGGTAACTTCCAATTTCACCCATAAAATCAAAAACTAATGAATTCTACAAGTGGACCTAATTGTAAAAGTCATAAAACATAAAATTATCAAGAAAAGTAAGAATTAAACTCACATGATGTAAAATATGAAAACCAGCTTTCTCCAGACCTTCTATGGCGTTTTAGCTGAGAAAATATGAAGAAATGTCTAGATTTTTCAATTACATCATTATTTAACTATTAACTTTTATGCTATTTCCAATTTTGCCCCTTGTTCACATTGTTTTCTTGCTTATTTCATACCCAAACCGTCCAGCCATTAACCTTTGGGTCTAATTGCTCTTTAAATCCATCTTTTTAAATACTTAAGCTATTTACTCACAATTTAACAAATTTTGCGCTATTTTCAATTTAGTCCTTTTTAATTAATTAGCCATCCAAACGTTAAAATTTTCTAACGAAACTTTAATGCTAACTCAATGACACTCCATAAATATTTATAAAAATATTTATAGCTCGATTTTCATCTTTGAGGTCTCGATACCTCATTTTTGACCCGTTTGACCTAATAAATTCTTTTAATTCACTAATTTCACCATTTCACAAATTCTTCTAAATTCTTACTTGACTCATAAATATTAAATTACTATCTTGTTCAATCTTATTTGTCGAATTTAGTGATCTCAAATCACCATTTCCGACACCACTTGAAAATTAGGTCATTATAACTCTCCCCCTTAAAAATTTCGTCCTCGAAATTTGTTACACAAACAATTTGGATATTGTGATCTCATTGACTCCTCTGTTTCCCAGGTTGCCTCCTCCAATCCATGTCGATGCCATAACACTTTTACTAACGGTTTTCGTTTATTCCGTAGTTCTTTAACTTCCCGAGCTAATACTTTCACCGGTTCCTCCGAATAAGTCATATCGATTGTAGCTCTATCTCAAGATGAGGAATCACATGTGAAGGGTCCGATCTATATCGTCTCAAAGATAGATACATGAAATACATTATGGATCTTCTCAAGTTCGGAGGCAAGGCCAATCTATAAGCTACTGGACCGATCCTCTCAATGATTTCAGATGGTCCGATAAATCGTGGACTAAGCTTTCCTTTTCTACCAAACCGTAAAACTTTCTTCCACGGAGAAACTTTCAAGAACACACGATCACCCACATTGAACTCTATATCTCTTCTTTTCAAATCAGCATACGACTTTTGACGATCGGAAGCGACTTTCAAACTTTCCCGAATAATCTGAACTTTCTCTTTAGTTTCCCAATTAAATCCACTCACTAATTTCGATTCACTTAATTCGACCAATACAACGGGTTCTGCACTTCCTTCCATACTGAGCTTCAAACAAGTGCCATTTTGATACTAGCTTGATAACTGTTATTATAAGCAAATTCATTAAAGGTAAGTACCTTTCCCACCGCCATCGAACTCGAGTATACAACACCTTAACATATCTTCCAAAATCAATCACTCGCTCGATTGTCCATCATGTCGAGGGTGAAAAGTCAGTACTAAATTTTAACTTAGTACCTAAAGCTTCTGTAGTTTATTCCAAAATCTCAAGTAAACCTCGGATCTCGATCGAAATAATTGATGTCGGCACCCCATGTAATCTCACAATTTCGACACATATAATTCCGCTAACTTATCAAGTGAAAAATCTGTTCGACCGGAATAAAATGCGCCAATTTAGTTAATCATCTACTATCACCCAAATCGAATCTTTTTCTTGAGTCACCGGCAATCCAGATACAAAATCCATCGTCACATGTTCCCACTTCCATTCGGAATCATTACGGGTTGTAACAAACACAGAGGCACTTGATGTTCACTTTTACTGTTGATGATTAAACATTTTGCCACAAATTCACAAATTTCCGTTTCATACCGTGCCACCAATACATTTTTTCAAATCACAATACATCTTCGTACTACCGGATGAATCGAGTACATACTACTATGAGCCTCGATAAGATATCCTTCTTCAATTCTAGATTATTCGGGACACAAATTCTATTACGATGGTATAACATACCACTATTATCAATAGAGTAATCTAAGTTCAAATTATCCCGAACCATTTGTCGTTTCAACACCAACTTCGGATCTTCATCTTGCAATTCCGAATTCGTTGAAAGAATCTGGTTTTGTCTTTAATTCAACTAATATAGAACCATTTTCATTAATGCACAAATGAGCATTTAACGCTCAAGAGCAAATAATGATGATTTCCGACTAAGTGCATCTGCCACTACATTTGCCTTACCCGGATGATAATCAATGATAAGATCGTAATCTTTCAACAGCTCTAACCATCGCCTCTGTCTCAAATTCAGCTCTTTCTGCGACATTAAATATTTCAAACTTTTATGGTCTCAGATACACATAACATTTCTCTCCATATAGGTAGTGTCTCCAAATTTTTAAAGCAAATACTATGGCGGCTAATTCAAGATCATGTGTAGGTAGTTCCTCTCATGTGGTTTCAACTGTCGAGAAGCATATGCTACAACTTTTCCTGACTGCATCAATACACAACCTAAACCATTCAGAGACGCATCACTATATACTACATATGGCACACCTGATTCAGGCTGAGTTAACACCGGAGCCTCTGTCAACATTTTCTTTAATTGATCAAAACTTTGTTGGCACTCATCAGACCATACAAACTCAACATTCTTCTGTAATAATTTAGTTATCGGTGAAGCAATCAGTGAAAAATCTTTCACAAATCGACGATAGTAACCAGCTAATCCAAGGAAACTTCGCACTTCCGTAACATTCTTTGGAGTTTTCCAATTAATCACCGCTGACACCTTACTCGGATCTACCCGTATACCATCAATGACACAATGTGACCCAAGAATCCCACTTCATGAAGCCAAAATTCACATTTACTAAATTTTGCATATAACTGTTTTTCCTTAATATCGTAGTACAATTCTCAAGTCTTGAGCATGCTCGGATTCGTCTTTGAATAGATCAAGATATCGTCAATAAACACAACCACAAATCTATCTAGGTAAGATCGGAAAATTCGATTCATTAAATCCATAAAAGCAGCAGGAGCATTTGTCAAACCGAATGGCATAACTAAGAACTCATAATGACCATACCGAAGTTCTAAAAGTCGCTTTCGGTACATCACATTCCTTTACCTTTAACGATAATACCCGGATCTCGAGATCTATTTTTGAAAACATCTGTAGCATCCTTAAGCTGATCGAATAAATCATCAATACGAGGCAAAGGATATTTATTTTAATTGTTACCTTATTCAATTTGCTGTAATCTATGCACGACCTCAATGAACCATCCTTCTTTTTCACAAATAAGACAGTGCACCCACGGCGACATACTCGGTCCGATAAACCCTTTGTCTAACAGACTCTTGCAAGCTGCGTTTTAACTCTCTTAATTCTGCTGGAGCCATTCTATACGGTGTCACCGATATGGGAGCTGTTCCTAAGCACATCTATCACGAACTCAACTTCTCTATCGGTGGTAACCACGGTAATTCTTCAGAAATACATCCATGAATTCATTTATAATAGATAGTTGCTCTAACTTTGATTCGAACTTCGAGTATCAAGAATATAGGCTAAATAAGCCTCATTTCCTTTACGCAACAATTTACGAAGCGCACATAAAGGAAATCATTCTAACCATGTCATCCAAATTTCCAGACTCAACCAAAATAATGTCTCTGTTTGACATTTCAAACTAATTCGCTTTTCTCGACAATTCACTATTGCGTCATGTTTCATTAACCATCCATGCCCAAGATAACATCAAATTCCGAAAGGGTAGCAAGATCAAATCGGGAAATCACGACCCTTAACTTTCAAAGGGATGCTTATGACATATTAAATTAACTACCACACTTTGACCTAACGGATTTGTAACTTGTACATCATAATCGTGAGGCTCAACAAATAAGTTCTTTTCAGATGCTAACATAGTGCAAATATATGAATGAGTAGACCGTGGTCTATTAAAGCATACAGAACATCATAAAGATAGAAAGTACCAGCAATTACATCCGAGTCATTGCTTCTTCTCTCGCTCGAATGGCATAAGTACGAGCAGAGCCCTAACTTCGATCGGCTAGCGGTATCTTTCATACCCGAACGAGTAGCCCTCAGTAGCAATCGCTTTGACGGAGCGTCTTCCTTTTGAGGAAGAATTTTCATTTCTCCTCTGCTCCACTTCTTCTACTTGTAATTGGGGACAATCACGAATAAAGTGATCAAGTGGCCCCACATTTATAACAAGCCCTAATTTACTTCTACATTCACCGGGTGACTTCTTCCACAATGTTGACACTTAGGCCTTTGGGTATTTTGTACACTAGCCACACTAACAAAGGTCTGTCGGATGCTTTGTAATCGATTGTCTTGGCCTACTTTTTCCTGATCTTTCGGTAATCAAGTGGCTCGATGAATTCCTCTTTAGATTTCTTCACCGGTAAAGCGAAAATGACTTAGATGCACTTCTTTTGAAAGATTCTTTACTTCTTCTATCTCGTTGCATCTTTTTATTATATACTTCTTCAAGCTTCTGAGCACGATCTGATAGAACAACAAATTCTCGTATCTCAATGCCCCCTATCATCATTTTAATCTCATCATTAAGCCCTTCTTCAAATCTAATACACATTTCTTCTTCAGTGGGTACTATATCTCGAGCATATTTGCTCAGATAAACAAATTCTCTTTCATATTCAGCCACTGACTTGTTTCCCTGTCGCAAGTCAAGAAATTCTCTTTTCTTCTTATCCAGATATCTTCTACCGACATATTTCTTCTTAAATTCATTTTGAAAAATTCCCAAGTGATCTTCTCGGTAGAATTTACACAGCTTCTATTGTTTCCCACCGTTATAAGCTTCTTCTTTCAATAATGACACGGCACATATTAAGTAATCATCTGGTGAGCACGCCATTTGCTTAAAAACCCTCATTATACTTTGTAACCAATATTCAGCTTTAACGGGGTCATCGTCTGTTCTTCCCCGAAATTCTTCAGCCCCATGTTTTATGAGCTTTTCAAATGGAGAACGTTTGCCAGATTCAATTGTCGGAGGAGGTAGAGGAGCAACCGGGGGTACTACAGATGTTGAGATAGGGGGAGGAGGTTGCGGAGTCTGATTTCTTTCTCGCACATTCTCATTATACCACTGCTTCATGAATCCATAAATCATATTTTTGAGTTCTTGTTCTCGCGTCAATGAAATCGGAGCTTCACTACTTGTTCCTTGTTCGAGATTTGTACTCGCTATTAACTTCTTCTTGCTCGGTTTGTTCGGTCTATCGACATCTTTTCAAATCAAGATAATCTATAATAAAAACAAGGATTAGATCGGATCATACACAGCACACTATCACAGATTTATATGGCATGTAATTCTAGACACTTTTCACATCATACATATTCCGAGAATCGGCTAAACCGAAGCTCTGATACCAATAAATGTAATGCCCCTTACCCGAGACCGTTGCCGGAGTCGAGCACAAGGCACTACTAAACTTATTTGAGCACTTAACCAAATTTAGATAATTTATATAATACTTTTCAGACAAGCTGTCCAACTGCGTCATAGTTGCTAAATAATTCATATCTCGAGTTATAAAACTCGAAATCCAAATTTGTAAATTTTCTCCGAATTTATACTCATATATCTACTTACAATTTTTTTTCTAGAATTTTTGGTCAAGCCAATTAGTACAGTTTATTATTTAAATTCTCCCCTGTTTCAGGGTTTGACTACTCTGACCTTTGTGTATTACGAATCAGATATCTCTCTGTACAGAGCTTCAATGACTATGCCGTTTGACTCTAATAAAACTAGACTCAATAAGGAATCTGTAAATATAAAGTATGACTTCTAATTATCTTGGTAAAATTTATGGTGAATTTCCAAAGTCAGAACAGGGGATCCAGAAATCGCTCTGGCCCTGTTTCACAAAAATTTAAACATCTCATAAAATATAGCTCATATACCTGTTTTGCTTCTTCCATACGAAAATAGACTCATCAAGATTCGATTCCATAATTTATTCATTATTTAATTCCATTTATACTATTTTTAGTGATTTTTCAAAGTCAAACTACTGCTACTTACCAAAAACTGTTTTAGTACAAATATTGTTAACTAGTTTATAACATCTTTACTTCAATTCATTCAAACTCTATACATGCCATATAAATCTTTAAACATAAAACAAAAACTACGAATTGATCTGAATAGTGTGCCCTGTTGTGTTGATCCGATCTACCCACTTCACTTCAAGTCAATCTACATAAAATATTAAGCACACACAAGTAAGCTTATTGAAGCTTAGTAAGCTCATAGGCATATAAACACAAATCATATCAAATATCGTACACAATCATATATCTATTAGTTTAACTATTTCATCCTCCAAATCACAATTTCATTAATAACTCATTGGAATAATTTCCATATGGCAACTCACAATTTAACTCCCTTAGGCCCATTTCTCATTTACTTCATTGTCAAATTAGGGAACAATAAGGAATTGAGTGCTTCATTATCACATTGCCATAGTAAACTATGGACTTTCACATTGATACGCATCACACACAAGCCATAGCCTTGCCATGGTCTTACACGGTTCACATATCATACCGAAGCCATATCCTGCATATGGTCTTATACTAATCACATTATCACATTATACCGATGCCATAGCCCACTATGGTCTTATACTGAGTCACATTATCACATTGCACCGATGCCATAGCCCAGCTATGGTCTTAAACGGGCACACTTATCACATATGTTTCGTCAACTCATCAGGGTCACAGAATAGAAGCACTCAAATCCATTGTTCCTACTAATTTGTACTTTTAGTTACACATTATTCATTAGTTAATGCAAATTGATAGTATTCATCAACAATAAAATACTTTAACAATCATAATATTTTCATATCAAAACATTGAACTTTGCCATATGAACTTACTCGACTAATTTGTAAAAGTCGAGAAATTGTGGACTATTCTTGAATTTTCTCCTTTCCACGATTCGATTCGTTTTCTTGATCTATAATTATAAAATCATTCCTTCATTAGCATCCATTTCAATTCTATTTCACTTCACAATTTATGCTGTTTAAATTTTGAAATTGCACTTTTACCCCAAAATTTACAATTTTCACAATTTAGTCCTGCTCAATTCACCCATCAATTGAACTAATTTTTTCAATTAACACTTTATTTTATCATTATAAACTATTTCAAAACCTTTTATATTCTTAATTTCAACAGAAACCTTCAATTCATAACTTTTTCACAATTAGGTCCTAAATATCATTTCCTATCAAAATCACTTAATAAAACCACCTTAATATAAAATTAGAACTTAAATTTCATAATAATTCATCATAAAATTCCCTTATCCATCCAGGGTAACTTCCAATTTCACCCATAAAATCAAAAACTAATGAATTCTACAAGTGGACCTAATTGTAAAAGTCATAAAAACATAAAATTATCAAGAAAAGTAAGAATTAAACTCACATGATGTAAAATATGAAAACCAGCTTTCTCCAGACCTTCTATGGCGTTTTAGCTGAGAAAATATGAAGAAATGTCTAGATTTTTCAATTACATCATTATTTAACTATTAACTTTTATGCTATTTCCAATTTTGCCCTTGTTCACATTGTTTTCTTGCTTATTTCATACCCAAACCGTCCAGCCATTAACCTTTGGGTCTAATTGCTCTTTAAATCCATCTTTTAAATACTTAAGCTATTTACTCACAATTTAACAAATTTTGCGCTATTTTCAATTTAGTCCTTTTAATTAATTAGCCATCCAAACGTTAAAATTTTCTAACTAAACTTTAATGCTAACTCAATGACACTCCATAAATATTTATAAAAATATTTATAGCTCGATTTTCATCTTTGAGGTCTCGATACCTCATTTTTGACCCGTTTGACCTAATAAATTCTTTTAATTCACTAATTTCACCATTTCACAAATTCTTCTAAATTCTTACTTGACTCATAAATATTAAATTACTATCTTGTTCAATCTTATTTGTCGAATTTAGTGATCTCAAATCACCATTTCCGACACCACTGAAAATTAGGCCGTTACAGAGAAGGTTTGGAGTTGGGATGGTTCAGATGCAAGTCAGTTTAAAGAGGACCAATTTGACATCAGCTTAGAGTCAGCTGAAAGTGAAGCTAAAAATGCTGACATTGATGATCCTCCTGTGAGAGGTACCAGAATCATTGCAGACATCTATCATAGATGCAATGTTGCAATAGTTGAGCCTTCGAGCTTTGAAGAAACTGCAAGAGATAGGTGCTGGAGAAAGGCTATGGAAGCTGAGCTTGATATAATTAAAAAGAATGAGACATGGGATTTGGTTGATAAGCTAGATGGCCAGATTAGAAGAAAATTATAGGTGTCAAATGGGTATTTAGAGCCAAATTCAATGCTGATGGCTCATGGAATAAGCACAAGGCAAGGCTTGTGGTGAAGGGTTCCAGTCAGCAGTATCGCACTGACTTCATGGAGACATTTGCTCCAGTAGCAAGGCTTGATACAATCAAGCTCCTATTTGCCTTGGCTACCCAGAAATAATGGAAAATTCATCAACTTGATGTTAAGTCAGCATTATTGAATGGTTTCCTTAAGGAAGAGATTTACATTGAGTAGCCAGAAGGATTTAAAGTCCTAGAAGAAGAAGATAAAGTCTATAGGCTGAAGAAAGCTCTATATGGCTTGAAGCAGGCACCTAGAGCCTGGTATGACAGGGTTGATGAGTACCTGTCTAGGCTCGGGTTTTAAAAAAGCCTGAGTGAGCCAACACTCTATGTGAAGAAAACTGAAGATAAAACCTTGTTGATTGTTTCAATTTATGTGGATGATCTGCTGGTGACTGGAAGCAAGACTGATTTGATCAATGACTTCAAAACACAAATGCAAGAACTGTTTGACATGACAGACTTGGGAATCATGACATACTTCCTTGGCATGGAAGTGAACCAGTCTGATCAACGTATTTTCATCAGTCAACAGGCCTTTACCTTGAAGATCCTAGACAAGTTTTGCATGACAAAGAGCAAAGCAATGAGCATACCATTGGCTGAAGGAGAGAAGCTGACATGCCTTAGAAGTCAAGAGAGAGTTGATGAAAAGGAGTACAGAAGTTTAGTTGGTTGTTTGCTCTACTTAACAGCAACTAGACCTAATCTCATGCATGTTGTTAGTCTATTGTCAAGATTCATGCATTGTTGTGATACAACACATTTCAAGGCAGCCAAGAGGATACTTAGGTATGTTAAGGGAACCTTGAAGTTTGGAGTCATGTTCAAGAAGGAAAAGGAGCTTAGGCTGGCTGGATACTCAGACAGTGATTGGGCTAGTTCTGCAAATGACATGAAAAGCACCTCGGGTTACTTTTTTACCCTTGGTTCAGGAGTTTTTTACTGGAGCTCAAAGAAGCAAAAAATAGTTGCTCAATCCACAGCTGAAGCTGAGTATATTGTAGCAGCAACAGTAGTGAATCAAGCCATTTGGCTTAGAAAATTGCTATGTGATCTAAATGAAGAACAACTTGAACCTATTGAAATCAAGGTTGACAACCAATTAGTAGTGGCAATAGCCAAGAATCCAGTTTTTCATGGCAAGACCAAGCATTTTAAGATTAAGTTCCACTTTTTTTGAGAAGCTGAACAATGCAAAGAAGTTAATCTCATTCATTGTAGCTCAAAAGACCAATTGGCTGACATTTTGACTAAGCCACTTGGTACAACAAGATTCGAAGCCTTAAAGGAGATGATTGGTGTTTGTTGCATACAGTCCAAGGAGGAGTGTTAAGCATTGGCCTGCAATGCAACATTGGACCAGCGGCAGCTCTAGAAGAATGCCAACATTGAAGCCGAACTAGAAGCAGCCTTAGCATTTTGTTTCTTTTGTTCAAATGCAAGTTGGTTTGCAACTTGTAATCAAAGTTAGTAAGATTTTTGATGTATTTATGTAATGTCTGACCATATCAGTTTACTTTTGTATGTGGTTTAAATTTGTATTTGTTAAGTATTAGTGGGAGTAGTTAAGTCATTAGGTAAATTGACTTTGTAATTCATATAAGTTACCATTTTCTCAATGAAATAGATGAATTTTTCAATCATTCTTGAGCCTAAGTTCTCTTAGTGTTTATTTGCATTTTGTTTTCTTTCAATCTTATAGCTCCTTAAGCTTGTTTGTATGCATTGTTGCTGTCATTGTTCCAACATCCCTTTTTCGAACCCACAAAAAATATGGGCAATGTTTGAAGACAAGTTAGGTTTCCAATCATAGCCGGCTGGTGTTCTTGTTTATCAAAATGTAAGTGCTTAAAGCTTATCAAATTTCTCAATCCATCAGGAATTGTGCAGATTGTAAAGCTTGGTTGTGGACTCAGGAAGTGCATTGATAGAAGTATTTGAAATGTCCAAATACCTCAAGTGCTACAATTCTTCGAGGAAAGCTGGTAACTCAAGAATATTATAATCATCAATAAACTTAGGACTCTCAAGCTTGTCAAGGTTCTTGATAGTTTATTAAACACATAAATCTCTGAAAACAACGAGTGCAATTTTGGAGCAACCATTGTTAAAATTTCTGGTAATGATTCCCCATCACAACCAATATTTAGATGACGAACATGAGAAAGTTCATTTGTGGTGAAACTGGAATTTTTTTGAGAAATCGAAGTATCAAACTTTAACACAGACAAAGCTTTTTAACTTTTTTCATAGACATTCTATGATATTGTCCTTGTTAACTTGATTTTAATGCATTTTCATCTTTAAGAGGTCAAAATACTTGATTTTATTCAGTTTTTAGATTATGGGGAGTTAATTACTAATAAAGGGGGATTTATGTTGATCGATCTTTATGTCTTGAAAATTATTTATTTTGTTCAAAAACTACTAAATTAAGAGATTTTTAGATGCAATTATAATGGTAGTTGCAACTTGTGGCCTAGCTAGATTAAACCAAAATTTGCCTTATTTAAGTTGATAAACTTTTGAGCCAAAATAAGCTGGGCCTTAAAGTGATGATCCTTGTGAAATATATGTGGCCCATCTATGATGTTTACTGGTGTAAAATTTAATCTTAAAAGATTGGATCAAAGTGTTTCAATGCAATTTAAGTTTATTGATCGAGATCATATTGACTTGGGAAATATCTCGAAAATCTCACTATTTATTCCAGTATTTATTAGCATAATTACAGACCTTTTTGTAAGGCTATTTATGGGGGAATTTGATTTGTAAGTTAGCAAGCCAAAACTCCTATATGTGATAGGTTTGTGCTAGGTAATGTAAGAGAGAATACATTTTGTTAGTGCATTTTGTAATTAAACTCAAGTGATTCATTTGATTTACAATTAAGCTTTTAGGGAAAAAGTCTCAGTAGAAAGTGATCAGATTTGTGTACGAGGATGAGGTTGTTGCATAGAAAGTGTGTAGAACTTGAATCATTGTCTTTGCATGTTGAAGAATATTGGATTAACTCTCTAGGCAAAGACCTACAAACATAAGAGGAATTTGAACTATGTAACCAAGCTTTTTTTTATGTTCATTGTTATTTTCTTATACTTTCCACTTGGTCCATTTGCACCTTACCTAATATTTGGACTTGTATCTACTAGCAAAAATCTAACTTTTCTTTCAATGTGGTTGCTTCGAGGAAACAACATTACATGTTTTGAGGGATTGCCATGTTGGAAGGGCTCCGTAGATCAAGCTCGAACCAAAAAATGCCAAAGCCGGGTTCTTCCCCTCTGATCTCTACTCTTAGATAACTGATAACATTGACAATGTTTTCAGTCTCCAAGTTGATGATACAAAATAGAGTACAACTTTTGGTTTAATTTGCTGGAGACTACAGAAGAAACGAAATTGTATAGTGTTTGGGATTGACAGTCACGACATTGACATGTTACTTGCTCAAAGCCTAAGGTGGGCACGAACTATTAAACTGAACAAGAGACTGGCTTTTTCCAATCCTAAAAGAAGCATTCACAACATTGGTCTGAGAATTCCTGGAGCTGACTGGATCAAGTTAAACAACAACAGGCAGTGAAGACTTGCTCCAATTTTTTCTTGAATTAGATTGCTTTGCATCAGAAAATCACCCTACAGCTTAATTACTAGCAATCAGACTGCTTTGCGTAATGGACTTTGCATGCTGAGTCCATGCTGGAAGCTTCCCAAATACTAAGAGAAGCAGATTTTCCCATGCTTGTTGCCGAATGACTATAGTTTTGAGTTTGGAACCGTGAATTTGTTAACCGACTAGTTTGACTTGTGCCTCTCATGGTGGGGTTAAATTACAATTTCAATTACTGCCATTAACATGTGACAGCCGCAATTCCTTGTCTGGCTATAATATCTGATTTTGAGTGGTGTTCTGCATTAACATTGAGATATCTTTGAAGAATGCTAAATTGCAATCATGAGAGCGTTTGACAGAAAATGAAATAAATAATGGAAGAACCGATGTTTAAGAACAATAAGAAGAAACAAGGATGGCAAATAATTAAGGATGATGAAGGGAGTTAGGCCTTTTGTTTGCGGCAGCATGTCACCAAAGATTTAAGCTAAAGAATCCATCAAGGTCGATTGAGTGCTGAGCCTTTTGTTGGTTGGGGCGCCTACTATTGCTGACCTTTGCATTAATTTTAGACTATTCTTTTTTTCGATTCTTATCCTCAGTTTTCTTCTTGATTAGGAACTAGGAAGGATTAACTGAATACATTTAGTAGAATCTATTGTAAATTATCAACACATGCCACTTGCTTTGAAGGGTTTGAATCTTCTAATGCAACAGGAACAATAATAATAAAACAAAACAGCTATTTTTATATACTTGTTATATTATGCATAAAAAATAATTATCAAAGAATTTTTTTTATTTACAAATTTTTTTATACAATATTCACACACCCTTAATGGGAGCAAATCACTACTAAGATTACACCATGAGAAGACAATTCCTGTAAGTCATGACCAATAAACCAAATGCACTACGGCAAAATATGTATATAACGGCACTTTCAATGGAAGTGCCGCAAGTGTTTAGATTTTGCGAGCCACAAAAAGTTAATTTTAGTGACGTTTTAAAGCAAAACTCCATTAAATTTACGTGCCAATAATTTTTTTTTTGGCAACAAAGAGGGAAATACAACGTTTAATATAAGAATTAGTGGCATTTTACGATGAAAGCTCCACTAATGATAAGTACTTAAACTGACACTTCTATCAAAAACCGCCACAAATTTTTAGGGATTTTTTAAAAACGAATTTGAAATTAAAAAGGTTAGTATGTTAAAAAAGTTGTACTATGGTATTGTAATAAATTAGAATTTTGATTCTTAGATGGTACGTGGATAATTTTATTTTTACTCTAAATTATTATAATATGTTTTTTCTTATTTTATATATTATTTTTAGGGTAATTATTTGGTACACAGTAGTGATTCTTTAACTTTTAAGTGGGTTAAGATTTTGTCATAATATCTTTTTCTTTTTCTTTTTAATTTTTAAATACAACATGAGGTTACATGACATAATTTCAACCTTACTTATGGAGTTAAAAAGTTCCAATCATGGATTAACCAAATAATTATCCTTATTTTTATTATCATTGTTAAAATGTTTTATGTTAGTGTACTAATTATGATGTTATTCTTTTTCCTAGTTTAGAATTTCAAGCCTCAATTCACAAAGTGAGCAACCAATTTATCGACTTAGTCCATTATAATATATCAATTACAATCATTGATGTGTTGTATTTCATAGAAAGATCCTATTAACATCATTGTTTAAGAATGATTTCACTTAAGAAATCAAAAATAAGATCCATATATAGGAAAATCCGAGCTAGAAATATTGTTGAAATATTTGAACTTGCTGTAATATGATAAGGGAAGTGCTCATTTCCTTCACCACTGTGGTAAAATAACAATTTGTCATATTTAGAAGATTGTCAATTTATTGAACCAAATCTTAGGGTTGTGCTAATATCATCAAATGATTCAAGCCCATCAATGGAGATCAATTCAATTGGAAAAACATATCTAGAAGATCGGATTGGATCAAAACTTAAAGACTTACTTGCCAACCATCCATTTTACTTTGGTCATTAATATTATATTGAATTAGGTTATTTTAGTTGATTCTTAGAAGGAATTGTGATTTATCTTCATTAGTTAGCAAGTCTTAAAAGCCTTATATAATTGAGAGACTTGTATAGGTTGATGAACTAATTTTTTTAGAGCACTAATCTGTTCGATGAAGAACATTGTTTTGCAAGAGCATGTTTGTGATTGTAAAACCTTTATGTGGTTGGTTTTACAAGCTAAGTTTTTATAGGGAGAATTTAGTGGTGAGAGATTTAGTTTTTGAAGTACAAGAATGCTTCACTTATAATTAGGATCATTGGTTGTCTTTGTTTCTGGAGTAATCTCACTAAGCTAAGCTCCGCAGACATAAGAAAACCAAACTGTGTGAACAATTTTGTTGTCTCTTGTTTTCATTATGGTTGTTGTAGTTATTGCGGAAGTGCCCACTTCCTTAATCACTTCTACTTATAATTGGTTTATTGTAAACTTAGCAACTATTTTAGGTCAACAATTGGTATCCCACTTAACACAACTAGTGGAAATTCCTAGTATTGATAACTACAAGATATGGAAGGATTATCAACATGTTGTCACCTAATGTTGGAGATTAGTCATTATGTCTATTAGAAGGCATGCATGAAAGTCTACATTAAATCCATTGATGAAAAGGTTTGCCACTCAATCTTATTGGATAGGAGCCTCCTATGATTGACATTGAAATTGGAAGAGTGGCTAAACCCAAATAGAATGGACAACTGAAGAGGAATGACTTGCTAATGCCAACTCTAGAGCATTGTATTCCACTGTCTATAGAGTAGATCTGCAAGAATTCAAGAAAACTGCAAAGTGCATGATTGCCAAAACAACTTAGGATATTCTATAAACTACCCATGAAAGAACTACCACAGTCAATCAATAAAAAATGTAGATACTAACCTCAAGTTTTGGGAGTTTGAAAATGCAAAAATCAGACACCATAAGGGAATTCTACACAAAACTCTACAATTTGTCAAATAAGACATTTGCTCTAGGAGAAGAATATTCCAATACCAAACTAGTTAGAAAGGTGTTGAGATATCTACCTAAGAGATTCTCTATTAAGGTCACTACTAAAGACCTTGAAAGCCTAGAAATTGATGAACTCGTTAGTCTTCTACAAACTTTCAAAATGAACTTTGATGAGGTCAAACATAGCAGGACAAAGAATGAGAGAAGTATAGCTCTCCAAGTGAGAAAGGAAGTGCCAACTTCCCACAACACTATGATTGAAGAACTTTAAGTTCAAATCACATTACTCACATAGAATTTCAACAAGGCTTTTAAGAAGCAATCAAGAGGAATGGAGAAGTTCAAATCCAACACAAATGCACTTAGAAACAAATCCAACGAGGTGATCATTAGAGAAGAATTTGAAAAAAAAAATAAGAATAAAGGTTTTCAGTGCTATAAGTGTCAAGAATATGGTCACATCCAGTCTAAGGGTAGTAACACTTTAAAGAAGAAGAAGTCACTATGTGTGACCCAGAGTGATAAAGATTCATCTAACAACTTAGATTTAGATGAATACTATCTCAACAACTATATGGTTTTTAATCTAGTATAGTCAAAGGATCTGAAGTTGATTTAAATGAAGACTCTGATGGTGGATCTAATGAGGAATTCTTGAAGACTTACAAGATCATGTTTGGTAAATGGGAGCAAGTATAAGATATAAATACCTCACTGTTAAAAGAAAATAGACAATTGAGAGAAGAGAATGGAAGGTTGGTAAAGCAAATCAAAGCTAAAGAATCAATCCTTACTGAAGAGCTTGATAATCTAGTAAAGATCTAGAAGGAGCTTGTTGCAACCAAGCTTCTGCTAGAGAGATTAAATTTCAACAGTAGCAAGCTTGATGAAATTCCGACTATCGGGAGGAGAGGTCCAAGCAAAGGATGGATTGATTGTGTAGACAAGGGAAGTGTTGTTATCAAAAGTCCCATTGTTTTTGTGAAAGCTTCAAATTTTAGAGAATCTAGAAAATGTTTGAAACTTTTGTTGATCAAGAATAACAAGAAGGAAATGACTCCCTATGATGCAATCTATCATTTTTGTGGTGTCCTTAGACATATTAGACCTCGACGTTTCAAAATGCTACATGATATGAGGTAGAGAAGTGCAGTTCCAGCGAAAGTGCCTACTTCTCATAGGACATTGCTTGTAATGAAGCAGAAACATGTTCTTTATTTTGGTACCAATCTAATTCCTAGTATAGTAAAAAGAAAAGTTCAATTTCTATATCTACAATAGAGATGGAGTACTTAGTTATAATAAATTGTTATGCTCAACTCTTGTGGGCGTAACAAATGTTAGAAGGAGATTTGTCTCTGATTGCAGCCATCTATTGCGACAACTCCAACAAAATCAATATTTCCAAAAACTTAGTGTTGCATTCTAGAATCAAGCACATTAATATAAGACATTGTTTCATAAGGGAGTTGATAAAAGGTGGAGCTATTTAATTAAAGCATACTCCTAAAAAAATAATTGGCATGTTTGTTCACTAAGTCTTGATGCGCATCAAAATTCCTATCCTCATGCCATTTTGTATTTTGGAGTATTTTAAAATTCCTGTAATATCTTTTGGAGGGATTATTATTGCATTAATTGAGTTTTACTTTACTTCAACTACTAAAACCCTAAAAGAAAATCCCTCTCTATATATTTTTTTTGTTGAATTCTTACTCAAACCTTCTCAAAGAATTTTTCAAGCCCCTTTACAATTTTAGTAATGGCAAGAGTAAAACAAACTAAGACTCTTCTCCATCTACCTCAATCGAAAGCTCTTAAGTAAAATCTCTCTCATTGTAACCATTAGTGCATAAAACCCAAGTGAAGTGCTCTATGGAATAGGGAACAAGCATTGTTGATATTGTAGTTGTTGAATCATTTGCCATACCACCATCAGTCCCACCTACTCATTTTGACTTACTTGAAGGTATGGGCACAAATCCTCAAGAGCCTTTAGTTGATGACTTTGTTGGTCTTGCTTATTACTCTTCATTTGAAGGAACCGCTACCGAGGATCAAAATCTCGAGGATCAAAATCTCTAAGATATGGGTGAACAAGAGATTTTGTCAATTTACTTAGATTCTTTAATAGAAAAGTTAATTTTTTTATAAGAATATTGAGGAGATTGATTCCTTGATTGAATAAGGATCTCAAGATCAGGTGATAGATAAGATCATTGAGGGTTTGCAACAAAAGAATCCTCAAAGTGAGGAAGCTCCTAAGGTTCAAAAATCCCTGAGGAAGTGTCTCAAAAAAATATTCAAAAAGGTTAGGATGTTGTTGATGAATTTAAGAAGGTTGCTGAAGAACCTGAAGAAAGTGTAACTTTAAAAGTAGATTAGTAGCAACAAAACTAGTGGAAGAAGCTTTTGCTCAAAAGAAGACTGCATATAAACAAAGGCATTAGCCATTCCTAATGAAGATGATGTCCCACTATCTACCTTTGTACCTCAAGTTATAAGAAAAAGGACAAAGAGGCCAAATGTACCCCTTCCTTCCAAAGATCGAAACAAGTGACAAAAACGGATTGGTGCTACGGAATTACCGAAGGACGTTGATTTCACTCCTGAGCCAGAAAAGCAAAGTTCTCATACACTTCTTGCAAGAGAAGAATGGAGATTATGGCACAAAAGGACTTTATTAATGAGAAGGATATCAAGAAGAAAGGATTTAGAAGCACAATATTGATGTGATCTTAGAGTCTCAAAGCCTATTACATTGTTGCCTTTGTAAAGGCTTATGTCAAGAAGGTTGTTCTTGCTTCTGCTATAGATGATAATGCCTTGACGATTCTATTCATTGTTAAATATGTTTAAGGGGAGTTTTATTTCGAGTTCCATTCATTCTTTTGCTTGCGAAAGTTTGTTACAAATTAAAATTGCAAAATAATTACTTTTATGCAATGTGATTTTGGATTGGCCTGGTTCGGATGTCTCATTAGTAATAACATGCTTTAAGATGGTTAATAATAGTGTTTGAACGTGTAACCTAACAATTCTCCCTTGAATTCCTCTTTTCCATGCTGAAAAAAGAAAGCCAAATATATGCACACATGACCATCAAGATTTTTGATGAAACTTTTCAAATCCCATCATTTAATTTATCTTAATTAGAAGTTAAAACAAAACGTCATATGCTACAATTTTCCAGATTGCTAACATACATCATCAAAGAAAAGGCAAAGGAAGCTTTAAAGAGACTAAAAGGGTATATATATATAGTAGATAGGGAAGAGGGTTCGGATTATTGTTTCTTGAAACCTCATATCAGTGTTTTTGCAGAAGAACCAAAAGGGTAGTGGAAAAACGATCCAAATGAGGAAACTTGTTCTGAAGCTCAGACATTAAAGCCAAGTTCTCTTGATGTAGAAGATTAGCTCTCTTCCTTAACTTCTCATTCTCTTCTATAATGCTTCGATTCTCCAAATACAGCTTCAAGTTCATTAGTTCCATGTCTTTCTTCACATCTTCTTCTTCACACCTTTTCCTGCACATATTTTGCATTGTTAAACAAACATATAGATTTTGCATGCATAGATATAAAGTGAAACATATATATAAACCAACCTGGAAAGCCTGTAGATTTGAACTTTACTTTTTTTTGATCTATGCCTTCTCTTTGAAGAAACTAAGATGGGATGAGATGGGCTCCAATTCATGTTGTTACACATCTTTGTATGGTAACTTTTTTTTTCTTTTGTACTGAAGAAACAAGATGAAGAAAATGGATGGTGATGGTGCCATATATATATATAAGCTCCTATAAATATAGTTGGGTTCTTGGGTTGTTTGTGACTAGCTTTTCACCATGTGGTGGGGTATGTAAATGAGAGAAAGGGAGAAAAAAGAGAGAGGGTGGGGAGGATTTTCTCTATTTAGTCCTAATGATGGCAACGAGAGACATGATTGCAACCAATAAATTAAAACACCCCAAAACTAAGTTGATGGAAGGTTCTATGCTTCTCAGTCTATCCCCAGGCCTTGATTCCATAATTATCTTTCTTAATTAAGATAGAACACAAAGTTTAAATTCTCAAATCAAATAGCTTTTCCTATAAACAAGTAATTTTAAGTATTTAAATATGTGCCTAATCCTAGTAATATTGTATTTTTTTTTTAAATTATAATCATATTGGGATGCATCACATTGTATACGTGTGAAATATCTTCCAAATAGACAGAACCCCACAGCATTCTGACATGGCTATACATTCAACTTATAGATTGAGAGAAATTCTTGCATTTCCCATGTGCCCATCAAATAGTGTCCCATGATCTTAATTTTTCTTTGTTTTCCGACTGATTGAACCACCCCTGTTTGAAACAATCATCTTTTACCTAATTGCTGGTATTAATTTATAATCAAATATTTTAATTGAGTTTTTAATAGATTTTTCCATCAGCATGAAGCATATTTACACAAACGTGTACCCTGCTTCATTACCAGTTTATATTGGAACTTACTATTATATGGGGTATGCAGGGCAAAGCTAGGATATTTTGTTATGGGCCGAACTAATTTTTTTTTTAGGTCAAAGCATGAATTTTGTAATAAAATAACCTTAAATTGAATTATAAAAAATTTAAAGGGACTAAAAAATTTAACTCATTTAAATCAAGGGGCCAAAGCTCTAGTTTGCCCCTAGATTTGTCCTTGAGGGTATATGCGGAGGTGAAATAATAATTTTTTTTAGGAGACTGAAATTAAATTGTAATTTTTACGATGAAAAAATATAATTTCATCATTTGAATAGTTTGTATATTTATAATTTTTAAAGGATTAAATCAAATTTTTATATTTTTAGGGGAGGCCAAAGTATAATTTTAACTTTACTAATTTAAAATTTTAAAAAATTTAAAGAGTCTAAATGAAAATTTTTCCATTTTAGGGAGAGCGAGACCTCTGCCAACTCCCTTAGTTTCATCCTGGGTATACAAGTGTTTAAAATATACTCCATATGTTTAATTTATCTCTATATGAATGTCGAATAAACATGTAATGGCCTAATTGACTGATAGATTGACAGAAAAATTTATTGATAAAATTAATATTTTAAAGAATTAATTAGAACAGTTTGAAATATGATATCAATTTATAATTTAACATATAATTTTAAGATGTTTGATGTAATTAACTTAATTGTTATTTTTTTCCTAATTTATTGCCCATAATTCTAAGTGCATAATGTACTCGAGGAGATAAATTAATTGGGGGGATGATAGTTCAAGTAGCACAATTATTAATGGACAGGTGAAACCCCAAATGATATATGTAATAAATTGCCATTGTTATATTTTTCTAGCAAGCTATCTTCACTTCCATAGTTTACTGTTCTTTTATTATTTTTCTGCTTCTAAGGCAAACTTGATTTAAAGTTCTCTCATTGCTAGAAATTGAAGCTGTCAATTTGCCATCATTTTAAACCATAAATCAATTGTTGGTCAGTGAGACATATTAGCTAGCTGGCTAAATAATTACAGCCTTCACTTGCAAAACTCTATCATTAATTTTGCCAATTGCAAGTAGTTTTTTTTTTTCACCTTTAAAAGATGGTGGTTGTGATTAATTAGTAATTAAACTTGGGGTGACAATATGCTGGTTAATTAGGCTAATTACAAGGACCTCTTTCCTCCATGGCATCCCCTTGCCCCTTTTAGGGACCCCATCAGCTTGAGAATTATATGACTATAGTTAAAGGTAATGGGTTTAGAGGTTTGTGGACCATTAGAAGAAAGAAGGTGGCATTGGCATCTTCAAATTCATGCTTTCCCTCTCCCACTTTTTTTTTTTTATCTCTCATGATACTTGTTTTGAACACATATTTCTAAGAGTCAAACCTCATATTGAAGGCCTGAGAAAAGATAACCCCCACCCTTCCTCAAATCCCCCATTCACCTATTAATTTTTCTCAACATTTCATGATAGATGATCATGATATTATGTTTGTATTCATACAATTATCAAATAGGCATAGTACCAATGTATTTATAAAATGAGAAGATGTGATTTTGTGTGTAGCCACCATTTTTTACAATAGTGGATCTCTATATTTAATCCTTTTTCCCCAAAAAGTTAAAAATAATAATTATAATTGATTAATTTTAATTTTAATTTCACCCAATTTGATTTTATTATAAAACAAAATAATTTAATTTAAATTTGAATAAAAAATAAATTAAACATAAAAAGAAACAATCTAAAACAACTAGACTCGAAATAATCTGAACCGGTAATAACCCCACCCAAAAACCTAAGCCTCAAATAAATTCAGTACAACCCAAATTCAAAATGATCCAAATCTGAAATCGATATGAATTGAAATGAACTAAAACTATTAAAATTCGAATTGACTCAATTCAGATTGATTCAACACAAACCTAATCCAACCCACTAATTACACCTAATAAACCATAAGCATATTACAAAATCAAGCTTAAGGGTTCAAAAACCATTCCAACATTTTGAAAAGAAAAATCAATTAAACCGTTAAGTCATTTGACCTATTAATTGTAAATTGACAGGCAATTTTCCATTTTTTGGGGTCTATTTGTACCATGTTGTAAAAACTCTGACGTGGCATTTTATTTTTTACATGAAAATTTTTAAGAAATATTAAAATTTTATAAATTATAATAAATATTATAAAACTAATGAAAAATATTACGAAATTCAAAAAATATTGCAAAATTAGGAAAAAAATTAAATTTATTTAAAATTTAAAAAATTAAAAAGGTAAAATTTAAAAATCATTTATATTTATTTTAAAAATTCAAAAAAAATTATAAAAATGTTTTTAAGAATAAAAAAAATTATAAAATTACAACAGAAATTCTCCTCTTGGTCATCGTCGTCGTCAACTCAATAGCCTCTCTTCCCACGTCAAATTATCGGCAGCATGCACCAACTCTTGAATCGAAGTTAGCCTAGTACTGGTAATGGTGCTTATGGTTTCTTTCCTTCTTCAATTGTCCCCTTTTTCGACTAGCCATGATTTTCCTCATCTTTTTCATAGGTTTTCCTTCGATTTAATGATCAACGAAACCACAACGAAACCACGAAGTTAAGCCAAAGGGGGTTGAATTGGTAGAAATTGGTTTATAGTCTAGGTGTAGATTAAAGATGAATGAATTCGAATTTTGAAATAAAGATTTTATAGTTTTTTAGAAATATTAATTTTAAATTTATTTTATTAGTTTGAACTCTTTTTATACTTTTTAAATAAATTTATAATTTTGAATTTTTAAATTTTAATGATTACTTATAATTTTTAAAGAAAATTTCATGTAAAAATTTTAAAAAATAATAAAAATGTTATGTTAGTATTTTTTTCCACATTACAATACATTAACATGACACGTGACAAAAATAAAAATAATTATTAACAATTAATATTATCGAATGAATTTAATTGATATATTTTTATTTTTGTTAAATAGAAAATAGAAAACTTAACTAATATTTTTAAAAAATTAGTGAAAAGAGTGGTCTGCCATGGTAGACTTTGTGAAGTGCTCATAGTTTTGCTGCTATTTGGCAATTATCACATAAACCGACACTCAAGATTTATGAATGACACCTCAATGATCTTTTGACTTATGCTGCTGCTTTATCATATGGTTGATGAAATTGGATACTAACAACAATATCAATCATATTCTTCACATTTGCCATTGCAACGATTTTGTGAACTGATAATTAATTAAAGACCCACACTATAATCAATGGATCTGAACTGAAATTCTCGTTTGGTGAAAAAGAAAACCCAGTTAGGAGATGGCATCATTAATCTCCTCTTCTTACTTTATGTAGGAGAAATGGATTCAATTTTTTTTTGGTTAAATGAACTTAATTATTTCTGGGCTTCCCTTTTTTTTTTTCTCTTTCTTCATCAACATATTAAATGATGTGTCAAATTAAACTCATGTTATGGGCAATGGAAGATGTTAATTAAAATGAAAATTGAAATACTCTCTCAGTCTGATAGTTAAGGCTGTTGATTCATAAAATTTTTAGGTTGAATTTTTTTAAGTTTGATTCATTTTGATCTCAAATTATTTTAATTTGGGTTCATTTCGAGTTAATATTTTTTAAATTCAAATTTTTTATCATATCAAATGTGAATATATCCGTTCACATTTAAATTTATTTTGTCAATTTTAATGATATCAATAATAAAAATATACTTGTAAATAGTATATTAAGAGAAATATAGTATATTAAGAGAAATAGAAATAATGATTCAATTTTGAACTCTAAAAAAGTAGAGAGGCAAGCGAAGAAGTGAGTACTAGACATACTCATGACCTTCACTTATTTCTTCTTTTACTACAACTACTAAAATTGGTGATGAATTTGAGGCAATATCAGAGATACAATAGTCAACAATAAAATCAATACATATATATATATATATATATATCTCCATTCTTCTAAAATTTCATTTTTTTTTTCTTATTCTTCTTTCTCTTCGAGTACATGCTGCCCTCAAAATTGTACCCTCCATTGTTTTTTAACGTATTTTGCTCGATCCCACACATGAGTCAATCATGGTGGCTGCCTATTTAATCCCACGTCTAAGGGTCCATCTCTCCCCTTCCACTTGATCATCCAAATCTCATCAATTGCTTGTCAAATCCATCCAAAAAAAAAAACACCCAATTTTTTTCTCTCTCTATGCTATTGCACTGCAATCGATTGCTCTCTTTGGTATTGGTGTATGCATATTCATCATCAACATCATCATCTCTCCCATCTATAGATATAGCCAAACCAAAGCATATGATCATATAACATCATAGTCAAGACATCATGGATTTGCCATCTTGATACTTGGGGAAAAAAATTTTGGGGTTGTGTCTTGTTTGTCAACTGGAGTATTATGATACTTTCTTGTGAAAACATTATGCAATATTTTCGTCTTCTTACGCTATGCATTTGTCATAGTTGCTTTCAAATATATCTCAACATATATATTTAAGGTATCTGAATTAGGGATCAAATATGCTTATAATATATGACGAGAATTAATTAAGGATAAAATAAATTGTCTACGTAATCTCCATTATCAGAGCTCTCCTGGTTAAGGGTCAGAAACAATAGAGATTGGCAATTTCCAATGCACAATACTGATGATGTCAAATTATGGGGCTGCTGAAAAACTTAAAAATATTATTGCACACAACTTTTGTAATTGCATTTGTTCCAGTCAAACAAAAAAGGATTGCTATTGCTGTAGATTTCCCGTTCTTTTCAAAAGAGACAAAAGAATGCATGTTTATTAATTGATAATCAACAGCCCAAAAGGTGCAACTCCTATAGATGAAGCAACACGGCAATGGATAACCATTTAAATTAACAAACGACATCTAACGACAAATAGGTGATAGAGTCAATAAAGAGACCGGAAGAAATAGTTTTTGATGACACATACACCTGCCAACCAGGCAATGATCCCTATGAATACCCCAAAACAGCAAAATGGGGATAATGGGACGAAAGGGGATAGAGGTACTAGATTTCCCACAGGAGGTATGAACGCTAGGATCACTGTTACTCTACTAGCCATTTTCTCTCATCTACCATCATTTATATTTTACTGAGAGAAAATCTTGAAGTAAAAGCTGCGACATCCCCCACAGTTCTTCCTTTGTCTTTGAAGGCCTAAAGCCTCCATCAGTGCAACAATCATCTTTAGCCATCCTTCTCAAAGAGACTAAAACATTTGATGTCGTCTATGAGAATCCTAAATAAAAAGCCATGGATTCTTGTAACATCCCTTACTTGACTCGATCCCCAAGTCCGAGCTACAATCTTTGTCGGAACAATTACAAACGTATAACCTTCCAATCAAGGCATAATACATACACACATAATCATATCAAACCATAGTCATGTTGTACGACCTTTCTTAACTCTTATACAAACCTACGTATGCTCTAAAGTAAACTCAAGATCGAACTAGGATCAATTTGAAACATTTCAAAATTTTAAGTCTACGTCGTGACGTAAGAGAGTTCCTCATCACGATGTGACATACTGACTTGTTCTCGTTGTGACGACGGGGTTTCTCTTCGTGTTATGGCCCGAAGTCCAAAGCTCATATCGCGACAACCATCGTCTGACATCGCGACGTGAACTCTATTTTTGGTACATTTTAGGACATTTGGTACCTATCTCTTAGCCATCTTTCAAACTTATGTCGGACAAAAATACGTTTGTGAACAAAATAAGTAAATATAAATAAACACATATTTATATATATAATAAAATATAAATAGAACAAGTTATATTTGATTTGTCAAATATAAAATTTAAAAACAAAACTGTAACAAAAGTTGAAATAAAAAGAAGAATAGAGATTTTACGTAACATTAAGACCTGTGAAACACAGTTTCCATAAGATAGATTCGGCCGCTTCTACGGTATTTAAAGAAATGTTGGCCAAATGTCTCCCAAGATACAACAACACAAATATCAAAGCAGCAGTCTGCAGTAATCAACAAACAAACGTTGTCTTTTTCAAAATATTAGAGTATGGTTTTTAAACCTATAGGGCCCATTTGGCCCGATCAGTCCAAACATTTTGCATTGCCCACATCATGCAGGTGTACCCTAACTCCTTTGGGTTTGGACTTTACACCCCTCTTGCGTGTGAGACAAGGTTCCAAGCTTAATCATCCAATCACCTTTTAAGAGGGTTCCCATATATATACACATAGCTTTCACTTGGTATTTAACCAATGTGGTATCCAAGTTTTTACTTTTCCTCAATAAATATTTCTAAGTAGCTTAAATTTGAGTATCAATTTCTCATTCATCACTCAACCATTTTGAGCATATGATATGCCGTTGTAAAGGTCTCATGGAGTAGAATATGAAACCATAATTATTTGATTCAACTCTCCACCTTTACCTATTGAGAATATGCCTCAAAGTCCCCATAAAAATGCAATTTTTCCAACAACTTACAATTTTGGTGCATATTTACACAACCTTACCTACACAAAAACATACCACAGTACATTCCAAACATTGCATTTAACCATTTTCCAATCAACCAATCCAATATACCACAAATTGACACCAAATCATATCAATTCAACTTATACAAATTCAACCTATTCAACTATACATTTAGCCATTCAATACCATCATTTTACCATACAATTTCATACCCAAATTTGTCATTCAAGTGTCATATATATATAGCTTATCATATTACCAAAATATACACATATTTATATGAACATTAGTCTTCCCAAAATCAAAATTAGCTAAGGTCCAAACCAAAATTATCATTCCCAAGTTAACATATATAACACCTATGTACATGTCACATAATTGAACTTTAGAGCTTTGAAAGACTAGTGATTCAATAACAAGATAGTGTGAGCTTCTCATAGATCCATTCGACATGTTCCACAAGTTAGCAATTTACAAGGAAAACAGGAGGCGACGGAATAAGCATTTCAAATGCTTAGTAAATTCATAGGTGTTAAATAAAAAAACTTACCTTATTAATCTATTAGGTACAACAAGCTACAAGTTCGATATAATCAACTAGACATGGTAAAACATAACATAACAAGGTGAGGTAGAACACATAATCAAACCATGTTATATTTCAAGCATATAACATACCATTATATTACATATTAAGTAACCTATTCAATCTCATTTCATTCATGAATATATAAATCACATACTATATATACCAAAACTTCATATTCAAATAGTTCACTTATAATTTATTTAACATTAAAAACATTTCATGTCATCTCAATTTCTCATTTCATATCATCTATATTACCTAATGAAATTTAGTAAACGAACTCGAATACACAAGTACTAATCATATATGTTGCTCGTCCGAGCTAAATATGTATTTGTGTCAAGTTATCCGTCTGGGCTAAACCTTTATAACGACACATCAAATTACGTGGCCAAGCTAAAATACTTATGTCAAGTTACCCGTCCAGGCTAAACCTGTAACACCCTCTAACCTCAAACCGTTGCCGAAACAGGGTTACGAGGCATTACCGGACATATCAGACAACATACGAATAATTCACAAATAAAATAACATTCATAGTATAATTTAATAACTAAGTCCCTATAATGAACTCTCGAAGTCTAAAACATGTATTAAAAATGAAACGGGACATCGTTCAAGTGCTCCAGAATTTTTTTTTATAAATTTCGACAGCATTTCTGCTTATTTTTACATAAAATCCCGTGCAATTAAAACCGTATTCATCTCAAACATAACCAATTCAACCAATTCAACCAATTCATTTCACATACTCATTTTCTATTCTAAATACCTTCTAATCAAACTCAATCAATATAATATCAACTTAAATTTATTAATGTACTAATTAAATTGAAATGGATAAACTTCTTTCATTGTAATTCTTAGACTTGTAATACTAACATTTTTTTTAACCATTTATATTCAAAACATAATAACATTTATACACATCCTATGCACATGCCACATTACCAAAAGAAAATATACATCGCCAAAAGTTTGCTGAAGTCGGGTCTGGCTTTGGATGCTGATTCAGTACTTGACTTCTACAATCTACGCAAGGAAACAACCGTACGCTGAGTATAGATATACTCAGTGGTATCACTATAATTCAATTTATAATTAAATACATTAAATCACACACATACTTTTACATTACAATTATCATCACTTGATGAACAATTGAACCATTTTATGTTATCATTTGATTATATATATACATACTTATTTCTTTATTTCAATTCTGACTTTTCACATATGCCATATCATTCAAATTTAATTTTATCAGTAAATTTATTTCATTTATCCCTATTAATTTGACTCAGACTCAGCGGATATGGGATTCCAACCAACACACCAGTATGGCACATTATGCCTTAACGGTACACGATGACGAAACAATAATCAAGAATGTAGTAGTAATAAGAATAATAATAAAGATTCAACACACAAAGTGCTGAATCGGTAATCGAATAAGAATAAAGATTCGACACACAAAGTGCCGAATCGGTAACAGTAACGGTAATAGTAACAGTAACAGTAATCGGCACATAAGTGTCTGATCAATAAGTCGGCAAAACCCGTACTCTTCTTTATCCTATGGCATGCCAACTATATTCGACTAGCCCGACTAGTTAATAGGGTATTCAAATCAATTTTCAATACAATTTCCATTTCGATTCAATATTAATTATAATTTATTATTTCGATCAATTTTCACAGTAATACAGTAATTCGTTTCTTCAAAAAATTTACAGTTCAATGCAGTATACGTAACAATATTCAGTAATTTCACAGTTCAATTCAGTATTCAAAATAATATTCAGTATCCCATAATTCAATTCAGTATCAATCTCAATTTTAATACCCAATCACAAATTTTATCAGTTCATTAAATACTTAGCTTAAAATACTTACCACACATACATTTTAAATTAAACACATATTAATTATAAAGCTTGAGTTATAATGATACAAACCAGAATTCTCTTCGGATTTAATCCTCGACGAGCTTTTCTTTTCCTTTTTAGGTCGATGCTTCAGGCTCGATATTAGCTACGAACAATTAAAATAATTCCACAATTATTAGCATAACATAATTTAAATGCTGAAATTTTTATTTAACTTTTACTTTAATTCTAATTTAATCCTAACTAAACTCATATATTTTTCTTATTCAATTCATATCTTTTATTACTCAATTCCCTACCAAACTTACATTTAACTATCAAGTTTTCATCATATTTTCATAATTTTGAATTTCTATCAATTTAGTCCCTATAACATAAAACTTATGACATAGTTTACAATTTAATCCTTTAATTAGTTCCAATCAAAATTTCTATCAAATAAACCCCAATTCCATCATTTGTTCAACATAAACCCTACTAAAAATTCATTAACTTTCAAAATTTCAACTCAAATCCAAGAGTATTTCACTCTAGGATTCCAAAATATTAAAATTAAAAGAAAAGGACTAAAATTAACTTACCAATTAACTTGGAATCCCAAATTCCTATTTTTCCTTTCTTCTTTTCTTTCCCCGATTTCTTCTTTCTATTTCTTCTTTATTATTTTAATTAATATCTTTTAAATATCAACTTATATTTTACATTTGTTTCCATGTTTTTGTTGCACATGTTTGTAACCATCACCATACATGTGTTTTATTCTAATTTATTTAACATTAATAATAATAATAATAATAATAATAATAATAATAATAATAAATAATATCTTTTACTTATAATTTAAGTAAATTATTTATTAATTTACATTTGTATTCATTTTCATTATTACACTTGTATTTAATTATCTCCTTACACTTGTCACTCCTATGGTTTATTTTCTAATTTAGTCCCTTGTCTTTTCTCTACTTTATAATTAAACTTTTATACTCTATTCAATTTAATCCTTTTACTAATTACTCTAAATTAAACTAAATTCACTTAATCAAATTTTAATTACACATACCATTAAACTCATTATTATTCCTAAAAATTATTTTTAAACCCGGTTCACTACGTCGAAGGCTCAATAATATACTTTTCTGGTGCCCACTGATTTTGGGTCGTTACAAAACCTTTAAAACGACATCAGGTTACTCGTCAGAGCTAAACTTGTGTCACATGTATCTTCGAATCCTCAACAATCATCGATAATCAATCTATATCCGTGTTTACAAGACCTAAACTAAGTTCACCAGGGCAATTTCAACATAAAAGTTCATATACATTTCTTTACAATTTAGTACAAATCTCACATTTTGTATCAAATCACAAACAATCCAAATTTCAATTAAAGATGCATATATTCATAATTTTAAATACACAAAAATTTAAACACAAACACACCATATGAACTTACCTGGTCAATTCATCAAACAAGTTGAATTTACAAGGACTAATCAATAATTTTGCCTTTTTCTCAATTATCCTCGATTTGGTTCAATTGCCAATCTATATGATAATTCAATTCAATTTATCAATTCCAAATAGTTTATAATATTCTATTTTATGCATGGATCAAATGCCCTTAAATTTTGCATTTATTCAATTTAGTCCTTAAAATCAAATTTTCCATAACTTTTAAATTTGAGCTTCAATTTCAAAATCGATCTCAAATAAATCATTTTAGGACTCTCTATCATCAATAATTATAGAAATTTCACATCAGTTTCGAAATCTATGCACTTAGCCTTCATGTTCAAAACTAACATTTTTTATTTTACAAACTAGTCAGTTTTCATTTCTAAGTAGAGGTGTGCATGGGCTGGGACAGGAAAGGTTCGAGCCAGGCCCAACTAAAAATTTAGGCCCGTTTGCTAGGCCGGGCCAAAATGGGCCTAAAATTTTACCCAAGCCCAATTCAATAAAATGTTAAAACCAGGTCTGACTGCCCACCATATTAATCTTTATATTATTTTTATATAATTTTAATATATATATAAACTATCAAAATACTAAAACATCAAAATAAATATTTCTCAACATATTGAAAATAAATTTTAAAAATATGTATACTTAAATAACACTAAAATAGATGTAACTTAACAAGCAAATGCTTCTAAAATAATAACAAAATTAACAAATGTGTTTAAAATGATAAAAAAATTAACAATAAAATAAATTTTATACAATATCCAAACAATAACAACAAAATAGTAGCAATATAATAGTAAAATAGTAGCAAAATAGGGAGAAAACAATAAGAAAATAATATTAAAAAATAGATTTTTTGTCATGTAGTGAATTCGGGCTTGGCTTGGCTAGGCCGGGCTCGGGCAAAAAATGCCTTACTCGAGGCCCGACCCGTTTTTTAAACGGGCCTAATTTTTTTTGTTCAACCCATTTTTTTGAGCCTATATTTTTGCCCAAACCCTCCCAAATTTCGGGCGGGCATTCGGGCCGGGCCGGGCCGGGCCGGGTGGCCCAGCCCATGCACACCTCTACTTCTAAGCTTAAAATCTAACAATTTAATATCAATTTCTTTAAACATTCATCAATGAAAATTTTTAAAAACTTTAACAGTTTTACAAATTGGTATATGAGTTAACTAAATCAACAAGATGAATACCATCAATACAAGAGAAGACGTACGCACCATTAAAGCAACAACCATCAACAAAATCATTGGTGCAAATTTGGCAAAGTCTATAACCACATACATCACCAATTCTAAATCTCTTCTCGTATTTTTCTTTCCTTTTTCTATTTTTTAAAATTATATTTTTTACCTTCCTTCTATCTTTCACATCCTTCCTTTCTCTTTCCTATTTCTTTTTCTTTCTTTTTTTGGTATAAACACATGTGTTATTATCCATTTACGGTCTGAGTTTAGTCCTACCCAGACTAAAGGTGATATTCAGGTAAAGTCCCCCATAATAGTAACAACTTTAAGATTTGAACTTAATCCAAATTCTTAGAAAAGAAGTCTACTTCTTTTTTTTCCAATCACCCTTAACAATAGCTCTCTCACATGGCTTAAACCTTAAGACTTGCACCTTCAACTTCCCTAATCTATTATCTCTACCATCAAATTGACTTGGAATTTTGTTGGGGTGCCCTCCTTTATAAAAGAAAATTGTTCTCTATTTTATGGTCAAAGTGTGGCTTGTGGGAGAGGGATTAGCAAAGATATATTTTGATGTTGGGTATTGAAAGAAGATACAGTAATTGACGGGTAATGCTAGATAGTGACGATGATGCTTTATGGGAAGGCTGATGGCAAGGTACAAGGGCATGGGTTGGTGCAAGTAGGGTGGCCAAGGCAGGTTAGGATAACGAGTTTGGGTTTTAAAGCCGAGCTTCACGTTTGGATCTCACGAAACAAAAAATGAAAAATTAAGCATAACCTAAACAAAAATTACTTACAATAAAGACGCATACGCCAGCCAACCACACAATGGTCCCATGGATTCTCGAAACAACAATGATGGGAATGATAGGATGCAAAGGGATAAAGGTACGAGATTTCTCGTAGGCGTACGAGCCCTAGAATCACTGTTACTTTGGTAAGTCATTTTCTTTAATCTATCCATCTTTCTTCGTCCCATCCTCCTTAGAGAGACTTAAAATAATTATAACTAGAACTATTTGATAATATAAATTAAATAGGATTTAATTGGTTAAAAGTTAGAGATTTAATCTTTATATTTAAAAATTAAATAATCATCGAGATATAATTATTAAATAAACGTACTTTTTTTAATAATCTCATTATAAGTTCTAATCATATATGTTCTTTTTTATACAAGACCTAGAACTACCCAAAGTCTCTATACAATTTATAAATAGGAAAATAATGTGCTTCAATATACATTCGAACTCATATTCTCTTGTATTGACAACAATGTCCATGCCAATCAAATTAAGAATCAATCGGCTCATATAAACGCACTTTAATTAGCTAAATTGATACCATTTGATTTGTAATACTGAACTTTAGAATTTTATTATTCCATACATCGATTATTTTTCATACAAGATAAATATTTTACTTCCATATCAAGATTAAAGGATGTTACAATTTTATATTTCCAACAATATAAGGGCCGTTCATATAAAATTGGATGCTGTGATGTGGGCTTAAACATTAGGATTTCATAGATTGGCTGGCCTTACCGAATAACAGTCCAACCAAATAAAAATGCATCATTAGACAATTAAATATATATAACTATTTTGTTGTTGTATTATTTAATAGTAGCTATATAATTTCATTAGTAAAAATAATTCATTACAGTGTTATTTCATGTGACATGTGTAATCTAAATTGTTGAATATAATTAAAGTATATTAATTATTTTGATAATTATAATAGTTTTATTTTTTATATAAAATTTAGAATTATTTATAAATTTTCCTTAACGTTTAAATGTGAGTTGATTTTGAGCAGATTCTAAAGGAAGTAAATTATGCCGCTCACTCGTTGGTTGGAATGATGAAGCATTTCCTGATTGGCATTCAAATTTTCCATACAACTCCCCCTTTGATCCTTCACCAAATAAAGATGAATAGCATGTTTGTGTTTTCAATTCCTGATGCAATCTGTTAGTTAAATAATCTATTTTCTTATTACAAAAAGGAAAAGAGATAAACGTACTTTAGCGTGCTCGAACTTACGTTCTTCTATCTTAACAACAATATCAAATACCAATTAAGCTACTAATAGAGTGAAATTCGAATGAAAATAATAATGAAATTCAATTTTTTTTATTTATCTTTTAGCTACTAATGGAGTGAAATTAGATAAAGGTTGAATGTTCGTATATCTATTTAATAGAAGCAAGTTTTATATTTATATTATTAAAATGGGTGCAATTCAATAATTTAAATCATAAAAATTTTAATACCATAGATTGAAAAGTGAAAATTGATTTAATAAAATATTTATTTTATGTATTCAAAATTTAATTATAAAAATAAAACTATTTTAATATTAATGTAGTAATATGATAAGTAATAAAAAATTTATTCTAATTAATTTTAAAAAGATTAGCAAATTTTGACTAAATTAATATTACCTATCATATTACCTATCACATAAATTTTAATTTAATTGTGAATTTATTAAAATCCTATTATTTTTATAAAGTAATCAATACTATTTTAAGGGTAATGTTATTAGACTAGTTTAAAACCATAAGAGTGGTTGGTCTAAAGTATCCATCAATCTAAGAAAGTAACCACAAATGCATAAACAGACAAAAAATTAACATCCAAAAATAAATACTTTTCTCCATTACCTATAATAATTGTTGAGAAATTGTTTTGAAAAGTGAAGTAAATAATGTTATTTTTAAATATGTTTCAAAATGTTTGTAGCTTTCACTATCTAATGTTGTTATCCTAAATTGGCAATAGAAATATTGGGGATTGACCCGTATAAATAATGAATAAGAAAAGTAGAGAAGATCGAACACAAATATTGTACGTGAAAAACTCTCGAAGAGGGAAAAAACTATGGGTAAATGAGGTATTGCCTTTTCATTAAATGAGTAAACAAACAAGAGTACAATATAGAGAAAATAAACCTAAAAGTACTAAAGGTGTAATCCCAAAAACAAACTCTCACCAAAAACTCGTCCGCGACTACATTTTGTCGCTCCCAAAAGAAAAACCCTTGTTGATTGGCACGTCAAAATAGAGATACAATGGTCCCTTTAAATAGGCTTAGATTAGAGTTCTAATCATACTAAAATATTCCAAAAATAATCAAAGTCCAACTGGGAGAAGAAGTCCTGCTTGAAGTCTTAAAACATGGCTATATAACTTGGAGAAATTGTCCTGACGTCGTGACGTCCCATACATGTTAGTCACGACATCACTACTACACTCGTTTGGGGTTTCATCGTGATATCGCTTGTCTTCACGTCTTGACATCACCTTTATTTTACCTCTTCTTCGGTAAATCATGGAACATCTTCCTAAGTACCTACAAAACGTCTGATAAATTCGAGGCACACCCTACAAATCTCCACCTTGATTAGTATTTATCACGTCTCCTTTTCCATGCGTCGTCATGGGCCAAACTCGAATTTTGAAGAATGTCAGTCAAGTCTAAACCGCGCTCGAACTTGGAAATTGAAAGACTATTAGTCTTTAAATCAAAGTTGTATAATGCAACAAGGACCAGAAATACCTGAATAAGAGAAAAAGCATCAACTCTTTCCACTTGACTATAACCTTCTGCGACCAACCTTGCCTTAAACACTCTACGAACCATTTGTATCCTAAAGACCAAAAGGGGATTAGATTATTCTCTAAATCAGACACATGTCCGACAACTGACACAACTCCACCTTCAACCGAATTATGTGGAGAGTAATGAATCATCACCCTTGTTCTCGGCCTTATTAGCTACCTCTGTAACTGCTAGAAATTGAAATTTAAGATCTTGTCAAACTTCTCGATGTCCAAATTCGTTGTTGTGTCACTGAATGAGTCGATCTACGAAAGCTGAACCATAACTCTTATACCAATTTGTTAGGGATTGACCTATATAAACAACGAACAAGAAAAGTAAAAAAGATCAAACACAAATATTTTATGAGGAAAACCCTCAAAGAGGCAAAAAATAGAAGCAAAGGAGGTATCGACTTTTCACTAAATGAGTAAACAAACGAGAGTACAATATGAGAAAAATAAACCTAAAAGTACTAAACGTAAACCCCCAAACCCCAAAAACAAAGTTCTAACTCAGAAACAAAATTCTCTCCATAGTTACCATGAAACTCTCACCAAAAACTCATCTACGACTACATCTTGTCGCACAAAAAAAAGCCCTTGTTGATTGACACGTCAAAACAAGGATACGATAGGCCCTTTAAATAGGCTTAGATTAGAGTTCTAATCATACTAAAATATCCCTAAAATAAACAAAGTCCAACTGAGAGAAGAATTTCTACTTGAAGCTTTAAAATGCGGCTACATAACTTGGGTAAATTGTGTGATGTCCCATGCATGCTCGTCATGACGTCTCCGCCACATTCGTATAGGGTTTTGTCGCGTCGTCACGACGCCGCTTGTATTCACGTTGTCGAACGTCTTCCTAAGTACCTAAGTAAACATCTGATAAGTGCGGGGCACACCCAACAAAAAACATAAAAACATTATTTTTAGACATGATGCTTTAAAGAAACACTTTGGAATGATATTCAAATTCATTAATTTTATGATGTATAAAATTTAGTAACTTAAATTAGAATAAATATAAAAATAATTTATTGTAGCTTATTATTTATATTTTGATATATAAAATATAATTTTTAAATATTTTTAAGCAATTAATATTTTTTTGTAAAATTTAATTTAAATATAAAATTATATTTTAAATATTGAAATATGACAATTAGTTGATGTGGGTTTTTTATTGGTCCTGTAACAAAGTTAGCCCTCAATATTCACAAAATATGTCATTTTATTTCTAATTCTAAAAGATTAAATAAATTTGGCCCTAAATATTTACAAAATCTATCAATTTATTCTTAACTCTAAAAATTTAAAAATATATTTAAAAAAATTATTTTTAGCGTATTATAACCAATCACTAACTAGTGATGGCAACGGGCTTTTATTTTTATTTTTATTTTTATTTTTGTAAAATTGTGATTAATTAATTATTTTTAAATGAAAGGTTTTGACACAATTTCTTATTAGATTTGCTTAATGATTTATCTTTGGAGTTGTGTGCTCTCAGTATATTTGCACACATGTAGTGATTACAACACAAAAGAAAAAGAATGAACAAATATTTCTTTAATAAATTATTAAATTAAGAAGATAGAAAACGGAGGAAATAACCTTATATGGGTGAAAAGAGACTAGTATAGTGACGATAGAATGAGACTAGTCGTGATAAATTTTAGGGACTTTTAATTTAATTGATATTAAATATGTATAGAGGGTAATTTCTTAAATATCTCAAGGTGGGGTGGGCAGTTTCATTCTAAACCCGTCCCCGACTCAATCCGACTATTTTTAAAAATTAACCAGCCTCACCACGCCCCAACCCCCAACTCCAATAAAAAAAACCCAACCCTATTGGGTCAAATTAGCTCATAACTCGTCAGATTCAATGTATTTTTCCAACCATACAGTTGCCCATGTGAGATATTAAAATAAGGAACCAAAAAGTATCCTCTTTCAAGTCACTTGCAGAAGAACTCTAAAAAGTTGAGATAAAACACAAACAAAAATAAAGATCCAAAAGAAAATAAAGACATTAAGAACGTTAGTTGTTCATGTAGTAATGCAGTCAATTATTTCAGATAAGTTTTAAATCAATTGGTTTGGTCCAGTGTGAAGGCTAAATTATAGTAAAAAAAATTGTTGCAAGTGACTTAAAAGATGATGCTCTTTTACTTATTTCAATATCTCATATGGGTTATGCATGAGCTATAAAGAGCTAAAAATGATATTTTTAAAATTTTTAGAGTTAGGACTAAATTGATAGATCTTGCAAATATTAAGGGCCAAATTTATTAATTTTTAGAATTATAACTAAAATGAAAAATTCTGTAAACATTGAAGGCTAATTTGCTGAATTTTTTTATATTTAGGATCAAATTGATAGAATGTATAAATATTAGAGGGTTAATTTTGTTACTAGACCAATAAAAAAGACCCACATCAACTGACTAAAATATTTAATTTTGTAAAATATAGTGACTAAATTGAAAAAATTAATAGTTAGGTGATCATAATCGAAAAATATAATGACATATAATTGACAAACTTTGGCAAAAACAACCAACGACAATAATGAGTGGACTAAAATTTTGAACTTTTAAAATATTGAGACCAAATCTCAAATTCTATACAAGTACAAGGATTAACATCAAAATTTAACTATTATTTAATCATCCTTAATTGCATCGGAAGGAGACGTGTCAATGAAGTGACTGCAAAAGAGAGCAGCATAGCCTCCTTTTTTCCAGAAGCAACTTTAATTATTATTAATTAATTAAAATTAACAACTTTCTAAAATCCCTTAAACACCCTTCCCCAAAAATCAGTTCCCTCATTACTTACCGTCCGATAGTAATCTTTATCATCAAAGATTAAATCCAACAGCTCATATTCTCTCACTCCCATAAAAATACAATGTACCCTTACCACACGTACATAAAACCATGTGTACCGTCGAAACAAAACCAACCCCAACCTCCCTTCTCCCCCACCAAATAAAGCAAAAAAAAAAAAAAAAAACCAGAGAGTCTCCGTTTAGAGTTGGGTTTTTTAATATTTGTTTCACTTTTTCAGTTTCGTCCTTGTTTCTCCCATCCTTTCGGTTTCTCTCCGCCTCCCCAAAAAAAACGAAATTCAGGGAATTAAATTCCCTATAAAATCGTTTCTCGTAAAATTCCTTTTCGTTTTTAATCAAACCCGATTTCCTGGTTTCTTTTTCTTCATCGATCGTCGCCGGCGTAAAAACAAGGTATGTTTAGGGTTTTAATTTGATTTTTTTTTGGCATTTTTTAAGTTTTTTAATATTATTGGATTGTAATTATTGGTTGTGGTTTGAATTTTTTTTTCCGATGGACGGCTGCGATAAAATAAGGATTTTTATCTAGATTCTTCGTTTAGGTTTTTGAAAGACGAGATTACCCTTTCGTTTAGGCTACGTAATTTATTAACATGACGACAATGCCCTTACTAGGTCGGTATCGACAGCTATAAAGGAGCATGTTGGTAGAGGGTATATTCGTTAATATAATAAATGTTAGGAATTGGAAAATATTAAAATAATCAAAAGCTATATATTTTGATTGATATACGCGTTTGGGGATAATTTAGCTTTTGACCCTTTCTAAAAGAATCCATCAACAAAAAAATCCTTAATTTTGTTCATCTTTGATTGTAGAAAAATCAAAAGCAAAAAGCTTGCCGAATTAGAAAAAGAAATCATGGGTTCTGAACAGAATGAAGGAACAAGCTTTCCACCATCGGAGCCAAAGCTTTGTGCCAACGGTTGTGGGTTTTTCGGGACGGCGGCGAATATGAATTTATGTTCAAAGTGTTACCGGGACCTCCGTGTTGGGGAGGAGCAAGCGGCGAAGGCGAAAGCTGTTATGGAGAAATCTCTCAGTATCAAAACGAAGCATGAACCTGTCGTTGTGGAGACTTTTAAGCCTCATGTGGGTTCTTCGTCTACATCGATTGAGCAACAACAACCGGCTGTTGTTGCCGTTAATCAACAACCGGAACCAAAGGCTGCGAACAGGTGTTTTATTTGTAGGAAAAAGGTTGGGTTAACTGGGTTTAAGTGCAGGTGCGAGAATACATTCTGTGGGGAGCATCGGTACCCAGAAAAACACGAGTGTTCATTTGATTTCAAGGGTGTTGGACGTAATGCCATTGCTAAGGCAAATCCCGTTGTTAAAGCTGATAAGGTGGAGAGGTTCTGAAAGGTGGGGGAGTTGTTTGTTGGATGAATGTGTTTCTTCCCTTTTCTTACTTCCTATCTCGGGGTTATCGAGAGATCAGTTAGATTTAGGGTCAATGGAAATATTGTGGGGTGATTTACTGATTTATGTTGTTGCTGGTGTTTTTGTTGGGGTTGTGGGATATGATTTGGGAGGGGGAGGGGGATGTTTTAAGGGTGAATGCAAAATGGATCAATGAATGTTTTTAGTTTTCATTTTTACTTCGATTGTATCTGCCTTTGATCTTTCATTATATCCATGTTTATTAGATGTAATGTATGTTATGCCATCTAGTTTATCTGCAATTGTCATGTGCATATGACATTATGGTATTAGAATCATAGGGTTCAAAATCGATGGCCAAGGTCTCAGGAAGCAGTTAGAACACAACTGGCGTACTGGGAAACTGTGCCTAATGTCATAGCTTGTTCATGCTGGAAAGAGATCGTGCAAGTTGGTCAAGATGGATCGATCTTGTCACTTAGCCAATCAATTTCTTGTTGGTTTTGAACAAGTGGTAGATGTTTGGATTTTAATTTGGAGGATAAGAAAGAGTTTTTAAGAAAAAAGAAAGTTAAAAATTGGGAACAGAATCAAATTAAATCTTTTATTATTAAAAAGTTAAAATTGGGAACAGAATCAAATTAAATCTTTTATTATTAAATAGGCCTATTTAATTTACAAATATCAGTCTAATTTTTAAATATTTTAAAAGATGCTGAAGTTAATTTGAATTGTATGGATAAAAAATAATAAAGTTCGAATTTTTAGAACAAGTTTTGAATTTGAGACTTAGATGTAAGAGATTTAATTGTAAGGGTAAATTATAAAATAGTTATTTTTGTTTGTTTTAGATGACATTTTAGTCACTTATATTTGAAATATTATATTTTAGTCATTTATATTATTATTTTGTTATAAAGTGGTTATTCTCCTATTAAGTTTCATTACCTAGTTAATTGTGCTCTTATGTAACCGTTTAAGTTGACATTTAAAATCTATTTAGATTGTCACGTAGGACTGTTGTTAGGGAGTAAACGGAGTTTAACGGTAGAGTAACCATTTCGTAATAAAATGACAATAACGCAAGTGACTAAAATGTAATCTGAGACAAACAAAAATGACTATTTTTGTAGTTTATCCTAATTATAAATAGAGGCTTTCAATAACTTCATTTCTATCATTGGACATTGAGAGGGTTTACTCTAAAGCTTTGTTGAGTTTTCTTCCTTTATTGCTTGATTTGTTTTAATAGCTTTTTAATTTTGGAGAATCTTTAAAGATGCTTAATTTTGAGTGATGAACCTGATTTAGACAATTTGAAGTGAATTCAATTTAGCTAAAACCAATCAGTTTGCTTAGTTAAAGTCCAAATATGTGACACCTGCATACACACCTTTTCTTAATAGTGTTGAGGAATTTTCATCCTGTCATATTGTGCTTAAATATGCCATCTAACACAATATGAAAAAGAATGTGCACTCTATTATTGATTCTTTATTAGAATTAAATCAAGCTAGTTATTCATTAGGAGTTTATTCTCTAACAGTGTCTTGTTGCAGTGTTACATTTTCTTGTTCTGTTTTTGATACATTTTCTTCAACCTCAAGCTTGTCAAGATCAAATGAATCTTGGGGCAACATAATTTCTTCTTTAGATTCTTGGTGGTCCTCTTCAACTTCTTGTTCTTGATCTTGACATTCTATAATTGTTTGAGCTTCTTCCCAATCTTTCTTCTTCAACTTCAGCTTCATCCTTTACCGAAGCAGATTCAGTCTCTATTTCATCTTCAACTCCATCAGCTATTGGGATTTATTGTTCCTCAATTGCTTCACAAGAAACAAATATTTCACTAACTTCACTAACCTCTTGATGTTCAATTTCTTATTTTTCTACTTCCACAACATCCTCTTGAACCACTTCTTCTTTTGGCAATGGACTTTCCAGGAACTTATTCCAATCCTTACTACATCCTTATTTCTTCTTTGTCTCTTTGGTTAGCCATGCAAAAGACCTGCAAGCCAAAAACCAGTTAAAATCAACCCCAAATGCCTCCTAATGCTTCACAAAACAATCTCGCATAATTTCTCGGGCAACTTTAACTGGATTACTGTCCGGTTTCACTCATGGGTGTCGCTTCCATACTTTGCAATAAAGGCTCTTCCCCGTAATGAATTTTTTTTTTTTTTGAAAGTACAACCATATTCAAAGAGTATAAAGGCCTAAAGCTGAGTGTTGGGGATCAACTGGCATGAAGAAAGAAATAGAAACAGTAGAGAAATCAAATACAAATTTTACATGAAAAGCTCCTCCGAATATGATAAACACCATAGACAAAAAGAGACTTTGGCTTTTCACTAAATAAGCAAACAAACCAGAATATAATATAAAGAAAATAAATTTAAATGTATTAAACGTACAAACCCAAACTTCGAAAACAAAGTTCTAACTTGGAAACAAAATTTTCTCCATAATTGCCACGAAAATTTTCACCAAAACTCATTTACGACTATATCTTGTTACCCCGAAAAGAAAAGTCATGTAGTACTACATCTTTAATTGCCTCTTAATTAGTCTCTCTAAATATGAATACAATGGTTCCTTTAAATAGGCTAAGATTAAATATCTAATCGTACTAAAATATTTCTACTGGGAAAAGATAACAGAGTTTAACTAGAAGAAAAAACCTGATTTATGCGGGGAACACGTCGCCACGTCACAACGTCCCCATTCGCGTCGTCATGACATTTGCAGAATGTCAACCAAGCTCTAACCGTTCTCAAACTTAGAAACCGAAAGACTACTAGTCTTCAAATCAAGGTTGTATAATACAACCAGGGCTAGTGATACACAAACGGGCGTGTGCTTCACAACATAAGAGAAAACATCGAGGAAATAAATCCCTTCACTTAACTATTACCCTTTGCGGCCAACCTTACTTTAAACACTCTGTTTTATCTGAAACTGCTACAATTTGAAATCTATGATTTCATCGAACTTCTCGATATCAGAATTCATTGTTTTCATCCCTAAACGGGTCGATTGCGAAATTTGAACCAAGTTCTAATACCAACTTTTTGGGGATTGACCCATATAAATAAAAAAAGAGAAAAATAGAAAATAATAAACATACAAATTTTACGTGAAAAACTCCTCCGAAGAGGATAAAAACCACGAACAAAGGAAGCTTCGGCTTTCCATTAAATGAGTAAACAAATGAGAGTACAATATGGAGAAAATAAACCTAAATTTACTAAATGTACATTACCCGAAACATCAAAGACAAAACCCTAACTCTCATAAAATTCTTTCAAAAGAGGTTCAAAATTCTCTCTATAGTTACTATGAAAACTCTCTCCAAAACTCGTTCGCGACTATATCTTGTCACCAAAAAAAAAAAAAGCCTTATAGTAGTACATCTTTAATTACCTCTTAATTGACCTCAGAGTTTAACTGGAAGAAAGAACCCGACTTATGTGGGGAACACGTCCCCATTCACATCGTCATGACGCCATCTGTCATCGCAACGTTGGGAAGTTTCTTATTGTGGCGTTGCCATCTATTCAATCGAAAATATGCAGCACACCCCACACTAAGAAAATAAAATAAAAAGTACAATGGCTAAAATAGCCTAGCCCAACTTGAGAGGAGACAAACCCTAGTTCGACTACTTTCCATTTGTTGTCGTAAGCTGCAATGGGATGATGAGAGAAAACAAGAACCACAATCCCAAGTTGTTGTACTCACGACCTACAAGCCTGTTATCAAGGAGAAGTCAAGATCGAAGGGTCCAAAAGGTTTGCCATTTACATCGTGGAGCATGTCGAGGCCATCGACCGCCATAAATCTCGAGTTTTTGAGAGGAGACAAACCCTAGTTTGACCACTTTCCATTTGTTGTCATAAACTGCAGTGGGATGATGAGAGAAAACGAGAACCACAATCCCAAGTTGTTGTACTCACAACCTACAAGCCTGTTATCAAGGAGAACTCAAGACCGAAGGGTCCAAAAGGGCTTCCATTTACATCGTAGAGCATGTCGGGACCACCGACCGCCGTAAATCTCGAGTTTTCAAGAAGGCATCAACATCCAAATCATAGAGATTTAGATCAGCTTGATCAACACCACCATGCACGAGCCTTCGAGGCTAAAGGTCAACGGTGCTCCACCCTGTGTAGCATCCTTGCCTAAATGAACAAAAACGAGGTTGAGAAGGCTTCCCAGCAAGCAAAATAAGGTAATGTCCTAGATAAAAGTCGTGGAAAGACTACATGAAAGTCGAGGGTCTCTACATCTTTTCGACAGTTGAAAGCTGAGTGGAAGTTGGGGAGACCAGGTTATTTTGTCGAAAAAGAAGAAAAGGAAAAGAAGATGATAGGAAGGAAGATGGGAAAAGAGAGTAAAGGGAAAAAAGAAGGGAGAGAGAGGGGAAAAATGAGAGGATGGCCAACAATCTGCCATAAGGTTGTTGACAATGGCTAAAGGATCGCAAAGTTGGTTCATAGGGATTACCAAATGTGAGAGAAAATTATACTTTGTTGATTACTTTTTTTTCATTTGGATCCCAAAACGAATTTTTATTACTAGCATACCTCCAGCGTTACTTCTCTAGTAGAAGTAGGGTTTTAACTACAGTGTCTGTAATGCCCAAACCTCCATCTTTCTTGCTTAAACATACATTCCTCTAATTAACTAAATTCATTTTTTTCTTATTATCTAGTCCTCCCTAAAAGTGTGTCTGGTATGAACTTATTGGGTGTACTTGTCGAAGCAAGCTATGGTGACAAACAAAAAAAAAAAGGAAAGAACACTAACAAATTTTTATGTAGTTTGGTGTAAACCTACGTCTATTGGTTTACTGGGCCTTCACAAGAGATAAATCCATTGCTAAATCACAGTACAAATAATGATTTAAGCTTAACTAATTACTCAATTGTTGATTGTTGTAGCCTCACTCGAACATTCAATATGAACTCTATCACTCTACAAACTAACCATTCTTACTCAAGCCTTTAAACACTTTTTATAAGAAGAAAATAACAATAGAATTGCATTAAGCAAAAGATATCCTATAAAGTAGATTTGATCTCTCAAATTTGTGCTCTTCATGAAAAATCGTAGTCTTTACTTATAAATCCTGCGCCTCTAGCTAAACTTAACAAGATAATCTTCCAAATCTTCAAAATAGTAATAGGATAATTTTTATTCATGGATGATCATATACCAAATAATAATAGTAAAAGGACTCTCTATAATTTAGATTATCATTACAGATATAATTCATGCATTTATTTAACTAAAATTCAAAATAAAATTCAAAATAAATAAATAAAAAGATAATACAAGCCAAAATTCTCAATCCAATTTCATATGATTGATAATACCACACAAGTTGTTGTAATTATTGTTGTTTAACAAGTAGTACAACACCAAATTTGGAGTAACACTCCCCACAAGAACCATCTTCTAATTTTGTCAATGGCAGCCACAACACTTTTCGAGCCTTGAATGCCGATATATAGTACAATGATAAGGCGGATAATAAGAGAGCCAAGCTCTAGTTTTTTAGGCTTAAGACCAATATAGCCATAGCTAAAGTGGTAAGTTTGTTAAAGTGGTAAGTCTTATGTCAGCATCTTTTATTTCCAAGTTGTAATGTTATAAAGAAAATTTTAAAGATTCAAAAAACCCTCTTTAAATTGAAAATAATATCAATTTTTTTCATTTAATTAATCCTTCAAACTGAAAAATATATTAAATAATATGTTTAATTAAAAGAGATGAACTTAAATTTTAACCGCAGTAATGATGTATCCGTTAATAATCATTGATTTAACTAATTTTAATAATGTGATGGTTGGAATAATGCTGATGTGGTACTATTTTACTATAATAAAAATATACAATTTAATTCTTCCTCCTTCCCCCAAAAGAATTTTTTGGTTTCATAGGGTTGTAGGAACTTGGAGGCAAGAGTTAGCTTAGGTGATATTGAAACTTAAGGAAAGTCTTACTTGTTACTATACTTAAACTTGCTTGGAGTGCATATTTATATGTGATATGGAGATAGAGGAACAAGAGGAATTTCGGTGCATCTTTCTTGACTGAAGATTCTATTTTGGTGCATATTAAAGAGATTGTGCGAGCTCATTTAGAAGGAAGACCAATCAATAGAACTCACCATGTTAATTCTTCACTTTATGCTTCTTGGGGCATCATTGGTTAATTGTTTATATAACCTAAAGTATAGTTATTATACAATATTTTTTGTTCTTTTGTAGCGCAGTTTAACTGTTTTCTAGATTAAGGGTCCGTTTGTTTTACAAAAAATATTTTCTATAGTTTCCTGTGTTTGTTTCACAGAAAATAGCTTGGTCAACGGAAAATGACTTGTAGGTCAAAGTAAAATAAGTCATTTTTCCTGTAAAATGACTTACCCTCTTGAAAAGCGTAAGTCATTTTCCGAAAAAAGCTTATCTATAAATAATTTTATTTTATATAAAATTAACTTAAATCAAGCTTAATATTATTATATTGATAATAAATTTTATTTTTATTTTTAAAATATTTAAAATATTATATTTTTAATATTATTAAACATAAATATTTAATTATTTATATTTAGTCATATAATAAATTATTAATATAATAAATATAATTTATTATTTTAATAAATTATTTAATATTTCAATTTTATTTTAATAATAAATTTTAAAATAATAATTCTAAATAATATTATTCACATATTATTGAAAATATTTAATATTAATATTTTAATAATAAATATTTAGTACAATTATAAATATATTAATAATAAATGTTTTATAGTATAAAAGGTTAAAATATGTCATAAGTCTATGTACACTTCACAGATTTGTAATTTAGCATTTGTTCTTTTATTTTCAAGAATTTAGTCCTTTACTTTTCAAAGTTGAAAATCAAGTCCAATTGTTGACATCGTTAATTTTTTTGTCAATTCGTTGATGTCACATTTTAAATAAAATATTCACTTAGTAGTCATGTAATTAAAAATAACGTTGTAATGAATCTAAATTTAACATAATATTTTAATATATGCAAAATAATGTAAAATATTAAATTATAATTAAAAATAAATTCAATTAAACAATGAAAAATAAGAAAATCTCAAATGTGTGTTTGTTTAATTGAAAACAACTTTTATAAAATATTTTAAAGAAATCTACTAAACAACAGAAAATATTTTACATAGATTCATCCAAACACCAGAAAATATTAGTTTTTCCAGAAAAGTAAATCATTTTTCAAAAATAATTTTCTAGAAGTCATTTTGAGTGAAACAAATGGAGCCTAATGAATTTCGTTTTTTATCAAAAACAAAAAAAAAAATTACAAACTCTCGTAAGATTTATTTTCTATTTTTCTTAAATCCTAAGAAATTTTCTACATCTTAAGAATTTCTACGTTATTAAATAAACTCGACCATTAAACAATCTTGGGCATATAAGTTACAATAGAAAACCCATTTCAATGAAAAGAATCCGGTAGATGATAGAGTGGATAAGTCTTAACTAAGCTTAGCCTTTTAAGACAACAAAAGCCAGCTGTGGCCTGTGGGGAGTCTAAGACAAAGAGAGTTGCAGTGCAGAGAATCTGAACTGGATTTTAGCTAATTGAATCTTTCGAAACAGCTGCCCAATCCGCAGTTCTCTGAATCCAAAAGCAAAATAGACAGGTAGGGAGAGAGTACTTAAATTTAAAGCCCCTACATTGTCATGGTCATTGCCTTTTCTATGCAAGTATTTCGTGGTATTACCTCGAAAAGGAGCTTTGTTCAGAGCAGTGCACGTGTATAACCAGTACCACAAATATTTTCATGTCTCCCTCATATCTTTTAAAAACAACCCAATTCTCCTCTTCTCAAAGAAACATACATTTGTATTAGTTAACGACTATATAAACAATCAAGATTTAAATGAACACAACAATGTAATGTCTGATATAGCAGCTTTGGTTCAATGTGTAATAAAGTATTTAAGCTGTTTTAACTTTCCATTCAAAGATAATAAAATGAAATGCAGTAATAGAAAAGAGAAGTATTAAAGTAAAAAAAAAAAAAACGAAACCTAAAATGATTGCTTCTTGAAAACCCAAATTTCCTAGCTAGCTACAAATTCAGTGCTGGAAACTGTTAGCTAAAATGGAGGACGACCAGAAGGCCAAAATGCTTCATTTGGTAATTGAATAGGGTTGAGAAGATTAGGTGCTAATCCGTGAAAAAGAGGCACATTTGACTCGGCTAATGCTTGTTGTTCTTGTTGCTGTAGTTGCCCTCCACCTGCTGTTGGTGATCCAATTGCACCCCCTTGCATTGGAAGCTGTGGCTCTTCTTCTTCTAATGGGAGCCGCTCATAAGCGGCGTTACTAAAAGAAGCTGCCATGATTACAACGGGGCCTGAACATGTAAGTGTACCTACAACACTGCCACCTACAACTTGCCCTTGTCCACCAGCCAAATATATGGTTAATCCCGTAGCTGCAGGCGGCGCTGGTGGTGGCAAGAATGATCCTGCTAATGATAATATCTCGAATCGACCATGTAAAGACACAACTGCACCTGCTGAAGCTGGTTGTCTAAGGGTTACATTTGTTACAGTCCCGGTTCCACTCATTATACAAACCCCTCGTTGGCGTCTTCTTGCAAATGTTGCAACGCTTTCAACAATGTCACAACCATCACCTATTTCCATAACATGAGTACGGAGAGCATTGGCACTGTCTCGGGTTACGATGATTGGTGGTTTAGGCTTGTTCTTGGAACCAGCAGGTCTGCCTCTTGGTCTTCTATTGATCTCTCCTTCACCGGTGCCTTGTAAACTAAGGTCTTTCCCTTCGTTATTTCCACCGCTGCTACTGTTGTTGTTGTTATCGTCTCGATCCCGTTTCTTTAAACCACTGCTGCTTCCACTTTGCTCGTCTTCAGAATTTTGGTGATGAAATTGATGTTCTTGTTGTTGTTGATGCTGATGCTGATGCTGATGCTGATGCTGCTGGTGGTGATGGTGAAGATTGAAATCTCTAAAATTAAATGGAGGTGGAAGTGAAAGACCATGTGATGTAACTGGATCCATCGCTTGAATTTTGCACTCGTTCTACAATCTCTTCCTTTAATTCCCTAAACCAGAACCCATAAGCTGAATTGATTTGGGGTTTCACCAGCTGAATTTACCATATAGAGCCTGAGATAAAACTGGGGTTGGAAGAGGTTAGGGTTTGATATACCAAGAGAAAGGAATAGATGGGGATTGGGATTGGGATTGGTTTTTGACAAAGCCTTTGTGTTTAAGGGGTACCTTATGGGCGGTGGAGTAAGGTCCCCACTTCTTCTCTGATCTTAATTTGTCTGCTCCAGCAGCACCCCACGTTCTTTCTCTTTCTTTTCTTAATGTTCAATATAATAATACTATGGTGTCTACTTTAACTCACCATAAATACCCCCCTTATTACACAGTCCTTATCTACAATGAATTCTTTTTCATCAACCCTTTCATTATGTATATCAAAGCTTCAAGCATATCCAAGTGGCATCTGCTATAAGTATATATATAAACAAATACATAGGACCATATACCATCCCCCTATTGCTGGAGTCTATTCTTATCTCAAACGTAAGAAGTTTGAACAATTCTAACACGTTCAACCCATTGTAGATAAAATATATATATATATAAACAAGTTTTATTTTGATGAAGGGTTATGAAAACGATGACTACATTAATTAACATGTTAATGTTCGTATGTTAGCGGAAAGCAGGTGGGAAAGTGAAGGTTTGACCGCATAATCCAGAGTGTTTGGGGGCGTGAGAGTTGGTGAAAAAAGACGCGTGGGAGGCGCTGACAGAGAAAGCACGAGGCAAAGGGCAAACTGGCATCGCATTGCATTGAATTGCAGTGCAGTGCAGGGAGCAGTTTTAGGCAGCAGGAGAGGCGTTGGTAATATAGTGTTGTTGGATTGATTGCTAGGGTAGCTAACAGCTAGATTCAAGGAATAAAAACAAGGACAGCAAGCCTTAGTTTCAACTTTCAATCACCTTCCTAACCATTTTCTCGCTGATCAAGAAGACGCTTATCTCGCTTGAGTTGCAATGGGGACGAAATCCTATGTATCAAAAGATGCTCTTTGTCGGCTTTTTATCTCTTTCCTCATGCATGCAGATGGAGGCCTTAATTTTATTTTATTTTTTTAAATTATAGAATCATTATTATTCATTTTATGGTTTATAAAATTTAATATTTTTGGATTTGTCCCTCAATCTATATTATTTTCAAAATTCTAACTTGGGTTATTTCCTTCAAAATATAATGTCTTTTCCTAATGCAACAAAGATCTTCATTTTAATTTATAACTTTTGCTCAACACCCTTTATTAAATTTTTATAAGCTTCCTTAAATTATCCTTAAATTCTTAATTAAACTCGTGCTGTAGCATCAATGATATCGATTGAGCTATTAATTACTATAATCTTGATATGTCTTTCCTGCACATTAAATAAAATCTAACTTCGATAAATTATTAATAGTTTTTTTTAATTTAATAAAAATAAATGAATTGAATTTTCTATAAATCAACTAAATTTTGGTTAATTCTATAAATCAACAATTGAATTGATTTTAGTTCAGGTTAATCTTGGGAGTCAAATTAAAATTAGACATGTAAAAATATTTTTAGGAGAGTTCTCCTTATATTTTTAGGAGAGCTATAATATATATACAAAGGGAGAAATTGTAAAAATCTTACACCTAAGGGGACCTACTTATATTTTTTAGAAGGTCATAGTGTATTTACAAAGAACTAAATTGAAAAAAAAAAATAAACTCTGGGGGCCATGGCCCCCTAGCCTCTACTTGGCTCTGCCGTTGACCTCTAGTACCCCATCTGCAGCCTGTGTGATTTGCATAAATTAACTATGTCATTAATTAATTTAAAGTATTATTATGGAATTGCATTTTTTTTGCTAGAAGAAATTACAAACAATTAACCTAAATCAAAAGGGTTGTTTGTAAACAAATACAACCCATCCTCCTTATTAAAGTCTATTTTAGCCAATTTATCAGATTCTATATTTTATTCTTTTGGGATGTATTCGATTACCTAGTCCTCTACATTCTTCAGGAAATGATAGATCCGCTTGACAAGCATCGACCTCGAATGCGTTGAGACCTAATCTTAGATAGCTTCAATAGCTTCCAAACTATCTATTTGAATCAACACTTTATTATCTTGCTACTCTTACACAAGTATCAGACCATCCAAGATATCCCATAGTTTAGCCTTAAGAATTGAGCATTTTTCCAATTGATGATTAAAGGCCCATAATCCAACCCCACGGTTGTCTCTCAAGATTCCCCTGCGACAGCATAACCTAAATCTATTTTAACTGAACCATCCGTTCTTAATTGCATAGAGTCACTAACTAAAATACATAATACTGGAACTATAAAATTTGACCTAATATTTTTATTACAAGAATAGGAATGTCAGGGCTTGAAGTATAATTTCTAATTAGTAAAATAAAATTTGATACTATCCTAAATAAATAATTTATCAATCTTAAGAAAATAAAAATAAAAAGAAACTTATTAAGGTATTTATGAGAAGAGTGTCCAATAATAAGATTTTTTATTTTTATTCTATGTAAAATAAGAAACACAAGTCTATTATTTCACCCTTACCATGAAGATGTTATGATTTAAAAAAAAATATTGGGTTCTGTAATTGTTTTTTTAATAATATTATTTTCAATGTTTAAATTTGTATTTTCTTTTTAGTAGTGCAATATGCCTTATCACTAAACTAAATTATTAGAGGTTTTATTCTTTTGTAAAATGAATTTAATTTGGTTAAAACATGTCATAAGTCATTGTACTCTTTAAAAATTTAGAATTTAATCTATGTACTTTTATTTTCAGGAATTTAGTCCATTTACTTTTCAAATTTTTATAATTCAAGTATAACTATTAAGATTGTTACTTTTTTTGTTAAATTCATGTTAATTACAACATCATTTTTAATTACATGACTACTAAGTGATGTTTTTTAAATGTCACACCAACAAATTTAACAAAGAAAATAACAATATTAACAATTAGTCCTGAATTTTAAAATATGAAAAATAGATAACAAAATCTCTGTAAATGAAAATATACAGAGATTAAAGTCCAAATCTTAAAATTATAGAGGAACCTATGGAATATTTTAACCTTTTTAATTTCTTTTGTATTTGTGGGAAACTCAATCTTGTCGAAATTCATGTCATAGTTCAATACATAATTTATTAACTTAGATGTCTTGCAACCATATATATATATATATATATAACCTTGCACATTCCTATTCTAAGGATTAGTATATATTATGACAAAGATTCAATGTGTATTACTAAACTCTATTTAATGTTAGTAGCCAAAAGAGTAATAGCAATAATGAGTTGAAAGTGTAGATTTTGGATGAACAAATTAAATATTCTATCTTAGACGCAATTTGAGAATACCGACAGAGGATAATTAAGCAAATTTGTAAAGTTAGTCTCCTTTATATATACTAACCATACACCAACTCAACAACTCAATTAGGAAAAAACTGAAAACTATTGTAGTTCATATGTATACGTACAACTTTAATTTTATTTTAATGGTATACATTAAAATAAATATATACATATGTTAATTTTCATATTTGATTAATATAAGTGTTTGTATATGCAATATATCAACATAAAATGATGTTAATTCGATAATGTTGTTAGTGGTTTATAAAATCGAATCAAATTAAAATTTCATATATAAAATCACACAAAATCAAAGTTCATGTATGACATTACATATTAAATCAAAGTTTATGTATAATTTTGATATTTTTATCCATAAATATAATCCCTTAATCAACTAAGTTGATATCAAGCTGAAATGAAATTCTAGTTGATACCAAGTTGAGGGTTCATACCTCGACATCCACTTCCTTGATACAATTGATTAAATAAATAATTAAATGTCTTTTAAAATTAGGCATAATGACTTATCTGGTATTCCAACTTTATATATATATATAAAGAGTCATCTTAGTCTTTCACTTAATTTTTACTTATTTTAGTCCTAAAATTTGTATTATTTGTCAAATTACCCTCAAAATATTAACTTTGCTAATGTGACATCCACATGTATGCTACGTTTACAATTAATTAATTGTTTAAAAATCAAAAATATTTTTTATAATTTTAATAATTTAAATAGTTATTAAAATTACTTTTTATAAAATTGAAAAACCAAATAAGTTATTACACCTAAAAATTAATATCGACAAAGTGAAGAGGACCATGCTTGATTAAATGTTGCAATTGCACTTTTAATCTCACTTAAAATTAACAATACAATTTAACTCATTTTAGCTCTGTTTGAATAAAAAGAAATTAGATTTTGATGTCCTCCAAAATATTAATTATTGAATTTAACCAATTTCACATAAAAATCACTCTACATCTTTAAATATTATTTTAACCCTTAATACAAAATTCCTTACATCATCGTTACATGCAAAGAAGTCTTTCTAAACAAATTGAGAAGATGATAACTTAGAAAATATCACAACTTTGAATGCTAACAGGTGACTCATACATACCATATTTTAAATCCCTTATCTTAATCAACTTCATATAATAATAATAATATTCCATTAAACAAATCAACCAATCACAATCTTGTACTTCTTTATTATTAAGGAAGAAAAAGTTAAACGAAAGATAAGGAAGAAAAAAAATAAATTAAACATGTGAAGTGCAACTCCATTGCCTGGAATCAGCTGTCATAATATAATGTTATATATATATATATATATATGTAGATGCCATGGTTTATCCTTTTTTTCTCGTAGCTCTTACCAGTTCAACACCACTTAGCTTTCACATGTCAACAGAACTCAAACTAAAGATTAGATGTTTAATAAAGGACAAATCAAGGCTGCCCACTTCATCTAACATTTATCAGAAATCCCGGATTGAATGTTAATTTACATCTCATTATAATTTTTTCAAATTTATGAGTTGAAGTATATAATTAATGAGGGTTCGAGAAATTAAAGATAGGGGTAATATAATTTTTAGTCTTTGAATTTTGTAATTAGGTTCAGTTTGGTATTTATTTTTTTTTTGTTTGGTGTGACTCTTAAATTTAATAATTAAGTTTATTTTGATTCCTAAACTTGAAAAATAGAAAAGTTTGATGATGTGGTACTTTGAAATTATGCCACATCATCATTTGAAAATTAAAAAAATATATAAATTTTTAGGTGATGTTGTGGTACAATCTAAGAGTGCCACATTCAGTGTTTAAATAAATGAACTGGTACTTGAATAAGTTAGACTACCAATTTCTGATTCAACTAGTTCAATCAGTCCGACTATTGTACCAAGAATAATTAAATAATTAATTAAAAATTCATATATCTTTTTAAAATTAAAGTTGTTCAACTGTCAATTTTGTTCCAATTTTCGATTGTTATTAATTTCAAGCAATTTCTGACCCAATCAGTTCAATCTCTTTATTTGAACCATTATATCGATGAGTTCTTAGTCCGTCCAATATGGTACTATTCTAGTAACACTGGTCACATCATCAAATCTTGATAGAATTCAGGTTTAGGGACCAAACTAAAACTAGTTGTCAGCTTCAAGTACCAAAGTGGACCAATAAAAAGTACAAATATCAAAATGGACCTCATTACCAAGTTTAAGGGGCAAAAAAATTTTATATTATCCTTTAAAGATATTGTAAGCGATATTTAATTACATTAATTTCTTTGATGTTTAATTATAGACTAGCGAAAAAAGACTATTGACAAAGTAGTACCTTTTTAGTTACAATCTCAAAATCATAGAATTTAGTTCTAATTAAAAGTTGCTTAATGCACACTTTAGTTCTTGAAGTATTGTATTTCTCAATTTGGTCATTATTTTTTATTTATTTTAATACTTAATGTTATCAGATGCTTACAATTTAGTCCCTAATGATATCAGATATTCTTTGTTCAATCCTTTAGACGTCAAAAAAAACTAGCCAACCAATCATATGTTGTCACATGTTATATTAAGACATCACTATGATATCATTCAAAAAACCTTAAAAATATAAATATTTGTAAAACGTATTTAAAAATTAAAAAATAATTACAATTTATAAATTTACAAAAAATAAAAAATGCTAATATTTACTATTTTTAAATAATATTAGAAATTTCAATGTTTTTAAAATTTTATAAATCACATTTATTAAAACTTGGACATGAGATCATTAGCTCTTGGAAAGATATCACTTACAATAGTTGTTTTATAATGTAATCAATCGAATTTGATAATTGGTGGATTTTTAGGTGATAAATATGAATAAGTTTTTTTCAAATTATTAAAATAATGAAAATGTGATTTTAATTTAAAAATCATTTAAAAATAAATAAAATGATGGAAATAATAATAATAAATAACATTATTTTCATTATTTAAATAATTAAAAACATATCCAAAATTTATCACTTAAATATTTAAAAAATTAAATTTCTATATTTTAAAAAAATAGTTAACTTTTTATATTTTTATATTATTTTTTAATTTTGTAATTTTATTTTTCCTTTTTCAATAATTTTTTAGTTTTTTTTCCATTTTTAAAGATTATTTTTAAGATTTTTCAATGATGATGTCACTCATAATGTGACACATCTAAACATATGATTGGTTGAATATCTCAACCCTTAATTGTTAATGTCCAAAGGGTTAATCTAGAAACTCTAATAATGTTAGGGATTGAAGTGAATAAAAAAATTTAAAAATTAAAATAGAAAGAAGCGATATATTTTAGGGACTAAAATGTGAATTAAAAATTAAAAGTTTGACAATTGTTAAGGTAATGTAAAATAACTTGGAAAAAGAGCTTTATAAAGTTTGAAGTTAAAAGCTAAAATAAAAGAAACATTGCTAAAAGATTTGGTCAGGTAAAATATGAAAAGAAATTTTATGTATTCATGGTGGTATTATAAATGGTTTTCTTTAGCGTTTTGGAAATATAAATTATATCCATAGATAGATTAGCTTAGAAGACTATGACCCTAAAAGATATAGTAGTAATATTTTAAGTATAAATCAATCAACAAAGAAAAATGATATATTTAATAATATATATGAGGATAATGTAACATCATATAAATCATCATCATCATCATCATTTACATTGTGAATGGAGGTTTAAACATAAGGGTGAGCTTGGGGCCTTTTAGAATTTAAAAGAAAAAAATAGATTAAGATTTGGATTAAATTGAACTTAATATAAATATAAATTATATTAATATTGTACAATAGTTCAATCTAAATCTTAAGCTTCTATTTACGTGAGCACTTTTAAATTAGGATGTCGTGAATTAACTTTTTGAAGCATTTACAAATTTAAAACTAGTTTGGCATAAAAATTTATGCTGGTTTTTATATTAGTAAATAATTATAGCAAACTTAATAGTGAAATATATCACTAATAAACATAAAATAAAATACAATAATCATACGGATCCTATTAAGCGAAACACTTGATTTTTTACGTGAAAAACCCATTTAAAGCAAAAGGTAAAAACCACGGAAGTCTACTCAAAAGCTTCACTATACTCCAAGGTTTTGTTACAAGATTACAATACAAAGCCACAATAAAAAGCATACAACTCTAACATGACTATCAACAAATAATCTCAAGCAAACTAAAGAGAAAAGTTGAGAATATCACCCAAATATGTAACATTGAAAATGAAAAACCTAAAACTACAAAATCCGTATGAAAAATCCAACCTTGCACAATCGAAATCGTGGAGCCTACTAGCCATTGTCCAAAAATCAGCTCAGACAGACATCAGATAAACCCCCGATCGAGAGTTGATCAACACTGCATTGGTGAACCAAAGCTGTCTTTTATATATTATAGCTCTTTAATGTTGAAAAGGAGAACAATTCACTCCGACTCAAGCCCTATCAGCATCTCCCTTCACATCCAAAGAGAATTCAGAAATTTCATGAGTGGATACTGGATAATTCATGGAACATAAGCAGTACTGGTTTTAACAAAAGGTTAAAACATGAAAATCTCATTGTCCTTAAATTAGAAGCAATAAAATAGCAGAAAAAAAGGGATGAACAAAGCAATATATGAGACTTGTAGTTCCAAACTAAATGAATGTTTTATGGAGTTATGGTACCAATTCCCAGCTTTGTGATATCACAGACATGCAGAATTTTCATATTCTGAATTTTCAGGAATGAAATGAGGCTCATTTGCAATGTGATTCAATTTAGAGTTGTACACTGCAAATGACTATACATAGAAAGGGACTTACCATATCCACAAAATCTTTATCAAATAAAAACATAAAAGCCAGTTTGTAAATTGCAAAGATAATCATAGAAAACATTCAGTGCTTCAATAGACTAAAAAAGCAGCCTACAAATAGTTTCATAGAATGAAATGATTCCTTGGTGAGATACTTTAACATGTATGTTGGCATTGATTTGATACAACTTTAACTATTAAATGATCAAGTTTCTGCCATCAGTTTTAAATACTGTCTACATATTTTGGAGTAGAGAAGAATTGGCCAATTTGTCAAAAGAAATGCTTACTTATCTATCCATAATTTTGTTCGCAAACAGAGTCTTCAAAGTATCCATGCCCAAACTAAATCCTGCAAAATTATGCCAAAAAGAGACCAAAAGAAAATTAAAAGAAAGTTTTGTAAGAGACTAAACCAAATAGAAAGGGAATACTAATTATAAGAAGGATTGAGAGAGAAATGGTACATTTTGTATCAGAAGCCTAAAGAAGCGGAGTTGTGGTTTAAGATATTGAACTTACCTCCGACCATTAATAGTTATTTTTGCAATGTGGGAAATCTTGCACCATTCAGGGCCACTCTCCCTCTCACATCTTGTCTCTAATTGCGGACAGTTTTCAATGTCAATCCTTACTAATTTGGAGAGGCTTCGCATAACATCTACAGAAGGAAGGTACATGAGCTTCTTGCATGAACGGATCCACAGATGCAATAGAGAAGAGAGATTTCCCAACCACTCTGGCAAGGCTTCTATTCCTTGAAACTCTTCTATCGTCAATTGTTCAAGGGCAGTGAGGAATTGAAGTTGGGGGGGAAGGCTCTTTAGCTTTTGCCAACCAATCAACTTTAAAACTCGAAGGGAGGCACTGAGATATTGAATGGAACTGAGACATGCGAATTCATGCAGCTCTTCTGAGAAACCGCCAATGGCTAATTTTCCCAAGCAATTAAACCTACCAGGGCTGTCATCTGGTATCCATATCAGATCAGACAAATTTGTTGGGTCGCAACATATTTGGTAGCAGACAACTCCATCCTTCGCCTACTCTGTTAATTGTTAATTCTGTGAAAGCAGAGAGTCCATCTAAACTTGGAATGGGCTTCAAATTAGGGCAATCACTTATCATCACTTCTTTAAGGGATGGTAGTGGTGCTTTTAGTGGAAATATCTCCAATCTGTCACAGGAAACAACTTTTAATCTTTGAAGAGCGCAGAATCCTCCCAAATTTGGAACATAAGTTAAATTATGACAAAAGGAGAGCTCTAATTCTTTGAGACAAGTGGAGGTATTCAACCCGTCTCCTATCTTGCTTAAATTTTCACAATGAATAATAATAAGCTTTTCAAGAGATGAACAACTTCCTAATATTGGAACAACATTTAATTTGTCGCATCTAAGAACCGATAGATTTAGAAGAGAGGAAAACCCTTCCAAATTTGGAATCGAGCTTAAATTAGGACAACTATCTAACTCCAATTCTTTGAGACAAGTGGATGTTGTCAACCCATCTCCTATCTTGCTTAATTTTTCACACGCCAAAATGCAAAGCTTTTTAAGAGATGAACACTGTCCCATTAGTGGAACACTTCTTAAAGAAGCACAATGAAAAATATGAAGCTCCTCTAAACAAGGAAACATTGTCGTATTTGTTGTTTCCATTGTTGTCCATTCTTCTAGACTTCCCATTCCCACTAATGTCAATTTTTTCAATGCAGGAAATACTCTGATCACCTCATTCTTACTATCACTACTTTCATTGCAATAAAATTCGTTAGCCATGCATTTCACGTTTCTCAGATTTTCCAACTTAAGAAGTTGGAGATTGCGCAATTGGTCCAAAGGTGGTAGACTTTCACAGTTGGTGCAATTGATAAGTTCCAACTCCATCAAATTGTTGAGCAACAATAAACCAGTATTAGAATCACCTACTGGTTTGAACATCCATGAGGGGAAGCTTTCGCCTCGATAATTTCGAACAATTAAGCTCTGCAAATTTGAGTGGGGTTGGAGGCCTTCTATCACTTCCTTACAGTTATTACTCCAGCTAAAATCAAATATCACCTTGCATAATTTTTCTTTGCGGTGCAGATATGCTCCATGAGCCTCTTGTTTGTCTCTAACATGTCGAAGGTCGCGTATCCTTAATTCTCCACGGAGTTCGTTTAAAGATCCTAGCTCCTTAACTCGATGTCCCTTTTCTGAACCCACAAAAAATATGGGCAATGTTTGCAGACAAGTTAGGTTTCCAATTAAGACCGGTTGAATAGGTTTTCTATCAAAATACAAGTGCTTCAAGCTTATCAAGTTTCTCAATCCATCCGGAATTGTGAGTCTCCGTAAACCCAAAAGCCTCAATGTTTGCAGATTGTAAAGTTTGGTTGTAGACTTGGGTAATTCTACGATAGAAGTCTTTGAGATGTCTAAATACCTCAGGTGCTTCAATTCTCCAAGGGAAGTTGGCAACTCGAGAATATTAGAACCGACAAACTTTAGGACTCTCAAACTTGTGAAGGTTATTGATAGTTTTTTTATCACATCAATCTCTGAAAACAGCGACTGTAATTTTGGAGCAGTCATTGTCAACATTCTTGGCAATAATTCCCCATCACATCCAACATTGAGATGACGAATATGAGAAAACTCATTTAGCGTAGAAGTGGAATATTCTTGGAAAATCAAAGTATCAAACTTTGACACAGACAAAGCTAAATCATGCACCATGTCGTGCATCTTGAATGTGAGAATATTCCCGCATGTATCTTTCTCAACATCTTGAAATAAGGAAATTGATAACAATTCATTCAAGTATTTGTTACCAGTATCCATCATTTCCATAGAGCTACCAAGAAATCCTTCGGCCATCCATAGTTGGATCAGTTGCTCTTTTTCAAAGCAATAATCTTTAGGAAACATGGCACAATACGCAAAACACTTCTTCAAAGATGGAGAAGACAAATGATCGAAACTTAATTGTAACACACTTTCTATTGAACCCCATACATCACTGTTTTGAATTTTCAACCAAGTGCCTTGACTCATTTCAATGTTGCACATTATCCCTGCAATAACTTTAGCCACCAATGGCACACCTTGACACAGTTTAGCAATTTCCATTCCAATTAACTCTAATTCGTGAGACACTAGACAGCCTCTCGATGCACGTTCTTTAATTATGGACCAACATTCTTCATCTTTTAATCTTCCTGGTTGATGCCTTCGATTCGGAAGTGCTTGCATTGCTGATGCTACTACTTCGCTGCGCGTTGTAACAATAACTCTATTGCCCTCATTTTGATTAACTCCAATCAGACAATCCTTCAGTTCCTTCCATTTCGCAACATCCCACACATCATCAAGTACAAGAAGATACCTGATCTGATCCTTTTCTCCTTTGGCTCGTTCAATCTTCTCCTTGAGTTTCTTAATCATTGCATTCATATTTTGAGGAATTGAGATCTGATCGTCAGTAAAATGCTCTAACATCTCTTTTAAAATCCTCTTGACATCAAAATGATCAGAAACACACACCCAGAATTTGACATCAAAATGCCTTTTCACATTCAAATCATCATACACCAGCTTTGCTAAAGTAGTTTTGCCAAGACCTGCCATGCCTACTATTGGCACAACAGACACAATCTGTTCATCTTTGGGATTGACTAACAGGTCAACTACTTTTGAAACATCATGTTTCCTTCCGACAATGTTTGAGTCATCGGGATAGGAGATTGTCTCCACCTTTGGTCCTCCATATGCAGGAACTGGAGTTATACGATCTATAGCTCTCTGTTGAAGACCAAATTGATCGGCCAAGTTGTTAAGGTCATCCAGTGATTTAAGGATGTCCTTAATTTTATTAGCCATCTTGAGACGAAATAAAATGGAATTGTTAGAAGAAGGGAAGTCGAGTACCTTCCTCCAAATTTGGTTCCGAAGCTCCACTTTCCTTCGGAGAATTTCATAAGCAAACTCATCAAGCACATCATTGGCCTCGTAAGCAACATCTTTGAGCCTCTTCAACCAACGTTTCACTGCTTTCTCCTTTGTTTGACTTTCCATTGCATCTTGCAAGAAATCTTCGATCATTTCTAGTGAGTCACGCAATCTTTTCAGCTCCTTCTGGAAACCCCAGGCAAGGCTGGTTTGTTCAGCAGCAATTGAAATCAGTTTAGACACCAGTTCTTCAAGGACAGCACCCAAAAGAGCTTCTGCCATCTTTGCTTCTGCAATCTGGAAGGTTTGAAAGAAAATCCCACACAAAACAAAGAAGATAAGAACAAATTTGTAAGTTTGGAAATTAAACAACGATTATAGCATGTGTAAAGGATGATACTAAGTATTGGAAATCAAATGGACTAATGAAACGAAGATGAGTTGCTTTTGGTAAAGGTCAATTGAATTGCGTCTTTTTTTATGAAATATATGAAAAAGCAGGTAGGCAAGTGGGGTAGGCAAAAACAGCGTGCATTAATTTATGACTAGTTCAATTATTTTGGCATCGGATCCTTTTTTATTTTTTAATCAAATATTATGGCTCCTATTCCAAGCAATATATAAAAATTATGCTGCCACTATATAATCCAAGGCCGCTACAGAGAATCTAAATGTCTATAAAATGTGAAATGAACTGTAAAAATCAATAAAAATGTAGTTACCTCCCCTAGAAAGCTTCAAGCCGATGAAGAAACTTGGAAATAAAGACAGATTTCTGGAATGTGAGACATCTTGCACCAACAGCAAGAGGGTCTGCTTGGCTCATCTTTCATTTCATCCCCATAACTGTGAATTTTGATCTTAATTAAATTGATAAAACATATCATTTATATTTGTTTTACGATCTATATTTGAAGTTTATATATAATTTTAATAATTAAATATTATTATTAAAAAAAGTTTATAACCTAATACATTATTTACGAAATTAAATATGTCATAAATTTATATACTCTTTTACAAATTTAGAATTTAATTTTATATTTTTATTATTAAGAATTAGTCTTTTAATTTTTAATTTTTAAAATTTAAATTAATTTTTACAATGTTAATTTTTTTTAAATTTGTTGGTGTGACATGTTAAATTAAAATAAATGATTAGTTGGTTGCCATGTAAGTATGAAAATTACGTTGCAATGAACTTAAATTTAATGAAATAATTTTAAAAATATTAACTGTTGGACATAAAGTTTAAAACTTGAAATGTAAAGAAACTAAATTCTTAAAAATAAAAATATAAAGATTAAATTCTAAATTTACGAAGAATATCACATATTTTAATGTAATCAATATTGAGAAAATTAGGTGCATATGCCATTTCGAAAGAAAAATTAGGAGATTAGGCTACTTTTTTTTTTTAATTTAAGGAAATAAGCCGTTGTTCTAATATGTGGCTACCTTATAGGCATAAGTTGTTGTTCGAAATTTACCTTGCACAAAATTTTTATTTTAAAAAATAAAAAAATTAAATATGAACCGTTGGATCCCCAATAATCAGAAAATTTTAACAGTTGATTTTCTAATAATTGGACCACTGGCTAAAAATTGAAAAATAAAATAAAATCCAGCGGCTCCCAGACCCTACACTTATAATTTTTTTTTTCATTCAATTTTATCCATCCATCTTTTCTCTCAATTTCAAACTATTTTTCTCTTAGTTTTCTATCATAATATTTCAATTTTCTCTCAAAATTTTCTTCTCTCAATTTTCTATCTTAAGGGTTTATAATTTCTTGATTTTATTCGTTTTCATTATCTCAAATATTTCAAGTAAAATAATATTTATTTTTAAATTTGCTCATTTTTTGTTATCTCAATTTTCTATCTTAAGGGCATAATGATTTATCTAGTCCTCCAACTTTATTTTTTTTAAAAAAAGAGTCATCTTAGCCTTTCACTTAATTTTTACTTGTTTTAGCTCTAAAACTTGTATTGTTTGTCCAATCACCTCAAAACGGATGGAAAAGTTAGTATTTGTTAACTTTACTTACATGACATTCACACGTACATGCCATGTTTACAATTAATTAATTCTTTAAAAATCAAAATATTTTTATAATTTTATACTCTTTAATAATTTTAATAATTTTAATAAATAATTAAAATTACTTTTTATAAAATTAAAAACCAAATAAACTATTACACCCAAAAATTAATATCGACCAATGGGACAAAGTGAAGAGGACCATGCTTGATTAAATGTTGCAATTTCACTTTTAATCTCACTTAAAATTAACAATACAATTTAACTCATTTTAGCTTTGTTTGAATGGAAAAAGAAATTAGATTTTGATGTCCTCCAAAATATTAATTATTCAATTTAACTAATTTCACTTAAAATGTCACTCTACATCTTTAAATATTATTTTAACCCTTAATACATAATTCCTTACATCATCGATACATGCAAAGAAATCTTTCTTAATAAATTTACAATTTAGTCTCTAATGATATCAAACATTTTCTGTTCAATCCTTTATACATTAAAAAGAAACTAGCCAACCAATCATATCTTGCCACATGCCATACCATGAAATCATTGTGACATCATCATTTAAAAAAACCTTAAAATTTTAAAATTTATAAAATATATATATATAAAATATAAAAATACTAAATTTTACTATTTTAAAAATACTAAAAATATTAAATTTTTAGAATTTTATAAATTACATTTACTAAAACTTGAACAGGAGATCATTGTCTCTTGGAAAGATATCACTTACCATAATTGTTTTATAATTTAATCAATCGAATTTATATTTGGTAGATTTTTATGTGATAAATTTAGATAAAAAATTTTCAAATTATTTAAATAATGAAAGAGTATTATTTTAATTAAATAATCATTTAAATAATAAATATGATATTTTAAAGATTTTTAATGATGATATCACTCACCATGTGACACATGAAAACATATGATTGGCAAAATATCTCAACCCTTAGCTCTTAATGTCCAAAAAAGTAAACTGGAAACTCTAATAACATTAGAGACTGAAGTGAGAAAAAACTTTAAGGATAAAAAAAAATAATTTAGGGACTAAAATGTAAATTAAGTATTAAAAGTTTCACGATTGTTAAAGTAATGTAAAATAACTTGGAAAATAAGAGCTTTAAAAATTTTAATCTTAAAACTAAAATAAAAAGAAACATTGCTAAAAGATTTGGTCAGACATTATAAATGGGTTTTTGTAACCTTTTGGAAATATAAATTATATCCATAGATATATAAACCAATTTATAAAGAAAATGATATATATGTATTATCATATAATAATTATTTTTAAAATATAAATACATGTTTTAATAATTACTGAATGTGATCAAATTACGAGTTAGAACAAATTTAAACTATGAATTAATTATTTAAACTAACAAATTATGAGTTATGATCACTGCAAGATTTTATAGTAAAATTCGTTGACCCAAGAAATAAATAATTGATTAAGTGAGCCGAGATAAATATAAATTATATTAATAACATAGTTCAATCCAAATGTTAAAAAGAGCACCTCTAATCAGGATATCGTGAGTTAATTTTTAGGAGCATTTACAACTTTAAAACTATTTGGCATAAAAACTTAATACTGATTTTTTATATCAATTAATATTTATAGCTACCTTAATTGCACAATATATAACCAATCAACACAAAATAAAACACAATAATCGTACGAACCAATTAAACAAAACATGTGCTTTTTAACGTGGAAAACCCCTTAAAGCAAAGGGTAAAAACCATAAGACTTGAAAGTTCACTAAAAACCTTCACTATACTCTAAAGTTTGTTACAAGATCACAATACAAAACCACAATAAAAAGCATAAAACTCCAACAAAACTATCAGCCAATAATATTAAGCAAACTAACAAGAAAAGTGGAGGATATCACCCAAGTATGATTAACATTGAAAATGAAAAACCTAAAACTACAAAATCCGTAAGAAAAATCCAACCTTGCACAATCTAAATCCTCGAGCCTATTAGCCATTGTCCAAAAATCAGCTCAGACAGACATCAGATAATCCCCCGATCGAAGACTGCATTTGTGAACCAAAGCTGTCTTTTATATTATAGCTCTTCAATGTTGAAAAGGAGAACAATTCACTCTGACTCCAGCCCTATCAGCATCTCCCTTCATATCCAAAGAGAATCCAGAAATTTCATGAGTGGATACTGGAAAATTCATGGAACATAAGCAGTACTGGTTTTAACAAAAGGTTAAAACATGAAAATCCGTCCTTAAATTAGAAGCAATAAAATAGCAGAAAGAAAGAATAAAGAAAGAAATATAAGAGACTTGTAGCTCCAAACTAAATGAATGTTTTATGGAGTTATGTTATTCAATTTAGTTGTTCATTGCAAATGACTATATATAGAAAGAGACTTACCATATTCACTAAATCTTTACCAAATCAACACTTAAAAGCCAGTTTGAAAATTGCAAAGATAATCATATCATAGAATGAAGTGTCATAAATTGCATACGAAAGAAATCAAAGTCGTGCAAGAAACTTCCCCATTGATCACAACTTAAAATCAGCTCTTGAAAGGAGACACAAATGCGATGCGAGACAAGATACAAGCTTCTGATTAGAATCCAAAGAAAGGTGAATTTGTTGTCAATCACAAAAGAACCAATCACAATTGCAATTCAAAGCTGGTCGAAGTTATTCTCAAATATGATATCCATGAATCTCAAATACAAAAGAATAAAAGTTTGAAAAGAAAAGAAATTTCCTAATAAAGCTAGTCGAAGTTATTCTCAAAGGTCATACACCACTTACTTTAAATATGTCACAATATGATTTGAGAAGTTTGTAAGAGAGGGCTGCAATGATATATTTTTGTAGGAAACACAAGAAGAAAAATATGACATCCATGAAACCTTTATCAAAGTTTAAGTTAAAAACATGAGATATGAGAAAAGTGACTTATGATATCCATGGAATTTTTAATCAAGGCAAAATCTAAAGGCATCATATCTTAATTTTCTTGGAAAGGAAATAAAAGCACAACTTACTTCTGTGTCCACACATTTAATTCATAATTTGGTTCTCAAACTGATAGTCCCAAAAGTCTCCATCCATTAACTGAATTCTGCAACATTATGCCACAAAAGCCAAAAAAAATTTAAAACAAGGCTTTATATGAGACTAAATCAAGTAGCTTAGGATGAGAAGAACAACGGGTATAACTGAACTTACCTCCGACCATTAATATATATAATTGGAATGTGGGAAATCTTGGACCATTCAGGGCCACTCTGCCTCTTCCATCTTGTCTCTAATTGAGGACAACCTCGAATGTCAATTGCTTTTAATTTGGAGAGGCTTCGCATAACATCTACAGAAGGCAAGTACATGAGCTTCTTGCATTCAAAGATACCCAGACTCTCTAGAGAAGAGAGATTTCTGAACGAGTCTGGCAAGGCTTCTATTTCATAAAAACCAATCAAATATAGACGCTTTAGAGAAGATTGATTTCCCGACCACTCTGGAAAGGCTTCTATTCCTTCAAACCCAACGAACATCAAATGTTCAAGGGCAGTGGGGAGATGAAGAGGAAGACTCTTTAGCTTTCCAAAACCACCCAATCTTAGACGCTTTAGAGAAGAGAGATTTCCCAACCATTCTGGAAAGGCTTCTATTCCTTCAAACCCTTTTATCGTCAATTTTTCGAGGGCAGTGAGGAACTGAAGTTGGTGAGGAAGACTCTTTAGCTTTTCCCAACCAATCAGTTCTAGATCTAGAAGGGAGGCACTGAGATATTGAATGGAACTGGACCATGGGAATTCTTGTAGCTCTTCTGAGAAACCGCCTATAGCTAATTCTCTCAAGCAGTTAAGCCTACCAAGGCTGTCATCTTGAATCCATGTCGGATCAGGCAAATTTAATATTGTTAGACGGCAAAGGGAAACGTTGGATTGCAACATATTTGGTAGCAGACGGCTCCATTCTTCGCCTACTCCGTTAATTATTAATTCTGTGAGAGAAGAGAGTCCATCTAAACTTGGAATGGGCTTCAAATTAGGGCAATCACGTATCATCAATTTTTTAAGGGATGACAGTGGTGCTTTTAGTGGAAAGCTCTCCAATTTGTCACAGCCCTCAACTAATAGATTTTCAAGAGATGAAAATCCTTCCAAATTTGGGATCGAACTTAAATTAGGACAATCTTGTAGCTCTAATTCTTTGAGACAAGTGGAGGTAGATAATCCATCTCCAATCTTGCTTAATTTTTCACAATGGAAAATGGTAAGCTTTTCAAGAGAATAACATTGTCCCGTCAGTGGAACACTTTTCAACAGGGGACAATCCCAAATCTTCAGCCGCTCCAAGCAAGGAAACATGATCGTCTTTGTTTCCGCCATTGCTGTCCATTCTTCTAGACTTTCCATCCCACTTAAGGTGAATTTTTTCAATGCAGGAAACACCTTGATCACCTCATTCATACCATCAACACCTTCGTTGCAATAAAATTCATTACCCATGCGTTTCACTTTCTTCAGATTTCTCAACTTAAGATACTGGAGATTGAGCAATTGGCCCAGAGGTGGAAGACTTTCACAGTTGATGCCATTGAAAATGTCCAGCTCCATCAATTTTTTAAGCAAAAACTGATCAGTATTAGAATCAATAACAGGTCTGAACATCCATGAGGGAAAGCTTTTGCCTTGATAATTGATAACAGTTAAGCTTTCCAAATTTGGGTGGGGTTGGAGACCTTCCATCACTTCCTCACTGTTATAACCACCACTCCCACTATGACTCACTTCAAAACCAAATATCAACTTGCACAATTTTCCTTTAAGGCGTAGATTTGCTCCATTAGCCTCTTGTTTGTCTCTAACACCCCGAAGATGGCATATCTTCAGTTCTCCACGCAGTTCGTTTAGGGATCCTAACTCCTTAATCGAACGTCCCCTTTCTGATCCCACAAAAAATATGGGTAATGTTTGAAGACAAGTTAGCTTTCCAATATTAACTGGCTGAAGTTCTTTTCTATCAAAATACAAGTGCTTCAAGCTTATCAAAATTTCCAATCCATCTGGAAGTGTGAGTCCCGGTAAACCCAAGAGCCTCAATGTTTGCAGATTGTAAAGTTTGGTTGTGGACTTAGGCAGTGCTTTGATAGAAGTCCTTGAGATGTCCAAATACCTCAAGTGCTTTAATTCTCCAAGGGAATCTGGCAACTCACAAATATTAGCAGCACCAACAAACTTTAGGACTCTTAATCTTGTGAAGCTTTTTGGTAGTTTCTTGAACACATCAATCTCTGAAAACAACGAGTATAATTTTGGAGCAACCACCGTTAAAATTTCTGGTAATGATTCCCCATTACACCCAACATTGAGATGACGAATATGAGAACACTCATTCGAGGCGAGAGTGGAATTCTCTTGAAAAAACAAAGTATCAAACTTTGACACAGACAAAGATAAATCATGCACCAAGTCGTGCATCTTGAATGTGAGAATATTCCCAAATTTGTCCTTCCCGACATCTTGAAATAAGGAATTTCATAACAACTCATTCAAGTATTTGTCACCAATATCCATCATTGCCATAGAGCTGCCAAGAAATCCTTCAGCCATCCACAGTTGGATCAATTCCTCTTTTTTAAAGAAATAATCTTTAGGAAACATGGCAGAGTATGCAAAACACTTCTTCAAAGGTGGAGAAGACAAGTGATCGAAACTTAACTTTAACACCCTTTCCATTGAACCCCATGCATCACTTCTTTGAATTTTCGACCATGCGCAAGGACTCCTTTCGATTTTGCGCATTATCCCTCCCATAAGTTTAGCTACCAATGGCACACCTCGACATTGCTTAGCAATTTCATTTCCAATTAACTCTAATTCGTGAGACATTGGAGAGGCCCTTAGTGCTTGTTGTTTTATTAGGGACCAGCATTCTTCATCTCCTAGTCTTCCTGGTTGATGCCTTTGATTTGGAAGTGCTTGCACTTTTGACGCTACATCTTGAATGCGTGTTGTCACAATAACTCCATTCCCACCATTTTTACTGATTTCCATCAGATGATCCTTCAGTGCGTCCCATTTTTCAAAACTCCACACATCATCAAGTACAAGAAGATACTTGATCTGATCCTTTCCTCGTTTGGGCCGTTCAATCTTCTCCTTGAGTTTCTTAACCATTGCATTCATATTTTGAGGAATTGAGATCTGATCATCAGTAAAATGCTCTAACATCTCTTTTAAAATCCTCTTGACATCAAAATGTTCAGAAACACACACCCAGAATTTGACATCAAAATGTCTTGCCACATTCGAATCATTGTACACCAGCTTTGCTAAAGTAGTTTTGCCAAGACCTGCCATGCCTACTATTGGCACAACAGAAACAATCTGTTCATCTTTGGGATTGACTAACAGGTCAACTACTTTTGAGACATCATTTTTCCTTCCAATAATGTTTAAGCCCGTGAGGACGGAGCTCGTCTCCTCCTCTCGTCGTCTATACTCAGGGTCTGGATCGGTAGCTCTCTTTTGGAGACCAAAATCAGTGGCCAATTTGTTAAGGTCATCCAGTGTGTTAAGGATGTCCTTAATTTTATTAGCCATGTTGCGACGAAATACAAAGGGATTGGAGGGGGAACAAAAGTCTCGTACCTTCCTCCTCATTTGGTTTCGAATCTCCACTTTCCTTCGGAGAATTTCATAAGCAAACTCATCAAGGACATCATCGGCCTCATAAGCAACATCTTTGAGCCTCTGCAACCAAACCTTCACTGCTTCGTCCTTCGTTTGCCTTTCCTCTGCATCTTGAAAGAAAGCTTTGATCATTTGTAGTGAGTCATCCAGTCTTTTCAGCTCCTTCTTGAAACCCAATGCAAGGCCGATTCGTTCAGCGGTAATAGAAATCAGTTTAGACACCACCCCTTCTAGGACAGCACCCAAAAGTGCTTCTGCCATCTTTGCTTCTGCAATCTAGGTCTGAAATGTAAGGAAATATTTGTTCTTTAAAAGATCCCACTCGAAATAAAGAGGAAAAGAAGAAATTCGTAACTCGGAAAATTAAAGCAACAGGATACTGAGTCCAGGAAATGAAATAAAGCTGAAGATGAACTGGTTCAGTAAAAGTGAACTGAATTGTGTTTTGAGTTTTGTAGAGTTTGTTGTGCATTATTTGGAATCATAGTTTTATACCACTTTTTTATAGAGTTATATTTTTCTATGTGTATATAATTAATATTTTAATAATTTAATTATTAAAATTATTAAATATTTGTACTTATTATGTATACAAATTTTATAATTAATTTGATATTTCTATAATATTAATTTAAAATATTATCCAGATTAATATATATTTAATTATTTAAAAATAATTAAAACTTTTAATTAAGGCTAAAATGTGTGGTCTCGTTTTTCTTTTGCAATGGTAGTAGGACAACACATTTTAAGAGTCATGACGAATGAGTCATCCACCCGAGCCGGTTTGATTTGGATAAGAAGTTTGCACTCACTTTGTCTTATCCTGCCCAATTAAATGATTTTTAAATTTAATTATAAAAATGCAAAAATATATAGGCTTATTGGGTGGGCCGTGTTTGAAATTGTGCTTGATTTTTAAAATTGTTTCAATCCGATCCATAATTGATATACCAATTAAAATTAATATTAATGTACAAAATTTACATATTAATATTATGATTATTTAAATTAATTTATAAATAATTTTCTTGACATCTTATTTTTAGAAAAGAAAGTCATCTATTTTAAAATATTATTATGTTAATTTGGAACATAAAACCTATAAGATTTAAGTATTTCAACATATCGTTGAATTCGAGTATACTTTTACATCTTTTTTATTTTTATTTTTATGATCTAACATGATAGTTTCTAGTTAATTAATAATAATGTAATGGTTTAGTTAATTCAACTAATGAAAATAGTCAAAATTGTTTGTAAGCATATGAAAGCTAAAAACTGAAAAACTGGTAAAAATTTGAAACAAATATATATTATTTTAATATCATATAATAATTCAGCTCAAATTTATAAACACTTCTAAATTATTTTTGAGAGATTTTAATGGGCAGATAACACTGGTTATATCATCAAATTTTGACAGAATTTAGGTTTTTGGACCAAACCGAAATTAGTTGTCAACTTTAAGTATCAAAGTGGACCAATAAAAAATATAGATATCAAAATAGACCGGGGTAAAAATATAGAATAGTTGTAGACAAATAAGCAACTTTTTAGTTACAATCTAAAAATCATAGAATTTAGTTCTAATTAAAAGTTGGCTTAATATACACTTTAGTTCTTGAAGTATATTGTTTTTCTCATTTTGGTCATTTTTTTGGATTACTTGAGTCCCTAATGTTATCAGACATTCACAATTTAGTCCCTAATGATATCAAACTTTTTTTGTTCAATTCTTTAGACATTAAAAAAAAACTAGCCAACCAATCATATCTTGTCAACATCACTGTGACACCATCATTTGAAAATAAATTCCTTAAAATTTGTAAAAAAGAATATTTAAAATTACAAAGAATATTAAAATTAAAATTTACAAAAAAATTATAAAATATAAAAATAATAAATTTTACTATTTAAAAAAATATTAGAAATTTTAGATTTCTAAAATTTTAAAAATCACATTTACTAAAGCTTGAACATGATATCATTGTCTCTTGGAAGGATATCACTTGCAGTAGTTGTTTTATAATTTAATCAATTGGAATTTATATTTGGTAGATTTTTAGGTGATAAATTTGAATAAAATTTTTCATATTATTTTAATTAAATAACCATTTAAATAATAAATATGATTTCTTTTTAAGATTTTTCGAATGATGATATCACTCAAAGATGTGATACATGAAAATATATGACTGACTAAATAACTCAACCCTTAGTTCTTAATGTCCAAAAGTGTAAACTAGAAACTCTAATAACATTGGGGACTGAAGTGAGCAAAAAAACTTTTAAGGATCAAAATTGAAAAAGTGATATATTTTAGGGACTAAAATGTGAATTAAGTATTAAAATATGTAAAGAAATTTTATGATTCAAAAGCCTCGTTTTTTAAATATCAAATAGAAATGATTCATCCAACATATCAAAGCTTACATTCTTTCCTACATTTATATGATTTGTAACCCTTTTTTAAATTTTATTTTAAATATAATTGAAAAATACTTTATTTTTAAAGTTTTAATCAGTAATATTTTTTTACAACCACAACTGTCTTTTATTTGTTTTAGAGTCTAAATAATGAATTTTTAATCTACACATAGTTTCTTTCCTTCTTTCTTTTTTTTTTTACAATTTCTATTTAAAATTAAAATTTAATTTAATTGTTTAATTCTGAAATACTAAAACAATTATCGGTGCTACTTATTAAGTAAAGAAGTCATTTGAAACTGAAAATTATAAATGAATAAAAATGAAAGTCTACCTTATTTTATAATATATGTTATAATATGATATGATAATGATATGAAACAGATTGATTAAGTTTGGAAATAATGGTATAATTGCATCTTAAATTTGATAAAGAAAGTATGATGAGTTAGAGAAGATTTTAAAGGAATGACTTTTTGGAAGATAAAAAGGAAGGATTATTGAAAGTTAAGTAGAACCAATTTATTTTTAGTTCCGTAATTGCAATTGTATTTATAATAAATAGGTTAAAATATGCCATAAATTTATATACTCTTTACAAATTTAAAATTTAATTTTTATATTTTTATATTTTTATATTTTTATTTTTTTATTTTTAGTCTTTTAATTTTTAATTTTTTAATTTCAAATTAATTTTTACAATGTTATTTTTTTCTTAAATTTATTGGTGTGACACGTTAAAATAAAATAAATGATTAGTTTGTTGCAATTTAAGTATGAAAATTACGTTACAATGAACCTGAATTTAATGAAATAATTTTAAAAATGTTAACTGTTGGACATAAATTTTAAAATCTAAAATGTAAAGAGATTAAATTCTAAAAATAAAAATATAGGAATTAAATTCTAAATTTACAAAGAGTACAAGAACTTATCACATATTTTACTCTAATAAATATTGGGAAAATTAGGTGCATATGCCATTCCGAAAGAAAAATTAGGAGCTTGGGCTACTTTTTTTAAAAAAATTTAAGGAAATAAGATGTTCTTCTGATACGTGACTACCTTATAGGCATAAGTTGTTGTTCGAAATTTACCCTGCACAAAATTTTAGTTTTAAAAAATAAAATAAAAATTAAATATGAACCATTGGATCCCCAATAATTAGAAAATTTTAACAGTTGAATTTCTAAACATTGGACCAATGGCTAAAAATTGAAAAAAAAAAAAAGAAGAAAAAAAAACATCAAGCGGCTCCCAAACCCTACCCCTATATAAACCCCTCCACTTATAATTTTTTTTCATTCAATTTTATCCATCCATCTTTTCTCTCAATTTCAAACTATTTTTCTCTTAATTTTCTATCATAATATTTCAATTTTCTCTCAAAATTTTCTTCTCTCAATTTTCTATTTTAAGGGTTTATAATTTCTTGATTTTATTCGTTTTTCATTATCTTAAATATTTCAAGTAAAATAATATTTATTTTTAAATTTGTTCATTTTTTCATTATCTCAATTTTCTATCTTAAGAGCATAATGACTTATCTAGTCCTCTAACTTTATAAAAAAAAAGAATCATCTTAGCCTTTCACTTAATTTTTACCTGTTTTAGTTCTGGAACTTGCATTGTTTGTCAAATCACCCCAAAATAGATGGAAAAATTAACATTTGTTAACTTTGCTTACATGACATTCACATATACATGCCACGTTTACAATTAATTAATTCTTTACAAATCAAAATATTTTCTTATAATTTTTATACCCTTTAATAATTTTAATAATTTAAATAAATGATTAAAATTATTTTTTTATTAAATTAAAAAACCAAATAAATTATTACACCCAAAAATTAATATCAGACCAATGGGACAAAGTGAAGAGGACCATGCTTGATTAAATGTTGCAATTTCACTTTTAATCTCACTTAAAAATTAACAATACAATTTAACTCATTTTAGCTTTGTTTGAATGGAAAAAGAAATTAGATTTTAATGTCAACCAAAATATTAATTATTCAATTTAACCAATTTCACATAAAATGTCACTCTCGTCTTTAAATATTATTTTAACCCTTAATACAAAATTCCTTACATCATCGATACATGCTGTCGAAACCATCCTTTGGTTTAAAAAATTTTAAATTTAATAAAAAAAGGGGAATCGACTTTGGAAAAATAAATACTTGGAGTCGCCACCGATCTTTTGTTTTTGGGTGTGATCGGATCACCTAAGAATAAGGTTATTTGAATAAAACATTTTAGTTTACTAAAACAAAGATTTTGGTCTACTTAATTTTGAGAAAACGGATTCGAGTCGGTTACGCATGAGGAAGGATTAGCACCCTCATTACGCCCAAGATTGGTACCAAATCGATTTAATCATCGTCCTTGTGTCTAAATTAAAAGTTTGTTTGAAATGTGGTTCCTTTTATAACGTTTGAGTAATCCGAGTTGGTTGCCAAACTTTCTTGTTTCGACGTCCGAAAGTATATAATTTGAGAATTACAGAAGGATGCTCAACTATTTAGTCCAACGAAAAAATCGAAACCCAACACAGTAGGGTACGATTTCTCGAATTCCCAAATATTGACCATTGCCTTACTTTATAAAATACGTGTGAAAATTCCGAGGAGATATTCGATTATTTTGGACAAATGAAAAAGCGCAACCCAGCACGATAGGGCTTGATTCTCAAATTGCCAAACGCCGAATATTGTCTTCGTTTTAAATATTTTTAGAAGATATAAATGGAATTTTGAAGGGAAGCCCGATTATTTTGAGCAAACGCAAAATTGCAACCCAATACGTTAGGGCACGATTCCGCGAATTGCCAAACATCGAACCTTGTCTTCGTTTTGGGGAATTTTAAAAGTCGTGAGTGAAATTTTGAAGTGATATTCGATTATTTCAAGCAAACGCGGAATTGCAACCCAACACGTTAGGGCACGATTCCGCGAATTGCCAAACATCGAATCCCGTCTTCGTTTTGAAGAATTTTTGAATGAGTACTTAAAACATGTTAATTCAATTTGAAGTAAAATGACATTAATCGTAAAAAATTTGGGTTTTATAAAACCACATTTCAAAAATCAAGGGAAACGATGATATGGGGTAAAAGGCACGTAGGATGGTACGATGCTTGATGAATAAGAATATTAATCGACTAGCAGAATAAGCAATTAAATATAATTAATCTAAAAATTATGACCTAATTTCAATCACGTATGAATAACAATTGACATATCGATAGGATGAATACCATGTAATAATAACATATGCTACAATATAAAACAACCAACAGAATATATGCGAAACAAAATAGAATTCGAAAATCAAAGTAGTATAAGGCGATGTCGAAACAAAAACGACCTAATGAACCAAATATTTATACGACTCGCGAATTAATGAATTAATGCATTTTAGAATCTATTAAAAAAAACTATAAATATATACTTAATCATTTAAAATACATATTATAAAATCAATGTCTTTATCGAATATCATATTAAAACATCAAGTAATATTGACCTAAAAAAGGGGATTTATAGTACGAACCATTCAAAATATGTGTAGAATATTTTACAAATGATAATAATAAAATGTATAATACAATGTAGTCTTCAAAAACATAATGGTTCCATAAATTATATGTATATATAACTTAAAAAAACATAATTACTTGTAAAAGCATAGAAATACAATGCATATTTAAATTAATTTTATAATAACTTAGATAATAGTTTTAAGAACGTGCTCATATATATATAAAGAAAACTACGTATATAAATATATAAATTTAATAACATAAATATGGATTAAGCGTGAGACGTTAAGAAAAATATATATCTACCATAATAATTTAAAAGCTATGTTATGAGAGATTATACGATAAAATATGAGAATATGTATTTAAAAGAAACTATATATAGCATAATGTAAGACTAATAACGTGCATAAAAAGGTAACCTTATTATAAAGTATATATATATAGAGAGAGGAGTTTAAACCAAACAAATTTAAAAGAGAATAAATAGATAGATATATGTATGTATAGTTGCGTATATAGGTATATATATATGGGATAATGTTATGCTAAAATTAAGAATGAATTTAAAAGACATTATATGAATAAAATAACATAAAGTTGATCATACACAAATAATAAAATGCACTTTATTATAAAATACATATATATGTTTGTACAATGACGTATGCCAAAACACAAAAAAAAACATTTATGTAAAACAGTGTATAAAATATGGCAGTATAATTATTGAGAGAAGAATAAGCCAGTGTTACACGAATTAAAAGGAAAAAAAAATGAAAGAAAATGAAGGAGAAACAAGTTATTTGAAATCCAATTTAAGTAATAAGAATGGTTTACAAATGAAATAGTTAAAGGGACCAGTATATGAGGCGCTCGATTATGCGAGGATCCGAAATGGGAATATCCCCTAGTCCAAAACGCAGCACTACCATGGGCTAAATTGAAAATGCGTGCAAATTAAGGAGCTAATTAAAAAAATGCCCGATTGAACGTGCATGCGAAAGGGGAGGACCTTTGGCACAAATTTCCCTTTTAGAACATAAAGGCGCCGTTTCTTTAATGGTTAAAGCTCTGTATTCCATTCATTTTCCTTCCCCAAAACGCAACATGAGTTGAAATAAATAAAAAAATAAAAGGAGAGACCTTTGCTCTGTTAGGGTTCGTCTATTATGCAGCTATTAAACCACTCTCAGCTTGGTGGCTAGTGATGCGGATGACGATTAACTTTCGCCTGTAGGAGCCTCAACCCCAAAGATCCGGTAACCACTCTTTCTCCTTTTCCCCTTTTTTTTTAAAAAAAAAAAACTTAGATCCTATACTATTCGTAAAAAGAAACGAACTTAAAAGATTTGATTAAAATTTTAACGTCGTTCGACCCTCACCCACATCCAAGCGTTTTTTAGATGTTTGGGTTTTCATCGGTGTCGATTCGGGTTACCCTTATGTGTTCATGCCAAGTTTGCGAACCCCCTCGAGAGAAACTAAAAGAAAACAGATCTGGAAAATCACCTTTTTTTTTGTATTGCTTATATATCTCGCCTAAAATGTGGAGGCGTTCGTATTCTTCGTTTTTTTGTCCGTATTTTTATTCTTTTGGTTGCGTACCCCCTTTTACAATCGAAAATCAAAGGCTTTATAGCCGAATAACTAAAGAAAACAACAGTTTTTGTCCTCTGCTTTTGTATTGGCTTGTTGCTGCTTTCGTTTGTTTTCTTTTGCAGGTATGGGTGCGCACTCAGATGGTTTGGGCGTGGCATGAGGGAGGCTGTACGTTGGCCCTTGGCACGAGGTGTATGGGGTGGTGCTGGCGTGCGCACGGGAGCGTGCGTGGCGTCAGGAGGATACTGGTTGCGGCGCATGGGAAGGAACCCTAGGGTTCTAAAATTTCTGGGCTATTCGGGGTGTTCATATTTGGGCTGTAGGGCTCCTGCTTTTTTGTAATTGGACTAAAGTATTAGTAATGGGGTCATACAACTGGGCTTATGCTATGTAATTGGACTTTAGGTATTTAAGGGACTGATATAATATTTGTTGGGCTTTTAATTTTGGTTGTTTTTTTTTTGGTTTTTATATGGGTCGGGCAAATTTGGCCTACTACACATGCAAAGAAGTGTTTCTAAATAAATTGATGATGATGAAAACTTAGAAAAATATCACAAAATTTTGAATGCAAACAAGTGACTCATACATACCATATTTTAAATCCCTTATCTTAATCAACTTCATATAATAATAATAATAATATTTCATTAAACAAATCAGCCAATCTCAATCTTCCAATTCTTTAATATTATGTAAAGAAGAAAAGTTCAACAAAAGATAAGGAAGAAAACAAATAAATTAAGCAACATGTGAAGTGCAACCCCATTGCCTGGAATCAGCTGTCATAATATAATGTAGATGCCATGGTTTATGCTTTTTCTCGTAGCTCTTACTAGTTCAACACCAATTAGCTTCCACATGTCAACAGAACTCACTTAAAGATTAGATGTTTAATAAAGAACAAAGCAAGGTTTTCCACGTCATTTGATCATATCATCACAAATCCCGGATTCAATGTTAATTTAGCTCTCATTATATTTCTATAATTTTTAAAAATTTATGAGTTGAAGTCGATTTATGTTTCATGTGAATATAATTTAATCAGGGTTAGAGAAATTAAAGATAGGGATAATATAATTTTTAGTATCTTAATTTGGTAATTAGGTTTAATTTAGTATTTGTATTTTTTTTTTGTCTACTTTAGCGCTTAAAGTCGACAATTAAGAATATAAAAGTTTGATGATGTGGTACTTTGAGATTATACCATATTATCACTTGAAAATTAAAAAAAATTATATAAATTTTCACGTAATGTTGTAGTACAATCTAAGAGTGTCACATTCGATGTTTTAATAATTGAATTGGTACTTAAACAAGTTAGACCACCGATTTTTTATTCAACTAGTTCGATTAGTCCGACTATTGGACCAAAAATAATTAAAAATTCATATTTCTTTTTAAAATTAAAGTTGTTCAACTGTCGATTTTGTCCCAATTTTCGATTGTTGTAAATTTCAAGCAATTTCTAAGCCAATTGGTTCAATCATCACTTTGTTTGGACCATTATATAAATCAGTTCTCAGTCTATCCAATCTGGTACTAATCTAGTAACACTGGTCATATTATTAAATTTTGACAGAATTTAGGTTTAGGGACCAAACCGAAATTAGTTGTCAACTTCAAGTACCAAAGTGAACCAGTAAAAAATACAGATATCAAAATAGACTGGGGTAAAAATTAAATTATCCCTTACAGATATTGTAGGGGATGTTTAATTACATTAATTTGTTTGATGTTTAATTACATAGAATAGTTGTAGACAAAGAAGCAACTTTTTAGTTACAATCTATAAATCATAGAATTTAGTTCTAATTAAAAGTTGGCTTAATATACACTTTAGTTCTTGAAGTATATTGTTTTTCTCATTTTGGTCATTTTTTTTGGATTATTTCAGTCCCTAACGTTATCAGACATTCACAATTTAGTCCCTAATGATATCAAACATTTTCTGTCCAATCCTTTAGATGTTAAAAAAAAAAAACTAGCCAACCAATCATATCTTGCCACATGTCATAGCATGACATCACTATGACACCATCATTTGAAGAAAAAACCCTTAAAAATTGTAAAAAGAATATTTAAAATTACAAAAATATTAAAAATTAAAAATATACAAAAAATAAAACATAAAAATAATAAATTTTACTATTTAAAAATATTAGAAATTTTAAACTTTTAAAATTTTATAAATCACATTTACTAAATTTGGAGCATGAGATCATTGTCTCTTGGAATGATATCACTTACGGTAGTTGTTTTATATTTTAATCAATCGAAATTTATATTTGGTAGATTTTTTAGGTGGTAAATATGATAAATTTTTCATATTATTTTAATTAAAGAATCATTTAAATAATAAATATGATTTTTTAAAATTTTCGATTGATGATATCACTCATCATGTGATACATGAAAATATATGACTGAGTAAATATCTTAACCCTTAGTTCTTAATGTCCAAAAGAGTAAACTGGAAACTGTAATAACATTAGGGACTGGAGTGAGTAAAAAAACTTTAAGGATCAAAATAGAAAAGTGATATATTTTAGGGACTAAAATGTGGATTAAGTATTAAAAGTTTGACGATCGTTAACGTAATGTAAAATAACTTGGAAAAAGAGCTTTATAAAATTTAATGTTAAAAACTAAAATAAAAAGAAACATTGCTAAAAGATTTGGTCAGTTACCTCAAATATGTAAAGAAAATTTATGTATTCATGGTTGTACGGAAATATTCTAAATATTGAAGAGAGACAATATAAATGTTTTTTTTAGCATTTTGGAAATATAAATTATATCCATATATATGGTAGTAATATTTTAACTACAAACCGATCTACAAATAAAATGATATATTTGTATCATCATATAATAATTATTTTAAAATATAAATACATGTTTTAATAATCACCGATGTGATCAAATTACGAGTTAGAACAAATTTAAACTATGAACTAATTAATTATATTAACAAAATACGAGTTATAATCACTGCAAGTTTTTACAGCAAAATTTGTGGTTTGATCCATGAAATAAATAATTGATTAAGTGAGCCGAATTTGAGCTAAACTCAATTAGTGGATCCAAATTGCTTGTCCAAATTGCTTGTTTAAAAGCCTTTGAGAAAATATAATAATCAAGTTGAAACTTAAAGTATTAGTATTTGATAAGGTCAAATAAATTAATTACACAAATTATTATGATAATCATCATAATTTACATTATGAATGGAGGTTTAAATGAGCTTGGGACATTTAGACTAATATTCCGAAATCAACTGAATTTAAGCATAAATTATATTAATACCATAACTCATTCCAAATGTTAAAATGCCATTCATGTGAGCACCTCTAATCAGGATCTCGTGAGTTAACTTTTAGTAGCATTTACAAAATTTAAAACTATTTACCATAAAAACTTATACTGCTTTTTTATATCATTTAATAATTATAGCAAACTTAATTGCACAATATATAGCCTATCAACACAAAATAAAACACAATAATCGTAAAGAACCTGTGCTTTTTTACGTGGAAAACCCCTTTAAAACAAAGGGTAAAAACCACGGAACTTGAAAGTCCACTAAAAAACTTCACTATACTCAAAAGGTTTGTTACAACATCACAATACAAAACCACAATAAAAAGCATATAACAACAAAACTATTTGCTGAAAAGTAGAGGATATCACCCAAAAATGACTAACATTGAAAATGAAAAACCTAAAGATACAAAATCCGTATGAAAAATCCAACCTTGCACAATCGAAATAGCCATTGTCCAAAAATCAGCTCAGACAGATATCAGATAAACCCCTGAATTGGTGAACCAAAGCTGTCTTTTATATTATAGCTCTTCAATGTTGAAAAGGAGAATCATTCACTCTGACTCCAGCCCTTTCAGCATCTCCCTTCACATCCAAAGAGAATTCAGAAATTTCATGAGTGGATACTGGATAATTCATGGAACATAAGCAGTACTGGTTTTAACAGAAGGTTAAAACATGAAAATCCGTCCTTAAATTAGAACCAATAGAATAGCAGAAAGAAAGAATAAACGAAGAAATATAAGAGACTTGTAGTTCCAAACTAAATGAATGTTTTATGGAGTTATGTTATTCAATTTAGTTGTTCATTGCAAATGACTATATATAGAAAGAGACTTACCATATTCACTAAATCTTTATCAAATCAACACTTAAAAGCCAGTTTGTAAATTGCAAAGATAATCATAGAATGAAGAGTCATAAACTGCATGAGAAGGAAATCAAAGTCTTGCAAGAAACTTCCTCATTGATCACAACTTAACATCAGTTCTTGAAAGGAGACACAAATGCAATGCAAGACAAGATACAAGCTTCTGATTAGAATCCAAAGAAAGGTGAATTTGTTGTCAATCACAAAAGAACCAATCACAATTGCATTTCAAAGCTGGTCTTTATTGGTTGCATGATCTATGATTCTCAAATACAAAAGAATAAAAATTTGAAAAGAAAAGAAATTTCCTAATAAAGCTAGTCGAAGTTATTCTCAAATGTCATACACCTCTTACCTTAAATATGTCACCAAGGGCGGCTACACATAAAACCCGGATCTGCTCTATGAATTTCATTTCAAATGAATATAGATAACTTACAATACAATATGATTTGAGAAGTTTGTCAGAGAGGGCAGCAATGATATATTTTTGTACGAAAGACAGGAAGAAAAATATGATATCCATGAAACCTTTACCAAAATTTAAGTTAAAAATATGAGATATGAGAAAAGGGACTTCTGATATCCATGGAATTTTTAATCAAGGCAAAATCTAAAGGCATCATATCATAATTTTCATGGAAAGGAAATAGAGCACAACTTACTTTTGTCTTGTGTCCACACATTCAATTCATAATTTGGTTCTCAAACTGATAGTCTCAAAAGTATCTATGCCCAAACTTAATCCTGCAACATTATGCCACAAAAGCTAACAAAAATTTAAAACAAGGCTTTATATGAGACTAAATCAAGTAGCTTAGGATGAGAAGAACTAAGGGTATAACTGAACTTACCTCCGACCCTTAATAGATATATGTGGAATGTGGGAAATCTTGGACCATTCAGGGCCACTCTCCCTCTTACATCTTGTCTTTAATTTAGGACAAAATAGAATGTTAATTCTTTCTAATTTGGTGAGGCTTCGCATAACATCAACAGAAGGCAGGTACATGAGCTTTGGGCAAAATTTGATAGTCAGACGCTTTAGGGAAGAAAGTTTTCCCAACCATTCTGGAAAGGCTTCTATTCCTTGAAACTCTTCTATCCTCAATGCTTCGAGGGCAGTGAAGAACTGAAGTTGGTGAGGAAGACTCTTTAGCTTTTCCCAACCAATCAGTTTTAGATCTAGAAGGAAGGCACTGAGATATTGAATGGAACAGGGCCATGGGAATTCTTGCAGCTCTTCTGAGAAACCACCGATAGCTAAATCTCTCAAGCAGTTAAGCCTACCAAGGCTGGCATCTTGAATCCATGTCCGATCAGGCAAATTTAATATTGTTAGACTGCAAAGGGAAACGTTGGATTGCAACATATTTGGTAGCAGACGACTCCATTCTTCGCCTACTTTCCCAAATTCTAATTCTGTGAGAGAAGAGAGTCCATCTAAACTTGGAATGGGCTTCAAATTAGGGCAATCACGTATCATCAATTTTTTAAGGGATGACAGTGGTGCTTTTAGTGGAAAGCTCTCCAACTTGTCGCAACATTGAACTGACAGATATTGAAGAGAGGAAAATCCTTCCAAATTTGGGATCGAACTTAAATTAGGACAATCTTCTAGCTCTAATTCTTTGAGACAAGTGGAGGTAGATAATCCATCTCCAATCTTGCTTAATTTTTCACAACTGGAAATGCGAAGCCCTTCAAGAGATGAACATCCTCCAGTTATTGGAAGAACTTCCAATTTGTTGCAACTTTCAACAGACAGAAATTGAAGAGAGGAAAATCCTTCCAAATTTGGGATCGAACTTAAATTAGGACAATCTTTTAGATCTAATTCTTTGAGACAAGTGGAGGTAGATAATCCATCTCCAATCTTGCTTAATTTTTTACAACTGGAAATGAGAAGCATTACAAGAGATGAACATCCTCCAGTTATTGTAAGAACTTCCAATTTGTTGCAACGTAGAACTGACAGATCTTGAAGAGAGGAAAATCCTTCCAAATTTGGGATCGAACTTAAATTAGGACAATCGTCTAAATCTAATTCTTTGAGACAAGTGGAGGTAGATAATCCATCTCCAATCTTGCTTAATTTTTTACAACTGGAAATGCGAAGCTTTTCAAGAGATGAACACCCTCCGGTTATAGGAAGAACTTCAAATTTGTAGCACACTCGAACTGACAGATATTGAAGAGAGGAAAGTCCTTCCAAATTTGGGATCGAACTTAAATTAGGACAATCTTCTAGCTCTAATTCTTTGAGACAAGTGGAGGTAGATAATCCATCTCCAATCTTGCTTAATTTTTCACAACGGAAAATGCTAAGCTTTTCAAGAGAATAACATTGTCCCGTTAGTGGAACACTTTTCAACAGGGGACAATCCCAAATCTTCAGCCGCTCCAAGCAAGGAAACATGATCGTCTTTGTTTCCGCCATTGCTGTCCATTCTTCTAGACTTTCCATCCCACTTAAGGTGAATTTTTTCAATGCAGGAAACACCTTGATCACCTTATTCATGCCATCAACACCTTCGTTGCAATAAAATTCATTACCCATGCGTTTCACTTTCTTCAGATTTCTCAACTTAAGATACTGGAGATTGTGCAATTGGCCCAGAGGTGGAAGACTTTCACAGTTGATGCCATTGAAAATGTTCAGCTCCATCAAATTGTTAAGCAAAAACTGATCAGTATTAGAATCAGCAACAGGTCTTAACATCCATGAGGGAAAGCTTTCACCTTCATAATTCCTAACAATTAAGCTTTGCAAATTTGAGTGAGGTTGGAGACCTTCCATCACTTCCTCACTGTTATAACCACCACTCCCACTATGACTCACTTCAAAACCAAATATCAACTTGCACAATTTTCCTTTAAGGCGTAGATTTGCTCCATTAGCCTCTTGTTTGTCTCTAACACCCTCAAGATGGCATATCTTCAGTTCTCCACGCAGTTCGTTTAGGGATCCTAACTCCTTAATCGAACGTCCCCTTTCTGATCCCACAAAAAATAAGGGTAATGTTTGAAGACAAGTTAGGTTTCCAATATTAACTGGCTGAAGTTCTTTTCTGCCAAAATACAAGTGCTTCAAGTTTATCAAAATTTCCAATCCATCCGGAAGTGTGAGTCCCGGTAAACCCAAGAGCCTCAATGTTTGCAGATTGTAAAGTTTGGTTGTGGACTTAGGCAGTGCTTCGATAGAAGTCCATGAGATGTCCAAATACCTCAAGTGCTTTAATTCTCCAAGGGAATCTGGCAACTCACAAATATTAGCAGCACCAACAAACTTTAGGACTCTTAATCTTGTGAAGCTTTTTGGTAGTTTCTTGAACACATCAATCTCTGAAAACAACGAGTATAATTTTGGAGCAACCACCGTTAAAATTTCTGGTAATGATTCCCCATTACACCCAACATTGAGATGACGAATATGAGAACACTCATTCGAGGCGAGAGTGGAATTCTCTTGAAAAATCAAAGTATCAAACTTTGACACAGACAAAGATAAATCATGCACCGAGTCGTGCATCTTGAATGTGAGAATATTCCCAAATTTGTCCTTCTCGACATCTTGAAATAAGGAATTTGATAACAACTCATTCAAGTATTTGTCACCAATATCCACCATTGCCATAGAGCTGCCAAGAAATCCTTCAGCCATCCACAGTTGGATCAATTCCTCTTTTTCAAAGAAATAATCTTTAGGAAACATGGCAGAGTATGCAAAACACTTCTTCAAAGGTGGAGAAGACAGGTGATCGAAACTTAACTTTAACACCCTTTCCATTGAACCCCATGCATCACTTCTTTGAATTTTCGACCATGCGCAAAGACTCCTTTCGATTTTGCGCATTATCCCTCCCATAAGTTTAGCTACCAATGGCACACCTCGACATTGCTTAGCAATTTCATTTCCAATTAACTCTAATTCGTGAGACATTGGAGAGGCCCTTAATGCTTGTCGTTTTATTAGGGACCAGCATTCTTCGTCTCCTAATCTTCCTGGTTGATGCCTTTGATTTGGAAGTGCTTGCACTTTTGACGCTACATCTTGAATGCGTGTTGTCACAATAACTCCATTCCCACCATTTTTACTGATTTCCATCAGATGAACCTTCAGTGCGTCCCATTTTTCAAAACTCCACACATCATCAAGTACAAGAAGATACTTGATCTGATCCTTTTCTCGTTTGGCCCGTTCAATCTTCTCCTTGAGTTTCTTAACCATTGCATTCATATTTTGAGGAATTGAGATCTGATCATCAGTAAAATGCTCTAACATCTCTTTTAAAATCCTCTTGACTTCAAAATGATCAGAAACACACACCCAGAATTTGACATCGAAATGTGTTGCTACATTCGAATCATTGTACACCAGCTTTGCTAAAGTAGTTTTGCCAAGACCTGCCATGCCTACTATTGGCACAACAGAAACAATCTGTTCATCTTTGGGATTGACTAACAGGTCAACTACTTTTGAGACATCATTTTTCCTTCCAATAATGTTTAAGCCCGTGAGGACGGAGCTCGTCTCCTCCTCTCGTCGTCCATACTCAGGGTCTGGATCGGTAGCTCTCTTTTGGAGACCAAAATCAGCGGCCAATTTGTTAAGGTCATCCAGTGTTTTAAGGATGTCCTTAATTTTATTAGCCATGTTGATACGAAATACAAAGGGATTGGAGGGAGAACAAAAGTCCCGTACCTTCCTCCTAATTTGGTTCCGAATCTCCACTTTCCTTCGGAGAATTTCATAAGCAAACTCATCAAGGACATCATCGGCCTCATAAGCAACATCTTTGAGCCTCTGCAACCAAACCTTCACTGCTTCGTCCTTTGTTTGCCTTTCCTCTGCATCTTGAAAGAAAGCTTTGATCATTTGTAGTGAGTCACCCAGTCTTTTCAGCTCCTTCTTGAAACCCAATGCAAGGCCGATTCGTTCAGCGGTAATAGAAATCAGTTTAGACACCACTCCTTCTAGGACAGCACCCAAAAGAGCTTCTGCCATCTTTGCTTCTGCAATCTGAAAGGTCTGAAATGTAAGGAAATATTTTTTCTTTAAAAATCCCACTAGAAATAAAGAGGAAAAGAAGAAATTCGTAACTCGGAAAATTAAAGCAACAGGATACTGAGTCCAGGAAATGAAATAAAGCTGAAGATGAACTGATTCAACAAAAGTGAACTGTATTGTGTTTTGTGTATTAAATATTTGACTTTGTTTTGGGTTTTTTTTTTTTGATTTTTTTTTGGATTATTTAGAATTATAATTTTATACAATTTTTTATTTGTATATGATTAATATTTTAATAATTTAATTATTAAAATTATTAAATATTTATATTTATTATGTATACTAGTTTTATAATTAATTTAATATTTTATAATATCAATCTAAAATATTATCCATATTAATATATATTTAATTATTTAAAAATAATTAAAACTTTTAATTTAGGCTAAAATGTGGTCTAGTAGAACAGTCTTATTTCCTTTTCTTTTTCTTTTTTTTTTTTTCAAAACAGCAAAGCATTTTAAGAGTCATGACTAATGATTACAGCTGTCATCCACCCGAGCCGGTTTGATTTGGATAAAAAGTTTGAATTCACTTTGTCTTATCCTGACCAATTAAATGATTTTTAAATTTAATTATAAAATGCAAAAATATATAGTTTTATTGGGTGGGCTGTGTTTGAAATTGGGCTTGATTTTAAAATTTTTTTCAATCCGATCCATACACTTATTAAAAAAAATAAAGACTAGGTGGCAAAGAAGAAGAACAACGGGTGTAAAGAGAGAGCTAGGTGTGAAGTATATTAGTGGTTATTATATTTTTGTTATTAAATAAAGTATGAATTAAATATTAATGTATAAAATTACATATTAAGATTATGTTCATTTAAATTACTTTATAAATAATTTTTTGACATCTTATTTTTAGAAAAGAAAGTCATCTATTTTAAAAATATTATTATGTTAATTTGGAACATAAAAATTATAAGATTTACTTTTAAATCTATTTTTTATTTTTATGATTTGATGTGATAGTTTCTAGTCAAATTAATAATAAAATAATGGTTTAATTCAACTAATGAAAAATAGTCAAAATTGTTTGTAAGCATACGAAAACTGAAAACCTGAAAAATTGGTAAAAAATTGAAACAAAAATATATTATTTTAATATCGTATAATAATTCAGCTCGAATTTATAAACACTTCTAAATTATTTTTGAGAGATTTTAATGGGTAGATAGCATGTATATGGCCATCTTCAAATATAAAACTAGTTTGGCATAAAAACTAGCAAATGTGATGAGCTTAAACTATTGATTCAGCTGCTTTTTAAGATCATGATTGGCCATTCGTGTTAATGAGCTTGAACTGTGGATTCAGCTGGCCATAAACCTCCATGGAAGCAAAGGTGATGAACTGAACTGCAGTTAAAACTAGCAAATTAATAACACAATGGGATCTCTTTTCTTTTCATTGCTTTGAATGATTTTTTTGTAATTATGGGGTCCGAAATGGCCCCTCACAATATGCCTTCATAATCTTCAAAGCTTAATTTATTGAAGGTTCCCAGATATCTGAAATAATCTAAAATCCCTTTTCATTGCTTAATCATTTTTTCCGACCTCTGTAAGGCACTTTTGCTGCTAAGTTCAGTGGGTGCTGCACAGTAATAGTATTAAGAACTTTTGAGAGGCCATTGGATTTTTCCAACAATACTACTATACATGCTTTATATTTCCCTTGTTGTCTGTATTGAAATTAGATAATTTAACAACATTCCTACTTCATATAACTAACAAAAAAATGCAGCCAATGGAATATGGATATCTTGAATGCGGGGGCAATCTTTGATTATTGATGGGATGAAACCCAATGCATTGAACATTGTATATAGAAGTATAGTCGGTGTTCTTTCACTCTTAATAAATATAAATTAATAATTTTACCAAACTTAACAGTTCAATATATCACTAATCAACACAAAATAAAACAAAATAATCATTAAGGAATCAATTAACAAAACACATGATATTTCATGTGAAACACCCCCAACCCCTTTTAAAACAAAAGGTAAAAACAAGGAGACTTGAAAGTCCACCAAAAAGCTTCACTATACTAAGTGGTTTGTTACAAGATCATAATACAAAGCCACAATAAAAACTTCAACAAGACTATCAACAAATAATCTCAAGCAAACTAAAAAAAAAAAAAAAAAAAAGTTGAGAATATCACCCAAATATAACTAACATTGAAAATGAAAAACTTGAAGCTACGAAATACGTATGAAAAATCCAACCTTACATAATCGAAATCCTCAGGCCTACTAGCCATTGTCCAAAACTCAGCTCAGACAGACATCAGATAAACCGCCAATCGAAGAGTTGATAACACTGCATTGGTGAACCGAAGCTGTCTTTTATATTATAGCTCTTCAATGTTGAGGAGGACAATTCACTCTGACTCAAGCCCTATCAGCATCTCCCTTCACATCCAAAGAGAATTCAGAAATTTCATGAGTGGATACTGGATAATTCATGGAACATAAGCAGTACTGGTTTTAACAAAAAGGTTAAAACATGAAAAAGCAATAAACTAGCAGACAAAAAGGATGAACAAAGCAATATATGAGACTTGTAGTTCCAAAATAAATGAATGTTTTATGGAGTTATGGTGCCAATTCCCTGCTTATTAATATCAGACATGCAGAGCATTTTCATATTCTGAATTTTCAGAATTAAATGAGACCCATTTGCAATGTGATTCAATTTATAGTTGTACATTGCAAATTACTATATATAGAAAGAGACTTACCATATCCACAAAATCTTTATCAAATAAAAACATAAAAGTCAGTTTGTAAATTGCAAAGATAATCATATCATAGAATGAAGTGTCATAAATTGCATGAGAAGGAAATCGAAGTCTTGCAAGAAACTTCCTCATTGATTACAACTTAACATCAGTTCTTGCAAGGAGACACAAATGCAATGCAAAACAAGATCCAAGCTTCTGATTAGAAGCCAAAATATGCAGAGTTGTGGTTTAAGAAATTGAACTTACATCCGAAAATTAATAGATATATGTAATGTGGGAAATCTTGGACCATTCAGGACCACTCTCCCTCTCACATCTCGTCTCTAATAGAGGACACTTACAAATGTCCATTGTTTTTAAATTGGAGAGGCTTTGCATAACATCTACAGAAGGCAGGTACATGAGCTTATTGCATGAATGGAGACGCAGACACCTTAGGGAAGAGAGATTTTTGAACGAGTCTGGCAAGGCTTCTATTTCATGAAACCCGCACATTGTCAACTCTTCAAGGGCAGTGGGGAGTTGAAGTTGGTGAGGAAGACTCTTTAGCTTTCCAAAACCACTCAAACTTAGACGCTTTAGAGAAGAAAGTTTTCCCAACCACTCTGGAAAGGCTTCTATTCCTTGAAACCCTTCCATCGTCAATTCTTCGAGAGCAGTGAAGAACTGAAGTTGGTGAGGAAGACTCTTTAGCTTTTCCCAACCAATCAGTTTTAGAACTAGAAGGGAGGCACTGAGATATTGAATGGAACTGGGCCACGGGAATTCTTGTAGCTCTTCTGAGAAACCACCTATAGCTAATTCTCTCAAGCAGTTAAGCCTACCAAGGCTGTCATCTTGAATCCATATCGGATCAGGCAAATTTAATATTGTTAAACTGCAAAGGGAAACGTTGGATTGCAACATATTTGGTAGCAGATGACTCCATTCTTCGCCTACTTTCTCAAATTCTAAATCTGTGAGCGAAGAGAGTCCATCTAAACTTGGAATAGGCTTCAAATTAGGGCAATCGCTTATCATCAATTTTTTAAGGGATAACAGTGGTGCTTTTAGTGGAAAGCTCTCCAATTTGTCACAGCCATCAACTGATAGATTTTGAAGAGATGAAAATCCTTCCAAATTTGGGATCGAACTTAAATTAGGACAATTCTTTAGACACAATTCTTTGAGACAAGTGGAGGTAGATAATCCGTCTCCGATCTTGCTTAACTTTTCACATGATGAAATGCTAAGATTTTCAAGAAAAGAACATCCTCCGGTTATTGGAAGTACTTCCAATTCGTTGCACCATTTAATTGACAGATTTTGAAGAGAGGAAAATCCTTCCAAATTAGGAATCGAACTTAAATAAGGACAATCTTCAAGATCTAATTCTTTGAGACAAGTGGAGGTTGATAATCCATCTCCAATCTTGCTTAATTTTTCGCAACCGGAAATGCTAAGCTTTTCAAGAGATGAACATCGTCCGGTTATTGGAAGTACTTCCAATTCGTAGCAACTTAGAATTGACAGATATTGAAGAGAGGAAAATCCTTCCAAATTTGGGATCGAACTTAAATTAAAACACTCATATAGATATAATTCTTTGAGACAAGTGGAGGTAGATAGTCCGTCTCCGATCTTGCTTAAACTTTCACATGATGAAATGCGAAGCTTTTCAAGAGAATAACATTGTCCCGTTAGTGGAACATTTTTCAACAGGGGACAACTCCAAATATCCAGCTCCTCCAAGCAAGGAAACATGATTGTCTTTGTGGCCGCCATTGCTGTCCATTCTTCTAGACTTTCCATCGTCCATAAGGTGAATTTTTTCAATGCAGGAAACACCTTGATCACCTTATTCATACCATCAATACCTTCGTTGCAATAAAATTCATTACCCATGCGTTTCACTTTCTTCAGATTACTAAACACAAGAAACTGGAGATTGTGCAATTGGCCCAGAGGTGGAAGACTTTCACAGTTGATGCAATGGAAAAACTTCAGCTCCACCAAATTGTGAAGTAAAAACAAATCAGTAATAGAATCACCAACAGGTCTTAACATCCACGAGGGAAAGCTTTCACCTCCGTAATGCCAAACAATTAAGCTTTGCAAATTTGAGTGGGGTTGGAGACATTCCATCACTTCCTCACTGTTATAACCACCACTCCAACTATGACTCACTTCAAATTCAAATATCAACTTGCATAATTTTTTTTTTAGGTGTAGATTTGCTCCATTAGCCTCTTGTTTGTCTCTCCCAAGATGGTCTATCGTCAATTTTCCACGCAATTCGTTTAGGGATCCTAACTCCTTAATCGAACGTCCCCTTTCTGAACCCACAAAAAATATGGGTAATGTTTGAAGACAAGTTAGGTTTCCAATATTAACTGGCTGATGTTCTTTTTTATCAAAATACAAGTGATTCAAGCTTGTCAAATTTTCCAATCCGTCTGGAAGGGTGAATCTCGGTAAACCCAAGAGCCTTAATGTTTGGAGATGGTAAAGTTCGGTTGCGGACTTCGGCAGTGCTTTGATAGAAGTCCTGGAGACATCCAAATACCTCAAGTGCTTCAATTCTCCAAGGGAATCTGGCAACTCACAAATATTAGTCGCACCAACAAACTTTAGGACTCTTAATCTTGTGAACCTTTTTGATAGTTTCTTGAACACATAAATCTCTGAAAACAGTGAGTATAATTTCGGAGCAACCGCCGTTAAAATTTCTGGTAATGATTCCCCATCACACCCAACATTGAGATGACGAATATGAGAACACTCATTTGAGGTGAGAGTGGAATTCTCTTGAAAAAACAAAGTATCAAACTTTGACACAGACAAAGATAAATCATGCACCGAGTCGTGCATCTTGAATGTGAGAATATTCCCGAATTTGTCCTTCTTGACATCTTGAAATAAGGAATTTGATAACAACTCATTCAAGTATTTGTCACCAATATTCACCGTTGCCATAGAGCTGCCAAGAAATCCTTCAGCCATCCACAGTTGGATCAATTCCTCTTTTACAAAGCAATAATCTTTAGGAAACATGGCACAGTACGCAAAACACTTCTTCAAAGATGGAGAAGACAAGCGGTCAAAACTTAATTTTAACACACTTTCCACTTTTAACACACTGTCCGGTGAACCCCATACTCCACTTTTTTGAATTCCCAACCATGTGCGGTGACTCCTTTCTTTGCTCATTGTCCCTCCAATAACTTTAGCTAACAATGGCAGACCTCGACACTGCTTAGCAATCTCCTTTCCAATAGCCTCTAAATCGTGAGACATTGGAGAGGGTGTCAACGCTAGTTGTTTAATTATGGACCAGCATTCTTCATCTTCTAGTCTTCCTGGTTGATGCCTTTGATCCGAAAGTGCTTGCACTGTTGATGCTACATCTTCTTTGCGTGTTGTCACAATAACTCCATTCCCGCCATTTGTACTGATTCCTTTCAGACAAAGCTTTAGATCCTCCCATTTCTTAACATCCCACACATCATCAAGTACAAGAAGATACTTGATCTGATCTTTTTCTCCTTTGGCCTGTTCAATCTTCTCCTTGAGCTTCATAATCATTGCATCCATATTTTCTGGCATTGAGGTATGTCTATCACCAGTAAGCCGTTCAAACATCGCTCCTAAAATCTTTTTGACATCAAAATGATCAGAAACACAGACCCAGGATTTGACATCAAAATGCCTTTTCACACGCAGATCATCATACACCAGCTTTGCCAATGCAGTTTTGCCAAGACCTGCCATACCTACTATAGGTACAACAGAAACAACCTGCTCATCTTTGGGATTGACTAACAGGTCAACCACCTTTGAGACATCATTTTCCCTTCCAACAATGGTCGAGTCATCCATGACAGACAACGTCTCCACATTTGATCTTCCAGGTACAGGAGACACATGTTCTGTAGCTCTCTGCTGAAGACCAAATGAACTGGCGTCTTTGTTAAGTCCATCCAGTTTTTCAAGGATGTCCTTAATTTTATTAGCCATCTTGAGACGAAATAAAATGGAATTATTAGAAGAAAGGAAGTCGAGTACCTTCCTTCGGATTTGGTTCCGAATCTTCAGTTTCCTTCGGAGAATTTCATAGTCAAACTCATCAAGGACATCAGCTGCCTGATCAGCAACATCTTTGAGCCTCTGCAACCAAAGCTTCACTGCGTCCTTCTTTGTTTGCACTTCCTCTGCATCTTGCAAGAAAGCTTTCATCATTTCTAGTGAGTCACCCAGTCTTTTCAGCTCCTTCTTGAAATTCCATATACGGCTGATTTGGTTAGTGGCAATTGAATTCGCTTTAGACACCGCTTCTTCCAAAATAGCACCCAAAAGAACTTCTGCCATCTTTGCTTCTGCAATCTGAAAGGATTGAAATGTTAAGAAATAACTTGAAAAAAATATCATTGAAAATAAAGAAGAAAAGAAGAGATCTCCAACCCAGAAAATTAAAGCAACAACATACCGAGTCCAGGAAACAAAATGGAGAGAAGAAATGAAAGATGAATTGCTTCAGTAAAATTGAATTGAAGTGAGTTTTGTGTGAAATCTCATTGATTCTTTATTTATTTTTACAAATACATGAATATTATATATATTTTTATATACATTCATGTATTAAAGAATTATTAAAATTTTACTTTTATCATATCTCACTGGCGGTGTTGTCATATAATTGCTGCTTTAAAGCTTTTGTGTTCAAGTGGCAGGCAAGTGGTAGGTAAAATGTCTGGTCTTAGAACACTACTCCTCCTCTTTTGTTATCATACTACAATGTCTTTTAAATGTCATCACTATACCTCTTGATTGATCACGTCATCTGTTCAAAGTTTCTCTAACATTTATTTCGCTTATAAAATTAAATTTATAATTGTAAATAATAATATTATAATATAATATTAAAAAATATTAAAACTATTAAATTTTAATAAATATTAAATTAAAAATAATATAAATATATTTTAAATTATTTAAAAATAAAATAGACGAGCTTAAAATAGATTTGAGTTATCAATTTATAAATATGAGTAAACTTGAACAAAATTTTAGGCTCATATTTTTTAGTCGGATTACGTTTGAGTAAGTATAAAGCGTGCTAATAACATGCCTAAGTTCGACCCATGTCATTCCTATTATACATGTGCTTTGTGAGAGACGGATTTATGTCGATCCCAGCTTTCAATTGAATAACATTCTCTGCTATCCTCGTTCCACAAATAAATTACATCGAGTGTGAGCTTGAGTAACATGGACCAAATAATAGAAAATAAAATTATTTACTTACTTCCAATTGAAAAGTTAGTTCTCTCTATAAAAATCAGTATAGATCGAAATTTTCTGAAAATAAAATTTATTCTAAGTAAATAAATTTCATATACTTTCTAGCAAAATAATGATAACTAAATAATTAATGAAGTGTGTTTTTAAGTCAACCGATGCTCTCTATTTACGGGAGATGTACAAGAATATTGGTTGAACAAGCCATTAATAAATAATGTTATTTAAATAAAAATATGCTCTGACTCTAATCAGAGCGAGTAGGCGCGACACACCCTTGTTAATATTATCAGGGTTGTAGTCCCTTCTGTTCACACAAGGGTTAAGATATGTCTATTCTGTATTGGGTCTAACTATATGTGTTAATTTAACATTTGGCCCAACATTTTATAATTTAGTCCAATCTAATAATTATTTTTTATTTTCTAAAATAAATATTAATTAATTAATTAAATTAGTTTCTAAACTCAATTACTACTACTAAAATCATAAAAACTTTATTGTAATAGAATCAATAAGGAAATATATTTGATTCAACAAATCCATAATGACTAATTAATTTAAGGGTAAATTACACCAACAGTCACTCAACTTTGATGTAACTGGCAAAACAATCACCCTGGTTTCAATTCAGTCACTCAACTTTCGAAAAATAACAAATCGGTCACTACTGTTACAGAGTAACAGAAAGCTGAGGTGGCCAATTAACTTGTCATGTTGGCATCCCACGTGGAAACGACAACATCTACAACATTCTTCATTAACTTGCAGTAGAAGAAGAAAAAGAATAAAGAAAAATAAAGAAAAAAATTCCCCACTTAGGTCACCTTTGATTCATCAACGACAGCCTTTACAATATCCCCAATCTCTTACCTTGCAAGAATCAGACCCTCTCCTTCTCTCCTACCATCCTTTTCCCTCTGTTAATCATTTCGTGTTTCTAGATCACTAAAAAAAGCAAACAACAAGATAGCCATTTTTAAGGGAAGATTTGAAATATGAAATCGAAAATCAACAAAGCAATCTTACACGATATTGTGCGTGGACAGAAGGCTAATAGAAATCTTCTTCAACCATAAACCTTGGATCCTCTCGAGTAGAGTACTCTCAACCTCTATTTATGAGTTTATGAATGGCCTTCAAGCCTAAGCAATGATGGCTCTGGGGTTCTTGGTCAATGATGTCATTCACTTCTCACCTTCCAATTTCTACTGTAAAAAGGAGGTTGTCAAAGGTAATTTTTTGGGGGGTTTCGAGAGCGCCTTTCCCTATATTCGGTTGTATGTCGAAGGGATGAAATGTTGAGGGAGGTTGAAATTTATCTACAACAGCAGCAACTAAGGAAAGAAGAATAATACTATGGGAAAAAAAACCTAACCCAGTTTAATGGCGGTGCAAGTGGTGTTTGTAGAGTCAGTTGCATTAGGACCGTTGGAGATTTTGAGATGGATTTTATAGTCTTTCTTCTTCTTCTTCTTCTTCTTGAACCCACCGTGGACATATCCAACGTGGATAGTTAACTGGCCACGTCAGCTGTCTTGTTAGGTTTGTAACAGAAAATGTTAGTGGGTGATTGATTTGTCACTTTCCGAAACGTTAGTGATCGATTTGTCATTTTTCAAAAATTGAGCGACTGTTGGTGTAATTTATATTAATTTAATTTCATTTTCAAGCTTCAATTATAATTAAATAATAATCCGAAAAACCTGAAATTAATTTTCAAGTCATTTTCTATACTTAGCAAAAAAAACATGTTCATTGTAAATGCGATTCATTTCTCTTACTTCATCATTTCTATTCATTTGGTTTTAAGTGCAATTTATTTATCGTTTCAACAAGCTAGAAGAAAGACCAATTAGACATATACAATGAGGACTAAAATAATTTATAATTAAGTTTTAGCTTTCCACCTATTAATTATAAAATTATTTAGTCACGAATCCAATCCAGTAAAGTATTGTGATTAAGCTCTCACTTATTACATATCGTCACGGAAGCTACTTAATTAGTACTCGTTTAATGATCTTGTCAAAAGTATTTTACTCTCATAAGATAAAATTATTAATTAATTAATTAATTAGGTTTTTACATTTTCATTGTATAAAATTAGCGTATGTAATTATTAATTAATTTAAAAATTAATTAAAGATTTAAAATAAATTAATTTAAAATTACAAAAGCTTCACTTTCATTAATTATCTAATAATATTTATGGAAATTATATTTTAATACTTATTAAAAGTTGAATTAATTTTCCATAAATAATATATCTTATATTTTTCAATTACCAAAAATAAATTTCTTGGAAATATGGAAAATATACTTTTAATTTTTTAACTAAAAATGTGATTTCAATTACCAAGAATTTATTCATGTAATTGTATAGTTAAGACCCAAATTTTACATGCAAACCTTTAATTAAGAGGATAAAAAGCCATGAGCAAAGAATGCTACGACTACATCTTATTGTCTCTTAATTGGCCCATCAAAACAGTGATACAATGACACCTTTACATAGGTTAAGATTAGATGTTTAATTATATTAAAATATTCTTAAAGTAATCAAAGCTGGGAGATGAAATCCTACTAGTAGTCTAAAACGTGACTACTTACTTAAGGAATACGTTGTGTTGTCATGACATCCCATGCTTCCTTATCCTGATGTTACGCGTGTATCGAGTGAGGAAATTCCAACAACAACTATAACATCTTATAGCTCAGACTCGACAATCGGGTTGGGCAAGAGGTGTTATATTTTTAACCTTTTGGAAATATAAATTATGACCCCTAAAAGATATAGTAGTAATATTTTAACTATAAACCAACATACAAAGAAAATGATATATTTAATAATATATATGTGGATAATGTAAGATCATAGAATAATTATTTTAAAGTTTACAAGGAAAATATAATTGAAGAATAAATATAAATATATGTCCTAATAATCACTTGGTGTGTATTATAGCACAAATAGATTAAGAATTGAAATAAAAAAATTAAATTATTATACAAATCTAGATGATAAACTAACATAATTGAAACTTTAAAATCCACATATTTTAATTATGTGTGGTGAGTTTCAAACTTGAATTAATCATTTATGCTTAAAGTTAAATTATCAATTTAAGTATTTTTTTTGTGGTTTTCAAATTTTGAATGTGCAAATTTTTGGAGCAAAATTCGTGACCTGACCCGTGAAATAAATAATTGATTAAGTGAGCCAAACTTAAGCTAAACTCGATTAGTCTATCCAAATTTTCATAGCAAGTGCTTGAAGTATTACTATTGAAATGAATTAATTAGACATAAATCATTACGATAATCATTATCATTTACATTGTGAATGGAGGTTTAAATATAAGGGTGAGCTTAAAACGAATGGCAGAAATATGAGAAAAAAAAATTTAAAATCATATTTTGGATTAAATTCACCCTAACAAATATAAATTATATTAATATAATAGATTGAGATTGTCTTTCACATGACCACCTCTAATAGGGATCTCATGAGTTAAATTTTAGGAGATTTTAATTAGTATATAACTAACCAAAAATGCAGCCAAGGAAGATGGATATCTTGAATGTGGGATGTAATCTAATACATTGAATATCGTATAGAAATATATTCGGTGTTTTTTCACTCATATAAATATTAATTAATAATTATGATAAATTTAATAATATATTATATCATTAATCAACTCAAAATAAAACACAATGATAATAAGGAATCAATTAAAAGAGTCCCAATATTTTACGTGAAAAATCCCTTTAAAACAAAGAGTAAAAACCACAGGACTTGAAAGTCCACGTAAATGCTTTACTATACTCTAAGTTTTGTTACAACATCACAATACAAAGCCACAACAAAGAATATACAACTCTAGTAAAACAATCAGCAAAAAAATTTCAAGCAAACTAAAGAGAAACAAGAAAACCCGAAGCTACAAAATCAGTATGGAAAATCCAACTGTACACAATCAAGCATACTAACCATTGTCCAAAAATCAGCTCATACTGATATCGAATGAACCCCCAATCGAAGAGTTGATCAACATTGCATTGGTGAACCAACGCTGCCTTTTAAATTATAGCTCTTCAATGTTGAAAAGGAGAAAAATTCACTCTGACTCAAGGCCTATCAGCATCTCCCTTCACATCTGAAGAGAATTCAGAAATTTCATGAGTGGATACTGAATAATTCTTGAAATGTTAGCAGTACGTGTTTTAGCAAAAGGTTAAAACATGAAAATCTCATCGTCCTTAAATTAGAAGCCACAAAATCTTTATAAAATAAAAACATAAAATCCAGTTTGTAAATTGCAAAGATGATCATAGAATGAAGTGTCATCAATTGAATGAGAAGGAAATCGAAGTCTTGCACGAAACTTCGGATTAGAATCCAAAGTATGGTGAATTTGTTGTCAATCACAATTGCAAATCAAAGCTGGTATTTATTGGTTGCATGATCTATGATTCTCAAATACAAAAGAATAAATGTTTGAGAAGAAAAGAAATTTCCTTATAAAATATCCATGGAAATTTGGTTTTTTTATTAAAATGACCCTAATAAATTAATTAAGTACCAAAATGACCCACATTTTTAATTAAATATCAAAAAAATTCAAAATCTACAGTAAAAGTTGGTGGAGCCAAATTATATGACGCCACCAATTTGCCACGTCAGTAAGGAGCATAAAAAAATAATTTTTTGGTGAAGCCATGTAGAATGACATCACCTGTATAAAATACAAGGAAAATACAACAAAATTTAAAAAATTAGGAGCCTTTAAAACAATTTCTCATTTTTCTGGTGGAGCCATTTTAAACGGCGCAACTGGGTATGCGCTGACATACATCCTTCTGTTGATTTTGTCCTTTTTACTTTTTTTTTTTTTAAGTTTTGCCTTTTTCTTTTATTCTTTTTCTTATTTTAAGTTTTATTTTTTTTAACTTTTAACTTTTTCTTAATTTTAAAAAACTTTAAATGTATATTTTAAATTTGTTTATTTTATTTATTATTAATTTAAAATTTTAAATATATATTTTGTATTTATCCATATTTTATTTATTTATTTATTATTAATTTTAAAATTTAAAATTTAAATGTTGTCTTTATCTTTATTTATTTTATTTATTTTTATTCTTAATTTTAAATATATATTTTGAAATTATTTTTAAAGTTTAAAGTTTAATATTATTTATTAAATATTAAATATATATTTTATTAATACAAAACATTTAAATATTTAAAGATATGACCTTTTAAATTTATTATTAATTTTATAATATTTTAAATGTATATTTCAAAATTTAAAATTTAAAATTTATTTTTAAATATTAAATATATTTTATTTATTTTATTATTAATTTTAAAAACTTGAAATGTGTATTTGAAATATTGTATAATATATTTTTAATCCTTTTTTAAAGTTTTAAATATATATTTTAAAAAATTTAAAATTTAAAATATTATTTTTAAATGTTAAATATAATTTTTAATAATATAAGACATTTAAATATTTAAAGATATGACCTTTTAAATTTATTATTAATTTTATAATATTTTATAATAAATAAATAAAATAAATAAGGGTAAAGAAAAATATATATTTAAAATTTAAAATTAATAATAAATAAAATAAAAAATTAAAATATACATTTAAATTTTTTAAAATTAAGAAAAGTTAAAAGTTAAAAAAAGAAAACTTAAAAAAGAAAAAGAATAAAAGAAAAGACAAAACTTAAAAATAAAAAATAAAAAAAAAGTAAAAAGGACAAAATCAACATAAGGGTGTTAGCGCATATTGGGAGTGACATTTAAAATCGCTCCACCAGAAAAAAGAAAAATTGTTTTAAAGGCCTCTGTTTTTCTAAATTTTGTAGTATTTCCCTAGTATTTTATTTAGGTGGCGTTATTCTATATGGCTCCACTAAAAAATTATTTTTTTTATGCTCCTTGTTGACGTGGCAAGTTAGTGGCGCCATATAATTTAGTTCCACCAACTTTTACTGTAAATTTTGGGTTATTTTAGTATTTAATTAAAAAAATAAGTCTTTTTGGTACTTAATTAATTTATTAGGGTCATTTTAATAAAAAGGCCTGGAAATTTTTATCAAGGCAAAATGTCATAATTTTCATGGAAAGGAATTTAGAAACAGAACTTACTTTTATGTCCATATATTCAATTCATAATTTGGTGCTCGAACTGATAGGCTCAAAAGTATCCATGCCCAAACTAAATCCTGCAACCAAATAATTATAAAAGAAGGTTTTATATGAGGCTAAAGCAAGTAGCTTAGGATGAGAAGAACAAAGGGAAAAACTATAAAAAGTATCAAGACAGGATTAGTATATTTTATATCAAAAGCCGAAAGATGCAGACTAGTGAACTTACATCCGAAGACTAACAGATATTTGTGAAATGTGATTTCCCATTCACGGCCATTCACTATACTCAAAAGGTTTTTCCGTAAAATTATATATGCCATTAAGGCACCAGAACTTCTTAGAATGAAAAGAAAAAATGGAATAGATAATTATAACAAGGATTCAAAGTGAAAATGATATATTTTTCATCAAAAGCCAAAAGATGCAGAGTGTTGTGGTTTAAGATATTAAACTTACCGCTGATCATTAATATATATACGTGGAATGTGGGAAATTTTGGACCATTCAGGGCCACTCTCCCTCTCACATCTTGTCTCTAATTGAGAACAATTTGCAATGTCAATTCTTTGTAATTTGGAGAGGCTTCTCATAACATCTACAGAAGGCAGGTACATGAGCTTCTTGCATGAACGGATACACAGCCTCCTTAGAGAAGAGAGATTTCTGAATGACTGTGGCAAGGCTCCTATTCCTTGAAACTCTTCTATCGTTAAATATTCAAGGGTAGAAAGGAGTTGAAGTTGGTGAGTAAAACTCTTTAGCTTCCGAAAACCACTCAAATATAGATGCCTTAGAGAAGAGAGATTTCCCAACCATTCTGGCAAGGCTTCTATTTCATGAAACCCCTGCATAGTCAAATCTTCAAGGGCAGTGAGGAGTTGAAGCTGGTGAGGAAGACTCTTTAGCTTTCCAAAACCACTCAAATATAGACGCCGTAGAGAAGAGAGATTTCCCAACCAGTCTGGCAAGGCTTCTATTCCACCAAACCTTTCAATCGTCAAATCTTCAAGGGTGGTTAGGAGTTGAAATTGGTGAGGGAGACTCTTAAGCTTTTCCCAACCAATCAACTTTAGAACTTGAAGGGAGGCACTGAGATATTGAACGGAACTGAGACAGGGGAACTCTGGCAGCTCTTCTGAGAAACCACCAATGGTTAATTTTCCCAAGCAATCAAGCCTACCAAGGCTGTCATCTGGAATCCATATCAGATCAGGCAAATTTAATATTGTGAGACTGCAAAGGGAAGTATTGGATCGCAACATATTTGGTAGCAGACAACTCCATCCTTCGCCTACTTTGTTAAACTCCAATTCTGTGAGAGAAGATAGTCCATCTAAACTTGGAATGGGCTTCAAATTAGGGCAATCAGTTATGCTCAATTCTTTAAGGGAAGACAGTGGTGCTTTTAGTGGAAAGCTCTCCAACTTGTCACAGCCACCAACGGATACATTTTGAAGAGACGAAAATCCTTCCAAATTTGGAATCGAACTTAAATTAGGACAACATTTTAGATCTAATTCTTTAAGACAAGTGGAGGTAGATAATCCGTCTCCAATCTTACTTAACTTTTTGCAATCGAAAATGCTAAGTTTTTCAAGAGATGAACATCCTCCGGTTATCGGAAGAACTTCCAATTCGCTGCACCATCTAATTGACAGATTTTGAAGAGAAGAAAATCCTTCCAATTCCGGAATTGAAATTAAGTTAGGACAACTACATAGTCGTAATTTTTTGAGACAAGTGGAGGTTGACAGCCCGTCTCCAATCTTGCTTAGTTTTTCGCAAACGATAATGCTAAGCTCTTCAAGAGATGAACATTCTCCCGTTATCGGAAGAACTTCCAATGTCTTGCACCTCTCAATTGACAGATTTTGAAGAGAGGAAAATCTTTCCAAATTCGGAATGGAACTTAAATTAGGACAATATTTTAGATCTAATTTTCTGAGACAAGTGGAGGTAGATAATCCATCTCCAATCTTGCTTAATTTTTCGCAACCAGAAATCTTAAGCTTTTGAAGAGATGAACATCCTCCGGTTATTGGAAGAACTCCCAATTTTTTGCAGCTCTCAATTGACAGATATTGAAGAGAGGAAAAGCCTTCCAAATTTGGAATGGAACTTACATTAGGACAATCCGATAGACCGAATTCTTTGAGACAAGTGGAGGTTGACAGCCCGTATCCAATCTTGCTTAATTTTTCGCAACCGGAAATCCTAAGCTTTTCAAGAGACGAACATCCTCCGATTATCGGAAGAACTCCCAATTCCTTGCACCTGTAAATTGACAGATTTTGAAGAGACGAAAATCCTTCCAAATTTGGAATGGAACTTAAATTAGGACAATCAAATAGACCTAATTCTTTGAGACAAGTGGAGGTTGACAGCCCGTCTCCGATCTTGCTTAATTTTTCGCAACCGGATATTCTAAGCTTTTCAAGAGATGAACATCCTCCGATTATCGGAAGAACTCCCAATTTCTTGCAGTTCTCAATTGACAAATTTTGAAGAGAGGAAAATCCTTCTAAATTTGGAATTGAACTTAAATTAGGACAAGCATGTAGGTCTAATTCTTTGAGACAAGTGGAGGTAGATAATCCGTTTCCAATCTTACTTAATTTTTCACAAAATGAAATGCTAAGCTTTTCAAGAGAAGAGCATTGTCTTAGTGGAACACTTTTCAACAATGGACAATCCCTAATATTCAGCTCTTCCAACCAAGGAAACATGATCGTCTTTGTGGTCGCCATTGCTGTCCATTCTTCTAGACTTTTCATCTCACTTAAGGTGAATTTTTTCAATGCGGGAAACACCTTGATCACCTTATTCATACCATCGATACCTTCGTTGCAATAAAATTCATTACCCATGCATTTCACTTTCTTCAGATTTCTCAACTCAAGAAATTGGAGATCGCACAATTGGCCAAGAGGTGGAAGACTTTCACAATTGATGCAGTTGAAAAAATTCAGCTCCACCAAATGGTTAAGCAAAAACAGCCCAGTATTAGAATCACCACCAGGTCTTAACATCCATGAGGGAAAGCTGTCGCCTTGATAACTGCAAACAGTTAAGCTTTGCAAATTTGAGTGGGGTTGGAGACCTTCCATCACTTCCTCACTGTTATAACCACTACTCCCACTATCACTCCCTTCAAAATCAAATATCACCTTGCACAATTTTTCTTTAAGGCGTAGATTTGCTCCATTAGCCTCTTGTTTGTCTCTAACACCCCCAAGATGGCATATCTTCAGTTCTCCACGCAGTTCCTTTAGGGATCCTAACTCCTCAATCGAACGTCCCCTTTCTGAACCCACAAAAAATATGGGTAATGTTTGAAGACAAATTAGGTCTCCAATATTATCTGGCTGAACTTCTCGATTATTAAAATGTAAGTGCTTCAAGCTATTCAAATTTTCCAATCCATCCGGAAAGGTGAATAACCGTAAACCCAAGAGCCTCAATGTTTGCAGATTGTAAAGTTTGATTGTGGACTTAGGTAGTTCTCTGATAGAAGTCTTTGAGATGTCCAAATACCTCAAGTGCTTCAATTCTCCAAGGGAATCTGGCAACTCACAAATATTAGTAGCACCAACAAACTTTAGGACTCTTAATCTTGTGAAGCGTTTTGATAGTTTCTTGAACACATCAATCTCTGAAAACAACGAGTATACTTTTGGAGCAACCGCTGTTAAAATTTCTGGTAATGATTTCCCATCACATCCAACATTGAGATGACGAATATGAGAACACTCATTTGTGGTAGAAGTGGAATTTTCTTGGAAAATCAAAGTATCAGACTTTGAAATAGACAGAGCTAACTCATGCAACATGTCGTGCATCTTGAATGTGAGAATATTCCCTAACTTGTCCTTCTCGACATCTTGAAATAAGGAATTTGATAACAACTCATTTAAGTATTTGTCACCAATATCCACCATTGCCATAGCGCTGCCAAGAAATCCTTCAGCCAGCCACAGTTGGACCAATTCCTCTTTTTCAAAGCAATAATCTTTAGGAAACATGGCACAGTACCAAAAACACTTCTTCAAAGATGGAGAAGACAAGCGATCAAAACTAAATTTTAACACACTTTCCACTAACACACTGTCCGGTGAACCCCATACACCACTTTTTTTAATTTCCGACCATGCGTGGCGACTCCTTTCTTTGCTCATTGTCCCTCCAATAACTTTAGCTAACAATGGCACACCTCGACACTGCTTCGCAATTTCCTTTCCAATAGGCTCTAAACTGTGAGACATTGGAGAGGGTGTCAATGCTAGTTGTTTAATTATGGACCAGCATTCTTCATCTTCTAGTCTTCCTGGTTGATGTGTTTGATTTGAAAGTACTTGCACTGCTGATGCTACATCTTCTTTGCGTGTTGTCACAATAACTCCATTCCTACCATATTCATTGATATCCTCCAGACGGTCCTTCAGTTCGTCCCATTTTTCAACATCCCACACATCATCAAGAACAAGAAGATACTTGATCTGTTCCTTTTCTCTTTTGGCCTGTTTAAACTTCTCCTTGAGATTCATAATCATTGCATCCATCGTTTCTGGCACTGAGGTACTGCTATAATCAGGAAAGTTTTCAAACATCGCTTCTAAAATCTTTTTGACATCCAAATGATGAGAAACACAGACCCAGAATTTGTGATCAAAATGATTTTTCACATTCAAATCATTATACACCAGCTTTGCTATTGTAGTTTTGCCAATACCTCCCACACCTACTATAGGTACAACAGAGAGAGGCTCGTTATCTTTGGGATTGACTAACAGGTCAACTATTTTTGAGACATCAGCTTCCCTTCCAACAATGATTGAGCGAGGGAGGATGGAGTCTGTCTCCACCGCTGGTCGTTCATACTCAGGATCTGGATCTGTAGCTCTCTCTTGGAGACCAAAATCAGTGGCCAATTTGTTAAGGTCTTCCAGTGTTTTAAGGATGCCCTTAATTTTATTAGCCATCTTGAAACGAAATAAAATGGAATTGTTTGGAGAAAGGAAGTCGAGTACCTTCCTTCCAATTTGGTTCCGAATCTTCAGTTTCCTTCGGAAATTCTCATGGTCAAACTCAACAAGGATATCAGCAGCCTGATCAGCAACATCTTTGAGCCTCTGCAACCAAAGCTTCACTGCGTTCTTCTTTGTTTGCTTTTCCTCTGCATCTTGCAAGAAAGCTTTCATTATTTCTAGTGAGTCACCCAGTCTTTCCAGCTCTTCCTTGAAATTACATATACAACTGATTTGCTTAGTGGCAATTGAATTCGCTTTAGACACCGCTTCTTCCAAAATAGCACCCAAAAGAACTTCTGCCATCTTTGCTTTGACAATCTGAAAGATTTGAGTTGTTAGGAAATAAAGAAAACAAGAAATTTGTAACCCAGAAAATTGAAGCAACAAGATACCGAGTCCAGGAAATGAAGATGAATTGCTTCAATAAAAGTGAATTGAAATTAGTTTTGTGTATTAAATGTATGACATCATTCAAATCGTATTTAAATAACACATCAATATATACTATTATATATTAAGCATAATGATAATTATATTTTTAATTAAATTTAATAATTAATTTTAAAATAAGTCAATTTTTTAAAATAAAAATATTGATGAAAATATTGTCGATCTACGTCCACTTTTGTTGACATAGAATCATTTGTCTTATATATCATGCCAACAAATAATTTATAATTATAAAAATTTTAAAAATAAAAAGATTTTAAAATTCAAAAGAATTATAAAAAGTATATAAAATAAAAATAACATGAATTACACATGATTATCATGCGGGCTGTCATGTTTAAAAATTTAAAGTTTTGGTTAGTATTTCCATTAAAGAAACAACAATTTGATTCTTTTTTTAAAAACAAAAATTTTATTTATTTTTCTATTAAAAATTAGTGTAACTGACAAAATACCATATAGTAACACATCGAATTAATTGATTGATCTGGTCTAGTTTTGAAAATCTTGATTTTGATAGATGAAAAAACTTTTTATTATCTTGTCAAGTTGAGCAAGTAAGCGATGAAGTTCGAAAACAATATTAATAGCTAGCATTTTGGCTTTGGGTAGATAAATTTTGAATATTGTTGGCATTGTTGGACATTATAAAGGAATAAAAAGACAAATAGAAAAATAAAAGAAAGAATAATGTAAAAGAAAATAAAAGAAAAATATTTATTATTGGTTCAAATTTTTTTAAATATATAACATTTTGATATATAATGAGTAAGAAAATATACTGAAAAGGACATAATTTAAATATCAATTTATGGATTAAACCAAAAAAAAATTATGGATGGGATGAAGTGAAAATGAGACCATTGTTGTAAATAACTTAGTTCTAGTTTTGAAAATTATTATTTTAGTTTTTATGATATTTCATGTATTTTTAAAATATTACAATTACAAAATAAGTATAATAAACATGTATAAAGTGGGTCGGAAATTTATACATCACAAATATATATGGTGAGGCTCAAACAATGACATTCATCTTAACTAATAAAACAAGATCTCATTAAGGTTTTATTGGCTTTTAAAATATTTTTAATATATGTATTACAATCATAAATACATTTATATATAATAAGTGTTAAAAGTAACATGTTTTAATCTTATTCTTAATGTGATTTTGGGTGATCATTTGATTCTAATAGTGAATTTTATACTCTTAATCCTTTAAATTCATATTATTATATTTAGAAGAGAATTTGAGAGTAAAAGGAGCAAAAAACGAGTAACATGAACTATACAGGCTAGACACACGGCTGTATCGATTTTGAGAATTGACTCCCTAAATTGGGAGAAAACACGATTTTTAGGTTTTTTGGGCATTCTTAGACCTATATATGATAGAAATAAGAAGAGGGGAGTAGAGTCGTTGTAGAACACTAAAGAAAACAAGTCGAAAAATACCATTAAAGCCGATTCTGAAACAAATTTCATCAAGATTGAAGATCCTATTTTGATTTCTTTGGAGTTTATTATGAGTTTCTTTGTTTATTGTGGTTATTATTTATCTGAGATGTTTTTATTTTCGAGTATGAACTAATTTTCTAAATACTTAAGGGATATGAATCCTATGATGAATTATATCGTTTGATTTCTATTTTATGCAATAAGCATTTAGTTTCTTTTTCTCATTTATGTGCGCTTAATCCATGGTTTGATATTTCTATATTATTAATTCATGTTTGATGTGCTTAAATCAGAGGAGGAATAGACTTTGTTTAAGAGTAGATCTAACGTAATTGAGTGGAGTTTCATGCAATCCTAGAAATAGGACGATATAGATCTACTGGATTAGAGTCAAATCTAATAGGGAAATCTGTAAAACGAGTTAATGTGATAATAGGAGTTTTAATTAGAAAGAAATTTCAATTAATCAACCTAGAGTCAGTTGCTCTTATTCTTAAAGAAAGATATTAACATAATTTAGAGATTTCTACATATTAAGATACTAAGTGAAGAAATTATGTAATTTATATTGATAATGACAAATGAAATTTAGGTAAATTTTTTCCGGGTATTATTTCTTTTCTTGGTTGTTTACTCGATTATTTTCTTAATTTGTTCTTTGTCGTGTTATTTAGTTAATTTAATTAGTTATTTTAATTTTAATCAATCGCTTTAATTATTCAGTTAAATAATAAAAAGATAGTAATTATTAATACTTTTAGTCCTCGTGAGAACATATCTTTACTCACCATAACTATACTATTAATTAATAGTAGGTACATTTACTTTAATCAAATAATTAATTAGTTGACGACTGCATCAATCTGCTACTTATATTCATGAATGTATTATAAATATATAATTTTGCAATATTAAATTAAAAATTATTAGTAAAAGGGTAAGTGAAAACTATGTCACCTTTGCTTCCAGACTCTAATGTGCAATGTAATATCTGTATGATGAAAATGTTGAATTGGATATATAAAATTTTATCATGTAGAAATATACCTTAAAATTTTATGGTCATTTAATTTATATGCTAATTTAACAAAAACAGGCCTCTTTATTAAAATAACCCTTTAATTTTAAATAAGTACCAAAATAATTCATTTTTAAATTTTAGAAAATGAAAAATATTTTTAATTTTTTATTAATTCAAATTTCACTTTTTAAAATAAAATATTATTTTTAAATTTTAAATAGAATTTAAAAATAATTTGAATGTAATGACCCAAAATTCATGGGCACCGGAAAAGTGAGTTATAGGGCCTCCGTCTTAGTGAAATAAGTTCGAAAATAATTATTAAAAATATTTATGAGCCTAGTGGTGTGTCTAATTAGGATTTAATTAGGTGAAATTATCTTAATTTAGAAATATTAGCAAAAAGAACTAAATTGAAAAAAGGGTAAAAGTTTAATTCTAAAGTAATAGAAAATAAAAGGATTAAAATGGCAATTAAGCCATTTACATAAATTGAGGCAGCAAATGGAAGAAAAATCAAAATTTTTCTTGAATGTATGTATTATATATATTAAAATTATTATTATGGTTTTATAGTTATTATGATTATTTAATGAATATTATATTTTAAATAAATTAAATAGTTGATAAATATATGGTAATAAAATATACATGTGTAAAAATTATATTGGTACATTTGTAATTTAAATACTAAATTATTTATAATTTAAGTAAAAAGATATTTGTTAATTAAATAATTAATTTATTAATTTATGAAATTTTTGTTTGACAAACAAATTGAATAATGACAATTGTAATAAAAATATTGGTACATTTGTAATAAATAGATACATGTACACTTGTAATAAAATAATTAAGTTACTTAATATTAAAGTAAAAGATATTTGTTAATTAAATAATTAAATTATTAAATAATTGTGTGAAAAAAATAAAATAAAATAAATGGTGACAAATGTATGGTATTGATGGTGTACACTTGTGTGTATATAATTAAATGCTTAATAGATATTTAAAATAAATATATTATAATATATGTTAATTAAAAAATAAAGTAAATAAAAGAATAAAAGAATGAAATAAAAGAAACAAAAGAATAAGAAACAGAGAGCATTCGAAAAACAGGGGAAGAAAAGAAAAAGGAAAAATTGGAATTTTGAAGTTTCAAACTTGTTTGGTAAGCTAAATTTAGTCCTTTTCTCTTAAATTTGATGTTTTAAAAGTCTTAAAACAAGGTTTTGATGAAATTAATTTGATAGTTTGAAAGTTTAAAAGCTTTTAAATAAAGTTCATGTTGAAGAAAAAGAAGAATTAGGGATTTAATTGAATGAATTTTAAGTTAGAAATTGAAAAAGGGATTAAATTGTAAAAGAAGCTATAAGTTTTGTGTTTTAGGAAATTAAATTGAAATAAAATTTAAATTGGGGTTTTATAATGAACATTAGATTGTTAGGGTGAACATGGAAGGAAATTGAGTAGAAATGAAGTATAAATTAAGTTAAACAAATAAAAGAGTTAATTAGGATTAAATGAGAATTAAGGAATAATTTGAATAAAATTCAATTAATTATTAAATTAATGCTTTAATTAATAATGTAAATTGTTAATATTATTTTTTTCGTAGCTAACAAGGAAAACGAGGCATCGGCATCCAAAGGAAAAGAAAAGATCGTTGAGGAGTAAACTCGTGTTTCGGGTTAGTATTACTATAACTCAAACTATTTATTAAATGTTTATTGAATTTATAGTTATGTAATAATTAAGATAAGGTAAGTATTATATTTAAATTTAAATATAAGTATGTGTGAAAATTAATTTGTATATGAATTAAGATAATAGATATTTGAATTGATTGAGTATTGAAAATTTTTGTGTAAATGAAATTGAAATTAGAAAAGTAAAATAATAGCCTATTAACTTGTCGGACTAGATTTGATACAAATGGCATGCCATTGGATTTGTGATGTGATGAGGAGATTGTAGTTCGCCGAGAAGATGTTTCATATTATATACTTGGTTTATCCGAAGAGGCACTTAATGCCTTCTTGGTGTGTTATGGAGGATTTATAATATTCGGTGTGTTTGGGTTGGACATTCGGTGTGTTTGGGTGGAATCAGCGATCTGCCGAGTCCGAGCCTTGTTAATAGGGTAAATAATTGAAATGAAATTTTGAAAATAAGATTATTTGTTTTGGCACTATTGAAAAGTATGAGAAAGAATGTATGAACTAAAATATGAATTGAGTTGGTATGAGAAAATGAATTATGAATTTAAGATTTATGAAGTAAAATAATTATATATAAAATTAGTTTAAATAATTATAAAATTTATGGTTGATGTTTGTAATTTATTAATGTTAAATAGTCTTGATTTATAATAATACCACTGAGTATGAAATACTCAGCGTACGGTTGTTTTTGTGCGCAGGTTATTAGAGTTTCGAATCCGGTCTAGCATCCAAAACAAACCCGACTCCAACAAAAAGATTTCGGTGATGTATTTCTTCCTTTGGTTAAGTGGCATGTACTAGTGTCACGGACTTAGGATTCTTGCCTTACAATCCGTGCGGCCTTAGGCAGTTTCTTACTCCAAAAACGCCTAAGTCAGCCTAACTTCCGCAAAAGAAGGATTCAACAGAATTCTTCCCAAAACACAACTCAAGCGAAGGCAACTCGAAGCCAAACAATATGAATGAAGAACGAGACAAGAACAAGCCAAAGAAGATAAGAACACAAGAGAGAGAGAGATTTGAGTGAATGCTCTCAAGAATTCTTATTTCTCAAAACTCAAGTGATTTACAATGAGGGAAGAGGTCTCTTATTTATAGCTGAGCCTCTCCAAATCCAACGGTACAAAATCAAGTATATCAATGGCTAAGATTAAAGGCCACCTACCACCAAATCTTTAAGAATATAAAATAATATCTTATAAGATCATGTTTCCATATTTGTCTAACTTGTAGATGGGCCTTAATCTCTTCAAGCAGCAGGCCGGTCTGATTGGGCCAAATGACCTTCCTAAAAAGTGATGAATCGTACAAGTCCGTCATGGTTGCAAGTTTCCCTTCGCAACCCATGACATTCTCCCCCACTTGTTCTAGCGACGCCCTCGTCGCGTCCCCCTTATGGAACTGGGCTATCTTCTCTTGAAATTGCCACAATGCCTCAGCAGGTTCCCAACTTGCTTCACTGTCAGGTAGTCCTTTCCATCGTACCAAGTATTCATGTCGTGGCCGATGATACCTTTGTCTCACCACACGATCTGCCTCAATGTTTTCAACTTCTCGATCATAAGAGACTTTTACCCCCATTGGTGCTCGTTCCGATCTGCCTCGATTTGGATCCTCTTGATCCCTATGGTATGGCTTGAGCATACTTACATAGAACACTGGGTGGAGCTTCAACTTTGGGGGCAACTCAAGTTTGTAGGCCACCTTGCCTACCCTCTTCAAGACTTTAAACGGCCCCTCATACCTTCGCACCAGCCCCTTGTGCAAACTCGTATATCGCAATATCAAGTGTAGTTTGGCAAGGACTGAGTCCCCCACCTGAAAGTGCACATCCCTTCGATTCTGATCGGCCCACTTCTTGTTGCGCTTACTTGCTTTGTGTAAACAAGCCCTAGCCAAGTCATTCTTTTCTTGCCAATCCTTCGCAAATCGACACGCAGCAGATTTGGCCTCAGATAATGGGTCGCAACAATATTGGGTGTGAGTGGTCATTGGCGTGTCACTATCTCGAACGGACTTTGGTTCGTTGCCCACTTCGTTGCAAGTTGTATGAAAATTGGGCAACATCCAACAACTTGAGCCAATCCCTTTGCGTGGCACTCACATAGTGTCGAAGATATGTCTCCAACAATGCATTCACTCGTTCAGTTTGCCCATCAGTTTGTGGATGCATGCTTGTGGAGAAGTTCAAGTTTGAGCCCATTGACTTGAACAGCTCTGTCCAAAATCTGCTAGTAAATCTCCCATCTCGATCACTGATAATAGACAGTGGCACTCCCCAATATTTTACCACATGTCTAAGAAATAAGCGAGTCCTCCTCAAGATGGCACTCCTTGGTAGCGAGGAATAAACGTCGATACTTTGAAAACTCCGTCTACCACAACAAGAATACTTGCAACCACGACTTAGGCAAACCCACAATAAAATCCATGGATACACTCTCCCATGGCCTTTCTGGAATGGGCAAGGGTTGTAGCAAGCCGGCGGGACTCTTTAATTCAACCTTGTCTTGTTGGCACACTAGACAAGTCTTCACATAGGTCTCCACATCCTCACCCATGTGAGGCCAATAGTATCGATCCTCCAAAAGGGCCAAGGTTCGGTGCATTCCTGGATGGCCCGCCCATCGTGAGTCATGGCATTCTTTCAAGACTTCCTTGCGCAATTTCCCATAATGAGGCACATAGAGGCGGTGCCCATGGGTGTATAGTAATTCCCCATCAAGCCAAAATCTCCTTGTTTTCCCCTCATTAGCCAGCTCAATCAAGCTTTTGGCTGTGGGGTCATGGGACAACCCTTCTCGAATGCGTCCCAATAGGGACCCGTCGGGTTGAATGATGGCCGTGAATTCCATCTTTCGACTAAGTGCATCAGCCACCATGTTGGCACTTCCTGGCTTGTATTCCATTGTGAAATCGAACTCCGCTAGAAAAACCTGCCAACGAGCCTGTTTGGGAGACAACTTTTTCTGGGTTAGAAAATAACTATTGGCAACATTATCGGTAAGGACCACGAACCTGGAACCCAGTAAGTAATGCCTCCATGTGCACAGGCAATGTACCACGGCAGTCATTTCCTTCTCTTGGACTGTATATCTCCGCTCTGTCTCATTAAGCTTTCGACTTTCGAAAGCAATCGGATGACCCTCTTGCATTAGTACTCCCCCAATGGCATAATCTGACGCATCTGTGCGTACTTCATAAGGCTTCGAGCAATCTGGTAATGCAAGTACGGGCTCACTTGTCATTACTTGCTTCAATTGATTGAAGGCCCTCTCACACTGTGGGTTCCAATCTCATACCCTCCCCTTTTTTAACATGTCCGTCAAGGGTGCGGTAATTCTAGAGTAGCCTTCGATAAAGCGTCTATAGTAGTTTGCCAACCCAAGGAAAGATCTCAACTCTGTCACCTTGGTTGGAGCCTCCCACTCGGCAATGGCTCGAACCTTGCTTTCATCCATCCGGATCATGCCACCTCCCACAATATGGCCCAGAAATGGCACCTCTCGTTGAGCAAAGGTGCATTTCTCCTCTTTGACGAACAACTCATTTTCCCTCAAAGTTTGGAACACCTCCCTCAGATGTTCCACATGTTCATCGAGTGATTTACTGTACACCACAATATCGTCGAGATAAACAACCACGAAACGATCAAGGAAAGGTTGAAGTACCTTATTCATCAAAGTGCAGAATGTAGCTGGGGCATTCGTGAGTCCAAATGGCATCACTAAAAACTCATATGAGCCATACCGCGTCACACAAGCTGTCTTTGGCTCGTCTCCTTCGGCTATCCGAACTTGATGGTATCCTGATCTCAAGTCTAACTTGGAAAACCATCTCGCACTACCAAGCTGGTCGAACAGGTCTGCAATGAAGGGAATAGGGTACCTATTCCTCACAGTGATCTTGTTTAAGGCTCGATAATCAATACACATCCGTAATGACCCATCGTGTTTCTTTTGAAATAGCACCGGTGCACCATACGGAGATTTAGATGGCCTAATAAATCCCGCATCTAAAAGCTCCTTTAACTGTTTACGTAATTCCTCCAATTCCGGTGGAGACATACGGTATGGGGCCCTAGCTGGCGGCACCATATTGGACACCAATTCAATCTTATGATCCACCTCCCTCTTGGGTGGCAAATTCTTTGGCAACTTTGTAGGCATCACGTCTCGAAAGGATTGTAATACCTGGCTCACTTCCTTAGGGATCTCACCCACGGTCTTGCCGGTTTCCTCAATCTTCAAAGTGGCTAAGTAGGAGACTTCATCTCTACGTACTCCCTTAGCAAATTGGATTGCGGACAATGTTTTCTCTTCCAAGCTCCCCTTTCTTGTCAATCTCACCATACATTGATGGTTCGAATCCGAAATCACCATGAAATTACCGGAAGGAAAAATCGTCGCATTCACCTGATCAAGAAAACTCAATCCAACTACAAAATCATAGTCATCAAGTGGTATTACCTTGATGGGTGCCGTACCGGTCCAATCGCCAAATTGGAGTTTTACTCCCTTTGCAACCCCCTTGATTGGAACACTTTCCGAATTTACCGTCTTAATTCGACCCGCCTCATTTTCAATCTTGAGGCCAAGTTTATGCGCAGCCCCTTCGGACATGAATAAATCAGACGCACCTGTGTCGATAAGTGCATTCAACTTTTTGCCAGCTACCATGATTTCCGCAAACATCAGCCCATGACACATCTTGTCTTCAACACCCCCTAGTATTGAACCAAGATTGTTATCCTCCTTATCGGACTCCACTTTTGCTTCCACAATGAGAGCGCCTTCTTTTTGGACAATCCTTAATCATGTGTGGTCCATCACAATGAAAGCACCTTATAGGCCCACTCTTCCTTTTGTCCCAAGGCTTCTTGCCATCGTCATTTCTAGGGGCCTTTCTTTGTCTCCCCACTATTCCCCTTGGTGGGACTTGGGCTTAAAAGACTCATGCCCGCTCTTTCTTCCCACCAAATTCACCAATGATTCTGCTATGACATGGCCTTGGTAAGTTCTTGGACTCCTCGGCGTTAACTCTTGCTTCGCCCATGGTTTCAACCCATCCATGAAGGAAAAGAATGCCTCTTTCTCACCCATATCAGAAATTTGAAGCATGAGTTCGCTAAACTCTTGCACATACTCCCTCACAGTGCCTTGTTGCGAAAGCCGACGCAACTTTGCCCGAGCTTCATCCTCGGCATACTCAGGGTAAAACTGCGCTTTGAACTCATATTGAAACTCCTTCCAAGTTCCAATCTCTGTCCCACCACGTCTCACATCGGTGGACCTACGACGCCACCATAATAAGGCAATGTCAGTAAGATACATAGCAGCAGTAATTACCTTAGTGGCATCATCGGCAATGCCCTTGGCACGAAAGTATTGCTCGACTCCCCACAGGAAATTGTCCACTTCTCTTGCGGACCTTGTTCCCTTAAACTCCTTTGGCTTGGGAACATCCACGCTGGGCTTGGGTGTGACAGCAGCCAACCCTCCATTGCCCAAAGCAGCCTTGTAGATTGTGAGTTCACCCTTGAGCTCCGCAATCTCCTCTTTCAAGGCCGTCAACATAGCCTCCATGGCATCAGTCTTATCAACCATCATAGTCTCGATGGCATCATCTCTACTCGTCATCTTCTCAATGTTGTCCAACACATACTCTTTGAGTTGCTCTTGCATAGACTGCAACCCATCATGGACTTTATCATCGATATCATCAACCCTCTCCTTGACATCCCCCACGGATTGTTCAAGAGTGACAACTCGATCTTCCAAAGCCGACAGTATGTCCCTCGAACGGCTAGCTTTCCTAGCCCTCCCACGAGTCTCTATTCCATCAATATTCTCAATAGCTTCTTTCGACATCGTTCAATCGGTGCCTCCGAACGCGGCTCTGATACCAACTGTCACGGACTTAGGATTCTTGCCTTACAATCCGTGCGGCCTTAGGCAGTTTCTTACTCCAAAAACGCCTAAGTCAGCCTAACTTCCGCAAAAGAAGGATTCAACAGAATTCTTCCCAAAACACAACTCAAGCGAAGGCAACTCGAAGCCAAACAATATGAATGAAGAACGAGACAAGAACAAGCCAAAGAAGATAAGAACACAAGAGAGAGAGAGATTTGAGTGAATGCTCTCAAGAATTCTTATTTCTCAAAACTCAAGTGATTTACAATGAGGGAAGAGGTCTCTTATTTATAGCTGAGCCTCTCCAAATCCAACGGTACAAAATCAAGTATATCAATGGCTAAGATTAAAGGCCACCTACCACCAAATCTTTAAGAATATAAAATAATATCTTATAAGATCATGTTTCCATATTTGTCTAACTTGTAGATGGGCCTTTAATCTCTTCAAGCAAAGAAGTGGGCTCGATTGGGCCAAATGACCTTCCTAAAAAGTGATGAATCGTACAAGTCCGTCATGGTTGCAAGTTTCCCTTCGCAACCCATGACACTAGGTAGTTGCATAAAAATTATATGTATACATTAAGTTAAAAATTATGTTAATGATATAAATATTAGTTATATGAATGTGAAACATTGGTGTTGGTTGTTTTGGTTTGAATTTGCAGGGGGTTTTAGGTAAAATAAGCGAAATGTCAAAATTTTTATAAAAAAATTTCGAACACTCGAACAAGTCTCGTTTTACTTTTAATACGTGTTTGAACTTCGAGAGTCCAATATAGGGACTTAATTATTATATTATACTATGAAAGTTATATTAATTGTAAATTATTTGTAAGTTGTCTGATATGTCCGGTAATGCCTCATAACCTCGCTCCTATGACGGTTTGGAGTTAGGGCGTTACATTGAATATCTTTAATAATAATTTAAAAATCATAATTTAAAATATTATAAAACAAATTAAATAATATTTAAATTATTATAAAACTAATAATAAATTTGAAAGTTTAAAATATTTAAATATTAAAAAATAATATTTAAAATTTTAAAATAATTTTAAAATATATATTAATTAAATATTTCAAATATATATTTCAAAATTTTTAAAATTAATAATAATAAATAAATAAAATAAAATAAAATAAAATAAAATAAATAGAAAAGACAAAAGAAAAGTAAAAAGTGAAAAGTAAAAAAAAGGACTGACATGGAGAATCTGGTGGAGCCACTTAATTTGGCTCCATTAGAAAAATGGTTAATTTTTTTGAAGTCCTTTTATATTTTTAAAAATTTCAATATTTCCTTAGTATTTATATAGGTGGCTCCATTCTATATAGTTCTATCAAAAAATTAATTTTTTATGCTCCCTGCTGACGTAGCAATTTGGTGGCATCATATAATTTGACTCCACCAATTTTTACTGTAGATTTCAGGTCATTTTGATGTTTAATTAAAAAAGTGGATCATTTTGGTACTTATTTAAAATTAAAGGATTATTTTGATAAAAAATCTAAAAACAAATAAATATATCTGTCATATCATTGCAATTTAATGTTTTTTTTTTCTAATAATACAACTTCAAAGTTGGCAGGCAAGTTTTTTTCAAAAGAACAACACGTTTTAAGCATAACGACGAATGATTACGACCCGTCGTTGACTTGGTAGTGGTCCACCCGATTTCATTCAATTTAATTTGATTTAAATAAAATATATAAAATTATTAATATGAAAATATTTTTAAAATATATTTTTAAATCAAGCAAGTGGTAATGAGACCAAAATAATATCATAAGATTGAATTATTAAGTGGTTATTAATGAAGTCGTAAAAATTCGATAAAATCAAATGTACGTATAAATTAATAGTGTAGTTATAGTGAATAAAGATATTATTTTCACGAGAATTAAAAGTATTAGTGATTACTGTCTTTTTATTATTTAATTAATAAATTGAAGAGATTGATTAAAACTAAAATTAATTAAAGAACACGACAAAGAACAATTCAGGAAAATAAACGATTAACAACCAAAAAGTGAGACAATACCCAAAAAAAAATCTACCTAGTCTTCATATGTCATTATCAATCTAAATTACGTAATTTCTTCGCTTACGGCATGTTTGGTTTACTGGAATGAAATAGAGTTGTAAAGAAATACTATAATGTGGGAATGAAATAGAGCTGTAATAGAATAAACCTGTAATGATATTACATTGTTTCGTTGGTAAACTAATATTACTGAATAGTAATGGAAAAAATTGAAAATGCTAATTTTACCCTTGTATTAGACCCAAGATACTAAATCCATAAGTCATTAATATTTATTCATAATTATTTATTATTTAATTATGTTTAAATAAAATTATTAGTATGTATTCTAAAGTCCTCCACTACTTTTTGTTTTATTTAATGATGTATCATGTTATTATTCAACGATGGTGCATGAGATTAATGCACCGATAAAGCATCAAATATTATTTTTTTATATTATTAATAATATTTGAATAAACTTTTAAATACAATATATTTATTAATAAAATAAAATTTATTATGATAAAATATTTTTAATTTATTCAATATAATTTATTAAATATTTTTATAAGTATAATATAAAATTATATAAAATTTAATAATTTTAATATGAAATTTATTTATTTAATAATTCTAAAATATTATTAAATATATTTTTAAAAATAGTATATTAAACTATATAATTATTTCACAATAAAACTATATAATAAAATTCCAAACTCAATATTTAAAAATAAAACAAATTCAAACATATAATATATATATATATAATATTATTTTATAATATTTTAATGAATACTATCTTTTTTTTTTTGAGAAAATTTGACTGGATTTATAAAATAAGAAAACAAAACAAAAGTTTGCTTGACACTGGGCCTAAAACTCAAAACAAACAGTCCCTAACACCACAGAAATAAATCAAATAAAAGGGAAATAGACCCAAAAGCAGTAAAAGGACCACGGGCCACTAAAATAGCTAATAAAATAAAAGAAAATAGGAAACTTAAATCCTAAAAAATCTCCAGTCGACGGAAACAGCTGGAACACTTTAATGTCATTTCTCTTTTCTCTGAATCGTCACAGCCATTAAAAGCAGAGCTATTCATATCTTTAGAAAATCTTTAGGATTCTGCCTACTATATGTATCCAAGGCCAAATCCTATCATCAGTCTGAACATCTTTGCCTTAACCTCTCCATCTCTTGTTGAACCTGCTCTGAAATGCCGTTCTCTAGGTAATAACCCACACCTTCCTTCAACGATTCCTTTGCTATAACATGCGTAAGAATGTTTTCTATTTTTGGGGTAAAATGAAAGCCTATTTCTTGAAAAAATGGCTTCGCATCTTGAATATCTCTTACAATCCCTCCTATCGATTTGTCCCTTTCCGTGCTCTGACATTTTTTAATAACGGTCATTGAATCTCCAAATATACCACATGCATAGAGGCTCAATGAAATCCCTAATCTTACTATTTCTAATCTGGCATATGCCTCTGCCGCAAACGGTGAGGCAACATTTGAGTGAATGACCGACTTTGATGCCAAAATTTCCCCTCGCCTATCTCTAACCACCAGCCTTGTGGCAGATTTGGAAGAATACTGGTCAAAAGCCGCATCGAAGTGAATGCTTACGTTTGTCCTTTGGTCATCGTGATTATAGAGTCTGTCTGCTTCACAGATACGTAGTTTTTCCTCTAACCCATGCACTTCTGAGTTATAACTTATTATCTGTCTTGAAATGTCTCTGTTGTTTGAGATTTTATTTTCATAAATAAATTTGTTTCTGTTTGACCAGAGAAGCCAGAGCCCACAGCAGAAAAGGCGACAATGCTCATTTGTCCCCTGAGTAAAGACCCATGTAAGCCATTCCCATATACTCTGAATATTATTATTGAGTACCCAAGCAAAACTTAATTTGCTCCAAACTTCCTTCGTTGTAGGGCACTGTCGAAAAACATGGTTGCTATCTTCCTTTGTTTGTCTGTATCTAGGTCACCCAACTTCAGCAATCACTCTCTTCAGTTTGAGATTAGTAAAAGTAGGGATATTGTTCCAAGAGATCTTCCATACTGTAATTTTAATTTTCGAGGGGATATGTAAATTCCATAATTTTCTGTAGAAATTTTTGTTTTCGGCCTGTATAATTTCGTCACTAGGAATTCGAGTAGACTTCTGTAATAGTTTGTAGGCACTTCGAACAGAAAAGATTCCTGATGGTTCTCCTCCCCATGCTTGGAAATCATCATGTATCGATCTTGCCAAAGGGATTTGCATAATATTTTTTGCAATATCAACACTAAAGGTATTAACCAGAATATCTGTTTTCCATGTTCTACTGTCTTCATCAATCAACTCTGATATTAACTCCTTGTTTGTATTTCCTCTGTAATTCTGTAACTCGCCTGCTTCATGTCCTGGAATCGAGGAATCTGACCAGATGGAAATGTGATCACCCTTACCAATCCTCCAACACAGCCCTTTCTCTAATAGTCCTTTAGCTAACCAGACACTCTTCCAGGTAAGCGAAGGTAAGTTACCTAATTGAGCACTTAAAAAATCGAATGATGTATAATATTTGGCTTTTAAAACTCTTGCTAACAATGAATTCGGATAAGTAATTAAACGCCAACCTTGTTTAGCTAGCAACGCGATATTAAACTTGTCAAGTTTTCAAAATCCAAGACTGCCCTCTTCTTTAAATGAACAGATATCCTTCCAGGAACACTAGTGAATGCCCTTCTTACCCCTGTTTGCTTTCCACCAGAATTTTTCTATTAATCCTCCCAATTCGGCACATAGGGACTTGGGAAGTAAAAAATAAACCATTGAATAAGTTGGGATGGATTGCAAAACAGCCTTCATAAAAACCTCCTTCCCCCTTGAGAAATATGCTTAATGCTCCAATTTTCAATTCGTACCCAGAATCTATCCTTCAAGTTTTGAAAAGACTCTTTCTTTCTCCTACCTACCAAATTTGGCAAACCTAAATACCATTTTGGATCGGTTGAATTACGAACTACGAGTACTCTGGTGATCATTCTTTTTTCCCTCTCTTCTGTGTTAGAGCTGAAGAAAATGGTGGATTTTGAGTAGTTCACATTCTGACCCGAACATGTTTCATATTCATGAAGAATCTGCTTCAATGAGGTTACTCCTCTTTCTGTAGCCTCCCCAAACAAAATGCAATCATCTGCAAATAATAAATGTGAAATCTGTGGACTACTTCTACTTGCCTTGACTCCTCGAACTATTTTTCCTTTCAATGTTGACCTCATAAGACTAGATAAACCTTCCCCATAAAACAAAAATAAAAATAGGTTCAGAGGATCCCCCTGTCGGATACCTCTAGAGGGAAGAAAATAGTGGCCTATATAATCATTAATAACCACTGAATAAGACACTGTAGTGACGCATTTCATCAGCGAGCCAACCCAATCTGAATCAAAACCCATTTTATTCATTATTTCTTTCACAAAACTTCATTCGACCCTATCATATACTTTGCTCATATCCAGCTTCACTGCCATAAACCCTTTTTTCCCCACTCTTTTGTGCTTTAAAGTATGAAGAAGCTTATAGGCCAGTAGTACATTATTAAAGATTAACCTTCCAGGCACAAAAGCACTTTGTGCTGAATCAATACATTTATTTATCACAATTCGGAGACGATTAGCAATAACTTTGGCAATCAATTTATACAACATATTATACAAGCTAATAGGTCGAAATTGAGTGATATTCAAGGGATTCACAACTTTCGATATTAACACAATATTTGTCTTATTAATTGGACTCATATCTATACCTTCGTTTAGTATGTTAAGGCAATAAAATGAAACTTCTTCCCCTATAATCGACCAGCATTTCTGATAGAATATTGCTGGAAAACCATCCTCTCCTAGTGCCTTTGTTGGTCCCATTTCTTTTAATGCCTCGCGTATCTCCTCCTTCGAGTAGCGGGCCTTGAGTTTTAGATTGTCTTCTTTTTGGACACAACGATCAATTCCTTCTAAAACGTGATTATAATCTCCTCTTTTTCTAGCTGAGAATAGATGTTGAAAATATGATCTTGCTATTTCTTCCATTTCCTTCAAAACTTATGTTTCCCTGCTATCGTCCATTTGTAATTTTTTAATAAGATTCCTCTTTCGTCTTTGCGTCGCTTGCTTATGAAAAAAGGCAGTATTCCTGTCACCTAATTTCAGCCAATTAATACGCACCCTTTGTTCCCAATACCACTCATGTTTTTCAATCTTTAAGTTAAGTGAAATTTTTGTATCAATAAGTTCCACCAAATTGTCGTCACTTCTATCTTTTTCTAGCAATTTCGCCAACTTTAAATGGAGGACCTCCTTCTTAATTTTTCTACTATGTCGAATGCCATCAGCCTAATTCTGTAACCCTCTTCGAACACAGTCCAATTTATGAAGTAAGTCTCCATTTGAGCTTTCTCATATACTCTTAACATTTCCCAAGAATGATTCCTCCATAACCCACCATGCTTCAAACTGGAACTTTCTTTTAACTTGCCTCTTAACTTCATGTCTTGAGGTTATAAGTAATGGACAATGATCTGAGAAGGAATGAGGGAGATGTCGAACTTGATACTCTGGGAAGAAAGACACCCAATCATCATTAGCTACACCTCTGTCTAAACGCTTCTAGATATTATTTTCTAGAAAATTACCCCTTTCCCATATGAACCAGTTCCCAGAAAAGCCCAAATCCGATAAATTACAATCTTCCAGCGCATTTCTAAAAGCTTCCATTCACCATTCCTCACGAAGTAAACCACCTTTTTTTTCTCAAACCCATATAGAATTTTGTTGAAGTCTTCACATACCATCCATGAAAGTTCTTTAGCATGACTCAACTATCTTAATACTCTCCACGTTGCATCTTTATCTTGATCATAAGGTGATCTATAGAACCCAGTAAATCGCCATTTATGACATTCATCCACATCTTCTACTATCACATCAATATGCCTTTTCGAGAAACTTTGAAGTTGAACATTGATATCTCCTTTCCAAGCCAAACATAACCCACCCCTAAAACCACTTGAGTCGACGTTAATTCCATTAAGAAAACCACAACTTCTGCGAACTTTTTCCATATGACTTCTACAAAATTTTGTCTTCATAAAGAAGACTATTTGAGGATTATATAACTTCAGCGAATGCCGAAGTCTACGAACTGTCCGTGAACTCCTCAATCCACGGATGTTCCAGCTTAAAATTTTCATTACTTTCGGTCGGCATACCTTGTGGCAGCCGCCGATAAATAATTAACTTCCTTTACTCCCTTGCTTCGTGTCACCTTAGAATTAACCTCTTCATTTCCTCTTAAATCTTCATCTTCCCTTCTAGCTCTCTTCTCATCTTCCTCTCCAATTAACACACTATCTTTATGATCATGATCCATAGTAGTAGGCAGATAAACCGGGAAGGATTGTCACCCCTTTGATGAAAATTATACAATCTTCCTTCCAAATTAAAACCCACAACAGGATCAATATTATTCTTGGTTTCAGCATTTTTTCCAACAACCCCCAACGTGTTTCCTGGGATTTTACGCCCCACTCGACTTCCTCCCCATTCGCTTTCCCCTTCCTCACGCAACCAAACACTTTTCATAGCAAGAGCTCTTCGGGACTGAGTTCTCGACGACAAATCCCATCCCATTTCAGCAATTTCCACTCCTACCGCCATTTTTACTTCACAGAAAGAATCACTATGGCCCAATCTATCGCAGTAAAAATAAAAAAATGACAATCTTTCATATTTAAAATGAACATATAAGCATTGTCCAGTAAACATAAGCAGTTTTTTTCGTTTCAAAGGCTGACGAACATCAACTTGAACTCTTTTATACATATAATTATGATTTTCTTTCCTTAAATTAGAACTATTATACTCCATAAAATCCCCTATGAAATTTCCAAGTTGTAAAGCCAGATGCTCAGAGAAAAGCCCAATAGGAATATTATAAATCTAAACCCAAAAGGGAGTAAGAATTAGATGGACTTTCAAAGGATCTTCCCCCCACTGCAGCTTGTATAATACTAATAAATGATTATTAAAGGTCCAAGGAGAACCCTTCAAAACTCTCTCCATATCAATAACGTGAAAAAAACTGAAACAAATATCTTTTCTCTTCCAGATCCCGGATTTGAACACCCGGTACAGGATGCCACAGATTTGCCATGGTACTTTTTATTGCTGGAAAGTGGATAATACTGACTGTTAAGAAACAACCCACTAGATGAAAAACTCCTAACTCTTTTACTACACTTTGCTTTACTTGTATTTGCAAGATCTCTTCTTTCCCCTCATTAATTGTTAATCTAGCAAATTCTGACTCCATAACCTCAGACCAAATTCGATTGAGGATCACAAATCTCGAACGAAAAGGAAGACAATGAGTAATACCACGTTGACTATTGTAATTGGCTAATGAACATGGACCAATAAGTAATACCACGTTGAATATCACTATTTACTAATGAAAAGAAACACTATGTAATACATCGTCTTCCAACCCAAATAATGACTAAAAGAACAAAAACCTAAATTCTGCCAGAGAGAGCAGACAGAGACGTGCTAGGGCAGCAGACTTACTATTTTAAAAATATACTATATATTATTTAATATATAATAAAACCTTCTAAAGAGTATGCTGGTAAAAAAAAATAATTTTGAGCTATTCCTTGTCTCCAACGAATAGCTATTACATGGGGAAGCGCTGAATTCCAATTCAGTGTATTTAACGAATAGGATGACAATGAAGATCAACTATTCAGAAGCTAAAATTAAACCAAACAATAAAATGAGTGTTATTTTTGGAATTGATCCGGAACCGCATTCTAATTCCATCAAAGCAAACATGATATTAGTATCTTTATTTGTAGAAATCTCTAAATTATGCTAATATCTCTTTTTAAGACTAAGAGCAACTGACTTTAGGTTGATTAATTGAAATTTCTTTCTAATTAAAACTTCTTTCTAATTAACTCAATCTATGGATCCCCTATTAGATTTGACTCTAATCTGATAGATTATGTTATCCTATTTCTAAAATCACATGCAACTCCACTCAATTATGCTAATTCTACTCTTAAACAGGGTCTATTCCTACTTTAATTTAAGCACATCAAACATGGATTAATAGCTTAGAAATATTAAACCAATAATTAAGTACACATAATTGAGAACAAGAAAATAAGTATTTATTACATAAAATAAAAATCAAAAGATAGAATTCATCATAAGATTCATCTCTCTTAAGTATTTAGAAAATTAGTTAATGATCGCAAATAAAAACATCCTAAAGATAATATAACTATAAGACATAAATAAATTGTAACACCCCAAACCCAACCTAAACGTTATGGCCGAATCTGGCGATGTCACATGGAATGGGATTCAAAAGTGAGTTTGTCGAGTTAAAATCGTTCCAGTTAACTAGCTTTTATCTTAGTTCAAAGTAAAACGCGTGTTCTTTGTTAGGTTTTAAATCTTATCTTTTTAGCGGAAGCTTTGAAAACGTTTATTTTTAGAAAATAGTGCGTGTTGAAAGAAACCTTTATTTTTAACAAATCGAGTTTTTACCTTCTAGTCGTACTGAAACCGTAAAGTAGCAAAAATCCAAAATTCAAAACTAATCAGTCCAAAGTCCTAAAGTTTTACAACAAATACCCTAAAATAATGAAAAATAAAAAAAAATTTGAAGTAAAGCAATATGAAACAGTGGTGGTCACCGTCGAGTCCTCCGCCGCACCGATCCGTTTAAGACCAGGGATTACCTGTACAGATTAACAAAAAAAGGGTGAATTTTTGCAAACTCAGTGTGTAATCCCCACAAAAAACATGTACACAGATACTCAATAGAAATCAGTCAGATACAGTCTGGGCTTGAGCCCTTTACAATTTCAGTTTGGGCTCTAGCCCATTTGGATACAGTCTCAGACATAAATTAGGGCCTTGGCCCATTTCAGATACAATATGCGGTAATAGAAATCAGAATTCTACCCACCAGCCTCTACATACCGTCTCTGTCTGTCCCTACACACCATATGAGGTTAAAAACACCCACCCATCCCTACACACCATGTTGTACCGAAATGCGGCACATAATCAGAATAACACAGCTGAGCTGCCAGATAACAGGCTTAGGAGCCTTTCAGAACACTTCCTCTAATATCATCAGCCCACCCTGATGCAATGCAACATGCAATTTATGTTATGCTATTATGCAATTAACAGTCCATACATTCAAATCAATACTCATGCTCAGTACAGAAATCAGACAGACAGATTACACATATAGGGGTCTAAGTAGTGCTTACCGACCCTACAGTAGGTCCACAGTCAAACTTATCAAGGACATCAGCAGCCTCATCAGCAACATCTTTGAGCCTCTGCAACCAAAGCTTCACTGCATTCTTCTTTGTTTGCATTTCCTCTGCATCTTGCAAGAAAGCTTTCATCATTTCTTATGAGTCACCCAATCTTTTCAGCTCTTTCTTGAAATTCCATATACGGCTGATTTGGTTAGTGGCAATTGAATTCACTTTAGACACCGCTTCTTCCAAAATAGCACCTAAAAGAACTTCTTCCATCTTTGCTTCTGCAATCTGAAAAGATTGAAATGTTAAGAAATAACTTCAAAAATTAATATCAGACTAATAGGACAAAGTGAAGAGGACCATGCTTGATTAAATGTTGCAATTTCACTTTTAATCTCACTTAAAAATTAACAAAACAATTTTAACTCATTTTAGCTTTGTTTGAATGGAAAAAGAAATTAGATTTTGATGTCCTCCAAAATATTAATTATTGAATTTAACCAATTTCACATAAAAAGTCACTCTACATCTTTAAATATTATTTTAACCCTTAATACAAAATTCCTTACATCATCGTTACTTGCAAAGAAGTGTTTCTTAATAAATTATTGGTGATGATGAAAACTTAGAAAATGTCACAACTTTGACTGCAAACAAGTGACTCATACCATATTCTAAATCCCTTATCTCAAGCAACTTCATATAATAATATTCCATTAAACAAATCAACCAATCACAGTCTTGCAATTTTTTAATATTATGTAAAGAAGAAAAGTTCAACAAAAGATAAGGAAGAAAACAAATAAAATAAACAACATGTGAAGTGCAACCCCATTGCCTGGAATCACCTGTCATAATATAATGTTATATATATATATATACATGGTTTATGAGTCAGAAGTAGATTTATGTTTCATGTGAATATAATTAATTAGGGTTAGAGAAATTAAAGATAGGGTTAATATAATTTTTAGTCTCTTAATTTGGTAATTAGGTTTAGTTTAGTATTTATATTTTTTTCCGTCTACTTTAGCACTTAAACTTGACAATTAAGAATATAAAAGTTTGATAATGTGTTACTTTGGAGATTATGCCACATTATCACTTGAAAATTAAAAAAAATTATATAAATTTTTAAGTGATGTTGTGGTACAATTTAAAAGTGTCACATTCAGTGTTTTAATAATCGAACTAGTACTTGAACAAGTTAGACCACCAGTTTTTTATTTAACTAGTTCGATCAGTCTAACTATTGGACCAAAAATAATTAAAAATTCATATATCTTTTTAAATTTAAAGTTGTTCAACTTGTTCAACTGTTGATTTTGTTTCAATTTTCGATTGTTGTAAATTTCAAACAATTTCTAAGCCAATTGGTTCAATCCCTTTATTTGGATTATTATATAAATCAATTTTCAGTCCGTCTAATCTGGTACTATTCTAGTAACACTGGTCAAATAATCAAATTTTGACAAAATTTAGGTTCAAGGACCAAACCGAAATTAGTTATCAACTTCAAGTATCAAAGTGGACCAATAAAAAATACATATATCAAAATAGACAGAGGTAAAAATTATATTATCCCTTACAGACATTGTAGGGGATGTTTAATTACATTTATTTCTTTTATGTTTAATTACATTTATAGAATAGCTGTCGACAAAGAAGCAACTTTTGAGTATTTAAAAGTTGGCTTAATATACACTTTAGTTCTCGAAGTATATTGTTTTTCTCATTTTGGTCATTATTTTTGGATTATTTGTCCCTAATATTATCAAACATTCACAATTTAGTCCCTAATGATATCAAACATTTTTTGTTCAATCCTTTAGACGTTAAAAAAAATAGCCAACCAATCATATCTTGCCACATGTCATACCATGACATCACTGTGACACCATCGTTCAAAAAAAACCTTAAAAATTGTAAAAAGAATATTTAAAATTACAAAAAATTAAAATTTACAAAAATATAAAATATAAAAATAATAAATTTTACTATTTAAAAAAATTATAAATTTTAAAATTTTATAAATCACATCTATTAAAACTTGAATATGAGATCATTGCCTCTTGGAAGGATATCACTTATGGTAGTTGTTCTATAATTTAATCAATCGAATTTATATTTAGTAGATTTTTCAGGTGATAAATTTGGATAAAATTTTTTCATATTATTTTAATTAAATAATCATTTAAATAATAAATATAATTTTTAAGATTTTTGAATGATGATATCACTCATCATGTGACGATGAAAATATATGACTGACTAAATATCTCAACCCTTAGTTCTTAATGTCTAAAAGAGTAAACTGGAAACTCTAATAACATTAGGGGCTGAAGTGAGCAAAAAACTTTAAGGACCAAAATAGAAAAAGTGATATATTTTAGGGATTAAAATGTGAATTAAGTACTAAAATATGTAAAGAAAATTTATGTATTCATGGTTGTACGGAAATATTCTAAAAATTGAAGACAGACATTATAAATGGGTTTTTAGCCTTTTGGAAATATAAATTATATCCATAAATAAAGTAGTAATATTTTAACTATAAACTAATCTACAAAGAAAATGATATATATGTATCATCATATAATAATTATTTTAAAATATAAATACATGCTTTATTAATAAGTGGATGTGATCAAATTACGAGTTAGAACAAATTTAAATTATGAACTAATTAATTAAACTTTCCAAATTCCGGCTTGTTTAAAAGCCTTTGAGAAAATATAATAATCAAGTTAGAAACTTGAAGTATTGCTATTTGATAAGGTCAAATGAATTAATTACACATAAATTATTATGATAATCATCATTATTTACATTGTGAATGGAAGTTTAAATGACATTTAGACTAATATTTTGAATTCAACTGAATTTAAATTAAATTATATGGTATTAAATCTCGTGAGTTAATTTTTAAGAGCATTTACAAAATTCAAAACTATTTGGCATAAAAACTTAATACTGTTTTTTATATCAATTAATAATTATAGCAAACTTAATTACACAATATATAACCAATCAACACAAAATAAAGCACAATAATCGTAAAGAACATGTGATTTTCTACGTGGTAAACCCCCTTAAAACAAAGGGTAAAACCACGGGACTTGACTATATTCAAAAGGTTTGTTACAAGATCACAATACAAAACCACAATAAAAAGCATACAACTCCAACAAAACTATTTGCTGAAAAGTAGATGATATCACCCAAATATGACTAACATTGAAAATGAAAAACCTAAAGATACAAAATCCATATGAAAAATCCAACCTTGCACAATCGAAATAGCCATTGTCCAAAAATCAGCTCAGACAGACATCAGATAAACCCCTGAATTGGTGAACTAAAGCTGTCTTTTATATTATAGCTCTTCAATGTCGAAAAGGAGAACCATTCACTCTGACTCCAGCCCTATCAGCATCTCCCTTCATATCCAAAGAGAATTCAGAAAGTTCATGAGTGGATACTGGAAAATTCATGGAACATAAGCAGTACTGGTTTTAACAAAAGGTTAAAACATGAAAATCCGTCCTTAAATTAGAAGCAAAAAAATAGCAGAAAGAAAGAATAAAGAAAGAAATATAAGAGACTTGTAGTTCCAAAAGAAATATAAGAGACTTGTAGTTCCAAACTAAATGAATGGTTTATGGAGTTATGTTATTCAATTTAGTTGTTCATTGCAAATGACTATATATAGAAAGAGACTTACCATATTCACTAAATCTTTATCAAATCAACACTTAAAAGCCAGTTTGTAAATTGCAAAGATAATCATATCATAGAATGAAGTGTCATAAATTGCATGAGAAGGAAATCAAAGTCTTGCAAGAAACTTCCTCATTGATCACAACTTAACATCAGTTCTTGAAAGGAGACACAAATGCAATGCAAGACAAGATACAAGCTTCTGATTAGAATCCAAAGAAAGGTGAATTTGTTGTCAATCACAAAAGAACCAATCACAATTGCAATTCAAAGCTGGTCTTTATTGGTTGCATGATCTATGATTCTCAAATACAAAAGAATAAAAGTTTGAAAATAAAAGAAATTTCCTAATAAAGCTAGTCGAAGTTATTCTCAAAGGTCATACACCACTTACCTTAAATATGTCACAATATGATTTGAGAAGTTTGTAAGAGAGGGCTGCAATGATATATTTTTGTAGGAAACACAAGAAGAAAAATATGATATCCATGAAACCTTTATCAAAATTTAAGTTAAAAATATGAGATATGAGAAAAGGGACTTATGATATCCATGGAATTTTTAATCAAGGCAAAATCTAAAGGCATCATATCTTAATTTTCTTGGAAAGGAAATAGAAGCACAACTTACTTTTGTGTCCACACATTCAATTCATAATTTGGTTCTCAAACTGATAGTCTCAAAAGTCTCCATCCATAAACTGAATACTGCAACATTATGCCACAAAAGCCAAAAAAAATTTAAAACAAGGCATTATATCAGACTAAATCAAGTAGCTTAGGATGAGAAGAACAAAGGGTATAACTGAACTTACCTCCGACGATTAATATATATACGTGGAATGTGGGAAATCTTGGACCATTCAGGGCCACTCTCCCTCTCACATCTTGTCTCTAATTGAGGACAATTTTCAATGTCAACCCTTACTAATTTGGAGAGGCTTCGCATAACATCTACAGGAGGCAGGTACATGAGCTTATTGCATGAATGGATTCTCAGATGCTTTAGAGAAGAGAGGTTTCCCAACCACTCTGGAAAGGCTTCTATTCCTTGAAACCCTTCTATCGTCAATTCTTGGAGGGCAGTGAAGAAATGAAGTTGGTGAGGAAGACACTGTAGCTTTTCCCAACCAATCAGTTTTAGAACTAGAAGGGAGGCACTGAGATATTGAATGGAACTGGGCCATGGGAATTCTTGCAACTCTTCTGAGAAACCACCGATAGTTAAATCTCTCAAGCAGTTAAGCCTACCAAGGCTGTCATCTTGAATCCATGTCCGATCAGGCAAATTTAATATACTTAGCCTGCAAAGGGAAACGTTGGATTGCAACATATTTGGTAGCAGACGACTCCATTCTTCTCCTACTTTCTTAAATTCTAATTCTGTGAGAGAAGAGGGTCCATCTAAACTTGGAATGGGCTTCAAATTAGGGCAATCACGTATCTTCAATTTTTTAAGGGATGACAGTGGTGCTTTTAGTGGAAAGCTCTCCAATTTGTCACAGCCATCAACTGATAGATTTTGAAGAGATGAAAGGATCGAACTTAAATTAGGACAATCTTCTAGAACTAATACTCTGAGACAAGTGGAGGTAGATAATCCATCTCCAATCTTGCTTAATTTTTCACAACTGGAAATGAGAAGCCCTTCAAGAGATGAACACCCTCCAGTAATTGGAAGAACTTCCAATTTGTCGCAATTATGAACTGACAGATATTGAAGAGAGGAAAATCCTTCCAAATTTGGGATCGAACTTAAATTAGGACAATAGTTTAAATGTAATTCTTTGAGACAAGTGGAGGTTGATAATCCGTCTCCAATCTTGCTTAATTTGTCACATAATGAAATGCGAAGCTTTTCAAGAGAATAACATTGTCCCGTTAGTGGAACACTTTTCAACAAGGGACAACCCCAAATCTTCAGCCGCTCCAAGCAAGGAAACATGATCGTCTTTGTTTCCGCCATTGCTGTCCATTCTTCTAGACTTTCCATCCTACTTAAGGTGAATTTTTTCAAGGCAGGAAACACCTTGATCACCTTATTCATACCATCAACACCTTCGTTGCAATAAAATTCATTACCCATGCGTTTCACTTTCTCCAGATTTCTCAACTTAAGATACTGGAGATTGTGCAATTGGCCCAGAGGTGGAAGACTTTCACAGTTGATGCCATTGAAAATGTTCAGCTCTATCAAATTGTTAAGCAAAAACAGATCAGTATTAGAATCACCAACAGGTCTTAACATCCATGAGGGAAAGCTTTCACCTCTGTAATCCCAAACAGTTAAGCTTTGCAAATTTGAGTGTGGTTGGAGGCCTTCCATCACTTCCTCACTGTTATAACCACCACTCCCACTATCACTCCCTTCAAAACCACCTTCCATCACTTCTTCACTGTTATAACCACTACTCCCACTGTCACACCTTTCAAAAGCAAATATAACCTTGCATAATTTTTCTTTACGGTGCAGATTTGCTCCATTAGCCTCTTGTTTGTCTCTAACATCCCCAAGGTGGCATATCTCCAGTTCTCCACGCAGTTCGTTTAGGGATCCTAACTCCTTAATCGAACGTCCCCTTTCTGATCCCACAAAAAATATGGGTAATGTTTGAAGACAAGTTAGCTTTCCAATATTAACTGGCTGAAGTTCTTTGCTATCAATATACAAGTGCTTCAAGCTTATCAAATTTTCCAATCCATCCGGAAGTGTGAGTCCCGGTAAATCCAAGAGCCTCAATGTTTGCAGATGGTAAAGTTTGGTTGTGGACTTAGGCAGTGCTTCGATATAAGTCCCTGAGATGTCCAAATACCTCAAGTGCTTTAATTCTCCAAGGGAATCTGGCAACTCACAAATATTAGCAGCATCAACAAGCTTCAGGACTCTTAATCTTGTGAAGCTTTTTGATAGTTTCTTGAACACATCAATCTCTGAAAACAACGAGTATAATTTCGGAGCAACCGCCGTAAAAATTTCTGGTAATGATTCCCCATTACACCCAACATTGAGATGACGGATATGAGAACACTCATTCGAGGCGAGGGTGGAATTATCTTGAAAAAACAAAGTATCAAACTTTGACACAGACAAAGATAAATCATGCACCGAGTCGTGCATCTTGAATGTGAGAATATTCCCAAATTTGTCCTTCTTGACATCTTGAAATAAGGAATTTGATAACAACTCATTCAAGTATTTGTCACCAATATCCACCATTGCCATAGAACTGCCAAGAAATCCTTCAGCCATCCACAGTTGCTTCAATTCCTCAGTTTCAAAGCAATAATCTTTAGGAAACATGGCACAGTACGCAAAACACTTCTTCAAAGATGGAGAAGGCAAGCGATCATAACTTAATTTTAACACACTTTCCACTTTTAACACACTTTCCGGTGAACCCCATACTCCACTTTTTTGAATTTCCAACCATGTGCGGCGACTCCTTTCTTTGCTCATTGTCCCTCCAATAACTTTAGCTAACAATGGCACACCTCGACACTGCTTAGCAATCTCCTTTCCAATAGGCTCTAAATCGTGAGACATTGGAGAGGGTGTCAATGCTAGTTGTTTAATTATGGACCAGCATTCTTCATCTTCTAGTCTTCGTGGTTGATGCCTTTGATCCGAAAGTGCTTGCACTGTTGATGCTACATCTTCTTTGCGTGTTGTCACAATAACTCCATTCCCGCCATTTGTACTGATTCCTTTCAGACAAAGCTTTAGATCCTCCCATTTCTTAACATCCCACACATCATCAAGTACAAGAAGATACTTGATCTGATATTTTTCTCCTTTGGCCTGTTCAATCTTCTCCTTGAGCTTCAGAATCATTGCATCCATATTTTCTGGCATTGAGGTATGTCTATCACCAGTAAGCTGTTCAAACATCGCCCCTAAAATCTTTTTGACATCAAAATGATCAGAAACACAGACCCAGGATTTGACATGAAAATGCCTTTTCACACGCAGATCATCATACACCAGCTTTGCCAATGCAGTTTTGCCAAGACCTGCCATACCTACTATAGGTACAACAGAAACAACCTGCTCATCTTTGGGATTGACTAACAGGTCAACCACCTTTGAGATATCATTTTCCCTTCCAACAATGGTCGAGTCATCCATGACAGACAACGTCTCCACATTTGATCTTCCAGGTACAGGAGACACATGTTCTGTAGCTCTCTGCTGAAGACTAAATGAACTGGCGTCTTTGTTAAGTCTATCCAGTTTTTCAAGGATGTCCGTAATTTTATTAGCCATCTTGAGACGAAATAAAATGGAATTGTTAGAAGAAAGAAAGTCGAGTACCTTCCTTCGAATTTGGTTCCGAATCTTCAGTTTCCTTCGTAGAATTTCATAGTCAAACTCATCAAGGACATCAGCGGCCTCATCAGCAACATCTTTGAGCCTCTGCAACCAAAGCTTCACTGGGTCCTTCTTTGTTTGCTTTTCCTCTGCATCTTGCAAGAAAGCTTCCATCAGTTCTAGTGAGTCACCCAGTCTTTTCAGCTCCTTCTTGAAATTCCATATACGGCTGATTTGGTTAGTGGCAATTGAATTCGCTTTAGACACCGCTTCTTCCAAAATAGCACCCAAAAGAATTTCTGCCATCTTTGCTTCTGATCTGAAAGGATTGAAATGTTAAGAAATAACTTGAAAAAAATATCATTGAAAATAAAGAAGAAAAGAAGAGATTTCAAACCCAGAAAATTAAAGCAACAAGATACCGAGTCCAGGAAACGAAATGGAGAGAAGAAATGAAAGATGAATTGCTTCAGTAAAATTGAATTGAAGTGAGTTTCGTGAATTAAATGACATTATTTTGGGATTTTTTAAAATTTCTTGTTTAGTTTATTGTATTATCTTCAAATATAATAATAACATTCATATATTAAAGAATTACGATGTATGGCTGTCTTGTCATATCATTGCAGCTTTAAATCCTTTTATAGCTGAGGAGATGTAATACAACAAAATATTATATAGTGTACTGGATAAGGATCAGATGCTAAAGCATAAAGAAAACAGTATTTAAAGTAAAAACATGACTGGTATTAGACATAAAGTAAACTGCTTTAATTATTAAAGCCATGATTCCCGGTAAATTGTTTTCAGCTGTTGGCATTTGAGTGGGGTAGCTGAGCACTGTCCAGGAAATCTTCACTGCAGCATGTCATTTCTTCATCTTGTATGGTCTTAGAACAGTCCTCCTTCTCTTTTGTTATCATGCTACAATGTCTTCTAAATGTCATCACTATACCTCTTGATTGATCACGTTATCTGTTTCAAAGTTTCTCTGACATTTATTTCGCTTAAAATATCAACCGAGTTATATAAAATTAAATTTATAATTTAATAAATTAAATAAATATTAAATTAAAAATAATCTAAATATATTTTAAATTATTTAAAAATAAAATGGATGAGTTTAAAATGGATTTGAGTTATCAATTTATAAATATGAGTAAATTTGAACAAAATTTTGGACTCATATTTTGAGTCGGGTTGCGCTTGGGCAAGTATAAAGCGTGTTAATATCATGTTTAAGTTCGACCTATGTCGATCCTATCATACATGTACTTTATGAGAGACGAATTCATGTCAATCCCGGCTTTTAACTGAATAACATTCTCTGCAATACTCGTTCCACAAATTATATCGAGTATGAGCTCGAGTAACACGAACCAAATAATAAAAAATAAAATTTTACTTACTTCCAGTTGGAAAGCTAGTTCTCTCTATAAAAATCGCTATAGATTGAAATTCTCCAAAAATAAAACTTATTCCCAAAAATAAAATTTATTCTATGTAAATAAATTTCATCTACTTTCTAGTAAAATAATGATAACTAAATAATTAATGAATTATGTTTTTAAGTCAACCAATGCTCTTTATTTACATGAGACGTACAAGAACCCTAGTTGAACAAGCCCTTAATAAATAATGTTATTTAAATAAAAATATACTCCCACTCTAATCGGAGTGAGGAGGAGCGGCAAACCCTTGTTAATATTATCAAGGTTGCAACCTTTTGTGTTCACACAAGGGTTAAGATAGGCTTATTGTATATTGGGTCTAATTATATGTGTTTATTTAACTTTTGGCTCAATATTTTATAATTTAGTCTAATTTAATAATTATTTTTATTTTCTAAAATAAATATTAATTAATTAATTAAATTAGTTTCTAAACTCAATTACTACTGCTAAAATCATAAAAACTTTCTTGTAATAGAATCAATAAGGAAATATATTTGATTCAACAAATCCATAATGACTAATTAATTTAAGAGTAAATTATACCAATAATCACTTAATTTTGATGTAGTTGGCAAAATAGTCAATGTTTCAATTCACACTCAACTTTCGAAAAATGACAAATCGGTCACTACTGTTACAGACGTAACAGAAAGTTGAGGTGGCCAATTAACTTGCCATGTTGCCATCCCACGTGGAAACAACAGTCTCTACAACATTCCTTATTAACTTGCAGTAGAAGAAGAAAAAGAATAAAGAAAAAATTCCCCACTCAGGTCGCCTTTGATTCATCAACGATAGCCTTTACACCATCCCCAATCTCTTACCTTACAAGAATCCAACGCTCTCCCTCTTCCCCACCATTCCTTTCCCTCTGCTAATTATTTCGTGTCTCTAGATCACTGAAAAAAGCAAACCATAAGAAAGCCATTTTTTAGGGGAAAATTTGAAATACGAAATCGGGAATCAACAAAACAATTTTACGCGATGTTGTGCGTGGACGGAGGGCTAATTGAAATCTTCTTCAACCAGAAACCTTGGAGCCCCTCGAGCAGAATACTCTCAACCTCTATTTATCAATTTATGAATGGCCCCCAGGCCTAAGTAATGATGGCTCCGGAGTTCTTGGACAATGGTGTCATTCACTTCTCACCTTCCAATTTCTACTGTAAAATGAGCCTATTAAAGGTAATTTTGGGGGGTTCGAAAGGGCCTTTCCCTATAATCTGTTGTATGTCGAGGGGATGAAATGTTGAGGGAGGTTGAAATTTATCCACAACAGCAGCAACTAAGGGAAAAAGATTAATAATATGGGGGAAAAAAAACCTAACTCAGCTTAATGGCGGTGCAAGTGGTGGTGGCTGGAGCACTTGTCGTCAATGTTGCTGGTTGGTTTATAGGGTCAGTTGCATTAGGACAGTTGGAGATTTTGAGAGGGATTTTACAGTCTCTTTTCTTCTTCTTCTTATTCTGTTATTAGGGTTTTTTTTTTAATTTCTTTTTAAATTGGGTAGGTTTCCACCATGGACATATCCAACGTGGCTAGTTAACTGGCCACGTCAGCTGTCTCATTAGGTCTGTAATAGAAAATGTTAGTGGATGACTGGTTTGTCACTTTTCGATAACGTTAGTGACCGATTTGTCATTTTTCAAAAATTGAGAGACTGAATTGAAACTAGAGTGACTATTTTGTCAGATGCATCAAAATTGAGTGACTGTTGGTGTAATTTACAATTAATTTAATTTAATTTTCAAGCTTCAATTATAATTAAATAATAATCCAAAAAACCTAAAATTAATTCTCAAATCATTTTCTGTACTTAGCGAAAAAAACATGTTCACTATAAATGGGTTTCATTTCTCTTACTTCATCATTTCTTTTCATTTCTATTCATTTGGTTCTACATGCAATTAATTTATCGTTTTAACAAGCTAAAAGAAAGAGCAATTAGACATATTTAATGAGGACTAAAATAATTTATAATTAAGTTTTAGCTTTTCACCTATTAATTATAAATTTATTTAGTCACGAATTCATTCCAAGAAAGTATTGTGATTAAGCTCACTTATTGCATACCATCAAAAGCTACTTAATAAGTATTCGTTCAATGATCTTGTCAAAAATATTTTACTCTCATAAGATAAAATTATTAATTAATTAATTAATTAGCTTTTTTACATTTTCATTGTATACAATTAGCATATGTAATTATTAATTAATTTTTACAAAATCTTCACATTCATTAATTATCTAATAATATTTATGGAAATTATATTTTAATACTTATTAAAAATGTAAATTAATTTTCCATAAATAATATATCTTATATTTTTCAATTAAGAAATTTCGTGGAAATATGGAAAATATACCTCTAATTTTTTAACTAAAAATATGCTTTCAATTATCAAAAAAGTACAATATAAAAAAATAAACCTAAATGTACTAAATGTACAAAACTCAAACCCCGAATATAAAAACCTTAACTTGGATACAAAGTTCTCTCCACGACTATCACGAAACTTTCTCTAAAACTCATCCTACGACTACATCTTATTGTCTCTTAATTGGCCCATCAAAATAGGGATACAATGACACCTTTGCATAGGTTAAGATTAGAGGTTTAATTATATTAAAATATCCTTGAAATAATCAAAGCTGGGAGACAGAACCATGCTAGGAGTCTAAAACGTGGCTACTGACTTAAAGAATACATTGTGTCGTCACGACATCCCATGCTTCCTCATCATGATGTTGCGCGTGTGTCGAGTGAGGAAATTCCAACAACAATTGTAGCATCCTATAGCTCAGGCCCGACGATCAAGTTGGATAAATAGTGTTACATTTTTAACCTTTTTGAAAATATAAATTATGACCCTAAAAGATATAGTAATAATATGTTAACTATAAACCAACCTACAAAGAAAATGATATATTTAATAATATATATATGTGGATAATGTAAGATCATATAATAATTATTTTTAAAGTTTACAAGTATAATATAATTGAAGTATAAATATAAATACATGTATTAATAATCACTTGATGTGTAACTAAATTATTATACCACAAATAAATTAAGAATTGAAATAAAAAATAAAATTATTATAGCATAAACTATGAGCTTGTACAAATCCAGACTATAAAATAGCAAACATATCTGAAGCTCACACATAACATAATTGAAACTTGAAAATCCACATATTTTAATTGCTTGGGGTGAGTTTCGAACTTGAATTAATCATTTATGTTTGAAATTAAATTAATCAATTAATTTTCTTTTTGTGGTATCAAAATTTTGGATGAAGAAATTTTTGGAGCAAAATTCGTGGCCTGACCCATGAAATAAATAATTGATTAAGTGACTCTATCCAAATTTTCATAGCAAGTGCTTAAGTATTACTATTTGGTAAGGTCAGGTGAATTAATAAGAGATATATCATTATGATAATCATCATTATCATTTACATTGTGAATGGAGGTCTAAACATAAAGGTGAGTCTAAAATGAATGAGCGATTAAGAAATATGGATGAGTTAGAAAAAAAAAATTTAATTTATATTTTAGATTAAATTCAACCTAGACAAATATAAATTATATTAATATTATAGATTGAGATCGTCTTTCACATGACCACCTCTAATAGGGATCTCATGAGTTAAATTTTAAGAGATTTTAATTAGTATGTAACTGATTAAAAATGCAGCCAAGGAAGATGGATATCTTGAATGTGGGATGTAATCTAATACATTGAACATCCTATAGAAATATAATCGGTGTTTTTTCACTCATATAAATATCAATTAAAAATTATGATAAACTTAATAATACATTATATCACCAATCAACTCAAAATAAAACACAATGATAGTAAGGAATCATTTACACGAGACGTAATATTTTATGTGGAAAACTTTTTTAAAACAAAGGGTAAAAACCACGAGATTAAAAAGTCGACGTAAAAGCTTCACTACTAAATTTTGTTACAAGATCACAATACAAAACCACAACAAAGAATATGCAACTCTAATAAAACAATCAGCAAAAAATTTCAAGTAAACTAAAGAGAAACAAGAAAACCTGAAGCTAAAATCCGTATGGAAAATCTAACTGTACACAATCAAGCATACTAACCATTGTCCAAAAATTAGCTCATACAGATATCGAATGAACCCCCAATCGAAGAGTTGATCAACATTGCATTGGTGAACCAAAGCTGTCTTTTAAATTATAGCTCTTCAATGTTGAAAAGGAGATAAATTCACTCTGACTCAAAGCCCTATCCGATTAGACTAAGGACATGTTTAAATTCATCTACTAATATGAGTTTTTCCGTATTATGATCTGATTACGTAATATCGTTTATTATTAGTTAAACTTTAGATAACCAGTGAGCCAATATTAGCTTTCATTTTGCTTTTCATGCAAAATCATTGAGGATAATATACAGGGATATTAATGTAATTTATGGATATTTTTATTAGACCAATTTGTTTGAAAAATGTAATTATATAAAACGAATATACTACACTTAAGATACCAAATCCAACAACTACTTAATGGATGAGAGCCTCCAATTGTTGATGTTAATGGTGTCAATATGGTTAATCCAAAAACTACATGGACCATCGAGGAGGATAAATTGGCTAACGAAAATTCGAGCACCCTTAATACCATCTTCAATGGCATAAGCCTCCAGAAGTTCAAGAGAATATCAAAATGTACTATTACTCTTGAAGTTTGTATCATACTAGAAATAAAACATAAAGGGTCATCTACTTTCAAACAATCCAATATATGGCATCATCTTCAAATAATAGTAGTAGCAGTAGTAGTAATGATGATGTTAAAATATGTTGTAATTCAATGTATTATTCGTAAATTTAAAATTTAGTCTTTATATTTTTATTTTTAGGAATTTAGTTCCTCTAATTTTCAGATTTTAAAATTCAAGTCTAATTGTTAACACTATTAACATTATTTTGCTAAATTTAGATTTATTACAATTGTAACACCCCTAACCTCCCTCCGTCGTCAGATTAGGGTCACGGGTATTACTCACACTTCATACAATTAATCAATCATAATTACACATATATACTAGCCATTAACAATATAGGGTCAAGTCACAAACAATCAAACCATATCATAATAAAATATTATACAATCGAATAATGATTCATGCTATGCAATGCTAAACTTGGTCTTTCATTGTCTACACTCTTATCGCTGTTTATACATTGCTAAACTTGGTCTTCCACTGTCTACACTCTTATCACTATTTATCCCTTCTAGAATGTCAAAATTTTGATACATACAAGACTATTCTAATATTAGCATTAAAGTATTAGTCTATGACCTGACCTTGTATATTATATTGTTAATGGCTAGTATATATATGCGTAATTATGATTGACTAATTGTATGAAGTGTTAGTAATACTCATGACCCTAATTCGATGACGGAGGGGGGTTAGGAGTTTACATTTAGTGGTATCAGAGCTATAAGTTTAGCCGATTCTAGGACTAAATCGAGCTCAAAATTGGGTCTAGAGGTATACGCCATAGTTGAGTCAAATTGAGTCAGGATTTGGATGTTGATATATTTGTTTTTTATTTTATAGTGTGAAAATTAAATTTTATGTGAAATTGAAATATGTAATATTGATGTATTCTAATTGTTTTAATTCCGTAGCTAACGTCATACTAGAATCCTTGACTAAAAAGGGGAAGGATAAAATCTACGTCGAATAGCTTAGAATCCACGGTTTGTATTTCTATAATATAAACCTAGTTATTAATTGTTGTATTTTGATTTAATGCATATGGTAAGTGGTTGAGGTGAGTATTTTGACACTTTGATGTTGAATTGAAATTATAGTTGATTTAAATGGATTGAATTGGTATATATATTATGATTGTATTGATTATTTAAATTGAAATGAATATATGTGTAAATGCAATAATGTGCAAATATGATAATTGGATATTGGTTGTATTTAAAAAGTGAATTGGAACCCTATTAACTGTATCGGGCTAAATCAGATATAGATGGCATGCCATAGGATAGGAAGAGTTTAGGGATTACTTCGACCTCGAGTCGATGAGGCACTGGATGCTAATTTGCTTCTATTTAATCGATGAAACATTGGGTGTCAATTTATATAGCGCTGGGCACAGTTATTACTTTAGATTTATCCGATGAGGCACTGGGTGCCAAATTGGTTTATTGGTTGGATCCATGTATCCGTCCGAGTCTGAGTTTTATTAATAGGGTTAATCAAATAATAAAGTTCTGTAATCGATATTGAATGATATTGTATGTGAATTGAAAATGAGATAGTGGTTTGAAACATTAAAAAAAAAGAGATATGTTATGATTAAATGAGATACATGAGTTATGTACTCATGAATTGAATATTGAATGGATAATGCATTGTATAAACAAATGTGGTTTGATATGTGAAAAGCTATTTATATAGCAAGTGTGTGAATTGGGACATTTGTTAAACAAATGAAATATGAGAGCATGTATAAATTGAATATGGTATGAAATGATATACTATTATGTATGAATTCAAAACGTTGGCATATGGTAGTTGTGATCTTAGACATTAATATGTGTTTATAATTCAATTTTGCATTTTGTATTCTCTTGTCTTTAAATGTTCAGATTATAGAAATATCACTGTGTTTTACTCAGCGTACGGTTTTGTTTTTCCCGTACGTAGGTTAGGTACTTTGATAAACATGTCAAATTGCATATTTTTTATGCTTAATTTGGTTTATTGATGAACCTGAATCTCGCTAATTAAGTGTTTTATGATTTAATTCTTGTCGGGATGCAATTGATCAAAAGCAAGTGAAAAGGGCCAAATTAGAAGAAAATTATTGGAATAGGCCAAAGCGAAAAGATGGAGCAAGCCAAGGACTAGTCATAAATTTGACTTTGTAAAAAGCCAAAATAGGAAATTCTATTTTAAGTTTATTTTAATTTTATTTATTTTAATTATTATTATTTTAGATTTTATATTAATTTTCTTAAGCTATTTTTAGTAAACCCTATCTATATAAATAGGGGTTTTAGTTCTTAGGAAATCATCCATTAATCAATTGTCTTTACATTCCTATTTCATTTTGGAATTCCATTATCCACTTTGTTTTCTTTTCTTAATTCAATTGAGCGAGAGATTATTTTGTCTTCTTTTTACAAAATTTGTCTAATTCTCTTTGCAATTTTTCCTATCCATTTCCACTACCTTTTCATATAATTTCTATCATTTCCATAACCTTCAAGCATGATTAAATTCATGCCACACTAAACCCTTTCACTTTAAGCGGTGTTGACCCCGTAAAAACCCGTGAGTTACGAACCCGAGCTGTTTAACTCCCAACTTTCGATATTTATTATTTCTCCGGATTAAGAGTATGACTTCGTCAACTCACAAAGTCAAGACAACACTAAGTCAAAAAAGACGTCGTTTGAGTTAGTGTGGCTAGACGTACAGTTGGAATTCCGAAAGGATCGATTGTCTAATTGGTCTTCCGTGAACACATTGGCATGCCAAGTGGGGATTGCTGTTTGGTTCCGTCAAGGGAAGTAGTAACCGGATTTAAATGTCTCAACGTTTGAGGACATTGGTTCGAGCTAGGCTCTTCTAGAACGCAAAGCTGCCGGAGTTCTAAATCATGAACGTTTCGTAGGTTGTTCGATCGGTAAGGGTTAGTTATAGGACGTTCCATAACTAATTTACACAAGGAAGAGTTGGTATCCGAGGCGTCCTTGGTAGCTATAACTAGCTTATCGAAAAAGAGGAGTTCACCTAATTTCGAGGAACGGGTCAAAGACGGGAAAACCCGTGCTTAAGGCTGAGCTAAGTTTTATTGATTTTCCTTTAAATTATTTTGTTATTTATTTTTATTTCATCTTTTTATTTTTATTTCATCTTTTACTTTTTACTTTTTACGTTTCCTTGTGTTTATTTCTGTGTTTCATATTTTATTTCCCCTAAACGTCATGGGCACGACAAGCGCCTGAACACTAATCTGGTCAAGAAACAAACAATTTTCAGTAATTCCGGTCTCGTAGGATCGACCCTACTCTATATTGCTTTAATTTGCAAACTAGGTGTAGGTTTATATTGGTGGAATCGACAGCCATCAGTTTTGGCGCCGTTCCCGGGGACCGCAACACTTACAATTGTTTAAATCGTCTTCATGACCAGATCTTCATCGAGAGATCTCGAATACGACCGGAGATCGAGAATCGCATGAAACACGACAAAAAGAGACAGAAGCTCTTAAACGTGCAAGTAAAATAGGAGTTGAGCTAGGACAATGAATCCTAGAATCCGACGTTGAAAAGTTGAGCGAAGCAATTTGTGCAGAGGCAATTCGACGTGGGAAACAAGTCGAAGAGGTTGAACTTGAGACCGAACCACTCTTTGAAACAAAAAACAACCTCGGTGAACTAGAAAGAATGGCAAACCGAACCATTCGTCAACTAGTCACTGCTCCCAACGAGTAAACACCGTTATGCATCAACTATCCAACCGGAGGAACCCCTTTTGAATTGAAGTCGAGCTTGATTCACCTTTTGCCCACTTTTCGAGGCTTGAAGAATGAAAATCCACACACTCACTTGAGAGAATTCCACATGGTCTGCTCAAGCATGAAACCCCAGGGAGTACCCGAAGATGAGATCAAACTTCGGGCCTTTCCTTTTTCTTTAGTTGATACAGCAAAAGAATGGTTATTTTACTTACCTCCCGGTTCTATCACAACGTGGGATGACTTATCTCGTGTATTTCTTGACAGATTCTTCTCAGCGTCACGAGCAGCCGAGCTTAGGAGGGACATAGTGGGAATTCGCCAATTGGAGAGTGAATCGCTCTACGACTACTAGGAGCGGTACAAAAAACTGTGTGCAAGTTGTCCTCAACATGGGTTGACCGAACAATCACTTCTTCAATATTTCTACGAGGGTTTGCTCCCTATGGAAATGAAGATGATCGACGCTGCTAGAGGAGGAGCGCTTGTCAATATGACCCCTCAAAGGGCAAGAGAGCTAATATCCACCATGGTGGCAAATTCTCAACAATATCGGCCAAATTCGAAACCGACAAGACGGGTTAATGGGGTAAACGTTTCATCTTTAGAAGATAAATTGGATAAGCTTACGAATGTTGTTCAATCTTTGCTTACAGAAAAGAAGGGTCTAACCCAACTATGTGGAATTTGTACTACGTCTGAACACCCGACGGATTTGTGCCCAATCCTTAACGACAATTCAACGGCACATGTTGATGCTATCGGAGGTTTTCCAGGACCTCCGCAAAGACACTATGATCCTTTCTCCAACACTTACAATCCGGGGTGGAAGGATCATCCCAACCTGAATTACGGAGCTAAGCCCCGATATAATCCACTATACCAACCGAGACCTCTGCAACCACTACCACAACACAAGCCGAGCATATCTCTAGAAGCTATCGTGGAAAGACTTGTTACCGATGCTGCAAAATATCAACAGAGGACAGACGCATCAATACAAGAGTTAACTAATCAAGTTAGTAAACTCTCGATGGCAGTTAATCGCTTAGAGTCTCAAGGTAAACTACCTTCTCAAACAGAGCTGAACCTTCGGCAGAATGTCAGTGCAATAACTCTTCGTAGCAGAAAGGTTCTAGAAACAGTTCCACCCAAAAATCATGAGCAAGAAAAGGAACGGAAAAAGCAGATCTCGGATCCAATAGCAAGGCCAGAATCGAAAGTTCAGAAACCAGTTGTGATGCCACCTCCTTTTCCAGGGAGGCTTGCAAGGGATAAGAAAGAGAAGGAGAAAAAAGATATCCTCAATACATTCAGGAAGGTAGAGGTAAATATCCCTTTACTCAACGCTATCAAACAGATCCCTCGTTATGGAAAATTCCTCAAGGAATTGTGTACTAGCAAAAGGAGGTTAATAGGTAACGAAAGAGTAAATGTAGGAGAAAATGTCTCCGCAGTGCTACAAAAGAAAGTTCCACCCAAATACAAGGACCAAGGTATGTTTGCTATTCCATGTGAGATAGGCAATATAGGCATTAAGAAAGCCATGTGCGATTTAGGGGCTTCCATTAATGTTATGCCTTATTCTATTTATAAACTGATTAACGCGGGTCCTTTAAAAGAGACAGGAGTAATAATTCAGTTGGCGGACAGGACAGTCGTCTATCCTGAAGGGCTGCTTGAAGACGTCCTTGTTAAAGTTAACGAATTAGTTTTCCCTGCAGATTTTTACATTATCGACATGGGGGATGACAATTTGGCTAATTCGTCTGACATAATTCTTGGGAGACCATTCTTGAGTACTGCACGAACGAAAATTGATGTTTGGAATGGGACACTTACCATGGAATTTGACAATGAAATGGTTAAGTTTAATGTTTATGAAGATATGGGACATCCCAATGATAAGTCACAAATCGTGCCTTGCAGGAATGTAGATCTCGATGTTAAGCAAGAGGAATTATTGATGATCCAAAAACCAATACGTGAAGCTGTAATGAAGGCCTCGAAATTAGAGTTAAAACCGTTTCCAGAACGTACAAGAATTCCGACAGAGAATAATACAACCCTGAACGGAGAAGCTCAAAGGCACACCAATCCACTAATGATAGGGGAATTCAGGAAGGGCTTCAAAGATAATGAGCAAGGGTCGAAACTTTTCTGCAACAACATTCAAGTGCACGAGATGAAAAAATTAAGTCTCAATGAGCCAAACGGATAACATTTATGGTTGTCGAGCTAACGACGTTAAACAAAAGCGCTTTTTGGGAGGCAACCCAAATTTATTTTCATTTATTTAATTTTGAGTTTTAGTAAGATTTAGGTTGCAAATAAATAAATTTTTATTTAATCTAGTGAATTTGCTATTTTCGAGAACGTAATGGAGATTTTGCGAAGTCGATAATGATGGTAGCGTGGAGCGCACGCGTGCTAAATGTCGACAATTATTTCCCAACACCGACAACATCGGTTGAAACACATGGGAGCATTCTTAACCTTTCTCTTTGCTTGTTGTTTGAGTTACTAAACTTTATTGCATATAACACATGCTTGAGGACAAGCATTGATTAAGTAGGGGGGTTGGATTGATATGTTAATTTTTGCTGCATGTCTTTCTCTTTTGCATGTCTTCAATCTTACGATGAATTCTTTCGACAATTTATTCAACATTTGAGCCTTAAAACCTCATACTTAGTCAATTTAAGCAATTGGGCAAATTTTGAATTAAATGTTTAAGTATATAGATTGGTCGACATTTAGGTTTTAAAATTGGTATATGTAGCTAGAATTTTTTCGCATGAATTGATTGATTGAATAAAATATGTTTGCTTGTGCATAAATAAATTAATAAAGGTTCAGGCTATGAATGAAGTTTCAAAAACGTGACCGAATTGAGTAACCGGGGCAGGGTGCTTGGGTTGTCATCTTGTCTCGCGTAAAAAGGTTCGAGTGACAAGTCGATAACTTACAAACATTCCGCTAGCTGAACACCCCATAAAATAAAAAAAGAGAGAAAAAATAATACATAACAAATAAAGACTGTTTGAACTGAGTAACCGGGATAGGGTGCTTGGGTTGTCATCCTAGTTCGCGTAAAAAGGTTTGATCTTGTCTATTAATTTTCTGATGCATAGTTAATTAATAATGCCGTGCAAATTATGGGATTCAATCTCAATTTAGCGAAATTGTTTAGTTGACATATTTCAATTTTATGACACTTGTTGATTAAAATGTATATTTTGAACATTTATTTCTTTTTGTCTATGTTGTTTGCATTGATTGAGGATATGGAAAAGGGGCTCGATTTTTAATAAATTGTGGAATTAATTCTAATGTTTGAAAGAACAACATGCTTGAGGGCAAGCATGAGCTAAGTAGGGGGGATTTGATAAACATGTCAAATTGCATATTTTTTATGCTTAATTTGGTTTATTGATGAACTGAATCCTGCTAATTAAGTGTTTTTATGATTTAATTCTTGTCAGGGATGCAATTGATCAAAAGCAAGCTGAAAAGGGGCCAAATTAGAAGAAAATTATTGGAATGGGCCCAAGCGAAAAGATGGAGCAAGCCAAGGACTAGTCATAAATTTGACTTTGTAAAAAGCCAAAAATAGGAAATTCTATTTTAAGTTTATTTTAATTTTATTTATTTTTAATTATTATTATTTTAGATTTTATATTAATTTTCTTAAGCTATTTTTAGTAAACCCTATCTATATAAATAGGGGGTTTTAGTTCTTAGGAAATCATCCATTAATCAATTATCTTTACATTCCTATTTCATTTTGGAATTCCATTATCCACTTTGTTTTCTTTTTCTTAATTCAATTGAGCATTAGATTATTTTGTCTTCTTTTTACAAAATTTGTCTAATTCCCTTTGCAATTTTTCCTATCCATTTCCACTACCTTTTTCATATAATTTCTATCATTTCCATAACCTTCAAGCATGATTAAATTCATGCCACACTAAACCCCTTTCAGCTTTAAGCCGGTGTTGACCCCGTAAAAAACCCGTGAGTTACGAACCCGAGCTATTTAACTCCCAACTTTCGATATTTATTATTTCTCCGGATTAAGAGTATGACTTCGTCAACTCACAAAGTCAAGACAACACTAAGTCAAAAAAGACGTCGTTTGAGTTAGTGTGGCTAGACGTACAGTTGGAATTCCGAAAGGATTGATTGTCTAATTGGTCTTCCGTGAACATATTGGCGTGCCAAGTGGGGATTGCTGTTTGGTTCCGTCAAGGGAAGTAGTAACCGGATTTAAATGTCTCAACGTTTGAGGACATTGGTTCGAGCTAGGCTCTTCTAGAACGCAAAGCTGCCGGAGTTTTAAATCACGAATGTTTTGTAGGTTGTTCGATCGGTAAGGGTTAGTTATAGGACGTTCCATAACTAATTTACACAAGGAAGAGTTGGTGTCCGAGGCGTCCTTGGTAGCTATAACTAGCTTATCGAAAAAGAGGAGTTCACCTAATTTCGAGGAACGGGTCAAAGACGGGAAAACCCGTGCTTAAGGCTGAGCTAAGTTTTATTGATTTTCCTTTAAATTATTTTGTTATTTATTTTATTTCATCTTTTATTTTTATTTCATCTTTTACTTTTTACTTTTTACGTTTCCTTGTGTTTATTTCGTGTTTCATATTTTATTTCCCCTAAACGTCAGTAGTACGACAACCGCCTGAACACTAATCTGTCAAGAAACAAATAATTTTCAGTAATTCCATCTACGTGGGATCGACCCTACTCCCTATACTGCTTTAATTTGCAAACTAGGTGTAGGTTTATATTGGTGGAATCGACAGCCATCATACTTCTCTTTTGATCGCTGATTTAGCATCCAGCAACGATCTTGATCTCAAATGTGGTGATATTAATCTTTTTATGTTGGCATGTACCTAGGATGTCTAGTTGATAATTATTTTGTGGATCGATTGTAAATGAAGTTATAAGTGTAATGTTGGTTGGAGTGTATAAATGTATGTTTGTGTTTGAAGCTATAATTTGGCATGTTGTTTTGAACCAACGCTTGTTATGTGTATGTGAAAATAAGTTGATGTTTTAGGTAGATATGAGATAAGTCAAATTGATAGATTTTGGCATGTTTAAAATTTTGATTTAAATGATGCATTGATGATATGTTTTGATGATATAAATGTGGTACCAACAAAGGTACATTGGTTAGGCATATTAGGTGATGAATTTGGTGTATTTTGGGCATGTTTAATCGTGTTTTGAATAGGTTAAACGATTGGTAATTGAGTTGCTTAGTGTCCAAGTAAATATGAAATGGTAAACTTGTGGTTTAAGGCACATTTTAGGTCTACACAGCCAGACATACAGGCGTGTGACTTGGCCGTGTGAGACACACGGCTAGCACACGGGCGTGCAAGGCCATTTCGAGGGTTACACGGCCTGGCACACAGGCGTATGGCTTGGCCGTGTAACCTAAGTTAGTGAGTTACACTGGCACGGACACGGGCTGAGACACGACCGTGTGTCCTTACTTCGAATGCCCACACGGCCAAACACATGGACGTGTGACCTCAGCATGTAACAGCCTAATTTCCAGTGATGTCGGAACAGTGATTCGAGATCACTAAATTCGACAAATGAGTAGGAAATATTATTAATTTAGTGAGTATAAGTTAAATGTGAAGTTAGGAAAAATTTTGAAGTAGTGAATAATGTACTAAAATATATATATATATTAAAATAATTAGAATCGAAAATGAGGTATCGAGACCTCGAGAATTTTAAATCGAGCCATAAATATTTTTATAAATATTTATGGAGTGTTAATAAGTTAGTATTAAAGCTTCACAAGAAATTTTAAAGATCTTGATAGCTAATTGAACAAAAAGGACTAAATTGTATTAAATGCAAAATTGTGGGAAATGATTAAATAGCTTAAATGATAAAAGAAAGAGGGTTTAAAAGGCAAATAGACCCAAGGTCTATTTGGGCTGGACAAAGAGCATGAAATCAAGCAAGAAAATAAGGGAATTAAGGGCAAAATTGCAAAATTGCAAAATTTACTTAATAAAGCTAGGACTAAAGTGGAATTATCTAAATTTCTCTTTATTTTTCTGCATTCTCATCAGCAAAAACACCATGAAAGAGTTCTCTTAAGCTGGTTTTTCATATTTTTACTGCAAGTAAGTTCAATTCTTGATTATTTCTTGAAATTTTTGTGTTTTTGTGACTTTTACAACTAGGTCCACTTGTTGAATTCATTAGTTCTTGATTCTATGAAAGAAATTGAAAGTTTCTATGAATATGTGCTAAAAGTAAAATTTTATGGGAAATTTTGAAAAAAATGTTAGAAATGACCAATTTGCATGAAATGGATTATTTTATTATTAAAAATTACAAAATTGAATGAAATTATTAATTTAGCTCAAGATCAGGGAAAAACATGTTTTAAGGATTAAATTGAAAAGTGTTGAAATTATGGAAAATTCTGATATTTTATAGAATTCATGGGTTGTTATCAAATTGTTTGAGAATAACGGCTGGAAATAAGGATTAAATTGCAAGAATTTTATTTTATTTTAACCTAAGGATGAAATTGTCATTAATTAAAAGTTTAGGAGTAAAATGATAATTTTATTTATAGCATTAGTTGAATGTATTATAACATGAAATAAATGAAAACGACGATCAAATTTCTTTATAAAGATTTGGATGACTCAAGTACGAGACGTGAACGTGAAAAAGAAAAGATATCGGATTAATGAAATATCTGATAAATGAATCGGTAACTCCGGTAATCCTCCGTAACTCTATTCCGGTGACGGATTCGGGTTAGGGGCGTTACACAGCAGTTGAATTTTTCCAACTTTTTCCTAAAATTGTCAAATGTTCCCGATTTAGTACCGAAACATTTTTAAAGTGATTTTTAGGCCTCGAAGGCTTGAATGAGGGACGTTAAGAATTGGGTCTAAAGGTGCCATAGTTGAGTCAAATTGAGTTTGGATTTGGATGCTGATATATTTGTTTTTGTTTTATAGTGTGAAAATTGAATTTTAATGTGAAATTGAAATGTGTAATATTGATGCATTCTAATTGTTTTAATTTTGTAGCTAACGTCGTATCGGAATACTCGACTAAAAAGGGGAAGGATAAAATCAACGTATAATAGCTCAAAATCCACAGTTTGTATTTCTATAATCTGATCCTAGTTATTAATTGTTGTATTTTGATTTAATGCATATGGTAAGTGGTTGAGGTGAGTATTTTGACACTTTGGTATTAAATTGAAATTATAGTTGATTGAAATGGATTGAATTGGTATATATATTATGAATGTATTGATTATTTGAATTGAAATGAATATATGTGTAAACGTGATAATGTGCAAATATGATAATTGGATATTAATTGTATCGAGCTTAGTCGGATATAGATGGTATGTCATAGGATAGGAAGAGTTCAGGGATTACTTCGACCTCGAGTTGATGAGGCACTGGGTACCAATTTGCTTCGATTTAACTGATGAGACACTGGGTATCAATTTATATAGCGCTGGGCGCAATTATTACTTCGAATTTATCCGATGAGGCACTAGGTGCCGAACTGGTGTATTGGTTGGATTTGTGTATCCGTCCGAGTCCAAATTTTATTAATAGGGGTAATCAAATAATAAAGTTCTGTAATCGATATTGACTGATATTGTATGTGAATTGAAAATGAGATAGTGATTTGAAATATATATAATAAAAAAAAAAGAGATTTGTTGTGATTAAATGAGATACATGAGTTATGTACTCATAAATTGAATATTGAATAGATAATGTATTGTATAAACAAATGTGGTTTAATATGCGAAAACTATTTATATAGCAAGTTTGTGAATTGAGACATTTGTTAAACAAATGAAATATGACAGCATGTATAAATTGAATATAGTATGAAATGATATACTATTATGTATGAATTCAAAAGGTTGGCATATGGTAGTTGTGATCTTAGACATTAATATGTGTTTATAATTCAATTTGCATTTTGTATTCTCTTATCTTTAAATGTTAGGATTATAGAAATATCACTAAGTTTTATTCAGCGTATGGTTTTGTTTTTCCCGTACGTAGGTTAGTTACTTCTCTTTTGATCTCTAATTTAGCATCCAGCAACGATCCCGATCTCAAATATGGTGATGTTGATCTTTTTATGTTGGCATGTACCTAGGATGTCTAGTTGATAGTTATTTTGTGGATCGATTGTAAATGAAGTTATAAGTGTAATGTTGGTTGGAGTATATAAACGTATATTTGTGTTTGAAGCCATAATTCGGCATGTTGTTTTGAACCAATGCTTTTTATGTGTATGTGAAAATAAGTTGATGTTTTAGGTAGATATGAGATAGGTCAAATTGATGGATTTTGGCATGTTTAATATTTTGATTTGAATGATGCATTGATGATATATTTTGATGATATAGATGTGGTACCAACGATGGTACATTGGTTAGACATATTAGGTGATGAATTTGGTGTATTTTGGGCATGTTTAATCGTGTTTTGAATAGGTTAAACGATTGGTAATTGAGTTGCTTAGTGTCTAAGTAAATATGAAATGGTAAACTTGTGGTTTAAGGCACATTTTAGGTACACACGGCCAGACACACGAGCATGTGACTTGGCCATGTGAGACACATGCCTACCACACGGGCGTGCAAGGCCATTTCGAGGGTTATACGGCTTGGCACACAAGCGTGTAGCTTGGCCGTGTGACCAAAGTCAGTAAGTTACATGGGCACGGACACGGGCTAGGACATGGTTGTGTGTCCCTACTTCGAATGCCCACATGGCCAGACACACAGACGTGTGACCCCTGCAGTTGAATTTTTCTAACTTTTCCTAAAATTTTTAAATGTTCTCAATTTAGTCCCAAAACATTTTTAAATTGATTTTTAGGCCTTGAAGGCTTGACTGAGGGACGTTATGCATGTTAATGATGAATTATATTATGATTTTTGAAATGTTTTGAAATGAATGAATTAGATTATGGTTACTCGATAATGCTCTGAAACCCTATTTCGGTGACGAATACGGGTTAGGAGTGTTATAATAATATAATTTTTTTAGTTCCATAACTACCAAGTGAGTAATTTTATTTATTGTAAAATATCACACCAACAAATTTAATAGAAAAAAAAGTAATGCTAACAATTTTACATAAATTTTAAAATATAAAAGGTAGAAGCACTAAATTTCTAAAAATAAAATAAATAGATAAAATTCTAAATTTGTGAAGAGGCATAAACCATACGTCATATTTTAACCTAATAATAACAACTTTTATTTGGCTGATCGGCCTTTGAAACTAGAGGTACGTAGGCAAAATATTATTTGGGTTTCAAATAATATTGTATTGGTTAAAATAAGTTATAAGCATGTGAAGTTTCCACAAATTTAAATTTTAATCATTATATTTTATTTTATTTTAGAAATTTAATCTCTACTTTTTAAATTTTAAAATTTAGGTTCAATTATTAATATTATTAATTTTTGGGTTAAATTTATTGGTTGGTTGATGTAACTAAAAATGGCGTTAATATATAATGATATTAAATAATTATTTATTATATGGTCAATTTTCATTTTTACTTCATCTACATTTGGATCTAAACACACATCTTATGTTGATTTTAATTTCACCGCTAAAATATTCAATCTCATTTCTACAATAATTAATCTCATTACTACCGATATTTTTAACTTCACTTAAAATAAATACATCAAAATCTGTATTTATTCGATAACAATTTACTGAATAGTGAAAACTTTATTTGAATCATATTTAAGTAACCTATCAACATGTAATATTTTATAGAATTTCAATCTTAATTCTTGATCTTCATAAAATCATGTTTTTCAAATTTGATTTGTGTTTTGAATTTTTTTTCAAAAGAGAGAGAAAAATGAGGTTAATTATAATATAGGGACAATTTTTATGTTTGGTCGACATCAAGGGTAAAGTTAGAAATTTTTTTAGAATGAGTCGAAATTAAATTATAATTTTTACGATAGTAAAAATATAATTTCATCATTTTAATAACTTATATATTTATAATTTTAAAAGATTAAATTAAATTTTATTATTTTTAGAATGTGAGAGTACAATTTTACGTTTACTAAATAAATAAAAAATTTATTTTAAGGGGAATTCGGGCTATTGCGAACTCACTAGCTACGTCCCTAGTTTGCATGGCTTTGAAAAGTCTGATTGAGGAGCCATTTTCTCTCTCCCTCTTGCGATTATTGCGAATGGAGCCAACCAAAATAATAAGGTGAGGTAAAAGTATTATAGATTTATGTAATGAGAGTAGATTGTATTTTAATTTTTAAATGAGTAAATTAATTTTTATATATTAGATTAAATAGTAGATTTATTTTTTTGTTAAAAATTTTATTTATTTATACTATTAAAAACTAGTGTAGTTGATAAAATAATCAAATAATAACATATAACATGCCACACGTACCTTATGTTGATGTACAGTAAGTGGATATAAATAAAAATTTTAATAAAAATAACTAATTTACTCTTTAATTTAATATATTTTATTTTTAAATATAAAGAACAAATTGCAAATTTACTCCTACTACAAAACCTTTTATCACACTTTCAATTGTAGGTGATGGTGATGGACTCATGGTTTTTGAGCAAGATACAGATGAGGAAGTTAGTGCCAAAGACTATAAAGTCCACTCAATTTAGGGCCACTAGTACCATCTTAAATAAAGAATGGTCAACAATGGCGGGTTTTACGCTTCATTGATTTCACATTAATCCCAAAAGATTCCTTTTATCACACTTTCATTTGTAGGTTACGGTGATGGACTTATGGTTTTTGAGCAAAATACAGATGAGGAAGTTAGTGCCAAAGACTACAAAGTCCACTCAATTTGGGGCAACTAGTGCTATTTTAAATAAAGAATGGTCAACAATGGTGGGTTTCAAGCTTCATTGATTTCACATTAATCCCAAAAGATTCCTTTTATCACACTTTCATTTGTAGGTGATGGTCATGGACTTACGGTTTTTGAGCAAGATATAGATGAGGAAGTTAGTGCCAAAGACTATAAAGTCTACTCAATTTGGGGCCACTAGTGCATTTCACATTAATCCCAAAAGATTTCTTTAAAGAAAACTTAATTATTGGTACTTAAAATATATTTCCTTTTTCATTTTAATGTTTAAACTTTTTTTATTAGGGTCAATCGAAAATCTTTTAAAGGAATTAAAATTGAATTATAATTTTGAGATATTAAAATATAGATTTTATCATGTGTTATTCATAATTTTGTTATTTTTGAAAGGATTAAACATAATTTTACTCTATATTAACTTATAATTTGATTATCTTTAAGGAATATAACTACAATTTCTCATTCGGGTGAAGGGAGGGTATGGCCCTTGCTTGTTCCCCTTGTATTCGTCCTTGACAACTGATATTTAAACTATTTTTTCCTCAAGTTGGTAACAATTAGTTAAAAAAAAAGGGGCGGCTTAACTCAAAAATTGATATATAAACTATGTCATTTTTCTCATTTTGGTATCTAAACATTTTCTTTTATCATAAGTGGCACTTAAACTAATTTTCCTCAAATTGATACCTTTGTCATTAGTCAAACCGGCAAATATATTTAAAAAAAGCAATTAAATATTGTCATATAAAAAATATTATTTCTTTATATATATTTAAAAATTACTAAAAATTCAAAAAAAATTGTAGAAAATAGAGACAATTAATTGGTTCAACAAGTTTTTTTAGCTTGGTCTAATTGATTTGTATTGGTTTGCAAGTCAACCAGTTCAACCGCTATCTCTAAACCAATTGTCACTCCAACCGATTGATTTGGTTTATTTTTTAAAACACTGATTTTGATCGATGAAATAACTTTTTTTGATCCTATCAAGTTGAACAAGTAAGCGATGAAGTTCAAAAACAAAATTAATTGTTAGCGTTTCAGCCTTATGTGGGTAAATTTTGAACATTATTGACATTGCTAGACATCATAAAGGAGTAATGAAGAAAAATAGAAAAAAAAATAAAGAGAGAGAAATAATATAAAGAAAAATAAAAGAATTAAAAATATTTTTAAAATTTATATGACATGACAATCTATTATTAGTAGAAATTTTTTAATAAATATAATATTTTGTTGTGAGATGAGTAACGAAAAATGTGATAAAAGAACATAATTTAAATATCAATTGGTGGGATAAATAAAAAGAAAATAAATTAGATGCAGGCAAAATGAGACCTTTGTTGTAAATAACATAATTCTGATTTTTAAAATTATTAGTTTACTTTATATAGTATTTTATGTATGTTATAATTGCAAATACAATATAATTATAAAATAAATAGATGTGTCATATAATTGCAATTTAATGTTTTTTTAATAATGCAACTTTAAAGTATGGCTGGTAAAATGTCTGGTCTAGAACAGTCCACCTTTTTCCCTTTTCTCAAAACAACGCGTTTTGAGGGTCATGACGAAGGATTAGACCTATCGATGAATTTGAATGTGAGACACCCCATTCGATTAGTTTGATTTAATTTGATAAAAAAATTCACCCAAGCTTCATCTGATCTGAACTAAATAAAATGATTTTTTAAGTTTTATTTAATATAAAAACAAATATATTTAAAATATTTTTATTTAAACCATAATATGGGCTTTTTTTAATTAATAAAAAATAATTAATTACGAAAATAATTATGGACTTAAATATTGTACGAAAATAGTTTATTTTCTATAGTGCTTGTTGGTATCGTCATTCTCGTTGACGACACACTAAATTTTTTTTTTGTGTCACCATTATTTCTCGCAGCACTAATATATATATATATTAGTGCTGCCAGGTTGTGTAGCAGCATCAATATCAATATTTGTATCAATACCAAGTAGAATGTATCGATATCTTTGATGTATTTTTTAGGCTTTTCTAGAAAAGTGATCCTATAACTTTAAAAAATAATAAAAATAACCCAACTTCAAAATTAATTATGAGAATGATCTAAAATCTACCGTGTACATGGGTGACGCCACTTTCCAAGGCGATCCCACCCTAAACTTTCATCCAATCATTAATCAATCATTCAGTTAATGATTACATTTAATATATATATTAGTGCCGCTACTTTCCCAAGCGGCACTCGCTTGTATTTTTCAAAATGCCTATATTTTCACAAGTATTCTCGGAGTACAAGGAAAACAAAAAAAAAATATTTTGGTGACAATATTGACTTGAGCCTGAAAATTTGGGGGCGTAATATATTATATATTTTTATGATAGTAAAAATACAATTTTACTATTTTTATAGTCTATATCTTTATAATTTTTAAAGGATTAAATCAAATTTTTATATTTTTGGGGACAAAGTACAATTTTACCATTACTAATTTAAAATTTATAAATTATAAAGGGCCTATATAGAAAATTCTATTTTAATCTATCGTAAAAATATACAATTTAATTCTACCCCAAAAAAAATTTATTGGCTCATACACTCTCGCCAATCGGAATATTTTTTTATATTTTTCCCTTCTACTTCAGGGATACTCGTGAAAATACAAGTATTTCAAAAAAACACATACGAGTGTCACTTGAAAAAGTGGAGGCATCAATTTTTTTTTAATGTAATCATTAACTGAATGAATGACTAATGATTGGATGAAAGTATAGGGTGGTGCCGCCTTGGGAAGTGGCGACACCCACATACACTGTAGATTTCAAGTTATTCTCATAATTAATCTTGAAGTTGGGTCATTTTCATAGTTTTTTAAAATTATAGGGTAACTTTCTTAAAAAAGCCCATTTTTTAGCTTTATTATGGATTTTAGTAATAGTGATCCAATTTTTTCCCTAATCATCTTGCTTTTCACTATTGGATTTCCATGATCATTTTCCCCAATGCTTCCTCATCCGCATCAATTTCGTTGCTGCATTGGATCCAGGTATTCATTTTAGATAATGGATGACAAAAAAAAATTGATATTGATACTAGACAATAGCGAAGTTGATGCGAATGAGGCAGCATCGGGGAAGATGATCATGGAAATCAAATGGTGGAAAGCAAGTCAGGAGCTTCGTCGTCGAGTGAAGAAGTATGAGGGCAAAGAAGAAGAAGTGCCATCACCATTACTGAAATCCATGATAAAGCTGAAAAATGTATCAAAAGTATCAACACCTTTTATAAGGTATCAATACATTGACCTAAGTATCGATACCTTCTGCCTGGTATCGATAACCATTTGAGCTTGACGCCGATGTCACCACACAACCTAGCGGCTCCAAAAAAAATAAATACTGGTGTCGCCAGAAACAGTGACAACATAAAAAAAGTTATTATTTTTTAGGTTGTCACCAATGGGAATGGCAACACTGGTGAGAACTATTAAAAATGAATCATTCTTGTACAAGATTTTGATCTTAGGTCATTTTCGTAATTAATTATTATTTTGGTTAGTTTTGAAAAAAAAGCCTAACTTGGACAGTAAATGCTTGGATTTTTTTTAATTGAGCTTTAGTCATGTTAGACTTATGTTATAGCAACTCGATTTTTATCGGAATTGAAAGATTTAGTTTTGAAGTTGAATTTTTTGAATCAAGTTAATTTAGAAATTTTAATGGAGCGTTTAAGAGACGAACATAAAATTATAGAATTGAATTATTAAGTGATTAATTAGATAAGTTAATATAGTAGGAGAATTAAATTGTTAGGTGATGAAACTAGACAAATTAGATGAATTTTCAATCAAAGTCTTTAAGATGAAATTAAGCCATGGCCTTAAGTACAATTTAGCCATAATGAAAACATGGTTAGTGGATGGGCATGATCTCATCCAACAAATTCCACTAATATTTTCATCGTAAGATCTCAACCATTAGATTTGTTAATAAATTTTATTTTATTAGAAAAATATTAGCTAAAGTAGACAAAAGATGAATTAAGTTAGCATTATTCATCTTCTTCTCCAACGCCAAAACTAGAAAGAAAAGAGAGGAGAATTGCTTGTGTAGCGTACCATCTACAAGGTTAGTAAGCCGCTATTTTACACAAATAATATAAAAAATTAATTATTTATAAAAATAGGTTAGAGAAATAATTATTTACAAAAATAAGTTGTTTTGAATAGTGTTTGTCTATACGATTTGATACACCGATAGTATCACCTCACTTTTTCCCTAATTATCAGGCTAATATGATTTTTACAAAGAAAAAAAATATTTTTTTGTGCCGTCATTAGATTAGGCGACATTGATATATATTTTTCTAAAAATACCTGAAAAAATATGAATATACGAGGGACCAAAAATACGAGTATACGAGTAATAATATCAATTTGTGCTAGCATAATTTGCTTTTATTTTGTAGGAATATGAGTAATGAATTAATGTTGACATCATGATGTTGTGCTTTGTTGATTAATATTATGAATCTAAATAATAAGCTATCAAGTAAGTATGTTTGAATATTATCTTTGATGTTACGAATTGAGATATAGGGATATTATGATGAAAACCATAAATGGATTATGATGGTTTTAATTGTTAATGAAAAATTCTTATTAAAGGGTGTTGGATAGAGTTCGGATATAGTTGGTTTATTAAGCTCTCGAGATTCATCAAATCTACATAACGAAGATAATCAACACATCCTATTAAAACCAACATGTTAAAACAAACACTATAGATGCAATTTTAATTTCCACAATTAGGTGGTGGTCAAAATTGCAACTTAAACATTTCTGAGCACTCCATCCAACACTGCCCATGCATACACCCTTGAAACTGACAAAACACCCCACCATCAACATGACACAAAAAAAATGTTTGAACAGCCACTTCAATGGAGTCTGGATTGCAAACACAGATCCGCAGAAGTCAAGAGAAAACACCCAACTTGCAAAATCAACATTTCAAAGCATATCCACAACCAACGCTGTCCACTTGCCAACAACGTTGAGTCAAACCCATCCAACCAGTCCCCACAACCGTTTTTGTCATCCTTAAACCTGGAGAGCAACGCACTAGTTTATACCAGCCTCCAAGTAGCCACCACCATTCTACTCCTATGATTTCTCATTTCCGTTGCTGCTAACTCTTTGATCACCTCACCCTCATCGCCCCTAACTCGAAGACCCACCATTTTACCAATCTCCCATTTTCGCTTCTTTCAAAGTTATCAGTTCTCCGTTCAAGAAATTCGAATCTGAAAGAGATGCATTAACAACTCTAATAGATTCGGGGATATCAACCACTCCAGCTTTCCTTTTTTTTTTGGGGGAGGTTGACAACAGCAAAAGAAGAAAACAAAGAACACAGAACAATGAAGCAAGATGCAAGAAATATTTTTACTTGCTCATAAATGTGCAACAAGGGAGCTTATGGCTGATAGCTCATTTTGCTCATCCATTCAACTAGAAAAAACAATACATTTATAGCCAAATACATCACCAAATACTACCTGCTATCACTAATCATACTTTGAAACAAGTAAAACTTAACTTGCACACAAGCTGGTTATGTCAACCAGCACCTAAAAACATCAAAACAATACCAACTTAGTTCATTTTCAACTAAGTAACTTAGCAAAGTAACTAAACAACCTTACTGTTACACCTTGCTGTTACAGCAAGCATATGTGCTGCAGCATATTTACAAGCTGCATGCACTTAACCAAAAATATAACAACCGCATGGTTGGCCAATTTTCAACATTCCTCCTTGACCTTCATGCTGCAAGTACCAATCATTCATCAAGTTTTTTGAACTTGGCAGTCCTTAGATGCTCTGTTTCAAGCTGACTCTTCTCAAGCAATTCATTTTCAACCTTGGCTTCATTCTCAACTAAATCTGACTTACACACTTGACTATCCCAGTCTTTTATGCCAAAGATTTGTTCATCAAATGGAGTCTTCTCCTCCTTCACAGCCTTGGTTGGCAACTTGCCTTCAAACACATCTTGCCTTGTTTCTTTGTTCATTACAGTCCTGTTTCTTCTTGCACATACTCTCTCCTGCTGTGGAGTGTCTTCATGCACATACTCCATCAACTCTTCCTTCAACTTATCCCAAGCTTGTATGGGAGTCTCACAGGGGTGAGCTATTGCTGTCTTTTTTACAAGCATCCCCTAAAGATGACGGGCTTTAACAGCTTCTTGTCCTTCTTAACAAGCAGCAGAAGCAAAAACAAGCTCTCAAAGACTTGATCTCATGATACCATTTGTTGGGATTTTGACAGCAGCAAAGGAAGAAAACAGAAAACACAGAACAATGAAGCAAGATGCAAGAAATATTTTTACTTGCTTACAAATGTGCAGCAAGGGAGCTCATGGCTGATAGCTCATTTTTGCTCATTCATTCAACTAGAAAAAATAATACATTTATAGCCAAATACATCACCAAATACATCACCAAATACTACCTACTATCACTAATCATACTTTGAAACAAGTAAAACTTAACTTGCATAGAAGCTGATTATGTCAATCAACACCTAAAAACATCAAAAAGGTACCAACTTAGTTCATTTTCAACAAAGTAACTAAACAACCTTACTGTTATAGCAAGCATACGTGCTGCAGCATGTTTACAAGCTGCATGCACTTAACCAAAAATATAACAGCAGCATGGTTGGCCAATGTTCAACATTTTTCCATTTCTTTTTAGCATCTTTTTGTTTCTTCTCAAAAGATGAAAGAAAAAGATCTTCTATAGCATTTATTGACCTCACCTTACGCTCTGCCTCTGCACTAACCATCCTTCCTAGATCATTCTTATCCAACCTGTCCTTGTACACTATTGAACCATCAATTTGTCCCATATTTCCATCTTCATTTTGGCTCGATTCAACCACCCTGCCCTTCTTGGACAGGCCAGCCACATCCTCTATTGATAAATCTACAGCAATTAAATCATCTACCAGACCCAATTCACAATCTTTATCAGCTGACACATTTCCAACACATGTCGGTACACTCACTAGAACACCCAAACCACAACTTCCAACATTTACAGAGATATTCTCTTCCCTCATCACCACTCCACCTTCGATCCAAGTGAAATCTTCTATAGTCCTATTCAATGATATTCTCTTCCCTCGTCATAGTAATTATTAGCTTGCATTTTGTTGTTGGTTTAATTTTCAAGCAAAGTGGTGACATTCCAAGCAAAGGCAAGATCAAAATGGTTGATTGAAAACCTTGTTGAGAATTTAGAAATTTGAATAGCCTAGCTAAGGTGACCATTGAAGAGTAGATAGTATCATTAGGTGCTATAATGTTAAGAAGCATTGATGTAAGCCTAAAGAATGAACCATATGGGTTTAAAAGCTAGGCAATATCTGAAATAGAATTATGGGAATTCATTTTAATAGAAAAAAGAGTATATTTGCTATGAAATTTAAAAGACATGCGATTGGTGACTAATAAATATATGATTTAAAATAAGGAATAATCTAAGAGTAAACTTTGATTATCAATTGATGCTCTTGAAATCTCATATTATTAAGTAACGAAATTTGAACTTTCTACATGTGCAATGACAAAACCGTGAGGTAAGTGCATTGCCATCATCAACTACAAGTGTTAAGCAATTCGTTGATTGATGTGTATGAATTATTAAATAATGTGGTTAATGATTTATCGACGGTGTATAATAAGTTTTTGTAAACCGTAATGTGAATTTTTTCGGGTATAATTTGCATTCTTGATTATGATTATTGTGTACAATACAATAACACATTAATGTAAGTATTTCTGATTGTGTTTGTTGAACTGAATATTATGTATATTCATGAAATGAATCTGATTTGCAGCAAAATTATTTGTTAAGTGGCCCAAAATTGAGCCGAACCCACTTAATTGATCCAAATTCCCATAGCAAGAACGGCCCATTTAAAAGTTCATTACATGATTTGTCCTCTTGAAATTTGATTTCTCAAGTTCTATTACAGATAAATCATTATCATCATAATTTACACTGTGAAATGTTTGAATGTAGCTTTAATTAAATCATGAAGTAGCTTTCTTCGACAATTATTTTGCTACCAATAAATGTTAATGGGTACAATATTCATTATCAAAATATATCACTAATAACAGGTAAAATGCAGATACTTGAGTTCATTTTAATTGATAGATAACTTATATGGGATCATTTTCAAAATTGAAACCAATAAAACTCCTGCATTTTTTTTTTTGTGGCAATGATCAAAGATTTAAGTGGAGTACAAGAAAAATTGAACTTTATTTTTCTTCTTTTGTGTTATGTCTCTGTCTATCTTTTTAGTGTTTCCTTCCTTGACTCAATTGGAAAGTAAATCCAGTTGTGTTGTCATCATGCACCCATCATTTATGGAGTGAAACAAAGTTAAGAGGTACAACTTTGATTCCACTAAAAAATTAGATCAAATACTATAATAATAATATCATGATTGGTTTGCCCCCATTAGTGTCAATGAGCTTGTATTTACCATAAACTCTCATGGAAGTTATTGATGTTTTTAGTCACAGATTGGGTATGGAGATATGAGAATGGTGGATTGAATTTAGGTTATTGGTCTTTATCCCTGCAATCAAAACTAGAGAATTAGTAACACTATGGGGTATACTTGGTCTTTGCCTTTATCCCTTTTCATTGCTTTGACTGATTTTTTTTGTAATTTATGGGGTCGGAATTGGCCATTTGACAGTGTGGCTTTGCACAAAACTCACAATCTTCAAAGCTTAATTATTAAAGCTTCCATATAATTGCAATTTGGGACTTATCTGAATAGCCTAAGAGTGCTTAATTAGATAAAGAAAATAAAAGAAGTTGGAAGATGAGGTGGCTTTCCAGCCAGATATTGCTCAATCATTTCCGACCATGCATCTTTCATCAAATAAGGCCTTTATAGTGCAGCCACGAATCCTGCCAATCATTAATTTCAAGAGCATGTGTATACAGGCTTGAACTTTGATTGCATCAAAACAGCCCATTATTGTAAAAATTTGTGTAGAATCAAATGATAGAGGATTGATATGGGTCATTAATTAGATAATAACACTATGCTGCCGTGCATGCATCTCCAACCTACTCGACTCTGCAACATCTACATCAAACCAAATAAGATTGGTATCTCTATCATTTCTTATCTATGTTATTAGAAAGTGAAAATGAAATTAAAACCAGGTGCCTCTTCCTTTATTTTCTAAAAAAATAAAGATACCCTTTTTTGGGATGTGGTGCATAGTTGTTTGAAATCCCATTGATAGAATATTTTACTCCCACTATGATAAGATATGGTAATTGGGGTGTTGTTTATCTCAAAAAGTCCTATGTTATCCTACCTTTCAGGCTACTGAATTAAGCCAATAACATAATCTGATAGTTCCACAATGCACAATTCTTCTGTTAAAGTAGCAGTCCTTACATTCCTCCTATATGTGATTAATTCCTTAGGGTTTTGGTAGTATATTCCTAAGAACTCTTCACATAAAATACTACTGATTCCATTGAACTTATACTCTAATGCTGCCTAATTGTACGACTCTTTAGAGAGAGGTAATTTTGTTTTTCGTATAATGAAAGTATCCTTGATGTTTGTTTTATTATTTAAATTATTAATTTTTACAAATTCATAATTTTCTTTTCCAACAATTTTATCTTCAAAATTTTAACTTGAGTGCTTTTAAAAGAGATGCAATACGATGCAATACTTTTTATCAATGCAACCAACAGTTTTAACCCTAAATGTTCTGTTTTTGCCCTTGAAGAAAAGTTTTATATCCTATTAAATTCCATGTAAACTGACAAAATATGAAGTGATAAGAATATTAAATAAACTATTACATACTTTTGAAAATGAAAGCAAAATACTTAGATATGGACTGGCCTACCTACCCCACTTTTGATTCCTTATAGCATAGAACTTTCAGCGAAACCCCGTTCTTCCTCAAAAGCCACAGCATTATTGCTCACACCTTTTACACCAAATATCCCACCTTCATTATATTAATCCTCCAATTATTGTACACCTTTATAATTCCAATGCAATGACAACTGAAACCAGATGATAACATTCTGTTGTTTTTCTCTCGCAAATTATGTTATCATGTTCTTTATTTAGTTTTCTTTTGAAACTTCTCACATAGGGATGAGTTTTCAATTACCCTTGTTTCAAAGCTATATTCGCCCTACATTAACAAAAGAAAGCATGCAAAGCATCTGATTGGATGCCTTACACGACATCTTAGTTACTAGTTAATCAAATGAATCAGGTGCTAAAGAGAATGGTTAATTAGATAGTAAAAGTAAATATTCTAATGAAAGAAAAACCAATGAAACGAATATCTCACGAGATGTAAAGATGTTTTGCCTTATCATCACGCACTATAAATCGACCACCCAACTCTCTCTTCATTAAATTGGCTGTAACGAACTTGCAATAAACAGCCACCATATTTGCTCCTTAAGAAATTGATACCCTCACGAAACTCATGCACTAGCAGACGTTCAGCCATCAATTCTTTCTTATTTAAACAAACCAGATTTCCCATCTTATTTATTCGAATTTTGAAGAAACCCCACCAATTTACTTCCATAATGCCTGCAACTGCAACATCAAGAGTGGAAGAGATCCCAACTGACAAACCATGTCAGTCATCTTCAGTTTCATATCCCACCAAGAAATGGCCGGCCAACCTATTGCAGATAATGCTTTCAGAGCTGAAAATACAGAGAGGACTAGCACTTCCATTGGTGGCCATGAACTTAACCTGGTTTGTGAAGATCGCGGTGACTACAGCTTTTCTAGGCAGGCTTGGGGAGCTCCAGTTAGCCGGTGGCACACTCGGTTTCACCTTCGCTAATGTCACAGGTTTCTCCGTCCTCAGTGGACTTTGTGGTGCCATGGAACCTATCTGTGGTCAAGCTTTTGGAGCTAAGAACTTCAGGCTCCTTCACAAAACACTTTTGATGGCCATAATCTTGTTACTGTTAACTACACTGCCTGTTTCGTTCCTGTGGCTTAATGTTGATAAAATTCTAATCCATTTTGGCCAAAAAGAAGACATTTCAGCTGTTGCAAAGACGTATCTTTTCTATCTTCTCCCTGATTTGGTTGTCACTTCATTGCTATGCCCTCTCAAGGCCTATTTGAGCTCTCAAAGCATAACTATCCCCATCATGTTTAGCTCGGCTTTAGCGCTTGCTTTTCACATCCCCATCAATATCTTTCTTGCAAAAGCTAAGGGTCTTGAAGGGGTTTCGATGGCAATCTGGATAAGCGATCTCATAGCTGCAATCCTTCTAGTCTTGTATGTAGTGGTGCAAGAGATTAGAAAGGGAGGGAAATGGAATGAGGGAGGATGGTGGGATCAATGTGTTGAAGACTGGCTTAGACTGCTAAAGCTTAGTGGACCATGTTGTCTTACGACCTGCCTTGAATGGTGGTGCTATGAGATTCTAGTCTTGCTTACCGGAAGGCTACGGAATGCCAAGCAGGCAGTCGGAGTGATTGCTATCGTTCTGAACTTCGACTACTTGCTCTACGCTGTGATGTTGTCACTAGCCACGTGTGCATCTACTCGTGTATCTAATGAACTCGGTTCAAACCAGCCCATAGCCGCCTACCAGTCTGCATATGGAACTCTTGCAGTGAGCACAATTTCCGGTTGCGTTGGTGCATTGGCAATGGTGGGCGCGAGAGGCGTTTGGGCTCCTCTGTTTAGCCATGACAAAGGAATCATAAGAGGAGTGAAAAAGATGATGCTGCTAATGGCAGTGATTGAAGTTGTAAACTTCCCCTTAGCTGTTTGTGGAGGAATTGTTCGTGGAACAGCTCGGCCATGGTTGGCGATGTATGCAAACCTTGGGGGCTTCTATCTCTTAGCTTTACCGTTGGGTGTTGTTTTGGCCTTCAAAGCTGCACTTGGACTGAGCGGGTTATTGATAGGACTTTTAGCTGGAATGGCAACATGTTTGGCATTGTTGTTGGTGATGGTTGTGAGAATAAAGTGGCATGAAGAAGCAGATAAGGCGCATATACTTGCCTCTGATGGGAATCTGGAAACAGTTGACAAGGTAAATGACAACGAAGTATGAAAACCACACGATGATAAGATTGTTAGAGCTTCAATGCCATGAATTCTACATATGAAGAACTTCATATGAACTTGAAGAACGTCCTGGACAAGTATTTGCAGAATGCAACAGCTTTATAGGGATGCTGGAGAACAATGGTCATGCTCATATGTCCATTCAGAATACAGCTCAAAGAAACAAGCTAAACAGGGAAGCAAAGTGCTAGGTTTCCCAACATGTCCAACTAAGCTTACACTCCATTGAAGTTCTGAATATGCAATGAATCTCTTTAAGTGCGGTGAGGTGTTGAAGATGATACCGCACAGAGCTTAGATTTTCCTAGGCCATCCCAAAAATGTCTATGGAACCATTTAATTTGTATACAAGACTCAAGGGATGAGAATTCACAAATAACACTAAAATGCAAATAGTTGGGACACTTTTGGGTGCATTTCAATTGATAGATAACTTATATGGAACAATTTTCAAATTTGGCAAAGAAAACCCATCCATTTTGTTTTGGCAATTATAAGATTTAAGTGGAGACCTGAAAATGAGAGGCCTTAAACTTGAGTACAAGAAAATTTTAACTTTATTTTTCTTTGTGCTGTCTCTATCTTTTTAGTGTTTCTTTCCTTGACTCAATTGGAAAGTAATTCAAGTTGTGTTGTCACTTGTCATCATGCACCCATCATTTATGGAGTGAAACAAAGTTAAGAGGTACAACTCTGATTCCACTAAAAATCAAATCAAATACTATAATAATAATATCATGATTGGTTTGCCCCCATTGGTGTCACTTGATTAAGCTTACCATAAACTCTCCTGGAAGTTGTTGATGTTTTTGGTCACGGAATGGGTATGAAGATAACGGATTGAGAATGGTGGATTGAGTGAAGGATTTGAATATCTCCACAAGATAAATGTGAGTTTCAGATGTATTGGAGTTTGTGGTTCAAGGGACTCCAATATTTAAATCAGTAAAGAGTGGAATTGGAACAAGAAAGCTAATTATTAATTATTAGGTGATAAAGGTGTAGTTAGCTAGGATAAGAATAGTGGCATTTGAATCATTTGAGGGACTAAGTATAAATTTATCTATATTAATTTAAAATTTTATAAATTATAAAGGAATTTTTATTTTAGGGTAGGGCCCTGCCAAACCTTTTAGCTTCGCCACTGGAATATTCAATTGAGTGAGTGGTTAGGTTTATCAAGAGAAATAGTAATGGTATTTAAATGATTTATGCAGTTGAGGTCGTTGATTTGAGTTGGGCCCTTCTAGTTTGTAAGGCCACTAAAGAGTTAAATCGTGGATACATGTTTTGTGGTTGTTCATTCAGTAAGGGTTATATGTCGAGCATTCTCACAATTAATTTACACATGGAAGAGTTATTGGTCTAAGGCGTCCTCGATCACTATAATTGACTTACCAATTAAAGGAGAAAACTTATTATTAAAGATTGGTTTGAAATCGAGCCTAAAGTTAGAACACCGTCACATCAATTTAGTCAAAATAATTTCATTTTTGTTTATTTTACTGCTATTTTGATTTTAATTATTTTTATTGTTTTCATTTTAACTAGATTTAATCCTCCCTTTTTATTTTCGCACAGATTGTCACACGTCGTAGGCATGACAGTTGCCTAACATGCAACTTGGTTAAATCGAACAACAATTTTAGATATCACTGTCTTTATAGGATTGACCCTACTCCATATATTACTATTTATATACTATTTAAGTGTAGGAATATTATTTTTTATGGATTCAGAACCCATCAAGCGCGCATGAGAATTGGGCTTAAATGACCAATGTAAATTGATCGATACCCCCGAAATGTGATACATCACAGCATCCAAACCCTTTTGTTTCTTAATTTCTTATTTACTAAATTTTTAAAAGGTTCAAGCTAAGAATAGCTTAACCGTAAGAAGCTATATTTAGTCAAGTCTAAATTAATTAAACCATTTTTTAAAATAATTTTTGTTTAAGGCAAATCCTCTTTCTTTATTTTACTCAACTCACATTTGCTATTCTAAAATATCTTAACTCACTTTCATTCTAAACACACCATAAAAAAAACTCTATTATTCTTCACTTGCTCGTCCTCTTCATTTTTTTGTGATTGTTGAGTATTTTTCGTCGTGATCTATTGTTGATTCTTTCCCGTATTTTTATGACGAATGAGCTTGTTGAGTCTTAAAAATACACATTACAACAAAATATTCTTAAAAATAATGCCCAACAAACCTCAAATTATTTAACTCGTATTCCTAATTTATCAACTTGTTGCAATGTTTACCAACAGGATTTGGCCCTTTGACAGTGTGGCTTTCACTAAACACATAATCTTCAAAGCTTAATTATTATAGGACAGATATAAATTGCAATTTGGGACTTATCTCCGAATAGCCTAAGATTGCTTAATTAGATGAAGAGAAACAAAAGAAGTTGGAAGATGAGGTGGCTTTCCAGCCAGATATTGCTCAATCATTTCCGACCGTGCATCTTTCATCAAATAAAGCCATTGCCTCTCGAGAAAGCACACAAAATTTTCTTGAACAATTTCAAGAACATATCTTAATAGAGATTATAAATCGACTGTTTACTACCCTTTTGCTCTCTAGTTCACTTGCTGCTGCTCATAGTAATAATATCTGCCGACATACCTATTTCGTATATTTCGTATCTTTTTAGAACTTTTGAGAGGCCATTGGATCTTTCCAACGATAGAAGTATATGGTTGATTTTTTTCCCTTGCTGCAGTGAAGGGCGATGTATAGAGATTAGAGACTTGAATTTTCATTGCATCCAAACAGCTCATTATGATAAAATTTGTGTGCAATCAATGATAGAGGATTAATAGTTCATTAATTTGTTTGATAATAACACTATGCTACCGTGCATACATCTCCAACCTAGTGGACTGCAACATCTGCATCAAACCAAAATAGATTGGTTTCTCTATCTTTTCTTTTTTATACAATTAGAAAGTGAAAATGGAAGTGTTCTGAGATGCCCATTCATGCAACAGCTCGCACATTTGGCGGACAAGCAAAGTGTGAACAAATCAAGAACATGCAGTCCCGTGAACAACAATCGTGTAAGTCGTCCTGCGGATAGGCCAAATGCAAGAAGAATAGTGGATTGCCAGTTGGAGAACTATCTAGCAGACAACCTTTGGCGGACTATCTGGCGGATTGTCCAAATATGACCAAGACTCGCGGATACACAAGACGCGAGCTGCTTTGCTGATTGGCATACTCTAAGCTATTGAAGGGCGAACTATCAAGATGCTAACTGACTATGCCAAGTTGAGGTACTATAGACTATCCCGATGTTTGATACATGTTGGCAAGTTGTCAACTTGTTTAGAAAAGTTGTTAGCTTATTTTATTTATCTTAAATTTGATAGGATAATTTTAACGGTGCTATTGCCCATGTGTAATTTCAAGTTCTTAGGCTTTCCAACTTGTCAAATTGCAGTTGGTAATATTTTTCCTATATAAGGCTACACATTGTATGTAAATTATGTATTGAAACTGAAAAATGTAACAAGTCACAAACTTTGGTTTGTCTTTCTTTTCTTCCTTACAAAGAAAAACCAACAGAAAGAAAACCAGGTGCCTCTTCCTTTCTAGGAAAAAGTACCCTTTTTTCTAATATTGGGAAGTGGTGCATAGTTCTTTGAAATCCCACTGATGGCATATAAAGTTGTATTCTTAGCCCCTTCTACTTCCACTATGATAAGATATGGTAATTGGGATCCTGTTTATCTCAAGGGGTCCTATGTTTTCTTCCCTCTCAGGCTACTAAATTAAGGCAATAACAAATAATCTGTTAGTGAACAATATGGCTGAGAAAAAAAATCGAGAAAACCGAACGGAATCAAACCTCGGTGAAAAAGCCATTACTTTCTACAATGCTTCCGTTAAAGTAGCACTCCTTGCATTCCTTCTACATGTGATTCCTAAGAATTTTGGCAGAAATATTCCTAATAATTTTTCACATAAAATACTATTGATTCCATTCGACATATACTCTAATTCCTCTTTTCCACAGATTAGGTAGCCATGTCTCTGCACTTATCTGTAAGAATACATGTAACTGATATATTCAACTTCATATTCTCCTGCCTAATTGCACGATTCATATGTAGAGAAGTAAACTCAGTTGAATGTAAACTGAAGAAATATGAAGTGATAAGAATATTAAATAAACTATTATTTACTTCAGAAAATGAAAGCAAAAAGCTTAGATATGGAGTGGCCTAGCTACCCCACGTTTGGTTCCTTATAGCTTAGAATTTTTAGTGAAACCCCATTCATCCTCAAAAGGCAAAGCAGCTAACAGATGAAGGACCACCGCATTATTGCTTACACCTTTTACACCAAATCTCCCACCTTCATTATCCTCCAATCATTTTACCCCTTAGAATTGCAATGCAATGCAAAGGGTAAATGAGGGTAAATGAAAACCAGATGAAAACATGCTGTTGTTTTTCTCTTGAATATTATGTGATAATGTTCTTTATTTAGTTTCCTCTTAAAACTTCTCACATGGAGATGATTTTTCAACTACCCTTGTTTCAATGCTATATTCGCCCTATATGAACAAAAGAAAGCATGCAAAGCGTCTGGTTGGTTACCTTACAGGACAATCTTAGTTACAATTTAAGCAATGAATCAAGTGCTAAATAGAAAGGTTAGTTAGATAGTAAAACTATTCCAAAGCAGCAATAGTCAATATTCTAAGGAAAGAAAAAAACCAGTGAAACGAATATCTCACGAGATATGAAGGTGATTTGTCCTTTGCAACTTTGCCTTATCATCACGCACTATAAATCAACAGCCCAACTCTCTTTTCATTAATTGGAGGTTACGAACTTGCAACAAATAGGCACCTTATTTGCTCCTTCAGAAACCGATACCCTCACAAAAAACTCGTGCACTAGCAGACACTAAGCCTTCAATTCATTCTTATTTAAGAAACCAGATTTCCCATCTTATATATTCGGATTTTGAAGCAACCCCACCAATTTTCTTCCATAATGCCTGCAACTGCAACATCAAGAGTGGAAGAGATCCCAACTGATAAACCATCCCAGTCACCTTCAGTTTCATATCCCACCAAGAAATGGCCGGCCAACCTAATGCAGATAATGCTTTCAGAGCTGAAAATACAGAGAGGACTAGCACTTCCATTGGTGGCCATGAACTTAACCTGGTTTGTGAAGATCGCGGTGACTACAGCTTTTCTAGGCAGGCTTGGGGAGCTCCAGTTAGCTGGTGGCACACTCGGTTTCACCTTTGCTAATGTCACAGGTTTCTCCGTCCTCAATGGACTTTGTGGCGCCATGGAACCTGTGTGTGGGCAAGCTTTTGGAGCTAAAAACTTCAGGCTCCTTCACAAGACACTTTTGATGGCCATAATCTTGTTACTGTTAATAACACTGCCTGTTTCTTTCCTATGGCTTCATGTTGATAAAATTCTAATCCATTTTGGCCAAAAAGAAGACATTTCAGCGGTTGCAAAGACATATCTTTTCTATCTTCTCCCTGATTTGGTTGTCACTTCATTCCTATGCCCTCTCAAGGCCTATTTGAGCTCTCAAAGCATAACAATCCCCATTATGTTTAGCTCGGCTTTAGCGCTTGCTTTTCACATCCCCATCAATATCTTTCTTGCAAAAGCTAAGGGTCTTGAAGGGGTTTCAATGGCAATCGGGATAAGTGATCTCATAGCTGCAATCCTTCTAGTCTTGTATGTAGTGGTGAAAGAGAATAGAAAGGGAGGGAAATGGAATGAGGGAGGATGGTGGGATCAACGTGTTGAAGACTGGCTTAGACTGCTCAAGCTTAGTGGACCATGTTGTCTTACCACCTGCCTTGAATGGTGGTGCTATGAGATTTTGGTCTTGCTTACCGGAAGGCTACGAAATGCCAAGCAGGCAGTCGGAGTGATTGCTATCGTTCTGAACTTCGACTACTTGCTCTACTCTGTGATGTTGTCACTAGCCACATGTGCATCCACTCGTGTATCAAATGAGCTCGGTGCAAACCAGCCTGTCGCAGCCTACCAGTCAGCATACGTATCACTTGCAGTGAGCACAATTTCTGGTTGCTTTGGGGCATTGGTCATGGTGGGTGCAAGAGGCGTTTGGGCTCCTCTATTCAGCCATGAAAAAGGGATCATAAGAGGAGTGAAAAAGATGATGCTGCTAATGGCAGTGATTGAAGTTGTAAACTTCCCCTTAGCTGTTTGTGGAGGAATTGTTCGTGGAACAGCTCGACCATGGTTGGCGATGTATGCCAATCTTGGGGGCTTCTATCTCTTAGCTTTACCGTTGGGTGTTGTTCTGGCCTTCAAAGCTGCACTTGGACTGAGCGGGTTATTGCTAGGATTTTTAGTTGGGATGGCAACATGTTTGGCATTGTTGTTGATGATGGTAGTGAGAATAAGGTGGCATGAAGAAGCCGATAAGGCACATATACTTGCCTCTGAGGGAATCTGGAAACAGTTAACAAGGTAAATGACAACGAAGTATGAAAACCACAAGATGATAAGATTGTTAGAGCTTCAAAGCAAGCCACACAGCATAACATAGACACTAACACCAATCTCCAATCTGCTTTCAGCCATTAAGTGTAATACAGAGGAATTTTTAATCCACGTGAATTATCATTCAGGCCTATTTTGATGAGCCTAAATTCTACATATGAAGAACTTGATATGATCTTGAAGAATGTTGCAAACAAATATTTGAAGAATTCAGCACCTTTCTTTAAATGCTGGAGAACGATGATCATGTTCATATGTCCATCCAGCATACAGCTCAAACAAACAAGCTAAACAGGGAAGCAAAATACCAGGTTCTTTTTTAACTTTTATGAGTGAATGGATAGGCATGACAAGCAACATCATTCGAAGGATGGATTCATCATTCGAATAACGAGAATAATTACATCTCACAATGAGTACCAATGACATGTATTACCCATCTACAGATTCAGGTTCAGAACTCATAGAAGTGAGCTCCTTAGATTTGGCATCATTGAAGCCAAGAGCTGCCAATATCTTGTGACCAGGTGATTCCACTTCAGACCAAATGCCAAGAAGCAAATGAGTTGTTGTAATTTCCCCATCACCACCTGCTATTTGAAGAATAAAACACATCAAGTATGGAATAACGAAAACTGAGGAATTCATATTACTGCTTTTTCTTGTTCAGTGTACTTTATGAAGTTATAATAAGAAATTAATAGAATCAGATATATCATTATCCCATATCTTGTAATTGTTTAACTGATTCGTAAACTTGAGCACCTTAAAGAAAAAACAAATTCTGCTATAAAAAGAACTAAAAAAAACTGGAAACTTACCAGATTTTAGTTTCTCATCAACAGCCCAATCAAGTGCCCTTTGAGCATCTTCTGTCAAAGGAGGATGCTCAGGACTGAAAAAGAACATGTCACCTTTTCCTAATAATTTGACTGTCTCATCACGAACCTTGAAAAGAGTGATACCATTTGCACGCAAAAATTTTGCAGCCAGATTAGTTCCTGCCCAGCAAATGAACTTCAAGTATGGCATGGTATAACATTTACAGAATTACGAGTTTTTAGAACATCTGATGAATACTTTTAAATTGCAAAGATGGATTCCAAAAGGACCCAAACTGTAACGTATGAGAAATGCATGAACTTTGAACACGGGCATTATGCAACCCTGAATACAGTAGCCAAATCAAAATTAGCAATTGCATATTCTTTCACTTTCACAATGTTCTCACAAACATGCCCTAATTTTCTAGTCACTTCACTAAAGGTACAGATATTGGTGAAGTACAGGGATTTTCCAACACAACTGATAATAAAATTGACAACAAAATGAAATCCAGCACTTGATTTTCCCGTCTTTGAAAAACTTCTATTCTGTTCCACAAAAAGAAAACTAAAAACAATGATTTTGCAGAGGACCCATCTTGTACTGCCCCAGCCATGTACATACTATTACTTCTAACATGTTATTCACCATTTTTTTTTTTCAGTATCCTCCATGTCCATTTTACGGTCCGTGACCGGGATTGGAGGCTGCCCCTCCCAATAATATCATCTCCAAGATTTAAACCTACGTTCTCTCCTTGGGAATGCAATGTGCCTTATCATTGCACTCAACACTTGTTGGTATATTATTCACCATTAACAGTACTACAATTAAACAAATATATTCCCATTCACAGAAAGGTTATACTTTTACTTCTAACATGTTATTCACCATTAAGAGAAGGAAACTAATGACAAATTTGAAAACAATTAACAACATGAAAAAAATCAAATACTACTCCCACAAGAAAGAGAAATAGTGCTGTTGCAGTGCATTACAGGGAAATACGAATCTAGAAACTAAATCAATGGGGCAGCTTCAAGCTGTAAAGAGAGAAAAGGTTTCTTATTTAATTGACCACCCAGAAGACAAAGATGTCTCAAAACTTTATAGCCCAAAAGCGCTTGCTTATCATGCAAGTCTGTTATTAGTACCTACCAACTAAGGCAGTGGTAAAACGTAACATATTACATATTTGCTTGATGGAAACCATGCTAACAACAAGCTTTTGCATCCTATTGACTCACGGTAGCTCACTTCTCAATAACTGATTCTCATTTTCAAAATTGACTAACATTATCAATTAACACACATTGCCCCTTCCCTGTTGGGACTGTTACAAGAGCTTTAAATGGAAATGGGTAGCAAAAAATGTGATTACCTTCAATCAATATGCCCATGAGCAACGACTCAGTTCCAGTAGTTGGATACTTGAGTTTCCTAGCTTCCAATTCAGCCATAGCAAATGACTTTATCGCTCTCCTTGACCATCTGTATTTTACTCATTATCTCAATAAAAACAAAAAACAAAAAGGTATGAGATTTATGTACATGGAAAAAAAACCAAATGAGCTGAACTTACTTGGGAACTTTCCCAGCTGAAGCAACCCTATCTGTTTTCCTAAAACCATAAAAAATACATTAGAAAAAACAGAACCCAGAAATAAAAAAGATATTGCAGCTTAGTTAATGAAGAAAAGATAAGAAAAATGAGGATTTTACGAAGTGGGGAGACTTAAGGAGATAGTTGCAGTGATGGGGCGATGGTTGGGCAAATAGCGTGTGGTTTTTGATGGCTGAAAGGAAATTTTGAAGCCAAGCCATGGACTTTGTAGACTGTGGGGCTTTAGAAATGAAGGAGGAGAAGTTGGTTTTGATTGGTTTCTGGATTGGGAAATTAGTGAGGTGGTGGAAGATGGATTTGAGAGAGAGCGGGCAGCTGCCATTTTTTTTCTTTGATCCAGAAACTAGAAAATGAGTGCCGAGTTTGGATAGGCAAGATTTTGTGGGTTAAAAACAACTGAAACGGCATCGTTTCCATGCCCATCTATTTACCGAATTGGCAAAAAATAAAAGCAATTATTCAACTTGTACATCAATTTTAATATTTTACCACAGTTAAAATTATTCATTAATTTTGATTTAACCTACAATTATATATATAAATTTTAATTTGGTGTAATTATACACGTAAAACTCTAATTATGATTCAAATATATACTTGAAATTTTAATTTTAATTTAATCATGTATATTTAAAGGAATAAATACATCAATTTATATGTATTTTTATATGTATTATATTTATTTTAATCAAAAATAAAAATATATAAATTTCAATTAATTAAATTAATCGAAATATTTCAATTCGATTAATGATTAAAATTTTTACATTCGAATAGTTCAATTAATAATAATTCAGTTTGGTTACTATTTGAACAACTCTAATTATAAGCATGTGTAAAGTATTTTAATATTTATATAAATATAAATACTTTAATAATTTGTGTTCTAATTTCTTTTTAGCATAGGAGAGGTACAAATAAATATCATACAAAAATGGATTTGAGCTGAGATTGGATCCTAAAAGAAAGCCCACAAACTATATTCTTTGGGCTTACGTGAGGAAAGCCCATAGGTGTTAGCTTAAATAGCCGATTGGGCATGCTATCCACCTCAATGACTGATAACAATGATAAAACATGATCAAACCATTAATAAGAACTTGGTATAGATGGGGATGGCAGAGACTTTGGGTGCTATGTATTTCAATTGAGATTCATCGTGTATAACTATTTGCGTAGGTTTTAGGTTGATTAGTTAATGTTAGTTTGAATTATTCTAATTCTTTCGATCTTAGTCTTAATCCGAATCTCATCATATGTGATTTTAATTTGATTAATTCGAATTAATTTGAATTAAGTTCTTGATAGACATTATTTGCAAGTGTCAAATTTTGGTGTGGGATTGTGGTGTGTGGGGATCCTCTTTCAGCCTGTGACACAGGCTTCGACCATTAATCGAGCAAATCATGCTCGTCTGGTCCGTGACACCTGTACCACTACCACACCGAATGAAGAAAAGATGTGAACAATCAAGTGGTTCCCACTTTGATTTTCAGACCTGTTTGGTTTTAGAAGAAGACTAAAGAGGGTAGAAAACAGTAGCAGAGAATGTTAAAACTAGTGAGTCAATGTGTTTTTTTTGGGCGGTTCGAAACTAGTGAGTCAAAGGTCAAGAAAGAAAGAACCGAATTTTCTTTAGCTCACTAAACTAAGAAGATTTTGGAGCCCTGTAGGATAGCAAAAGATCTGCTGCATGTGCACCACTAGATACCATATCTCCAAAATGGGCCACCCTTTTCATTAGGGTGATTCCGATTTGGTTTGTTTCGGTTGAATTTTTTGAACTATTTATTATAATTTATTCGGTTTAATTTGATTATTAATTTTTATTTTGGACTGTTATACTTATTTTAATTAAATCAAATTTGTTTTATGGTTCTATAAAAAAATGATGTAAGATATTTTAGTGTTTTAATTAGGGGTGTTTAAATTTCGATTAAAATTGAATTAACCAATCGAACTGATCTAATTCGATTAATCGATCAGTTAACTGATCTAGTTAGTTCGGAGATCGGTTAAATTTTTTTTGGAATTTCGGTTAACGGTTAATTCAATTGAAATTGAGTAATTAACTGAATTAACGAATTTAATAAATAATATTATATATTATATGTATTAGGCTATTACTAATTCGGTTAATCGGTCAAATGAATATTATAAATTTATTTATTTTATAAGTTTTATACTTGTTTTAACAAAAACAAAAAAAACAAAACATATAAATTTTGGTTAATTCGGTTAACCGGCCAAATTAACCGAAATATTTCGATTTGGTTAATTTTTTTTGAAAAAAAATTGATTCAATTGACGGTTAAAAGATTAAAAAGTTCGATTAATACTAATTCAGTTTAATTAACCGTTTAAACAATCTTAATTTTAACATTGGTGAGAACAAAATGTTATGAGAAAGTAAAAACACCATACTGAAAATGATATTATTATATAATTTGGGATGATAATTTGTTAATTTATCATAAGTAAATAATATTTTATATTTAAAATCAAATTAAAAATCTATAAAATGAAAAAGAAAATGTGATGAATATTAAGAAGTGTGATTTACATACTAGAAAACATATATATAACTTCATGAGTATATATATTATGCAAACATGCGATTATTTAATAAATATAAAAATAATTATGCATTCAAAAGTTGTTGTTTTTTCATGTAATTTAATGAATTTAAATTAAAATTACATACTCAAATATATAATTATTTTTGAAATATGAAAATATCATCTAAATAAGAAATTAGATGAAACTCATTTAAGTAATTCAAAAAGATCTCAAATTTCGATTATTTATTTTGAAAGCCATAGAAATATAAGTTAATACAATAATAAAATTATATTGTAACTCTCATAAAAATATATAATTTAATCTTAATCCTTTTTACAACGATTTAAACCGTTAGCAAGAAAATACATACAAAAATGTCATTATCGAACATGAAAAGCAAAACATGTTAGCAAAACGTGTGTCTAATAATCATACCAGTAAATGAAATTAGTTGGACCTGTCTGCCTACCAATTTGTAATGAAAGCTAGAAACAAGAACCAAAACTACAAAACCACGTACAAAAAATGTACACCAAATTAGGAACATAATTAGCTTTATTGTTGAATAAATCCAAATATGTACTCAGTATTCAAATAGTTTATTTTTTTTTAAAATTGATTAAGCAGTAACTGATCACATTGTTTAGGTAATAATTTATTAATTTTGCCTTCTCCATGGATAGGGCGAGAAAGCATGACTAAAGGAATGAATAAATTGTTAGGTCATTTCTCTCATGTCACATTGCACCATAATATGATTTGATCCTATCAATCTATAACTAAACTAGTAAAAAACAGTGGTTAGCCAATTATTGCTTCAATTTTGCTCCAAAAAATAGGTATAGTTTAATAAAATCTAAAAATTGATTTTAGATGATATAATGAGGGCTAAATATTTAATTTATAGATGAATTTTATTTTAATATATAATTTGATATATGAACTTTTAATTGGTGTAATTATACATTTGAAATTTTTATTGTTGTTGATATGTATAAATGAACTTTAATTTTGATTCAACTATACACATTTAAAGAAATAGATATATACATTTATTTTTGTTATACTCCTTCCTCAACAAGGCCACATAACAGAACAAGAAGTGGCTTGATAAGAACCCAAATAGGTACCCACAAAGACTCCACACGCCCCCAAGTTGAATACCCTTCATGCTGAACCCCTGCTGGGCCATACATGACTAGCCATCTGTGAATTCTACTTAAACTAATTGAGAGGACACTCGCTTTTGGCCTCTAAAGGGCCCCACAGAGGGACCATCAAGGCATAACAACCTCGTACAACCTCAACAAGAAGAATGTCCGAGCAGAGCCACATAGTATTATACATGAAGATAACTGACATGTAATGGACCAGCAACCTAGTCAACCACACAAAAAGCCTACCGTCCTTATTGTTGGTGACATGGTACCACATGACAAAAGGACCTCCCAATATATACCCCAACACATAAAGAACTAGGGATCTCCTTCTTCCCAAGCATTCCTTTGTTACTTAGAATCCTATATCCTCCTCCTTCATTCTCCCCATCCTTAACTTCCAACTTCAACTCTCCGCTTGTCTCAAGTGAATCCATCTCCTTATAATTGCCACCTTTTTCTTTGTTGATTTTTTTTTCCTGATACACCACGTTGTTGATTTCTTTTGCTAATTCGATAGTATTGTTAATAATCCATGAAAATTGAATCAAATTAAAATTTCATATATAAAATCACACAAAATTAAAATTCATTTACATTACACATTACATCAAAGTTCATGTTTGATTTTAATATGTATCCCATTACGAGAGTCTAATTAGATTTATGTAACACCCCCTACCCATATCCGTCGCCGGAATAGAGTACGAGGCATTACCGATGAGTACAAAACACTTACAGATAATTTAAATATATTTTCATAACAACTTGTCTCGATTTCATACTATTTCATATTTAAGCTTTACTCACCAAAGTATTTGAAATATCATCTTTATGCAAATAGCACACATGAGGTATATAATTCCATTATTAATAATGAACACATTTATCAAACATATTCCACATTCATATATCAATGTCTCACATTTCCATATATCAATAACCGTCATTTTTATCGTTTTTCAGATAATTATGTGTAACCATTGATAAGCATGCAATTCACTGTTTCTTCCTGTCAATTACAATTCTCATTAGGTGTTTAAATTCTGTCACTTTGATTCACATACTCATAATTTACTAACATATCCTGTCAAACACAATCTCTGATTGACAAAATCACATAATTAAGCTCAATAATAATAATGATAACATTACTTACATTTCTTTTTCCACACGTTACATTTACGACTTACCAACTTGTCCATTCAAGGAACGGCTTACGGATTTGAGTACATCGTGATCTGAAGCCCGAAGTCTAACTTAAGCACATAAGTGCTAAACGAAAGCCCGAAGGCTAATTGAAGCTCACCAGAGCTGAACTAAAACCCCAAAAGGGTTAACTGAAACTCATATGAGTTAACGGAAGCGCATAAGAGCTAAACGGAAAGCAAACATGAGAATTTGCAACAAATGCTGAATCTCGGTTTACTTGGATAATTTACCGTCAATTCATCTTTTTCACTGAAAAATCGTACTCGTTTTCTGCGTTCCGTTCCTCCGAAATTCTCAGTTCAATTTCATAACTTTTGTACATAATTTACTTATTTTCAACAATTAACATACATAAATATTAATTACCATTCATAAAATAATATTGAAATTTAATAACATTAACAAATGTTCACAAAATTTAGTTATGTAAACTCACAAGTTCGATTTTTGTATTATAGCGACAATCATAATTTCATAATAAATATTCAAAATAAAATATTATATCGTTTCTAATTCAATACTTATTGATTATAATCGGGCATGTGATCAATTTATACACGAGTCATTCATATATTTTTCCTCCTCCTCCTCTCCATCCACATCCTTGGTATAAATAACACACTTGTAAGTAACATTATCCATAATTTTCACTAATTACTTATGTGAATATTCAAGCTATCCACTGGTGTCACAGTCACTAAATTATTTATATCTAAAGCTACGAAACTCCAAATTAAGATCCGCTAATTTTCACTAAAACTAGATTCGCATATCTTCTTACCATAAAATTTTCATAATTTTTGGTTGGGCCAATTAATACAGTTTATTCATTGAAGTCTCCCCTGTTCTGCTGTCTGACAGTTCTGACCCTTCTTCACTAAAAATTAATTATCTCCTCGTACAGGATTTGAATGATGTTCCCGTTTGTTTCTCTTGAAAATAGACTCATTCAGGATTCTAAACATATAAATTTAAGCCCCTAATTATTTTTATCCATTTTTTATGATTTTACAAATTCAAAACAAGGGAACCCAAAATCATTCTGACCTTGTCTCACAAAATTTATCATATCTCATGATTTACAATTCCATTGCTTACATCATTTCTTCTATAAGAAACTAGACTCAATAAGCTTTAATTTCATATTTTATTCATTCTCTAATTCGATTTCTACAATTTTTGGTGACTTTTCAAAGTTAGACTACTGCTGCTTTTCAAAACAGTTTTAGTGCAAAATGTTGATTTCTATTTTGCCCCAAATTTCACAATTCATACAATTCAGTCCTTGCTCAATTAACCCCTCAATTAAGATAATTTTCTCAATTAATAATTTTCCTAAATATTATAAGTTATTTCATAATTATTGAAATTCTGAATTTCTACATAAAACTCTAACTTCAAACTCTTTTACAATTAGGTCCCAAACATTCACTTTCTATTCAATTCTTTCAATAAAATCAACATATAAACAATTTAAAGCTCTAATTCCATGCCAAATCATCATATACTTTCAGCACATATGCATAGAAACTTTCAATTTCTTTCATAGAATCAAAAACTAATGAATTCAACAAGTGGACCTAGTTGTAAAAGTCACAAAAACACAAAAATTTCAAGAAATAATCAAGAATTGAACTTACTTGAAGTAAAAATATGAAAAACCAGCTTAATATAACTCTTCCATGGCGTTTTTCTGATGAGAATGCAGAAAAATAAAGAGAAATCTAGATAATTCCACTTTAGTCCTAGCTTTATTAAGTAAATTTTGCAATTTTCCAATTTTGCCCTTAATTCTCCTTATTTTCTTGCTTATTTCATGCCCTTGCCGTCCAGCCCAAATAGACCTTGGGTCTATTTTCCTTTTAAACCCTCTTTCTTTTATCAATTAAGCTATTTAATCATTTCCTACAATTTTGCATTTGATACAATTTAGTCCTTTTTGTTCAATTAACTATCAGAACTTTAAAATTTCTTGACGAAACTTTAATACTAACATATTAACACTCCATAAATATTTATAAAAATATTTATGGCTCGATTTAAAATTCCCGAGGTCTCAATACCTTGTTTTCGATTCTAATTATTTTAATATTTATTTTTAGTACCCTATTCACTATTTCAAAATTTTTCCTAACTTCACATTTAACTTATACTCACTAAATTAATAATATTTCCTACTCATTTGTCAGATTTAGTGATCTCGAATCACTGTTCCGACACCACTGAAAATTAGGCTGTTACAATTTATATTTAATTCTACGAAAATGCCTTATTTTTTTTTTCATACTTCATAGTTCAAATTTACAACTTATTTTGAGAAGGTGTAAAATTTTGCTATAGCACTTCTTTGCATAGGAAAATATCAATAGATTGATTATATAAGATTTAGGACATTAAAACTTATACTTCGACACACTTTTTGATATTTTAATTAACAACTATTTGAGAGAATTAAAAGAGAGTTATTATTTATATTTTACCCGATTCAGTTCATTATTATTACATCAAATCAACCAATTCAAAAATCTCCATGACTAGGATTGTCAAACACCTTTCAAATCACCCTATTATAATTACTTAGTTAAACCCCCCAAAAGATGTAAATTGTTGAAGCATAATCATTAAAAAAGAAGGTAAAAGATCAAGAAATTGTTGTTTGTTAGATGGAGCAATCGGAATGGGATTAATCAAGACTTGTTCTCATGTATTCTAAAGGAAGGGGCACATAATGAGTAGGTAATTTGGACTTGATGCCTACTCGAAGAGAACCAAATGACCCACATCCAAAGTCCACCTCCAAAATTGACTTCAATTTTGCTTCAATGGCTAGTCTTTGACAATTTAGGGGTTTTTTTTTTTTTTTCACAACAACCAGATTAAGGGTTTCCAGCTGGCTGGACTTGATGGAATAACTGCTAGCTATTTGCATTAACTTATTCTTTGTTGGAAAGCTCATTATTCATATGCTTCACAAGATTGTGGAAAATAATATGTTAAAAAGGTATTAATTTCGTTAGGTTTCATAAGTTAAGTGTATTAATTATTTATTGAGAAAAGTAGTAATTTATTTGAAAAAGAGAGTGGAAACTGATATTAATATAAATAAATTTTTAGGGGGGCTAATTAAAATTTTTTAAAAATTTCAAAGGAGAAATCAAAATTTTCCAAAATTTGGAGGGGTACCAAGGCCCTCATAGGCCTCATAGGCCCCATAAGTATCTGTCTCTAAATCACAATTCAAATTTCTTGTATATAATAACATCAAATTAAAACTTATATATCAAATTACATATTCAACTAAACTTCATATATAAATTTCATATTTATCCCTAAACAAATTAATCATTTAATCACATTGTCAAAACATGAAATCACCCATCATTTAATTAATCATTTAATTAAAGCTTCTCTCTAAACCCCAACCGCCCCCAAAGTGCTTCAACTCTAAGTAACCAAAAAGTGTTTGGTGTTAGTTATTTTTAATTATTATAAATGACATTTTAACTATTTTTAAATACTATTTAGAAACAATTACTTAAAAAAAATTAAGGTCAATCAAGTAATCAAATGGTTCATTTTGCAAAACCAGCCTTGCAAGGCAAGCAATATCTTATAAATGGTTTTTTTTTTTTTGTTGGCTTTATGTTTACGTTTTATTTGTTAGCTCCACAGTCTCCCATTATCACTTGCTGTGAAGTAGAAATATTATCAGCCATTTGATTGAGATCTGATGGTCTGATAAGCAAAATCAGTTATGTCTGAAATTGTGAATGCCTTATCGATCGAGGTAGGGAATTTTTTCTCAAAGACGTAAGAATATTCTCTACACGATTTAATAGTGGAGATTTAGCGTAGACAAGTGTTTAGGTTACTAATGGGGAAGAAAGACTCATTTCTCGTTACTATGGAGGATATCTGAAGGGAAGATTTTCTTGTCTGATAATAACGATGTGGAAAGTCGTTATCATGGAGTGTGTGAGAAACATATGTGATAGGACTCATTTTGTTATTTCTTTGAAGCGATTCGAAGTTGTTATACTCATTTGAATCCAAGTAATTAACTCAAGTGTTTAAATTGAAAAGCTGGTGGCTTGAGGATGAATGATTAGATGAATACTATAAGTTAAGAGACTATTTGTGCGATCGCCAAGTGAGGAGCAAACCAAATAATGTCAAGTGATAAGCAAATAAAGATCTACCGGTGAGTATCTCTCAAAAACCTTCTCGTGATGTCATATGTTACCATCATAATGATTTTTAATTGTAATATATATATATATGAGATTTAATTTAAATTTCCTTTAAAAAAATACATGCTTGATAGCAAGACATAAAACCTTATAAGTGATTGACAAGTTTATATAAACCTCAATTTAAAAGAAAATAAAACGAGTAAATAAATGTAATTGTCTTTTGCTGTTGTCTCTATTTAAGAAAAGACAATCTAATAAATTCCACGTGTTTTGAAATATTTTTCATACTTTATGAAAATGATTTAGGAAATTATAATTTTATTTCATCAAAATATAATTTTATTTCAATCAATAATTTTAAAGAAAATGGGCACCATGATTATTTGTAATTTAGTTTGTTTCTATATCGGATGACGTCATTTAATTGTTTAATTTGACATTGTAATTAATTTTGTAAAAAAACTTTTATGAAAAAAAAGCCATACAGTGTAATGGTGGGCAAAGCATATGAGTTGAGCTCAGGGAATCACATGGCCAAGATCTCTTGGTTGAGAAGATTTTAGTATCTTTGACTACTAAACGTACAATAACATGCATTCTGCTAAAACGAGTCAAACTTAATTTTAGGAGAATCTTAAATTTTAATTTTTTTTAATTCAGTCCTTAAAATATATGTATTATATTAATCAAAATTTTCTATCAATTTAATTATATAAACTTGTTGAGTGTTTTGCTATGTGTTTTCTTAGTGAAGGGAATCGATTTTTTTTTATTGAAATGACATTTTAAGTAGGCTCCATGCATGCTAACATGTATCATTATAAACTTAACACGTGTTTATTAAACCACTCACTTGACTTCGCACCGTTTACCTGCCAATACATAGGAACATGTGAACCTGACTCGCGAGTTCTCCCCACTAGTCCTTGATGTCTCTATCTTGTGGGGTCCAAATTCCTCTGTATCTACTTAAATTGTGAATCAATAGTTCAATATTATATTTGAATTTTGAATCAAGAAATACCATAACAAAATTTATCTATCGATAAAATTTTAAAAAAATCCAAATAAATTCTACGAATGAACATGTTTAATCACGTCAGAGGAAAACATGATTGGAGTGTGTATCGGAGAGAAATGCGGCGCCGCTGTATTGAATCCTAGCCCACATCCCTTTGAAGTTGAACTCCCGCCCTTTTAAGTGTGAATAAAGCAGGTTTTCGAATTTGACGCCAAAATTAGTTGAATAACGGTAAAAAAGACAAAAGCCCCCGTTCCCGACCACCCAAAAAATAAACAATTAATTTCGAAGTTAAATAAAATAAAAAATCTTAATTTCTTTTTTTTAAAGTTAAATTACGAAGTGACCCAGCTGCCGACTTGCTGAGCTGTCATTCACGTTTCGCTTTAGTTTCGCCCCGTACTTGACCCTTCGTTCCTCCAAATAGCCACCTAACTGTTTACTAAACTCGAATTATTTGGACAACATTATCCCAAATTAATAGATGTACAATTAATTTATTTTTAAAAATTAAGATTTTAAAAATTAAAAAATTCAACATTTCAATATTATGTAACAAATTAGCAAAAAAGTTCAGAAGCAAGTGATTTGATATCTCAATTTTTATAAAATATAAAAATCATTATAACAGATTAAAAATATAAAAATAAACAAAATAATTAGTGAAAAGAAATTTTCCTGGTTGTGTGGACATGGATATATGAAGGCTGATGTGACGCCACCATCGTGCTGGATTTGGTGGGAAAATCACCGCCATAACCAGTCCGATGCTGATCCCTTTAGCTTTAGGGTTCCCATTTTTGAATGAAGATATGCCTCTAATTAAAAGTAGATCAGGAAAAAAAAATTTGAATGTTAGGTAGAAATTTTTTTATATTTAATTATAAATAAAAATAATTTTTGAAATTAATGCAGTAATTATCACTTTAATTAGACTTTTTAAAAAGGGATTCGGAGATCAAAGTAAAAGCATAATAAAGTTTAACCGCCAATAACTGTCGCTGTTAGCAGATGCGAAGAGGTAAAAGGGAATTAAATGCTCTGATTGCCACGTGGCAGTCAATGTGTTTTCAAAGATATTTAAATTTTCAAACGGAGGAAATGAGACGGCGGTTGCTGTTTGTCATTTTTTTTTTCCGTTGACAGTTAACTGTTGGAAACGGTCTAAAGTAAACCGGAGAGAACGTGTTCACTGACAACCCAGCACGTGATCTACAGAAAATGGCAACAAGTGTGTATGTTTATGACAGCATGTCGTAGGGCAATGACTTGTATAATGGACACGTTCGAGTACATCAGTCCAAAAGAATTTTAAAAATAAATAAAAAGAAAAAGGTTAAAATATGCTATTAGTCTCTATATTTTGAAAAAATTTGAATTCAATCCCCTTACTTTAAAATTTAAAATTTCAATCAAAATATCAGTCCACTTAATAAAATCTTAAGTATTTTCTATCAATTTAGAATTTTGGTTAGACTGTGATTGATAAAAACGAACATGTAAAATTAATAAATTTTAATAAAATTATCAATGAAGTTAATGACTTGAACTAGGATTTTAAATAAAAAAATAAGAGGTATTAGGACTAAAACTCAAATTTCATCAAAATACAGGGCAAATAACAGATTTTAACCAAAGGAAAAACACCTCACCACACTTTAAGGAGTAAGACATAATAAATCCGAAAGCGTGCCTCCACGACTACGTTTAAACCCATGCGCGCTGCCTCCAGACCAATTAATGGCGTCCACGTGATTCTCCTTTCCTTTTTCCTTTCTTTTTATTTTTTTAGCATTTAAAATATTATTTTAATAAAGACATCGATAAGGATTATAGAAAGATAAAATTCAAAATTTAATTTCTAACTAAAATTTTATAAAATACGTTATCTCATTAGTAGATATTTTACCATCTCACAACTTTTTAATAAAAATAATAAATATTAAAATAAATACAAATTACAAATATACATATGTTCAACCAATCACAATATAAAATTTAACCAACATAGTACAAAACGAATAATAATTCAAACTAATTCAAAATAATTTAACAAATTCAAACTTTAAAATTTCGAAACTTCAACCTTTACCGATAATACCCTAATCGGCTCTAATAATTTTATTTTACCATCTTTGCCCTCTCATGTATCATGACCGTACTAAATGGAATATGAATATGCTTAGCAATTACGCTCACTCCTTACCCTTATAACAAATCGGTCCAATAGTATGGGTCCGAATCTTCAATTTTACGGCCTTCCTTTTTCTAGATGTACGATCGATCTAATATTTTTTTTCTTTTTAAATGAATAAAAAGACAGATGTGCCCATTATTAAAGTTCATCAATATGAAAAAGTTGAGGGTACAAAAGGTATTCGCATGGAATTATAAGCCAAAGTAAAGATCACAAAGATTAGATTACACAGAAAAAAACCGGCCGAGAAACCTGACAGAAGAAAAGCCGATTCGAGAGAGGATGTTGTCACGTGAGGGACGTCATAATTCCGGTCGGCAAAAGTTTAAAACTTAAATTTCAAGCCAAGATGGTCCCCGCTTTATCGACGTGGATAGATCTATGACCGTTGATCAGTGAATACTACTTTTAAAATATTGAGTCAAAGGAACGCAATAGTATTGTGTGGGCATAAGTACAGGTGGCATCCGAGCTGGACTTATAAACTACCACGATTGGGGATCAAGCGACACGTGGAGTATTAAAAAGTTTGAAGAGTGGGGAGCGTTATTGGGTCAGCACGGGCAGACTTTTCGGGCAGGCGTTACTCACGCCACTCTCTCTCCTCTTTTAATTCCCCTCTCTTCATTTCCCATGGTCTAATTTCGTTTTTAGTCCCTCTACTATGTTAATATTTTACAATGTTATTATTAAGCCCAAATTGATAATATTGTTTTTTGGTTTCATCAAAAACTTATAGAAATTCATGATTAACTGAACATTTTTATTTTTATCTATTTAAATTTATATTAAATTCTCAATTAAATTGATGTCATGAATTAATCGGGTTTCAATTCAATTAAAAGATTACTAAAACACCCTTTACGTAGAAAGTAAATTATATTATCATTATGAGAGTATTTTTATCTTTTACATTTTTATCAAATATCAAGCTTTACCGTTTAAACCAAAACATCATTCATCTTTTGTATGAACTTTTAATAATACATTTGTTACGTAAATTTTACCCACATCGAGGATGTATTATAATCTAGTCAGTTTAGATTAACTAATAACATGATAGGAAAAGGACCCAGTTATATCAAATTAAACTTGATATATTAAATTATAAAGTTTAACATATTAGAAGGACTAAAATGAAAAGTAAACTATTTCGCATCACCCTTTCCGTATAAAAAAATTTATTTATGAATCTTAAATATACATATATAAGGGGAAGGTTAAGTCTTAATATAACAAAGGCGTGCTTTGCGCTTACAAAAAAACTTCAATATTCTTTTCCCAGAGACAAAAACGAGGGAAGAAAAAGAAAAAAAAAAAAGTTTGGTGGGCAGTTGTTAATAGCGATTTAGTCGAAGAACAAAACACAAAGTGCAAGAGTTTTGAGCATAACTGGCATTTAGCCTTGTTTGATTCAGCCAACACCATTGTTGTTTTTCCCTTCTTTTCTACACATAAAAAGGCTTCCTTTTCCCTTTCAAGCTTCCATCTTTCTTGGGGTTCTTCAAAGAAACAACAAGCTAAAAAAATGGAGTGGCATGCTTGTCTTGATGAATATGAAAAGCTTGTTATAAGGATGAATACACCCAGGTTTGTGTTCTGTTTGGTTTTGATTCTGGGTTTTCTTATGTTTCTATTTTCTGGGTTTTTTAATTTATGTTCTTGTGTGTTTCTTACAGGGTTGTGATCGACAATGGTGTTTGTCCCACTGCGACTCTGGTCAAGGTTAGCTTTTTACGAAACCTTCTTCCAATATGAACACACCGCCCAAAATTTTGACTTGTGGGTCTCATGTTTTTCTTTTGAATTTTCAAATTTTGACTCGTTCAAGTTCCTCTTTTTTTGGTTTTTTTTCTCTTGATCAGGTTGATAGTGCTAGAAGACATGGAATTTTGTTGGATGCTGTTCAAGTTTTAACGGATCTGAATCTTTCAATTAAAAAGGCTTATATTTCATCTGATGGACAGTGGTTTATGGATGGTAAGCTGAAATTTTTACATGAAACAAAAGTTGATTTTTAATATAAAGTTTTCTCTTTTAGTTTATTAATATTTCTGGGTTTTTTTATTATTATAAATTTGCAGTTTTTCATGTGACTGATTTGAATGGAAACAAATTAACTGATGAGAGTGTTATTAGCTACATTGAACAGGTAATTTTTTCACAGTTCATTCCAATCATTGAATGCCCTTTTAATTTGCTATGAAACTGAATTTTTTTTGTTGTGTTTTTGTGTGGTTTATACAGTCCATTGAGACCACTCATTGTGATAGAAGCCATGGATTTAATGGTTTAACAGCCTTGGAATTAACCGGAACCGATAGAATCGGTCTTTTATCTGAAGTATTCGCGGTTTTAGCCGACTTGCAATGCGATGTGGTTGATGCTAAAGTATGGACTCATAACGGTCGAATTGCATCCTTGATTTTCGTTAAAGACTGTAATTCAGGGTCGCCAATCGAAGACTCGCAACAAATTGACAAAATCGAAGCACGTTTAAGGAATGTTTTGAAAGGAGATAACGATATTCGTAGTGCAAAAACCACGGTTTCTATGGCCGTAACTCATACTGAAAGAAGGTTGCATCAAATGATGTTTGCAGATCGTGATTACGAACGGAAACCGATTTTGGAACATACGTCGGAGTTGCCGGCTGTCACTGTGCAAAATTGGGTGGAAAGGGGCTATTCTGTGGTGAATGTTCAATGCAAGGACCGAACTAAACTCCTGTTTGATGTTGTTTGCACATTGACAGATATGCAATATGTTGTGTTTCATGCCACTATCAAAACATCAGGCGATAAAGCATATTTGGTACTTCAAATTGTTTCATTGTTCATAAAATCTTTGAACATTTTATTACATGGTTTCGGTTTGTTTACTTAAAACTAGTTTGTGTTTCTTACAGGAATTTTATATTCGGCACAGAGACGGAATACCGGTTAGTTCAGAACCCGAACGACATCGTTTAATCCAATGTTTACAAGCTGCAGTCGAAAGAAGAGCATCCGAGGTATAATTCTATTCCAAGAACATATCTTTTATTTGAAGATCGAATCTTTCGATTTCTAGTGTTCATCTCTTTGTGATTTGATTTCAGGGTGTAAGGCTTGAGTTATGCACATCAGATAGACAATGTTTATTAGCCGACGTGACTAGAACATTCAGAGAAAATGGCCTTAACGTTACGAGAGCTGAGATATCAACCACAAGCGACGTAGCCCTAAATGTTTTCTACGTAACCGACGCAACGGGAAACCTAGCTGATCCCAAAACCATCGAAGCAGTACGACAAAAGATCGGTTTAGGTAACTTAAAGGTCAAGCAACTACCTTCGGTTTACCATCAAAAAGCTGAACCCGAAGAGCAACAAGCTGTCGGGGTCGGTGGGGCGGTATTGTTATCACTTGGTAGCCTAGTGAGAAGGAATCTATACAACTTGGGGTTGATTAAATCCTATTCTTGAATGGGAAAATTGCAAAAAGAAAGATTTGTTTCATTGGTTGGCAAATTGGCATATTCTTTGCTTAAGAGTTGGGATTTGGGGCCCCTTTTGTGTAAATATGAAAAAAGTAGCTGCAAAAATTTGGTGATTGTTGTTGTTGTTGAGATTTTGGGTGGTTGAATAGATAGGGGAAATCATATAGCCAATACTGAAAGGCAGCTCCACCAATTTTTTTATATTTACCCCCCTAGTCTTGTTTGGGGTTTGTGAATTTATGCTATAGATTAGAGAAAAAAAACAAGATTAGGTAGAAGAAAAAAATTATGGTTCATTATTATAACACAACATTTGTACATATACCACCTTTTTAGTTTTAATTAATTATAATGTTTGACTTGTTTTTATTTATTTATATATTAGTGTCCTGATTTTCCTTTAATATTGTTTTTGTCGATAAAAGTATTATGGAGATTCTTATACTATAAACAAAATTGGTAACTTTATCTTTTTATTGTTAAAAATTAATCTTTATGCGTTAATACGATGTATACCTATAGAAATGAGAACGGATTTTACCTTCTAATCCAATGTGTAAATCCATTGAATCAAGCACAAAGAAAGTGATAAATAAGCAACTTGGAAATAATCAAAAGAGAAAAGGATGAAAATAATACCTATTTAATTTTCTTTTTTATTAATATCTTGCTTTATATAAAGTATACCTAATCTACCCTAAAAATTGGGTAGCTATTAGCATATAGGAGGGTAGTATTTTAAGTATCAGCTTAATAAACCAAGCAATCTCTTTTTGTGTTTAGCCCTAAATTCATCCAACTACTTTGAATTAAAATCAAGTGGCCTAAAATAACAAATTGAACATTAACTTTTTAACTTCTATAAGTTGGTAATGGCCATTCATTTAAATGGGTAGTGAAGGTTAGGTGACTAGAAAAATCTAGCCCTAAATTCATTTAAATAGAGTTATTATAAAGTCTTCAACAATCAATTAACCCACATACACAAGTAATTATGGTAGAAATTTATAGTGGAATTCCTTTTATTAGGGTTAGTGATAAGGATGAAACTGAAATTAAGTTATATATTTTATAATAGTTAAAATGTAATTCTAAAGTTTTAGTATTTTTAGGGTTAAATTATAATTTTATTATATATTAATTTAAAATTTTATAAATTTTAAAAGGTCTAAAACAACAATTTCTCATTTTAAGGGGCTAGGGGCTCTGTTAGCCCCTCTCCCTTTTCTCCTATTAATAATAAACACAACATCATCAACTTTGTTAGAGACGAATACAAGGGGCAAGTAGGGATCTTGATCCCTCTTAAAAATAAAAGACCGCATTTTAGTGTATGTATAAACAATGAATGAATGTGAAACAAATCAAATTGATATTATTAACATTATGTATTTTGGCTAAAGCATCTCTATAGTAAGCTAAAAATAACTAGAAAACCATTGTTAAAGACCTTGTTCATGCATTGACATGAGCCCTGGCTTTTTATTGTTGTCCTCATTGCTTTGTCTTTTTTTCTTTTTTAATCTTTATATGAACAGGCAGAGCAGCCAAGGATGAAGTAGATTATTGAAGGTCCCATATGAGATTATAAATTATAATTTATCCAATAAAATTGAACTTCAACGATTGGTCCAAAAGTTGGTGCCTATAGCTACTACTAACACTACTAGCTAGAGGGCTCTTCACTGTAAAAAAATCATTAATTAAATTGAATCAAATTGGCAATGAAAGTAGTCAAAAAGACAAGAGAAGCAAAAGTAAAAGTCGGCTGCTTGTCTTTACCATGTTTATTTTTATCTGCCTTTCCCGACAAGATCCTCTGTTGTCGAAAGGTTTAATTACTTGAAGGGTTATATAGGTTGTTTCGATTCACTAAACACATGCTAGTAAAAACCTCTCTAAACAGCTGTAAATAGCTGGACTGTTTTAAAATTTACCCATTAATCTGTGGACCATGGGGGTGTCCCATTTCAAGAGAAAAAGGTCAAATTTCCATGGAAGTTCGTGTATTATAAGACAAATTATATTTTCTTTTATATTAAAAAATAAGTAAATTAATTTTGATACATTAGATTAAAAAGTAAATTAGTATTATTTATTACAAAATTTATCCATTTATATAATTAAAAACTCACGTGACTGATAAAATAACTAAACAGTTACATATGGTGTGTCATGCGTACCTCATATTGACGTATAAGAACTAATTTTTAACAATAGAAATGAATAAAATTTTTAACAAAAATGATCATTTTGCTCTTTAAATTTAACCAACAAGGACTAATTTGCCTATTTTTTTAGTAGTGGCTAAAATGCAATTCGACTACTGGTATAAGGGCCTTCATATTATTTTTACTAGAAAAAGATCTATCCGATCTCTCTGAATTTCAATATTGAGCAAACTGATTTTTCTAAAAATTCAGAGCTATTTAATCTTTATAAATTTCAAAAGTGAACAATTAATAACAATTAATCACAATATTAATGTTCTTCTGTCAATTGTACATATTTTTCATTGATATTGTAACAAATTTAGCACAAAACATTAACACGTTCTATCAACATTTACACAAAATATATAAACATTAAGGATTAAATTTATTAGAATACATATCAAAATTATGCATAATTGACTGGAAATTCGTTACTCACTTTCAAAATTGGCAAAAATTAAATTATTTTAAAATTTTGTAAAAATAACTAGTTTGTTGGAAATCGAAATTTACAACATGATTGGAAGTTACTTTACCAAAAAATTTCTACCCTTTTCACATGAAATGGGAAAATTCTGGGCGATTTTTATTGTAAGAGGTGGGAAACAACTAAGACAAACTTTTGACCTTAAAAGACATGTAGCTGTAGGTGTGTAGCACATAGAAATTTGGGGGGGGGGGGAGTTTAAAAACAGTTAACCGCGTGAGGTTTGGGGTGAGACTTTTAGGGCAGTCCTTGGCTCACATGCCGGCAAGTGCGCCGGTTATGGTGGGTTTGACGCTGACACTGATACTGTTGGAGGGTAGTGCACATGGTTTAAGGCTAAAGTTTGATGGATGATGGCCTGCACTGCAGTAGCTTAGTTTCTATTATATCAATGGCTCTCCTTTTCATATTAGTATTTGTTTTTCTGTTTTGTTGGTCTCCTTATCTAATCTCTTCTCATTGCCTTTGGACTCCAAACAGTGGATACCGAAAATAATGCTTTTTTGTTAAAGAGATAAAGTAACATTTAATCCGAAAATTTTGTATTATTTTTAATTTAATCTTTAAAATTTTTTGCCTCATATTAGTCTTGAAATTTTACAACTTTTTTCAATTTTAATTTATGTGATGGCGTGAAATTTTGATATTATACCATGCTATCACTTAAAAAATTTAGGTTATGTCGTAAGTAAATTTTAAAGTGTCAAATTATCACAAGGATCAAAATTTAAAAATTACAAAATTCAATGATTAAGAAAAGTTGTTAAATTCAAAAACTAAATGTTGGGCTATCCTTTTATAAAATTTTTATAAAACCTTGAATTTAATAATCATAAAATATATTATAAAACACCCAAGAGTTTGAAACCACAAAAATAAAAACAAAACAAAACAAATATATAATAACATTTGAATGAAAAATTGTAAATTTTAAGATTTAAATTCTAAATCTATTAAACGTGATTACGAGTTAATATAATAGATCAAGTTTTTATCAATAGTTTGGAAGTATCAATATTTAAGTCTCATCAATAATATGATTTTATAAATAATTTGTAAGTATAATGAAACTTATTACGTGCTTAACTTTAAACTCGAATAACATTAAAAAATTAATTAAAAGAATTAAAATTGCCAAACCCCATCTTTTATCTCCCATTGTCCCTACCAACTTTTATTCCAAAACATATTGTCATGGCCTCTAAAGCTTTTGCTCTTCAATTTTACCTAAAAACAAACTCTCCCATGTGAATTTTACACCCCAAAATGGAATGCCTCTCTCTACCCCATTATTCAAACTAGACTTAGCATAACTTAGTTAGGCAACATTCATTATCCACCAAGAAAACTAAAAACTGGGTTTGGTTGATGAGTCTCCCTCTTCACAATTAGAATATGCAGGAGTGAGTTTTATCTGATTTTTCGTCTGTATGTATTATATTAATTGAATTTTATATTATAATTGGTCAAACATATATTTGTATTTATATATTTATATATTTTTGTTATCTAAGAAAGGAAATATTTGGTGGAGGGATTGTTTGCATATAAGTCTCTCTTTTATTCTTTGTAATAAGATTCTTTATGCTTTTAATTTTGTCTATGGCTTTTTCTTAGTTGGTGTTACTATTTGGCATAGCTAGCTTTCAAACTTCTTGTTTACATCCCCCCACAATGTATACAACAAAAGCATTTTTTATTTCTCTAAAGGAGATTCTTGGCTTTACTTGTTAACCAACTCAAAATACTATTATATAAAATAGAATGCCACATTTCAATGATTTTCTATCCCAATTAGTGCAAATTAGCTCTTATTTTATTGATTATAATATAAAAACAGTAACTCAACCATTGTTATCTCTTCTTTCTATAGGCTCCTCTTTATTTAGTTTCTATATACTTGCACTCGAACCTACATCCTTCTATATTAATAATAATATTGATATTAATCGAATTAAGACTCAAACCGCATAATTTAAACTATGTATTGTACATATTTTAAAAGATATTAATTCTTGTGAGTTGGAGTTGTCAACGTTTGTAATCTGAAGTGATAATTCAATGTGCATTGTGTCCCAGTAAAGTAAATATAATTAAGTGTTAATATTCTCCAACCCATCTCCCATTGTCCCAGCCAGCATATATTCCAAAACATACTGTGATATGGCTTCGTAAAGTTTTGCTTTGAGTTTTCCTAAAACAAATAATTCATGTGATCAATTTTACAGCTAAATATGGGTGATGGATCATTCGAACTGTTTGAGTGGGAATCGGAGGGGACCAAATTGCATGGGTTGTTGGGTCAGAAGTCCTCATTTGATCGTGTCTGATAATTTTAAAAATGTGTGGTAACTTTCTAACTCTTTCAATCGGTTATCACTTGTAAAATAAAGAGAGCATAACCCTCTTTGCAACTATAGAAATTCTTTAGGTTTTCCGGAAAAATTTAATTACGAAAATGAATCATTTTTAACAATAATAAATGATATCGTCAACATATTTAGGCACACCACTTATAAAAAATAACATTTTAATAAAAATAAGTAAATATAATATTTAATTTAAAAGGGTGTTGCTGAAAGAAGGCGGCACCCTTTTCCAATCACCATTTTATTTTTTTTTATTTTATAATTTATAATTGTTAGAGTAATGTGATTTGAATCCCGTTTGATTTAACTTTAAAAGTTTGAATTACAACTCACTTGTTAAAAGAAACAAAATAGAGAGACAAAATTGCGGATTTGTGGGGTTAAGGATTGAGGGCCGAAGGACTATAAAAAGGGGTTACCCCAAGCTATTCTATACATTCACAAATTCAAAAAGCCCTGAAGATCTCTATAGCAATCTTTGAAGAAGCCGAAGAACTTAAAGAAATTTTGACAAACACCATACTCGTTTTAAGGAAAAGTCGTTTTTGAATAAAGACACCTTTTGACCCAAATCAATTGAAGAAATTCTGACAAACACCATACTCATTTTGAAGAAAAGTCACCTTCCAATCTAATTCAACTTTGGAGAAGAAGTCAAAAGTCATTTTTGAAGAAAGCCACATTTCGGTTCAAATAAATTGAAGATAGGAGGTCCAAACCCGTTTTCAAGATCAAATCTCAACAATACTTGAAGTAGACATCATTGATTCAAAGTCTCGATGATCCTTGAGTCCAAATCAAATCAAATTCCCATCTAAGCATCTCTCCTTCAAAATCAAATCAAATTACCCTTAAATCAAAGTTCAAACTCAAGAAAAGAATCAAAAGAGATTTCTTTACTAAAAAATTTCCCAAGATTCTAACCTCTTTTGAAGTTATCAATAAAAATTGGCTTCAAAATTTCTAGTTAACTTTTAACTCGAAATTTGTGTGTACACCCATTAAATTGAGTATAATTGGAGCTGTGAGAGAGCGAAAATTGGAGTATTTATGCAATTACACTAAATCTAATTATCCTATTGCATGTCCATACATGATTTAACTTTAAAATTTTATTTTATACAATACCAATAGTAAATTAATTTTAATGCATATATATTTAGATATAAATATATGTTATTTACCTCATTTAAATAATCTATAACAAGCTTGATGAGAGATTATTTCCCATACATTTTACTTACTAAATAATTAACTAAATTATAAGGTTTATAAAAATATTTAAGTAAATTGCATAATATTTATTATTTATTTATATGTGGTCAAGAACCAATTGATAGTGATGAGTAATGCGATAGAGAATAACCGAACAAATAAGGAATAATAGTTAGATAAAATTGCATAAAATGTTTATTTTTTTTTGTTAATTTTATTAGTACTTGTATTGCCGAATACTTTCTTGGACTAACATATTATATAAGATTGTTTGATTCAAGTTTTGTTACTTGTTTAAAATATTTTTCTTAAGCATTATTGATATTTTTATAATAACTAATATTCTTTTTGGAATTTAAATTATATAGTTATGTAATTACAATTTATACTACAAAACATGAAATAACATTCTATCAGTCAAACGCATTTAAGGAATTCCTTGTAATTACAAGAGGATGTAATTACTACCTTAGTAATTACAATTACATCTTGTATACCCTTTGTTGTCTAAACACACCCTTAGGCAAAATATATATTAACCCACTAAAGAAGCTCCCTTGATAATCATCACCCAGAAGCTTAAGGACGACACCAACGGGGTAGGCACGGGCTCAGCCCCCTTAAAATGGTAAAAATTCAATTTAGTTCTTTAAAGTTTTTTAAATTATAAGTCAGTTTAATGGTAAAAATACGTTTTGCTCCCCTTCAAAGATGAAAAAATTTTAATTAATCCCTTTAAAATTCTAAAATAACAAGCATATATAAAGGTAAATTTGTAGTTTGATCCCTTCAGAATTTATAATTTAATTTTGGCTCTCCAAAGATAAACTTCTGGCTTTATCTCTAGCTTAAGCTGTCTTGGACACAGCCATTTTACCAGCTCTTTGTTTATCCTTATTCAACAAACTCTTTTGTTATAAGAAAAGGAGCAAGAACAACATCCAGAGAAGATACTCAACGAGAATGAAAGAAAGTGAAAATATTCACTTGGTGCATTAGGAAACTAACCACTTAATAAGTTCTTTATAAAAGCGTCAAACCCTTTTCTTCCTTAACGATGTGGGATTAAGTGAAATTTCTTTTGAAATATCCTATTTTTTAAGAGTTTTTCTCAATGATGGTAATTAATTGAAAAAGCTTACCACACATTTTCAGATTATCCAACTTGACTTGATCCGATGCCCATCCAATTTGATACCCACTTAAAATTTCTCCCATGATCGTCATCACCCAAAAATGGAGTTCCTCACAATCCCAATTTTCAAACTAGACTATAAGAAAACTTAATTAGGCAACCTTATCCACCCAAAAAAAAACTAGGTCGGTTTCATGAATTTCCCCTTCCATTGCACCTAGCTACTTCAAGTCTCCTTATGTTTTCAACCCTAGCTTTCAATTAGCATATCTTTTAACTCCACAGTGTTTACACCTCAAAAGTTTATGCCTAACTCAATTCCAATAGTACATATGCATATATATGCCTTGCACTAACACATGAGGATTGAAATTGACACACACATATATATATATATAACATTTTGTGTGTGTGTATGGGGGTTATCCACGAAAACAAATGATGTGTAGAGATATGTTTTCATATAATTTGCCATTTTGTTCTTTGAATTGAGATTCTCTATGACTTGAATGCTTCAATTTGTCTATGCCTTTGTCTTAGTTGGTGTTGCTAGCTTTCAACTTCTTGTTTACATCCCCACACAATGTATACACCAAAAGCATTTTCCTCTAAAGGAGATTCTTGGCCTTTCTTGTTAACTAACAAAAAAAAATACTATAATATAATGCCATATTTCAGTGATTATTTAAGCCAATTAATACTATTAAGCTCTTATTTTATTAATTTATTATATAAAAATAGATAGGCAACCATTGTTATCTCATCTTTCTATAGGCGCCTACATATTTGGCTTCTATATACTTGACCTGAGATTCCAAACATTATTTAAGAAGAGTACATCATCAAGCTTGCAACACCATTGATAGATAAATTACTTTTGTTTAAAATTAACGATATTTGTCTTCACCATTGATAGATTAATCACTTTTGTTTAAAATTAACGATATTTGTCTTACATTCATACTTGCAATTTTTAAAATTTCATATTATTATTGTTTTGATGCTATTTGGATGCAATCATTCTTACTCTTTCTAGATTAAGTTGGTGTCACGGTATAGTTGAATATTAGACATAATAAACATTATTATAATAGTACTTTATAATTTTAATATTTTTAACTAAAATCTTTACATATAACAAGTAAAAATCACTATCTAAAATAAATTATATGTTAAAGGATTGAATCCAAGTTTAATGAAATTTTATATATGTTATACTATACGTCGATAATAGCAGTGGGAATGATCGCAAAGTAATAAGAAGAAAAATAAGAATACATAAATTTTATGTGGAAAAATTTTATCAGGAAAAATCACGGGTAGAGGAGGAGAAATTTACTAATGTTGAAAAAAATGATACAAGAGGTTTTGGACATTTTAAGGGTTAAATAACTCTTGGTCTTTCGTCCTCTCAAATCCCCTATTTTGCCTCTCTATTTTATTTCCTTAACAAGCGAATTGCACCTCGAACTTTTCAGGTCGGACCAAACAGGATTTGAATCACACAACTATAACAATATATAAATAATTTATTACTCTACCTATGCTTCAACTGATGAATAAATCTTTTACCCACGTTATGGCGGTAACATAATCTAATTTTTATTATAAACCTAGTAGTCTACATTTACTCTTTAAATCCTAAATTTTTGGAATATATGATTTGATTTCTTTTTTATGTAACGCCTAAAACTATTCATAGTCCCTACTCAACCCTTAAATAAGAGGATAATAAATTTCTGTACACTCAAACTCACATCCTCCTGTACTGTACTAACAACAATACCACTACCATGGACGAAACTCACTAAATTTAAATTAAAAAAAAAACAAGAACATTAGTATCAATAACTAGAACAATTAGATATTGGGGTTTTCCTTTTTGGTTAAAATAACACCTTTGTAGTGCTTGGGTGGCATTTGGTCAAACAAGTTTAAAGGCCCAAAAACCTTAAGGGCAGGCCTTATACGATAACCATCGACATGAATTAAGGATAATATTTTCTTTAGAAAGTTGAATTCCCATTTGGGCTGATTATGAGATTATAAAATGTACTTAGGGTTGCAATAGCAATTTTTAGAATATTTGAATTCATTTATAATTGCTATTACATTAGAGTATTATTACATCCATATCATTTGGTTCAATAATTTCTGATAGTTGAATCAGTTAGATTATCGGTATGTGATTTAATTTGCCCAAAATTTTTTGCAGGATTAATTTTTTTATTCTTCAAAATTTTCATGAAAATGCTTTATATTTCTATCTGTAGTTGTTTTGTTTGGCCAGACCAAATATGTTGAAGTTATTTTTGATGGTAGGGGTGCTTAAGAAAACAAGATGTACAACATAGATTCTCCTATGGTTATTGCCCTCTTTGAGATTAATCCCCTCCTCCTTCACCACACTGGGGACCCAAAAACAAAAAAATAAAAAATAAAAAAGTAGTAGTGACCATTTGACCTTTCAATGTCTAGATTGGATATGTATAGTTAAGTTGAAAAAGAAAAACCAAACTTAAAGTGAAAGAATGATAGTAGAAGAAGTCCAAACTAAAAAATGGAAGGTTGGAGAAGCAATGTCTCAAAAATTTCAAATGAAATTGACCTTTTACCATAAAAAGAGCAACTCCTAGATTCTTTCTTTGTCTCTTCTCTCCTTCACATTCACATCATGATAAAATAAGGTACACTCCTTTCCATTGCTCTTTGAATCCACACTTGTTCCATTTGGGCTTCCACATTTTTAAACCATTTCTTGTTTTTCTTTTTTATATTCTTATTTTTCTTTTATTTTTATATCTCATGTCATATAAAAAAATTTGAATATATCATACTAGAATATCATTAAAAAACATTTATGTTATTTATGTTTTAAAACTTAATAAAAGAAAAATATATATATAATTAGTAAATAAAACAAACATACCTTTTATAATATATATAAGTGAGCTTATATGAATCATAAATAGTCCATAAAAATAGAGGTGCTCATTGGCTAAGTCGAGTTAAGGCTCGATTTTTCCAAATTTGGGCTTGAACTTAATCTGACCCAAACCACCCAAAACTCATATTATGTTTAGGGGAGATATTTTAACAATCTAATAATTAAATTTATTAATATATTTGTACTTGCCGTGCATTTAAATTTTTTAATGTATCTGATATCTTTATCATACCAATCTAAACTATTGTCTTTGTTACTACGTATTTAACAGTTGAAATTTTTTTACATGAAACAAATAATTAGAAAATTTTAATTTATGTCAAACTTGACATCCATGATCTACATGAATGAAACATGAAATATGACGGCTGAATTGGTAAAATATTAATCCTATAAAAAGCTATAGAAAGATTGAAAACTACTTCAATTTTAGACTAATATAAATGAATCCCTTTCTTTATTTTTATAATTAAATTTAAATTAACATATTTCTAAATTTATTTTTATTAAAATTTAAATCAATTAAACTAACCCAAATCTAACCCAAACCGGACCCAACCAAGCAAATCACCCTTATACACAGCTACATGAAAGTAGCAATGCATTCATTATAATGATAAAAAGAAATTATATGAAATTAAGTAGAAACTAAAACTTCATTGGAATGCCAGCAATTTAAATTTAATTATTAATTTTAAAAAATCAAATAATTTTTATTTAAAAATTTTAATAATATTGACGTGACAATTAAGCGTGACAATTCAAGTGACAATTCATGTATATTTTTATTATTATTAAATATTTAAAAATAAAAATAAAAAATAATATAAATAGTTAAAATATGGTAATATTATTTTCCAAAGTTTCAAGTTTCAACCAGCTGACATAGACATGCAATATGAGCACCACTTAGCTTAAATTTAACCTCAACTTTTTTTTTTATGGAAAAATAATTTAAAATTTAAAACAATTTATTCCAATTTTCTCCTTTTGAATGAGCTAGAAACCAAAAGAAAAAATAAAAATAATAAAAATAGTTAGGTCTGATTACTATCAAATAATAAATTAAAAAAAATTTAAATGATGCTCGTGATTTCTACAATTAAATATTTATATAATAATTGTCATTATTAATACAATTAAAAAAACAAATTAATATTCATCGATTTCATCACCAATATTAATAAATAATAATTAAATAATTTGTGTTCTTATCTTACCCAAATTCTTTTAATATTATTTCTTTTGTTTTTAGTAACTTGCTTTTCCAAAATTTGTTAATATTTTCTTGCATTTTTGTTGGGTCAATGCTTGTGGTCCATCCCATTAACACATTAATTAATTATTATTTTATTCAATTATATGATTACTTCCATTTTCCATTAAACTTTTTTATTTTTAATATGACAAAAAAAAGTTTTTACTAATATTTTCTTCTGTCATTTTGCTTTAAAAATTGGATTTGGTTGGATTTGATCACATTAAAGGGTTTTCAATAATTTTACTTTTTTTAATTATTAAAAATAATTATTTTATTTTTATTTAATAAATATTTTATTTTAAAATAAAACTAAAAAGAAAAAGAATATTGAAAATGATCATTGTGCTTTATATTTTATATATATATATATTTCCCTCAAAGTAATTATTTCTCGTGAAGCCCAGATCTATTCTAGAAAAAGGGAAAATTGAAAATTATACCAAATAAAATATATATTTTATTTAATAAAGTAAATTTATTTATTTATTTACACCATTTAAATAATAAGATATTTGTTATATCATGTCTGTAAAAAGCACTTTTCACATGGGGTTTGGGTGGGAGTGATGTATGTTTGGTGAGAGATTATATTTCATACTAATTTTATGAAGAGCTTCTTTTCTTGGGAAATTCTTAATTTTAATTTTTTATATAATATTCTGTATTTTTAAATAAGAAAATACATTATTAGACCATAAAAAAAGGGCTTAAATTGCTAGTATTTGCTTGCCTTCACTCATTCCTCTAATTTTTTTTTTCCCTTATTAGACAATTTCTTCAAGTTTTGGCAACCTAATTTTACTTGTTATTCACTCAAAATAATAAAAAATAATTAACTATGAGTAGAATAATTAATATTTATATATATATTTATAAATATATACCCCACTTTCATTGTACTTTAAAAAATAGAAAAAGAAAAGGAAAAATCAACTGGCCACTTTCTAATTTTTCATTTTAATATATAATTTTTATTTATCAGATTCCAACCAAACACAAATACCAATATTTAATATAGTAAAATAATTAATCATTACAAAAAATAATAATATTTTTCATTAAAGCCCCATTTATTGAATAATTACCTTTCCCTCATTATTTTATTAAAAGGTTAGGAAGCAAATTAGCTAGCTCAACAATATATATCAATAATAATATAAAAAAATTCTTTATTATATATCTCATACCATTTTCCTTTTTTATTTTTAAGAAAAAAATTTACAGAGAGCTCAAAATCATAATCTTTTTTCATTTTGTTTTTCCTTCTCAAATCCCATACTCCAAAAATAAAATTTTCAAAAAAAAATTTAGAAACCCGTCTATAATTTTTCTGTAAAAAAAAGAATTTTTTAAGTTCAAAACCCTATATTAGTACCAAAAAAACTCAATTATTTTCCTGGTTTTGAACTTGGAAATTTGTACTTTTTTTTGGGTAAAAATTTGATCTTGGTTTTAGTTGTTTGAGCTAAAAATCCAAATGTGTTTTTGATAAAAAACCATTTTTGTATTTTGTAATTTTTTTTTTTTGTTGTTGCAAAGGTGTAAGTTGTTAGCTATGGAGTCGAGAGAAATTGTAACTACAAATACTGCAACTGGTGGAGTTAAGGTGGTACGATCCGATGCTCCATCGGATTATCATATAGCTCCAAGGTCCGAAAACCCGACCCAAAATCCAACTCCCGGATCCGCTCCACCGTCCCAGCCTCAACCACAGCCAGCAGCTCAACCCGTCCCACCACCGGTTTCGGTGGTGGGGATGCCGTTGAAGAAAAAAAGAGGAAGGCCAAGAAAATATGGACCGGACGGTTCAGTCACTATGGCACTCTCTCCAAAACCCATATCAACGGCAGCTCCACCTCCGGTTATAGACTTCTCAGCCGCGAAAAGAGGAAAAGTGAAGTCTCCGACGCCGGTTTCAAAAGCTAAGTTCGAGGTGGAAAATATAGGTAAGAAAAAAACACTTTAGCCATTTTTATAGATACCCTTTTTTGTTCCGAGTGATTTGGTACTTAAAAAAGTTGGGTTTCTTTGATGTTTTTATGGTGGATATTGTTGTTTCTAGTGTTGGGTTTTTTATGTATTGTGAAGTGGGACCTTAGAGTTGTTTTACTAGTTGCCCCTACTTGAAAGATCTCTTGATAATTGTGTATATGTGTGTATGTGGATAGTGTTTTTTGAAGGATAGTGAGATGTTTTTATGGGTTTGGTTTGGTATGTATAATATGTGAGAATGGTGGAATCTTCATTGTTACGAGTGTCCTTTGCCACTTGGCATCCTTTATACCAAGTGATGGTGAACAGACTTGGTTCTGCTAATTGTTGCCTGGTCTTTACTATCTGCTTTTATGCTCTCTGGGTCACTCAGCTTGTATTAATGTTCTTAGATGTTTGGTGGTATTTTGTGACTATATGTCAATTGTATGAGCTTTTAGAACTAGCAAATGATTCAAATCCTAGTTACTTAAATTTCCCAGTATGTTCCAAGTTCGAACCTTGGAGTCATCATTGATGAGAGTACTTCACCTAAATACCGCAATCTTTGTTGGATTTGAGCTAGGCAATGACCTTATAGGCCTCCATGCTTGTTGTTAGTTTGTTTGGAATCTTGGTTACAATGTGCTTATCTCTGGGGAAACTTGCTATTTATGCATTTTAAGGACGTATTATCTCTGGGGAAACTTGCCATTTTGCACTCATTATGTCCTACATCGTTTTATCCAGTGGCTGATTTTGTAAGACTTTGTCTATTTGCAGGGGAATGGGTTGCATGCTCTGTTGGGGCTAATTTTACGCCGCATATCATCACGGTTAATGCCGGTGAGGTATGTTGTAAACACAACTGTTATCTTTGAAGTTATGTGTCGAGGTTGCGTGATACTTTTATTTGGCATGGATGCTAAAACTTCATAATTTGATTGCTGGATAAAAATATGATTTGCGTATGTTGATGATTTTCTTTTTGATTGTTTTAGGATGTCACGATGAAGATTATTTCGTTTTCTCAACAAGGGCCTCGAGCTATATGCATTCTTTCTGCCAACGGGGTGATCTCGAGTGTCACTCTTCGTCAACCTGATTCTTCCGGGGGTACATTGACATATGAGGTAATGCTTTATGTCTAGGATTAGTTATGTTGAAAACTATTGCATGAACATGAAGCATAAGCAATTTGTTGGAGTTATGTCATGCACATCCCTTATCTATGTAAATTTCTTGCAGGGTCGTTTCGAGATACTGTCCTTGTCGGGTTCTTTCATGCCAAATGACACTGGTGGAACAAGAAGCCGATCCGGTGGAATGAGTGTTTCATTAGCAAGTCCAGACGGGCGTGTTGTAGGCGGTGGAGTTGCCGGTCTCCTAGTAGCTGCTGGCCCAGTGCAGGTTCGATTTCACCATTTTTCTCCAGTTTTCTGGCTTTTCTCAACTTAAACCGAACATCTAAGTCCCTCACATTTGTCTGTTTCAAACCAGGTCGTAGTAGGCAGTTTCCTCGCAGGGAACCAACACGAACAGAACCCCAAGAAACAGAAATTTGAACCCGTATCTGCTGCCACAGTGATGGCCGCTATTCCCATTTCTAGTGCTACTGCTGACCCAAAATCAAACATCTCCACATCCTTCCGCGGCAACAACGATACTTGGCCTTCCATGCCATCAGATACAACGAATAAGCCTGCTGACATTAACGTATCATTGCCCGGAATCTAATCTAAAATTCCCCTACGTTCGATACTGACAGCACCGGTAATCCAAAGTACACAATTGATGAAATATCATTCCCAGTCCCCACACATGATGTTGTTTTATTTATGTGTAAGCTCATCGATAATTCTCACAGGTACCACCAGCATGTTCATTTTCATTTTGGGTTTTTTTTTTTTACCCTATTTATTTTCAAACAATAGTTTTTAGTTAGTGAGCTGATTAGAGATAGGGGTTTCCTCCATTGTTGTGTCATGTAGAATATTTTTAAATGTAATGTTTTATCAAAAGAATTGGCTTTTTCTTGGAATTGGTGAGCAATTTTTGCAGTTAAGAACAGGAAACAAATCATAAATTGAGGCTCATATTTAATCAATGAATAAATTCACATTAAAAAAATCCTCATCAATAGCATTTAATAGTATCAATAATTTAGATAAAAAAATTTCAATCTCAAATTTAAGCATTAGACTAAGAAATAAAATAAAAAAAATAAAAAAAGAAATCAGATGCTAAAAACCCTAATCGAGCAATCAAGATCCAATAGTTTTCGATGTAAACTGAAAGCTATAAAATATAAAACAATCACCAAGGAATGACTAGTTGCCATGGAAAATGACTTAATGGTTTTTTTGGTAGGTTAGGCTTAATATATCAAATATTTTACTTGTCAACTTCAAACCAAATTATTTTATATCTCAGGAGAATGAAATTAATTAATGTTGACCAAAATCTGCTTGGGTTTTGAATTTTATCCAATCTTATTCATATTTGTAAATAGATAATTCAAGTCTATTTAATTTGTCTCATGAATTTCACAACTAGATTCATTTTGGTACTTGGTAACTCAATCCATTTTGATCCTTGAATCTGAATTCTGTTGAAATTTGATGATGTGACCAATGTTCTTGGAACATGAATGGATTGGTGAACCTGACTAAGTGGATTGAAACTCGACCGATATATTGGTCCAAATAAAGGGGTTGAAACATGAACCGATTGAATCGAAAATTGCTTGAAACTAGGAAAAATTGAAAATTTAAAAAAAAAGTTGTCGAATAGGTTGATTAGGTTTAATATTTTTTTATGATTTTAATTAATTAATTAATTATTTATTGTTGGCCTAATAGTTGAATCGATCAAACCGATTGAATTTGGAACCAATAGTTTGACTAGTTCAATCACTGGTCCAATTACTAGAACATTATATATGATACTCTAAGATTGTGCCATATCATCATAATATCAACATGCGAAGTTATCAAACTTTGATATTGTTCAAGTTCAAAGTCCAAAATAAATCATAGTTCCAAGCTTAGATACCAAATTGGACCAAAAAAAAGTACAGGTACCAAAGTGGCCTAGTTGCAACGTTAGGAGCCAAAAATTAATATTATTTCAAAAAAATATCATACTAAAAACTTTAAAATAGACCAAATTAAAACAAATTCAAACTTTAAATATTCGATTCTAAACTTATCACGTATTTTAAATACACTTAATTTTTTTTCACCAACCCATTTTTTGACCTTCATATGTCCAAATCCTTGGATAAATCTTCCAACATAGCCTACTTATAATCTTAATGCTGTCGTTGAATGTTGACTTGTTGATCACTTTTGATGTAATATATTTATATACAGCTAGTACGCGTAAAGCTAGGGTTTGACTTATAATTTAGTTTTGTACAAAGACATAGTACTTGGAAACTTGGACAGTAATCAATTGCAAATCTTGGTCTTAGATTCTTCTATATCCGCATCACATTCTTCAAATACCTGAAAAAGAACTAAACTCACAAGAAACCGAATCTAGATGGTCTGTCAGATTAGTTTAAGATTAAAAGTTACAGTTAACCATGTTTCATGTTGTACTTTTTTTTACCTGTCTTAACAGAAAACATAAACAAAACTTGCCGAGTAACTTCCTTAATATCATATCTTATGCTTCAAAGTCTTCATTACTTGAGAAAATAAATTAATAAACAAACCCCCATTACTTGTTCTGGGAAATCACCTCTTCTCTTTTTTTTTTTTTTTCTCTTTTAAATTTCTATAAATTGAATCCCTCGTAACAAAAGGGATAACCAACAATGAATACAGACAGAGACAAATATATGTTCTGTTACTAGACACTTGAATGAAGCTCTTTTGTTCCTGTTTGATTCTCTTTGTAGTTTCCCTTTTGTTGTTGAGATCTTTGTCTACCCGCAATCTCGAGTTCTTGCATAATCCGGTTTCTTTGTTCGTGTTGTTTAACGCCATGCTTATATCTGTAACTTTTGCGAGTCATAAACAATCTACGAATGAAGTTGATGGAGAATTCACGTTTTTGGGCTCGTCATGTGAAGTGGGGGCTTCCTTTGATGATACTCAACAATGTGGAGATATGGTTGATGTATGCAGAGATGATACCGGTTGTTCCGATGGCTATTATGAAGATGATGATAGTGACAGTGATGACAATGATGACCGCGATGATGGTTGGTTTGCTGAAGAAGGAGAATACAGTGATGATTTGCAGCGAAGAATCGAAGACTTCATAGCTAAGGTCAATAATGGATGGAGGGAAGAATTGTTAAATGAAAAAGATGATTCAATAACTGAATGGTCTGAGTCGAGTTAATTCGAATGAAATTCAAAACTACTATTTGTTTGAATTAGTATAAACGATTTATATTTGATGTACTGACAAAAACTGGATGCTGAAAATACATATTCATCTAAAATCAACTGAAAATTCTCACAATCTTACAACTTCGAAATTTATGGTTATATCAGTTGCAACTTACAACAGAAGAAGCTGAAACAAAGACAGCAAATGTAAACAGCCGATGCACGTTCCAATCAAGAAAGATGCCGGGGTCAGGTTAATCATCTTCATATTCTAATGCAGAGAAGATAATCCTAAACAAATACATATACAAGTTCCCATGTTAGGAAGCACATGTTTAGAGGGAACAATTTTGTGTACTTGTAATAACAAAAAACTTACCAGAATAAGGAGATAAATAGGAGAATGACCAGGTAGGCGAGTTTATAGTAGCGTCGGTTCTTCTCCCTATTAAGCGAGTTAAATATCTCCGTGACATCGACCAGGTGTTGTTTCGACATGTAACTGATTACAACAGAAAGTTCGGGAAAACAACCGTGAGCACGTACAATTAGAACAGCCCTCAGAAAATCATAAACCTTACCGGCACAATAGCGCATGCAGTAAGTTAATTTAACCTAATGCAAGAAGAGGGAGGATCGAAATACCAGCAAAGTGAAGGAATATAACAAAAGTTCCATTGCTACCTATATCAATTGATGCATGTCTCTGTGCACAAATCTTTTGATTATTCACGGTATCAAACAAGTTCTTCGAACTAAATTGATCAACCAGACAGGGGCTTAACCGTCAACTGAAGCTAACGAAAACTATTATTCGAATTAGAAGAAGAGAGAAAAAAGAACTTACACTTTGACATTGTAGTATAAATATGGAGTGCATAACAGTGACATGAACCAATGTCCTGTTACTAGATAGAATAAGCATAAAAATCCTTGCACGAAGAATTCTGGCAAGACGACTTTGTTTATCCGAGATGAAGAGTCGTACGGATTGATGTAATCGAACTCTAAATCAGCCAAGCATGTGAGCTGCAGCAAAATTCATCAAAGCTTTTAAGTTTCATACTAAGTTGTTATATATATACACAGAACAATCAACCAGTGAACATAGTTTAAACCGGACATTTTGCTGCATGACTAAAAAAATAGATAAATTAGTTCATCTGTGTTAGATCAAAAAGCAAGTTGGTCATTTCCGTTAAAATTTTTAGCTAAAAAGACCTCTCCAATCCCTCTAAAAAAAATAGAAACAATTTAATCTCTGTCAATTTCAAAAGTGACCAACTAAAGATAATTAATCATAGCATTAATGTGTTCCATCAATTGTACAAAATTTTGATTGATATAATAACAAATTTAACCTTCAATGTTATATATTTTGTCATTTTAGCCTTAATTCTAAAAATCCAGCCTCAACATTTAAACAATATTGCCGGATAAATTTGTTAAATTGGCACCAAATTGATAGAATGTGTAAATTTTGAGGGTTAAATTGTTATACTAATCAAAATCATGTACAATTGATAAAAAACATTAACATCATGATTAATTGTCCTTAGTTGCTTACTGTCGAAATTGATAGGAATTAAATTGCTTTGATTTCTTTGAGAGGGATTAGAGAGGTCTTTTTACCAAAATTTTATCCATTTATACTATTAAAAACTGGGGATGGAACAACCCGACACTAACACGTGGCATGCCACGTATACATCGTGTTGAGGTATAGAGACTAATTTTTAATAGTAAAAATAGATGACTAATTTGCTATTTGATCTATTGTACTTATTTTTTGAGTTGAAAGGGCCAAAATCCAATTTAACTCCTAGTTTAGGGGCCTCTATGCTATTAAGCCACAAAAGAAAGCCCCAAATTGGTTCTACAGATTTAACTTCAAACCCTAGATTCTTCTCAAATAAATTCACAAAAATATAAGCTTTTTTACAACAAAGTTCAATACACCCAGACAAATACATCCCAAAAATACCATCTTTTGATCTTTTCTCTTTATTTCTGAACAGAAAGCACTAAACTTTGCGTTTATTTAAGTGATTTTGATGCAAATAAACAAAGATATCAACTAAATAACAATTACCCACGAAGCTAATACCAAAGCATAATGTAAAATTCAAACAAAAAAGAAGCAAACCCAGGAAAGAAAGAAAGAAAAAAAGGACAAAGATTGTAGGGTTTATAAAGGAAACTGACCTGATAAATGAGGAGAACAATAATGGCAATGATGATGAAGAAAGAAATAAGCCATATGAAGATATCTAACATGGCTCTCTTTTTCCCTTATTTCTGTCCTTGAAGATGAAGCTTAAACAGGATTTGAGTATGGTGGGTGATCAACAGGCAAGGGTTTGTTTGCTTAACTTGCCATTGACATTATTAGGAAGAAACAGAGAGGAAAGGTGTCTTGGTGGCTTTGCTTGTCTCAGAAACGATTGAAAGATTCGAAACCAATAGTAGTCAAAGGAAAGTTAAGTGTCTGTTTTAAAGACTTAAAAGGTTGACAGTAGAACAGTGAAACTTTCTGGTGTTTGTGCCGCCATGGATATAGTTGTTGCCCACCAACAATGCCATTCCTTGAAAAAAAAAATGGTTATTATAACCTGGAAACATGCAAGATTCGACATTAAAATAATATAAAATTATTTTATAATGCAATGAATGATAATGGTATAAATATTTGTTTCTTTCTCTGATCATCAAAGCTTTGGTTGAAATTCATCATCTTTGCTTGGGCTGTTTCATTGAATTTTTTTTTCACTGCTTTTCTCGTGATTGAGTTAAGTTTGAGAATTTTTTGGATTTTTGGATTTTATTATGGATATTATTTGATAAGATTTTTAAGCGTTTGACATAAATATTTTTCAGCTAAATAGAAATAATTAACAAATTAAAATGTAAACTATGTATTTTTACATTATAAAATTTAAAATAAAATAAAAATAAAATTCAGTTGGATACGAGTAACTACAAAATTTTAATTTGCAAATAAAAACCATCCAAGCACTACAATTTTAAATAGATTCTTTGGTTTTTTTTTTAACCCTAATGGTTACAAATTAGACTATGAAGTGTGAATTGGGATTAATCTGTAAATTTAGATAATAATTTGGGTGAGTGGGTTGATTTTTGGATAAGTTAATTTAGAGAAATTATTTTATGGATATTTTTAATTATTTTTGATATTTCAATAATTTTTCATGTTCTTGACATATAATTTTGTTAATTTTTTTATCCTGAACACTGAACTCTAAATATTAAACTTGAATCTTGAACTCCAAACCTTGGTTCGGGTTTAGATTTCATGATTTTATATTCGATGTTCTAGATTTAAAGTTTATGATTTAATGTTTACAGTAAAAAAAATTACCGAAAGTACGTGTAAATAACATGAAACATTGTTGATGTGTTATTAAATAATTAGAAAAGGATCACGAATAATATGATAAGAAGGGTTCATAAAATAATTTCTTCTTATTTTGGATTTTAAATTTTGAAGAGTTTAACTTTTGATTAATCGAAATCTAACATAATCTATGGACTCCAATTCTATTCAATTTAAGTTTAAATATAATTAATTAAAATTAAAATTAAAATTATTTTTAATTCGAATGAGTTAAGAGTGAATTTCAATCAAGTACCTTTCTAGTTGATGTTGAAGGTGAATGACAAATTAACCTTTCACTCAAATCAGATTAGGTTAGATCAATAGACCAAACCTATACAAAGTAGATAGGTACCTTGATTCAAAATCTATATGTTGGGCTAAAAAATCAAGCTTTTTGGGTCTAATATTTTTCATAGCCCTAAAATTGGGTTTATTGGACTGAACAATGAGACAAGAAAAAGAAAATGAAAACTTTAGTATATAAAATTTGGTATAATTGTCCAATCTTGTTAACTTTAAGTGAGGTCCAGATGTAAGTAATAAAACCACAAGGATTTCACCAAAAAATAAAAAAAATAAAAAGGGGTGGGTCCAAATAAAATCATGTGGTTGATCAAAGCCAGCTGGTTCATAATTTTGCAAAAACAAGTTTCAGCTTTCAATGGGGGTTTTTGGGTCCCTATCTAATCCCCCACCTTTTATAAAGAGAGGGGAAGAGGGGGGAAATTGCTAATGACTTTTCTCATCATTTCCCAAACTTTATGCCCTTCTTTTTCATAGCATCATTGTGTGGGGTGAAAAAAATTTGTTCATCCATAATTTCCACGTGGCATAAATCACAAGGTTAATCATGGACCCTTAGGTGAACAATGGGGTCACTGATAAAAAATTAAAAAAAGAACAACCAAGTTTTGTTTCAATTTGGTCCACTTTGTTGATTTTGTGATATGGATGAAAAGCTTTCATTGTAATTTGGTGAACCCCCAAATGAATGAGACTTTGAGGAATGTGTTTTAATTTAATTAATTTTGGAAGTGGGTTCTTTTTGGTGAAAGTAACTGCTAAGTCATTCTATTATAGGACTGGATCGAATTAGTCCCTATATTATTAAATGTATTAATTTAATTCTTATACTATTAAAATGACATAAAATTACTTTTTATCATTTGAAGAACTATAAAAGCTTTTAAAATAGTAAATTTGTTAATAATAAATGACATTTTTTAAACAATAAATATTAACTCCATTAAAATTTGGACTTATTTGATTCTTTTTAATAGTCTGGGACTAAATTAATTCATTTAATAATAGAGGAATTAATTTCAACATATTTATTATTTAATTATTAAATGTAATGTTTCGTAAATAGCTCAATTGTGTTTTTTTTTCAAAATTGATTACTACACATAAATTAGATGAAAAAATATATGCTTTCATGAAGTAATGATTTCATAAAATATTTATTATAGGCTACAATGTTTACTTCTTCATTTTCAACAAGGGCTAAAATGAAAACAAAAACAAATAATATCTTCTTTATTTAATTCCTTTTAAATGAAATTTAAGGTTTGGAATTTTCATAATTCAATAATGACTCAAACATCAGAAGGAAGAAAAAAAAATGGAAAAAGAAATCTTTTTTTTATAATTGACATCCCTAGAATGCAAAACTTTGAAGGGAAAAAACATAAACATTGGACTTAATTGAATTTTTCTAATTTATACTAAAATCAATTTGAAAATTGAAAGCAATTGACATTTTCAAAATAAGATAGCAATTATACATATTATTTTCCATGATTATTTTAGTACTTTAATTTGCACAAAAATTTATATAGGTAATTATTTTATACACTGTTGTAGAAGCCCAAATTGCCCGGGCCCGATTATATCAAAACCCAACCAAACCTCTAAACCCACTAAAACCCTTAACCCATGACCCATTTACATCTACCCAAACCCATCACAAAACCCAAATATTAAACCCAATTCAAAAGCCCATTAAGCCCCCCAAAAAAACCTAACCCAAAAAAAAAAAAGAAGAAAAAAAGAAAAACCTAACCCCCAAAAAAAAAAAGAAGAAAAAAGAAAAACCTAACAAAAAAAAAACTAAAAAAACCTAGTCACCTAACCACTTTCCCACTTGCCCCATTTTTCCTCCCATTTTTCCTCCCATTGTCTACCACCACCACCTACAAAATAAAAAAAAATAATAGAAAATCATGTAAAAGATGGCTATAAAAAGCCATTCAAAAATCATGTAAAAAAAAGAGAGGAGGGAGGATTTTACAAAGATTGAAGAAAAAAAAAACACAAAAATCCCTTCAAATTTTGAACACAAAAGAAACATCAATAAAAAGGTTGCATCTTTTTCTTTTTTTCCTCTTCTTTCGAATCTTTTTTTTTTGTGTTGTTTTTTTTCTTTCTTTATATATACATATATTGTTAAAAAAATTTTACCTTTTCCGGCCACCGTGGGCGGTGGCCGGCGGTGGCCGACGACGGGCGGCGACCGACGATCGACCGGTAACCGGCCCTCCCTTAGTCGGATTCCCCTTCCCCCCTCCCTTCTCTCTTTCCTCTCTCTTCTTTTTCATTTATTTTTCAGATTTACCTTAGATTTCATATTATTTTGCTATTTAATTTAGCTTTAAATATTAATCATGTTATATATGTAATATTGTTATCACTATTATTTTTATATATTGTTATTATTATATTATATTTAGCTATATATATATATATATTTTCTTTATGTTCCGTTTCTTACTATTGTATGCATATATATCTATTATTATATTTATTATTAATATTGTTAGCATTAGTACTTTTACTTAATGTGTATGTAGATATACATGTACATATTAATAGTTTTTATCATATGTGTATATTGTATATATTATATTTATATTATATATATATTCTTAATGTTATTAGTTGTATACTTCTTGTATATTTCCATGTATATATTTTATATTGTCTCATGTACATACTCAAATACTATTATATATATATATTTTTAATACCATATCATGTATATATTATTATATTTATTTTATCCCTATTATATTTATTATTAATATTAGTACACATATTTTATTATAGGAGTATATATATTCTTTTCTTTATATAGTATTATTTTCATATGTCGTTATATTTATTATTATACTTATCATTTTTCTCTATTGTTACTTACTATTTTGTTTTAAATTATTATGTATTATTTGGTATATATCGTCTTTTATTATTACTCTTATTATCATTATTAGTACATGTCCATTATATATGTAGATATTTTTAATACATATAAGTACATATTCATGTAGTGTCGTTAGCATATATATATATAAAATATATTTTTCTGTTATTAATATTTCTAATATATGTTGTATATTTTCATTTTGGTATGTCATGTATATATATATATGTATATGTATGTTTTATGTATATATTGTTATTTTCTATTGTCATTATGAATATATTATTTTTCTTATTATATTGGTAGTACATCATTTCTATTTTTTGTAAATATTAATATTGTTGTTTTAATATTCTCGTTTTAACATTTCATTATTAATTGCATCGTTGTTTTGTATTATTTACAATTCTTATTTTAAATAATGTTTTACTCATAATTTTAATTTCAATAAATAAGGCAACATGCCGATTTAATATTAAGTCATCGATTTCATCGCTATGTTGGGTGAATATCAATCGACTCGTGTTAAAACGGTACGTCCTTCTCAAAAGAAAACGAAACTTGAAATTTCTCGTGTTTTGATCGGATCACGATTCAATGTTTACTTTGAACTTGCAATTTTGAAAATTAAGACAATACTTGTTTAATAAGATACCAATTTTGGGCGTCGCGAGGGTGCTAATACCTTCCTCGCAGAATCGACTCCGGACCCAACTTTACTTTGGCTTCGACGTGAGACCTAAATTCGCCTTCATTTTGTGCAAGAATAAGTTTTCTTTTCTAAAAAGGATGATTTATTAGGTGTCCGGTCACACCTAGAAAAAGATCGGTGGCGACTCCCTTTTTTAATAAAATCGAAAGTCGATTTTTTAAATTTTCAAATAATCGCCTCAATTAGCGATCGAAATTAAATAATTTTTTACGTCGCTACAACTGTCAATGAATTTTTTTTTAAAAATCACAAACAAATTTAGGATGTTATTGTGTGTGTGTTTTTTTTGTCTTTTTATTTTAATTTTATAAGGAAACACGACAACACCTTAAATAGGGATGAAGTCAAAAATTTTATAATAAGAAAATTTGAATTGGGAAATTTTGAGAAACCAAAAAAGAAATTTTACTATTTAACTAATTGTCGAAACCATCTTTTTTATTTAAAAAAAATTAGGTTTAGTGAAAATACGGGGGATCGACTTTTGAAAAACAAAACATGGAGTCGCCACCGATCTTTTTGTTCGAGTGTGATCGGATCACCTAAGAATTTGGTTATTTTAATAAAACATTTTTGGTTTACTAAAACAACGATTCTGGTCTATGAAAATATGAGAAAACGGGCTTGGGAGTCGGTTACATATGAGGAAGGATTAGCACCCTCATTACGCCCAAAATTGGTACCAAATCGATTAAATACTGTCCTTATGTTTAAAATTAAAAATGTTTTTGAAATGTGGTTCTTATTAATAACGTTTGAAAAACCCGAGTTGGTTGCCAAAAATCTTCTTGTTTCGGCGTCCGAAAGTTTATAATTTGAAAATTACAAAAGGATGCCCAACTATTTGGTCCAACGGAAAACCAAAACTCAGCACAGTAGGGCACGATTCCTCGAATTTCTAAACGTTAACCATTGCCTCACCTTAGAAAATACGAGTGAAATTCCGAAGAGATATTCGATTATTTTGAACAAACAGGAGATTGCAACCCAGCACGATAAGGCACTATTCCCCGAATTGCCAAACATCGAACATTTCTTTCGTTTTTAAGAGTTTTTAGAAAATGTGAGTGAAATTCTAAAGGGATCTTCAATTGTTTTGAACCAATGAAAAAAGCGCGACCCAGCACGATAGGGCACGATTCTCAAATCGCCAAACATTGAACATCACCTTCGTTTTAAAGTGTTTTCTTAAAAACATGAGTGAAAACCTAAAGGAATATTCGAATGTTTTGACCAAACGAGAAGTCACAACCCAACACGATAGGGCATGATTCCCGAATTGTCAAACACAAAGTATTGCCTTCGTTTTAAAGGATTTTTAGAAGACACGAGTGAAATTTTGAAGGGATATTCGATTATTTTGAGCAAACGCAAAATTGCAACCCAACACGTTAGGGCACGATTCCGCGAATTGCCAAATATCGAATCTCGTCTTCGTTTTAAAGAATTTTAAAAAATTGTGAAACTAGCTTAAAACGTATTAATGTATTTTTTGAAATGAGACGAAGTTAATCATAAAGATTTGAATTTTATAAAAACCACATTTCAAAAACAAGGTGGAAAACGATGGTATGAGGTAATAGGCACATATGGGATACCATACTTGATGAATGAGAATATTAATCAACTAGCGGAATAAGTGATTAAATATAATTAACCTAGAAATTACATCCTAATTTCAATCATGTATGAAGAGTAATTAACACATTAATAAGATGAATATCATGCAAGGTATATATATATATATATATGCTATAAAATAAAACAACCAACGAAGCATATGCAAAACAAAATGGAATTTAAGAGTCGAAGTAGTATAAAACGATATCAAATCAAAGACGATTTAATGAATCAACAATTTATGCGACATACGAATTAATGAATTGGTGCATTTTAAAATTTATTTGTAAAAAAAGAAACTAGGATATACATTTAATCATTTAAAATACATATTATAAAATGAATGTTTAACTCGAAAGTCATACCAAAACGTTGAATAATATTGGTTTTAAAAATGAGGATTTATATAATAAAAATCTAAAACATGTGTAAAATATATTAAAATAATAATAATAATAATAATAATAATAATAATAATGCATATAATCTTTTTAAAAAACATAATGGATCTACAAATTACATGTATATATATAACTTTTAAAAACAATTATTAAGTAAAAACATAGAAATACATGCATGATTAAATCAATTTTACTGACGAATTATATAATAGTTTTAAAACCTACCTATGTATATATATAAAGAAAGCTATGTGTATAGAGTACATAAATTTAATAACGATATGTATATATATCAAACATGGGTATCAATAAAAATATATAATGACGATCTAAAAAATATGTTATGTAAGATTATGCAATAAAAGGGTGGGAATAAATTTAAGAAATTGTATATGTAAAATAATATAGGATTAATAAAATGAACCTTGTTATAGAGTACATATATACACATATAGAAGAGCACTTTAAACAGACAAATTTAAAAAGAAAATAAATAAATAGATATATATAGTTACATATGGGTATATATATGCATGTATATAATAATTTAAAAAGTATTTCAGAGGATTACATAATAAGATACAAGAATAAATTTAAGGAATCATATGTAAAAAAAAGGCTGATAATAGCATATATATATATGAGATGAAACCAACTTTAATACAAACTACATATGTATATACATATATAAGTATATAATAATGTATATAAAAATATTTACATGAAATATACAAAACATATTAAAATAACCAATGTATGAATAGATTAATTAAGATGAAATTAAAACAAGAAAAGACTGATTTACAAATAAAATAGTCCAGGAGGACCAATGTGCGAAGCGTGCTAGCATATAGGGACTAGAACTGAGAATAGCCCCAGCTCTAAAACGCAGCGCAGAGACATGGACCAATGCGAATTCGTGCGCAAACTATGGGGAAAAAATTAGAAAAAAGGGAAGTACACATGCAGGCTAATTTGAATAGGGGGACTGATATAGTAAATAATCCCTCACCGCAAAAACACGCGGGTCATCTGGGCAGCAAACCGGATCGGGTCGGGCGCATAGGCTTGTGCGACGCCGTTTTGGGGCCACGGTAGTAAGCCTCAAATGACGTCGTCCCCCACAGGTATAAAAACCCCCTTTCATGCCAGATTTCCAAAGCTCCCAAACCCTAGCCCCTTTTCATCAGCCGCACCTCCATTTTCTCCCTAAAAAAGCACCAGCCCGCCGCAAGGTGCGGTGACCGACGCCCAAGCTTTGAAGTATGGCCCATTTTTGCCACAGACCCCCCTCCTATCTCCGATTGGGACGAAGTGATAGGGGACCGATGGCCTAGAAGCGAGGTAAGTCCTCTCTTTTTCCTTTTTCTTTTATTTAGATGTAAAGAACGAAAAAGAAAATCAAAAAGGAGTAGATCGAGAGAGAAAAAAACGTAATAAACTCGAGATTCAAAGCAGAAAATCACCTTACTCTGTTTTTTTTGCTTTTTATTGCTTCTGTATGTGTGTAACCCTACAACTGATGAAATCCCCTGGCTTTATAGCCGAATGGGGTAAAAATAAAAAGAAAAATCAAAAAATACAATGTTCTTCGTTGTTTTGTTTGTTTTGCTGTACGTTTGTCTCTTTTCTGCAGGTACAGGGTGCATGGCGCTTGGGTACGGGGCTGTGCTGGCGTGTGTACGGGAGCCATACTGGCGTACGGGGACTTGACGTGGTTGCTGGAGGCATTGTACAGCGCCTGGAGGTTGCAGGGGCTGCTGCGGCGCAAGTAGAAAGCTGCTAGGGTTTCTCGGTTTAGACATTGGGCTTATTAGGCCTATTTTGGGTCAAGTATAGATTTAGGTAATGGGTCTGTAACTTGGGTCTTGGGTTTAATATTGGGCCTATGTAATTGGACTTTAAGCATTTAATGGACTGTTATAATTTTATTTATTTTTAGTTTTGGTTTGTTTTTGTTTTTTTTGTTTTTATATGAGTCGGGCAAATTTGGCCTACTACACTAATCATAACAATGTAAACTTAAGGATCTAACAGACAATATCACTAAGGGTGGGTTTGGATGGGCGATGGGATGTAGTACGGTGTGTTTAGCTTACTTTACACTAATAGCAAGTAACACTAACAACAGGTAATAACGTACCATCCATCTAAATCCACCCTAAATAATGAAGGACAAGACCACTGCTAGAGTATAAAATAATTATATATTTACACAAACGTATTAATTATCTTGAGATGTGTTAAACTATTGTGCGATAGCATATCCTTCAAGACTCAATTTAAAATCTAATATAAAACAATCTTATATAAACATCACCTTAAAGATGATTCTTTAAAGATGTGGGATTATGAAAATCTTTGAATTCAAATCCTAATTGATGTCAAAAGAATAAAGAAAAAAAATTAACAGTAGAAGTACCACAAAACCTCTTGTATTACACCCTAAATTAAATTTTAGCTCTTTTATTAAAAAAAAAAAAGATAAATTGGCTTATGTATGTTAGAAGAGTGAGCAAAACAGCCATTCTATTAAAATTTGGTGTTTATATATAAGGTATAATAATAAATTTAGCCATTAATATTTACACATTTATTCAATTTGACCCTACTATATTATTGGAAGTAAATTAGAAAATTTTGAAACTAATAAGGCTAAAGGATGGAAAAAGCCTTAGTAGCAAATTAAAAAAAATCAATTAAGCCCTTTTAAAGTTTAAAAATTATTAAAAATCATAAAACTATAAACAAAAGTTATTAAAAAAGTTATAAACATTTTAAAATTATAAATATTTTATTAAAAATAACAATACTTACCTATTGAAATCTAATGGTTATAATTTCTTTTTGAAAAAAACTGACATCTACTCTTTTAATGGGTCGGTATTGTTATTTTTAATTAAAAAATTATAATTATTTTTTATTTTTAAAAGAGCTTAATTGATTTTTTTTAATTTATATCTAATGCCTTTTTACCCTTTAGCCTTATTAGTTTCAAAATCTTCTAATTTACTTCCAATAAAAGAGTAGGTGTCAAGTTGAATAAATGTGTAAAGATTGAGGGCTAAGTTCCTTATATATAAATAAAAAAACAAACATTTAACGATACAATTTAACGGAAAGGCTGTTTGCTCACTTATCCAACGTACATGAACTCATTTATCTATTTTTTTAATAAAAAAGCTAAAATACAATCTAGAGAATTTTGGTACTTTTACCCACAATAAAACATGCTAAAGTAAATATTTATTATTTTAATTATTAAATGTAATGTTTTATAAATTTTTTTCTTCAAAATTGATTACTAGGCATCATTTAGCTGAAAGCACTGTATGTTGACATGAAGTAATGATTTCATAAAATATTTATTATAGATTAAGATGTTTACTTCTTCATTTTCAACAAGGGTTAAAAAGAAAAAAATTGTATTTAATTCCTTTTGATAAAATATAAGGTTTTGAAATTAAATTTATAATATGGAACATGATGCTAATTTTTCATAATTCAATAACGAGTCAAACATTAAAAGGAAGTAAAAAGAAAAAAAAATCTTTTTTATGAGTGACATCCCTACAATGCAAAATTTGGAGGGGGTGAAACATAAAACTTTGGACTTATTTGAATCCGACCAAATTATACTAAAACCCATTTGAAAGCAATTGATGAGGAAAGCTTTGACATTTTGCAAAATTTGGAGGGGGAAAAACATAAAACTTTGGACTTATTTGAATTTTGCTATTTTACACTAAAACACATTTAAAAGCATTTGGCGAGGAAAGTTTTGACATTTTCAAAATAAGATAGCAATTATACCCATTTTTCCCATAAAAAAAAACATATATATTATACCCATACCCAACTCGAACACATGACACCACAAGAATCTGTTTAAGAAATACTCATGAATGGCCCTTCATCTCATTCTGGTGGCAACCACTCGCATGCTTCATCAGAAGATCACCCGTCCTTAACTACTTGTTAATAGCGGACCCCCTATCAAACCACCTACTGTTAACGGGTACACGCTCGTTAAAACAAGACCAATTAAGCAAAAGGAATGTCAGAGTCGTCCTACACTTGCCAACAACCAGCATATAAAGACCTCGCCACTTGGCCAACCACACATTTGCTATACATCAAGATTGTTGGTGTTGTGATGTAATTAGATAGGAGACTCCCTACCTATAAATACCTCAAAGTGCAATGAATGAGAGATCTGACTCCCTTTTAGCAACCCTAGTAGCATACCTAGCTCACAATTTCCCTTATTTTCTCCTTCCACCTTTCTCTCATTGTTTACTCTGGCTTTTCGCTTGCCACAAGTGATCTGACTTTCTTATCTCTATTACCATCTTTGTTCTGTCTTACCCTTGCTAATATCCAATATCAACAATATATATATATATATAGGATAATTATTTTATAAACAATTAGTGAAATTTTTAAAAAAAATCACATCCTAAATAAGGGTAGTCAAAAATTTTATAGTGAGGGATCAAAATTGAATTATAAATTTTTGAGGGGTCAAAATAAAAATTTTACTAAACATAACGTTGTAAACTTTAAGTGTCTAAAAAGACAATACCACCCCTAATCCTAAATTATCTTGTAAAATTCTCTTATTACATTAATTATTCATATATATATATACTTGTAAAGCAAAAATTTGCACATTTAAAACCCAAAAAATGGCTCCATATAAAAAGCTAAATGAAATGACAAAGGCTACATCAAGACCTATATGTATGTAGTTCAAAGTTGAAATTGATGCCAAAAGGAAAAAGAAAATAGACACAATAATCATGATTATTTTTAAAATTATTCAGGCCAAACCTAATGATAATCTGTGCTTCAAACACTGTATTCTGCATTTGTTGAACATTAATGTAGTAGTGGGGTTTGGTAGTAGCTAAGAACATCAAGTATGAATGTGTAAGAACACTGCTAAGTTTGAGTTGATGGGTAAATATTGCCATCATTAATTAATTTTCCTTTTTATGTAGATGGATTCGATCAACAATGTGTTGTTTTTTCTTTTGACTTTTTGTCCAATAAATAGATGAGTTGCTAATTGTTTTTATGTTGGGGTTAAAATAAAAATAAGAAACTTTGAAAGGGTTAAAGTTAAAATAATTTTAATTAAATTATTCAATTTTTGGAGGAGTCAAAAAAGTATAATTTTTTTCCTTTTTCCTTTACCCAAAATTAGAAAGATTAAATTGAACTATTAGTTTTTAATATGTATTAAAAGTGCAATTACACCATTTAATTAAGGGAATAAAGGGTCTTACCCCTAAGCTTTGTCCTCGTTTTTTTTTTCAGCAGTATTATTCTCCCTGGTTTTTAAAGCATGCTTTAAATTTCATACTAATAAACATGAGAAAAAACGAAATAGGATTAAAAATATGATATAAATGTCAAGAATACAATATTATTTTAAAATTTATATATTAAAAATATTTAATATCAAAATTTGTATAAATATAATACTCAAAACATGACCATTATATAAAAAATAAAAAGAAGATAATTGTTAATGCAAGTCACCGATAAGGAGGAGATGTCGGTGGAGAGAAGTACAAATTCATCTGTAACAGGCGAAGAGCCGGAGTAAGGAGAAGAAGAAAAATTGTTAGGGTTGTTGTGTAGGATTTTTTAGAGGAGAATGAGTCAACCCTTGATCTCTCGTGAACTCAAGCTTATATATAGGGGATTACCCCCTATCTTATAGCGTCATGTAGGCGATAGTATAGTGTCCTGCATAGTTGTGCGTGTTAGTCAGATGGTAGAGTAATTAAGGTAAGTTGTCTTCATGGAGTGTAATATGTGGTTATGCTTTGACATTCTCGTCCTTAATGTTGTACAAGAGGTGCACAGCAAGTTGTCACTAGGTTGCCCCATACAAATGATTGATACGGATGGCTCCTTATTGAGGATTGTATGTAGACAGTTCCTAATAGAAGATCATTTACGGACTGTCAAACAACTTGTCACATATCATGCTGAAGTAGGGATATAACAATAATAAAAATACATAGTTTATTGTAATGAAAATTTTGTTTTTATCAAATGGTTAAAATTCTAAAAAAAAAAAGGGGATATTTTTACATAAATGGATTTCCAAAGATTTAGAAAGGAAATTGCATTTATTATTCCATTGGTTAATACATTAACAAATTACAACCAAAAGTAGATAGAAAACATGTGAATGTGTCACCAAATCTGCTAACTACTGAGGAGGTTTTCTCCATTAATAACAAGTCAATATTGAAAACACCCCACACATACAATTTTTATATAAAACTTAATTTATTTATAGATGGAAAAATTGATAATATTTCCCTTTTTGTTGGAAAGATTGTTAACAAAGGACAAATACCTCCAAACAAAGAATAAAAGTTTTGAAAACGACCACTTTTGAACAAATTTATTTTTCTTTTGTTTGAATTTCATCAAAATTTCCAATGATTTTTTTTTCTAGGAAATTATTTAAGACTAATTTTTAGGCTCCACGAGTAAGGGTAAGAATTAAATTATAGGTTTTTGAAAAGTTAAAGTATAATTTTATTGTTTATGAACTTATAATCTCACCATTCGAAAGGATTAAACATAAATTTTTTTTAATGGGCCAAAAATTTAAAATAAGTAATTTTAATATATACGTCATCTTAATATTGCATGTGAAATTTTTATATTTTACAGTAATGTATTAAATACTAATCCTATTTTTATTAACTAAAAAATCCAAGACTTTTTTCCCTAGTTTCCTCATGAATAAATTTGATCATTTAGAAAATTAATTATGTTGTTATTTTTATTATATAAAAAACAAAAGGGTAAACTATACTGTCTATCCTATTTTAGTCACTTCAATTTTTTTTTTAATTTAGTCACTCTAAATAAGATAATTGTGTGAATTAGTTATTGTCATTAAAATTTCTATTTTCTCTTAACGATTGTTAACGTGACACATTGCTCAATTGTTGACTTTTGACTAAAATTTAGGGAGAAAAAGATTTGCACTAACTATAGGAAAGTCCCTAAACTTTAATCAAAAGTCAATAAAAAATGTTACATGTCAATCATTCAATGTGCTAATATGCCAAATTAGCAATCCGTTAAAAGAAAAACGGAAAGTTTAATTACAGTGACTAATTCACATAATTATATTATTTAGAGTGACTAAATTGAAAAAGAATTTAAATTAACCAAAATAAGACAAACCCTGTTTTTAGAGTACATTTTACCCAAAACAAAACTACCAATTAAATTATGATATCTAAAAATTGTAAAGAATTCAAAATTGAAAAAAGGTGGATGACAGTTGGGTGACATATGGTTTTATTGTTTCAATGGAAATAAAAATTGACCTTTTTCTTCTCCTAATTAATGTCTTTTTATATAAAAACAGCTTGCTCCATTTAAGGACCAACTAAACTTCATTTTAACAATTTAATCTTAGCCCTTTCCCATTAATTTAGGGTTTAATTAGTAACAACCTTTGTTTTAAAAAGATATGTTCTCTTACTTAATCTCCTCCCCCACACTAATCACAATACATTAGGGAAAAAATTTTCATGTTTGGAAAGAAATTTTAACTCAGATTTTTCTCTTTTTTTTTTTTACCTCAAACTTGAAATTTACTTGATCTAGAAATCTCAATGAAAGTTTAGTATCTTTTTAGGTTTAAATATGCTATAAAGACATATATATATATATATACTCTTGCCAAATTTAAAATTTATTTTTACATTTTAAATGTAAGGTGTTGAGTTATTTATTTTAAATTTTTTCGGATTTAACAACTTTTTTTTGGTTAATGAGATTAGCATGATTGGGTGATATTAGAAAAATCTCGAGGGGTTTGGAAATCTTGGTCACTTAAGCTCTAATAAAGCATATTATGATAACAAATTTAGCTCTTAATACATTTTGGCCTTAAATTGTTTTCTTTATTACTTTGTCTTTCAAGTTTTAAAATTTGGTTAAATTGTCTTTCTTAGATGAAAAAATTGATTGGAACGTTAAAATTATAATAGCACGGACATGGGAACGAGTATGGTAATTCGCATGTATTTCATACAATTTAAAAAAAAACTCATGTAAAACTATTATGCATGCTACGTACCGATGTTAAAATTTTAACAAATTCATAAACTTTTTCATTAAAGTATATAAAGGACTAAAATTTGAAGGTTGATAGCTAAAGTGATCAAAAGAAGAACGGAGAATTAGGACTTAAGTGACAAAATGAATAAACGTTAAGGGTTAAATTTTGCCTTATACCTATACCTACACATTCTAGTAAATAAGCTCAAAACAATATTATTTTTGGAAATTAAAAAAATTCGTCAGCTTTTTCCTTGCCAACTTATCATTTTTATCTCGATTCAACCTCATTAATCGCAAAATAGGCAGTATCAACAATTGGACCAACAATGTTAAATTTCAAAAAAGTACAAAAAATCAATGTCTTAAAATTAATATAATGATTAAATTTTAAATTTCTCAAAAGTACAAACACTTTTGATATATTTAAACTTTTTTAACAACTGATTTTTTTTTTAAAGATTATAAAATATACAACATGACTCCTTTATTATTAATTTTTACAATATAAAAATTAAGATTTCTCAAACCGGTCCCTAGATGACAAATCTTCCAAAAATTTCGTTCCTTGAATATAAATAATCCAATTGGGGGTATTTTGTACAATGGAAAAAGAATATGGAGATACAAATATTGATTTATTTCTAGATTACAATCTAAAATGAATGATTGTGTCTATGATGACATCACTTAATGTATTTGTGCCATGATTTAGCTTTATTACAAAAATTGAAGTTGAAAAAGAAAGTAAAAAAGGTTATTGATGTGATTAAATAGCTAATTTGAAAATTCTTAATTCTTTTGTTCTATTTCAATCAATTTACCTTTTAAGTAGTTTCCTTTTTTGTTGATAAATGAAGGGAGCCTCCCCCAAAACATAATCAAAATCAAATCAAATTTAATTTACCCATTAAATTTCAGTAATAAATGTGTGACGAGGAATTAATTAGTAACCCATGTGTTTTGAAATTAAATATAAATAAAGCCATAATTAGTATTTATCAAATCATTACTTGCTACAGTATTATTAATTTTCAATTTCAAACAATATGATGGTTGAATTGATCGATTTGATTGCTTCAATTATTTTTTCAGCCTAATTCAATTGATTTGTACTGATTCATAGGTCAATTAATTTTTGCCTCTCTCTTCGGATTGATATTTAGACTGATTCTTTATCTAACTAATATTTGGTGTTAATGTAGAATCATTTTAACTAAACCCAAAATGTTCAATCAAATGATACAACCTCTTGTTTTGAATCGATATCCCAATTGTTCTGAATTCGATTCTTAAACCATGACTAAACATTTCAAGGTTCATGAGTGTTTCAATCAATATTATCATCTCAAAGATTTGAACTTTAATTCTCTTTGATAATGAAATATATCTTACTACTACACAAAACATTCATCAATAATCACGATGCAATATTATCATAACATGTAATAATACGATGAAAAATAATTTAAAAAATTTAAATTGTTAATTTTTATAATAAATTATTTAAAATAAAGAAAAATGAAAAAGTGAGAAAAAAAAATACCAAAGCTTGATTATATAGGGGTAGGGTGTTTGGTGGAACTTTTTCAAGGCCAAGTTTTGGTTAACTTTGGTCAACACTGTCCAAAACCAAGAAGGAAAAATGGTTGAAATTAGGGAAAAAAAAATTCATTAAATTCCTAGGTTACCCTTTTTATGTCCATATTCTGTAATAAAAAAAACACATACATCAACACCAACAGGTAATAAAAGGAAACCCATTTCATTTTAACTCAACACTGCTATACTCTGTTTGCCCAAAAAGAAAGAAAGAAATAATTATTTATTTATTTATTTTTTCAAATAATATGAAAATTAAAATAAAATAAAATAAAAGAAGACAAGGACAAACAAGACCCCAACAACACAAAAAAGAAAAAGAAAATTAAAAATAAAAAAAAAGGGGATGAAAAACATGAAAGTGATACCAAAACTAGAACCCTTTTAAAGCGCGTGAAGTTTACTCTCCAATCACCTGTTGGTGACAACCAGTGTCAGGTAGTAAATGTTTTCGTACGTTTGGACTTTGGTGTTACTTTCATTACACCAGTTTACATCAAGACATCAACATCTATCCCTTCTTTCACTTGTTCCCCACGCTCATCTCGACGGCGCGTTGAAGCGCGTGGTTATATAATTTTTTCTCTCTGTTTCCCTCGTATTCTTTCCCTTTAGTTTTTTTTTTTCTTCTCTTACCTTACCCTACGTCCCTACCCATTTCACCTCTCTCACTTTCTCTCTTTTTTTACTTTGAAATTTCAAAAAGAGAGAGAGAGAGACCCAATAACAAAAAAACTGCATGGAAAGTCGCCGGGAAATCAAGATCCGGCCGGTGCCGGTGGATTTTCCCGGTTAAATGCAATAACCCTTAAGATGTTGTCGTTTATATAATCAGAAGCGTTGCCAAAATTACTTTGTTTTTGTTTTTCTCATTTCGAGTTTATTTGCAATGGCTGCCACGACTAATACGACAACTACTCCGCCGGACTCAGTGTCGGCCGATGAATTAGCAGCCAAGGCCGTACACAAGAGATACGAAGGGTTAGTCATGGTTCGAACGAAGGCAATAAAAGGTAAAGGAGCTTGGTATTGGGCTCATCTTGAGCCTATGCTTGTTCACAACACCGATACCGGACTTCCCAAAGCTGTGAAACTCCGGTGTTCTTTATGCGACGCCGTTTTCTCAGCTTCCAATCCTTCAAGAACAGCTTCAGAACATTTAAAGCGAGGAACTTGTCCTAACTTTAACTCCCTTGCTAAACCCATTTCATCTGTTTCACCATCTCCGACAGCGATGACAACTCCAACAGCAACACAAAGTAATAGAAAACGAAGTTCATCTTCGGTTACTGTGACAGCCACTGGTGGTGTCCTTGTTGCATCGGGTTCTGGTTCTGTTTCAGGTTCAGGTTGTTCTTATCAAGCTACTCCTTTGGCTATTGTTGACCCATCAAGGTTTTGTGGGGAGTTAGCTTATTCACCCTCACCAGGTGCGGTTGTGACAGCAAGTGGTGGAACTGGAAACTTGTTACCACAACAACAACATTTGGTTTTGTCTGGTGGAAGAGAAGATTTAGGTGCTTTGGCTATGTTGGAAGATAGAGTGAAGAAGCTAAAAAGTCCTAAAGCATCACCTGGACCAACTTTAAGCAAATCCCAAATTGAGTGTGCTGTTGGTTTTTTAGCTGATTGGATGTATGAATGTTGTGGGTCGGTTTCATTTTCAAGTCTTGAACACCCAAAGTTCAGAGCTTTTCTTAACCAAGTTGGGTTACCACCAGTTTCGATAAGGGAGCTTGTTGGGTCTAGATTGGATGTTAAGTACGAGGAAGTGAAAGCTGAATCAGAAGCAAGGATTAGAGATGCCATGTTCTTTCAAATTGCAGCTGATGGATGGAAAGTTAAGAACTTTTCTAGTGGAGAAGAAAGCTTGGTGAATTTGACTGTGAATTTGCCTAATGGGACTAGTTTGTATAGAAAAGCAATTTTCTTTACTGGTTCAGTCCCTTCTAAATATGCAGAAGAGGTCTTGTTGGAGACATTAACAGGTATTTGTGGGAATGCTGTTCAACAATGTGCAGGGATTGTTGCTGATAAATTCAAGACTAAAGCTTTAAGGAATTTAGAGAGTCAGCATCATTGGATGGTTAACCTTTCTTGTCAATTTCAAGGTTTCAACAGTTTAATAAAGGACTTCACCAAGGAATTTCCTTTGTTCAAGACAGTGACAGAGAATGCCTTGAAGGTTGCAAATTTCATAAACAACACCAGTCAAATCCAAAGTAGTTTTCAAAAGTATCAGTTGCAGGAGTGTGGGATTGCTAGGTTACTGAGAGTGCCTTTGCGTGATCACGAATTCGGACCGGTGTACACAATGGTTGAAGATATACTGAACTCTTCTCCAGCACTTCAGTTGGTTCTACTCGACGAAACGTTTAAGTTGGTATCCATGGAAGATCCGGTTGCTAGGGAAGTTGCGGAGATGATTCGAGATATGGGGTTTTGGAACGATTTAGAAGCGGTGCATTCGCTGGTTAAATTGATCAAAGAAATGGCTCATGAGATCGAGACCGAAAGACCACTTGTTGGACAATGTTTACCACTTTGGGATGAACTTAGAACCAAAGTGAAGGAATGGTGTTCAAAGTTTCAAATTCCAGAAGGTCCAGTAGAGAAAGTGATCGAAAGACGGTTCAAGAAGAACTACCACCCAGCTTGGTCCGCCGCGTACATTCTCGATCCTCTTTATTTGATTAAAGACATGAGTGGAAAGTACCTTCCTCCATTCAAATGCTTGACACCAGAGCAAGAAAAAGATGTTGACAAGCTCATAACCAGGCTTGTATCAAGGGAAGAAGCTCATATTGCACTTATGGAACTTATGAAATGGAGAACCGAAGGGCTTGATCCGGTATATGCACGAGCAGTACAAATGAAGGAGCGGGATCCCATCACTGGGAAAATGAAAATTGTTAACCCTCAAAGCAGTAGGCTCGTATGGGAAACGTATCTAACCGAGTTCAAGTTCCTCGGAAAAGTTGCAGCTAGGCTTATATTCCTACACGCAACTTCATGTGGATTCAAATGCAACTGGTCCATGTTAAGATGGATAGCAGCTCATGGACATTCAAGGGTAAGCATTGAAAAAGCTCAAAAGTTGATATTTATCGCAGCACATAACAAGCTCGAGCGGCGCGATTTTTCCAGCGACGAAGAGAAGGATGCACAGCTTTTCGCATTAGCAAACAATGAGGATGATGTGCTAAATGAGGTTCTTGTTGAAACATCCTCAGTGTGACCTTTTTTTTCACCATTTTAGAAATTTGAAAAAAAAAATTAGGATTTTTTGAAATTCTTTTTACTAGTTTTACTTATTTTAGAAGATTTTAAGAGAGTCAAGTGGGAAGGAAAAAAGGGACTGATTGTGAACTAAACATTGTATATTTCCCACCACTGTTGAGCTTGATTTTGGGGCTTTTGGATTTGCAAAAAAAAAGTCTTCTTGTTTATTAAGAAACACAAATGCTGCTTGAATATACAAGTTCAAGAACAGGAAGAACATTTGTAAATTCTTTTCCTCTTAGCAGTTTTGATTAAACAAAATAATATCTATAAAGGGGAAAGATTTATTTTGGTATGAACACGAAAAAGTGGTTCCTTGTCTAGGCGGATTCGCCATTTTAGTGTGTTCTTTGATGTAGTAATCAATCTTTTGAAGACAAATTACCTTTCTGTCTGAAAAAGGTTTTTCTTTATTTAGATGAACTGAAACTTTTTATAATTGATATAATGGAAACATAACTGGTCCCTTGTTCTTTCTTTTAAATATTTATTTGAAATTTGTGGGTGCTTTGTATGATTGATCATCTCATTTCCTTTAGCTTGATCCACACTCTTTGTTTATACAAATTTCACACATGTCCGATTTCGTTATCATTTGCCCTTTTGAGTGTATGGCAAAATGATTGGGAGGAAGACTAATTCTGGTCTTTGGTACTAGAAATTTTGCTGCTTAATGGTCCATTATATGTGATATTTAGACAGTTTCCAAGCTTAGGTTCGTTCTTGCACCCAAGACAGGTCATTTGCCTGGACCATGCTCGTATCAGTCCAACAGGTACCCGAATTCCATAAGGTTTCTGCCTTTTGTATGTCAAAATGTGTTTAGTTTCTATGACTTGTGATGCAAGGAAGCATTTTTTGGTAGGTTTTCATTTCTTCTTTGAACACACTTAGTATAAGGGTTTCTATGATATTTTTACTGCTGAATGTCTCTTTTGGTTTGGCAGAAGCATGTGACTTGAGATTTTGTCAGGCCGGAGAGACCAATGTGAAAGACGGTTGCTTTTGGGCAGAAAGAAGTATATGTTCGCCCACGAACCGGTTGGGTGGACACTGCAAAGGCGATGTGGGACAGGCAACCTCAGAAGGACACCGAAGACCAGACCATTCTAGCTGGAGAACCACTTCTAACTGTTTCCATCTTATCTTACAAATCTCCTGTTTTTTTGTCTTTGTGGGAGATTAGATTGTCCCACCATGAAAGAAGTGGAAGTCTTTTTCTAAGCTTTGGTTTGTTCCCCCCCCCCCCCCTTCCCCTTTTTTTTACACATCAAATCATCTTTGAGGGGTAACTTGTCTTTTAAACATTCCAAACCTCATAATGGACATGCAATGTTATTGGTTAATGCCATCCCGCCATGATTGCAAGAAAGGTCTTAAAAGAGGACCCTCCTAAACACCACCATGGAGAAGAGATCCTACATTGGTTCCTCCATTACTTAAGCCATTTTTACCATATCTTCACTGTAAAAAAGTTGGGTCAGTGAGAAAGCTGTGGAAGAGATTACAACAGGTAGTTTTTGTGTCAAAAAAAAGGAAAAAGAAAAGCAAGCTCAAAAGAGTAAAGGGCATTGAGTTGCAGAGCTGATATATATATATATATTGTAGATATTAAAGGAGGCAGATAAGGAGTGAATTGAAAATGGCAGGTTATCAACCAAATTGCACTTTCTTCTAATTATAGTAAGCTAACACTGTTCAATGTTGGAACCCTTCATGGAAACAAATTATGTATTGTTCAAGAAACTATCCGGCTTTTTTTTTTAATATAAAATTTAGCATTTAATATATTTATATATTATCAATTTAGTCCTTATTTTTAAAGCTAAATTTTCTTCTTTTTTTTATAAAAGAGTTAACCTTACTACTAACATTTTAAATATATTTTTAACGAAAATATTGATTAACACATTAAATTTTAAAACTTAATAAGTTTGCATGACAATTTGTGTACTTCATACTATTTTTTTAATTTTTATGTTTTAAATATTTGTTGATTTGATATAAAAGATAAATAGTGACATGCCAGGCTAATTACTAAATTTAACTAAAAACTAAAGATTAAATTAACAGAAATTTTTTGAAAACTCTCCCTTTTGGTGCATAATGCTTCCATAGAATTGGATTCACCCCCCACCCATCCACAGTTAAAAAAACAAAGATGGTAAAAAAAAAAGTGAAGTAAATTTATGTTAATTACTGTTCTATTTTACCATAAAATATATACAGATATTGTTGTCGGCAAGAATTGTTTAATGCTGACTGCTCACCAAACTCATCTACTAATCTTTTCTTTTGCTCATCGTATGGTATGCTTTACTCCACTCGTTTTTTTTTTTCTTTCTGTTTGGTTAAAAAGAAAAGAAAAGAAAAGAAAAGAAAAGAAAATATAATGATTAGTATAGGACGACAGACACTTTTCTTTATACAAAGAATCTTTGCATCTACCAATGCTTAATAATCATCATACAACACCCTCTCTTTATATATATATATTTGCACTTTATTCTTGGTTTTACTCATTGAAGTGCTCATTATTTTCTTTTGAAATTTTCTCAGCTGCCCATTAGCTACCTCCATTAAAATTGTCTCAGCTTGGTCAGTTTTTTGTCTGCTGCATCTTCTTTTATTTTGGTGCTCTAATATAAATCGGTTGGATTAAATTTTAAGTGAAGTCAAATCGAATATTTAAGTAGAGAAAATCTTTTCGATTTGTTTTTCTATCGTAAACTCAAATTTAAGATTATGTTTAAATGATATTGAGTTCTTTATCACTCGACTTAACAAATGTTTAGGGTACTAAAATAAATCCTAAACAATAAACTTTAAACCTTAATTCTTGAACCCTACACATAAAATACATTATCATGTTCAAGGGTATCCAAATAAACCTTAAACCTTAAACTCTATGCATAAAAAGACATTACTTTTACTATACAAATTCAAGATCATGTGTACGGGACATCCAAATAAACCCTAAATGCTATATACATAAAAACACATTCATTTTACTATACAAAATTGTGATCATGCTCAAGAGGCATCGAATAAGTCCTAAAACTTCATACTTCCATACAAAATCATACAAATTTAAGGTCATGTTTACGAACACTAAAATAAACTCAAAACTCTAAATTATAAATCTTAAATTCTATACTATACAAACTCGAGACACTAAAATAAACTCGAACTTTTAAACTCTAAACTTTACTTTGTATTATATAAATGGCATTCAAACTTTAAACGTTAAACCTTAAAAAAAAAAAATCTTACTTTTGTTATACAAATTTGAGATGATGTTTAGAGGGGATTGAGGTGTTTATCAATGTGCCTAATAATATACTTATATATGATATACTTCTTTTTATGTATAAAAAACTTAAGTTGTTTTCAGTGACTGTTCCTTCACATGGGGATATTAGACATATAATAATAAGCCTTTGTTTTGAGTAAAATTAGATTGTTTTATATTAGATTTTTACATACTGCCAAAAAGCCTTACCTCTTTATGTTTCTTTTACCTGCACCCTCAGTTGAGTTAATTATTTATGTCTTCATCTGTCTAAGATATGAAATTTTTAAAAAATCTATGTACTTTTTTGTAATGTGGTCCTATGCCTATTGATCCCATAATTCATGTATATAAAAATCATGATTACTTTCTATATATTTTAATATTTTTATTTTATAAATTTTGGAATTCCTATCATTAATTCATAAAAAAGAAATTATCAAAATATTTGTAAAAATATGATGCAAGTCAAACCCTTGAAAAATCAAATTAAATTAGTATGAATTTCTATATTAATTAATTAAAATTATTAGGATTTTTATTTTGAAAAAAAAGGGGAAAATTTCATAATTACAGCTCAAACTCTTTAAAACATAATTAATTACAGTCAACTGTTTAGATCGCAATTCTCCAATTAGAATCACTTTTACATTTAAAGAAATTTTCAATACTTACGCGTTAAAATAATGATGTGTCACATCATTAAAAAAATTAATTATATTTAATTATTTTTTTATTTTCACACAAAAAAAAAGAAATTAAAAAAATTGGGGTTATAATGATATGGGGTGTGTGTTACATATAATTCGACGGCACGTGTCACAATCATGTGCTTTGTATGATGGTTATGTTATCGTACGGTAGGGGTCCACGTGAAAGAAACAACAATCATGCCCTTTGATTCTAAAATCATCATGATGGGTTCATTTTTAGCCCCAATTTTGATGAGCTACGATTCGCATCAGAGCCGTCTATATGGAGAGGGACCACGTGTACGGTCTCGATGGTTTTATAAAAGTTATTTTCAGATGTTGACTGTCGGCACACAAAGAGCTTTCAATAGGCCCCCACACCTCACCGCAAACAAAGGGTATAATAAATTCAGTTTTTATTAAATTTGATTTTCAGTTCGCTTTAATTATTATTTAAATATTTTTATTCCATGAACGAGATTTTGACATTGTTGGCAAAATACATAGACTCGAGTTTTTTCATACCTAATTGTTATGTATAAATTTTCAATTTCACTATGTACATTTGCTAGTTCGATGTGTGAATTGTATTGATATATACGTAATTTGGTGTAATTTTTTTATGATCATATCTAATTTTCAGTGTACTCGAACTCATATCCTCTTGCATTGAAAATAATACTCATACCAATCGAGTTAAAAATCAATTTCTTTTCAATTTAATAAAGTAAACATTTATCTTAAAATTCGACAAAATTTCTAGTCTTAATTTCTCAACCTTTTTTGGGTTTACATTAGTCATGAAATTTAGCAACTAAATTCAATTTTGATTCATGTGATGATACGATATTTTGATATTTACTTCATGGATTCAGAGACTAAGTTGAAAAAATTAAAAAGTTGAGGGGGCTAAACGTTGTTTTACCCATTTTAAAAACTAAAAAAATGTATAATATTAATAATAATAGGTTATATAATTTGGGAGGTAGTGCGTTTGGGGAAAGTGAAAAAGGAGAAGAGTAGAAACCTTGACGCAACTAAAAAAAGACTAGAGTATATTATAGAATTGAGAATAGGAACAGGAATAGTCACGTGGTCAACTACTGTGGGGGATGATGATTCATGGGATTTGGATCTTATTGGTCAATCTCCGTACCATCCACGCCACCCTCTTTTCCACACCTTACGTCACTTTTTTTTTATGAGATGTTTTTTTTAATTCAATATTGCACGTTTTATTATTTATATTATTAGAATCCATTCTAGTTGGATGATTTGGATCTGCTTATTCATTCGCTAGGCATAAAACAAATCGTTTGTTAATCAATACCAAATTGAATTGATTATAATTTTATTCAATTATAAATCATTTAATTAAATCAATAATTAATGATGATCGTTGATCTTGGGAGAAAAAAATCGATTAAATTTTAATTTAATTGATATAAAATTATAAATTTAAAAATAGTTATAATTAATTCTAGACGTTATATTTAAAAATAAATATAAATAAAATTTATAATGAAATTATTTAAAAAAAACTGGACCCATTTTCCTTTTATGTATGATGTATGACCCCTCAAGCAAAATGTATGATGTATGGTGATGGGTGAGGAATAATAATACCTTACTCAATGCCGTCAATTTAGTGTAAAAGTTACAACTTTCAAATCATGTGCTACTAACATTTAAGGCAAAAAATTGGCAATCAATGCATGGTCTCTCATATGTTGTTGGAATTATTTTGTACCCGTTACTAGTTTATATTTTTACTATCGTAAAAGTAGTAAAGGTATATTATCTAAAATCCTGAGTGAAAAGTTTAAAATTTCAAGGACCAAATTGGTAAGTAAAACCTTAAATTTTATAAGGTACTCATAAAAGAGGTATAAAATATTTTCTATAATTACAATAAAAATTCTCATCAGAATTCATTCACGACTATATCTTGTCGCCCAAAAAAGAAAGCCCTGTAGTTGATTGGTATGTTTAAATAGGGATACAATGGCTCTTTTAAATATACTTAGATTAGACTTCTAATTATGCTAAAATATCTCTAGAATAAACAGAATCTAATTGAGAAAAACAGTTTTGCTTGAAGTCTAAAACGCAGTTGCTAAATAGGAGAACACATTATTACGTTGCAACTCGCAATGTCCCATTCGTCTCGTCACAATAAACCGACGTTCTTTATCTTGACATCAAGCTTATTTTGACATTTCTTCGAATGCTCGTCGATTCTCGTCTAAAATTCTTATAACGTGTCCAATAAATATAAGTCACACTCCACAATATATATAATCATAAAAAGAAACTGATATTTCAGTCTCTAATAAAGTATATATATATTATAAAGTAATTTAATAATTATATCAAACATTCTTAAATAATTGCACCCATGTGACCATCCGGGGAATTTCGAGACAGACTCAATATGTTGCAACAAAGAGTCATACATCATCACAAGAAAAAGTATCTTCTTTATTACTTTAATTAAAACAATTTTTTAAAAATAAAAATTAAAATCATTTTATATTCAATTTTTTTAATAGAATAAAATTTCAATCATAATAAAGTAATAAAACCTTCTTTTTTGAAGCTTAGCTTTCAATTATAACCAACCAACCATATTTTCTTTTCACTTAATCTCATAACTAATTTGTTTTACTTAGTATTTTAATTACAATGATTAAACAAATCTTTAAGCTATTTTTTAAGTTATAGTTTTACCAATTTTAATGTTATAGTAGATTGGTTCACTAACTGTCCATAAATATTCAAATAAAATTGGAGTTTAATAGGTTAAAATATATTTCTTTTTGATAATCGGGTTTTATGGTTATATTTCTTAATAATGTCATTTTAATGTTTGAACTTAGATTTTTCTTTTCAAGTATAATGTGTTTTATTATTATATACTCAACCACTTCTTAATAGTTAAAATAGATTTTAAGTCTTTGGGTTGTGTATACATTTAGAATTTATTTTATTTTATTTTATTTTTATTTTAAGGAATTTAGTTTTTTATATTTTAGATTTAAAATTTAAGACTTATTTTTTTGCCATTTCCTAAGGTATCTACTGGAGCAAGTCCAGTAACTAATCATCTGCATTCTGTAAGGAGTAAATGTTGGTCACGAGTTTTAAAGCTACTCCATACCCAGAACGAGGATCGAATCCTCGACCGCTAGTTAAGGTAGAAAGTATTATTTTATTTTAAATTATCACACCAATTAATTTAATAGAAAAATTAAATGGTGTTTAATATCTGAATATGAAAATATGAGGATTAAAATTTTAAAATAAAAATAAAAAGTAAATATCACGAAATGAGGTTAATTTTAGTTTAATTTTTAGGAGGAAAGTGGGTTTCAATGACTTGTTTAATGGGGTGTGTTGAAAAAGTCCTTGGTCTCCAATTAACATTATTTGATTGATCAAAACTTCAAAATCCCTTATTTTACTTTTTACTTTATTTTTTTTAAAAAAAAATTCTAATTGTCAATCTTGTTTGATTTTATTATTATTTCTTTATGAGTACAATTATTTTAGTGGGTCCACAAGTATAGTAACATTAGGGGTAGGATTTGGTAACCCATTATTTTCATCAACTTAGACATCTTAAAATGTCCTCTACATCCTAGGTTGAAAACTTGACATTAGGTTGAAATTCTTTCCACAATGGTATTTTCGTCATTTCCAAAAGAAAAAGGCTTTTGAGAATTAAAATATTTATTGGTAACGCTAACTTATTAGCAGGCTTTAGAAAATGAAAAAAAAAAAAGATTTTTTTTTTGGTCATGCTGACTTATTTGGGGCAAAATGTGAATTTTTTATTATACTAATTTGTAATATTATAAATTTTGAAGGGATAACATATCAATTTTCCCATTTTTAAGGCCTAGCCACTGCGTAAAAGAAGGCATCCTATAAAAAAGGTAAATTACTTGGTTCATCACCCAAATTTTTAGACACTTTTATTTTAGTCACCTAAATGAAAAAACTTGTAATTTAGTTACTGCCATTTCAATAATTAATCGTTTTAGTCACCCAATCATTTTCTTATTAATGATGTTTGATGTGGCATTGCACTTCATGTCCACATAAGCACTCCTTGCTGGTAAATAGTTTCCACATAATCCACATAATCCACATAATCATGTCCACATAAGAGCACTAGCTTGCAAGCCAGACCACATCTTTGAGTTGCTTTCCATGACTCGAAGGGTGATCATGCATCCGTAGTTAGAGACTATGAAGCAGCCTTATGTCTTCAACCGAACCACTTTGATACTCTCAAGCTATATTGTAACATCCTCGTTATGCCTCGGAGTTAAGAACAATACTAAGTTGAGTTAGGAATATTAGAGAATTTATAAAATAGATAAAATATAAATTTCGAGTAATAGTATAGAAAATAGTTAAAGCTGGTAGAAAATTAGAAATACTTTCGAGATTGGAAAAATTAATTCAAGGTATTAACTTAATTGTAGGAGAATGAAAAGTGTTGGGTTAAAAGTAAGAAAATCAACAGTTTAAAATGATGACATTGAATTAGAGGAAAAAGGAGGAAGAACCAGAAATGAAATTTTTCCAAAGTAAAGTATGAATCATGCATGGTATTGTAGAGAAAGTTGAAGGACTACATGATAATTACATAAATTAGATAATTATGAAAAACTCATTGATTAAGGTCTAAATTGTGTAAAAATTTGACTGGTGGATTATTTTGATATTTATCATTTTAAAATTATTAAATTAATTAGATATTTGTTTAGAAAAGTTGAGAAAGATGAAGAGATTCCATTCATCTTTCTCCATTCCAATGCCACTATCTTTTTTATCTTTTGTTTCTATTTCAAATTGGTCCTTCCCACCATATCTAAGTCTTTCAAGCTCAATTTCTCAAATTTCTTCTGTGAATCCTTAGTGAATTTAATGGAGGAGTTTATTAGCTACCCTAATTTCATGAAAAGATAATCAATAGTTGAAGAGCTAGGATCAAGGTTGTTGACGGCTCATCTCATCACATCTTCAAGCTTGGAAGAGAGAATGGTTAACATTTTGGTTTTAGTTTTGGCATGATTAGGTAATGTTGGTTATAAATGAAATGTTTTAATGGACCTAAATATAGAACTTGGATACTTTTGTTTTAATCTTAAAAGTTTTGCCTTATTCAAAAAGAGTTTATGATGAACTATGTGATTATTGAAATTGAAATTGAGCTTATATGGTTGAATTGTGAATCAGATTGGTTGAATTTTGAGTTTAGTGTAGGGACTTAAGTGATATAGATTTTTAAAATATGTCATTATTTTTAAAGACGTAAAATATATCTATATAAAATCACCTCTCTAAATCAATTTAACTAAAATTAAATTATTTTGAGAATAAAAAAATTAAAATTTCAAAAATAAGAGACGAAGGTTGAAACTTAAGGTTTATTGAAAAGAAAATTGATAAATAGTAAAACTATATATGCAATTTCATCTAATGTACATTGTCATATATGAACATTGATTTTGTGCGATTTTATACATAAAATTTTAATTTGATTTAATTTTCATAAATCACTAACATATTATGAAATTAGCACCATTTTATGTTGATATATTTATACACAAACAATTATATTCATCCAATATGAAATAAATTTATGTATTCATTTCTTTAAATGTATACAATTGAATCAAAATTAAATTTTCATGTATACATATAAACCACAATTCAAGTTTCACGTGTATAGTTACACTAAATCAAAGTTTATGTATCAAATTGCACATTAAATCAAAGTTCATATATAAATTTGATATTTATTTTCATCAATTCTTTACCCAATGAAGAACAAGGAATTAATTTAATTAATTGTAAGAATTTTTTCCTTTTCTTTTAGCTTAGCTTAGAAGATTCGAGATTATATAATTAAAATAAATTCAAGTTTCAGAGACTATTACTAAATATGAGTTATTTGATATTGATTTCATGAAGGATAATTTGGAAACATCAGTCATTAAGGATAATCAAGCCAAGCTAAGTTTGAGTTTGGATAATTTTTTAGAATCGAAACATCAGTAGGCCGAATATTTAAACACCTCTATTTCAAAATTTTAAAATTTTCAAGTTGATGTATTATGAATTTGAATCAATTTCAAGTTACTTATACAAATCATTTAAGCTCGGATTAAATATATTCGAACGATTAAGTAATTATCATTAAATCAAATTGATACATATCAATTAAATTAAGTTTTCGGGTTTGGGTTGGAATTTGGAATTTAGGTAGCTAACCATTGCCACAACTGAATTGCTTATGGGTTGCTCAATTTGTCAGGATAGGATTACATAATTTTCTTGTTGAAAATTGTGTTCTTCTTTTGCTATCTTTTACTTTTTAAGTTGTTGGGATAGGGTCACAATGACTCACAAGCCTTGACTTTCTACCTGAGAGCTAATATATCAGTCTTTTCTTGCTAAAGTTTCGAGTAAATACTATGTAGTCCTTGTTTCAGATCTAACCAAACATGTCTTATCTCTTTACCAATCACATATCATCAACTTTTGGTTGAAATATGCTTATAGTCCTTCTTTTTGTATTTCTAAGAATTTAGTCTTTTTACTTTTTAGATTTCAAAATTTAAGCCTAACAGTAAATATTGTTAATATTTTTTAATTGTATGGTTGTTAAGTAAGTAGTTTTTTTTTATTTCAAAATATTACAGCAACAAATTTAATAAAAAATTAACAGTGTTAATAATTAAATTTGAATTTTAAAATCAAACATAGAGAGACTAAATTCTTAAAAATACAAGTATAAGTTTAAATCTACCGAAAATAATATATATGTTCAAACTTGGCATTGCAATATTTAGTCATGGTAAAAGCATATTTTCATCTCTTTAATAGTTATATTATATTTTGACCCTAAAATTTATAATTTAATCCCATGATCTCAAATAATTTTTTTTTGCCTTGATATTATCTACCATATGATTTTAAAGTAAAATAACTTATTTAAATTATGAACCACTCCAAGACTATTAAGAGAACACACATGTATAGTCTTTCTCTATCAAACTATATTATCTTATTTGTAGAAGTAAATAAAAATTTTAATTTTAATTTTGAACAATATATTCCATCAACTCAAATTCAAATTTAATTTAATCCGATAAAAATTTAATAGGTCTAAATATCCAACTCAAACACAAATCTATTTAAACCTCAGCTAATCCTAAATTCAAAATAAATTAAATCGCAAATATTTGAATCTAAAATAATTTAAACCCGAATAACTTAAAGTATTTTGAATTTGAAGTGATTAAAACTTGAAATTATCTAAACACGTAATAACTTAACTTGAAAAATCTAAAACTTAAATGTGATACCGAAAAACAAAACAAAACCAACCCAAACTAAAAAAATAAACCGAATCTAAAATAACCCTAACCTAAAATGTGTTGTACCAAAATAATTCAAAAGTTTTTCAACTTAGGTGCAAGAGAAAATAATAGCGTAGCCAACGTTTTTGACTTGTAATATTGTAATTATTTAATGTAGGAAGGTTGCTTGTCTAGGTTTATTTAAAGTTTCAACAGATTTGGTCATTTAATTTGCAAGGACCATCACTTGGCAATTAATTTTTGGTGATGTGACCTTGGGGTTTTATGAGTGGCTAACCCCTTAAAATGGAAAAATTTCCCTTTAAACCCTCTAAAATTTTGTAAGTTATAATTTAATCTTTATAAAAATAATGATAAAATTGTATTTTTAACTCTAATAAAATTTTAATAATTTAATTTTTCTTTAAAAAATTTTATGATTTCACCCTTCTATAGATTTATAACTTAACGATTCAACATGTATGTATGTATATATAGCTTTTTGACTGTTTATCACTGCTTTTGAAACAGAACCAGTGTTTGAATTAGTCAAACATTTTTCTTTTTTGTCTCTCTTTAAAACAATACTTTAATTTTTCGATCTAATTAATCCAACTAACCGATATAATCCATTTTAAGCAACATTGCTATTTGACTGGGAAAAGATGGAATGATATAATTAACTTTGTCAATAAGCACATTATGAACTAAATCAAGATTCTTAAGTTATAGATTAAACGAAAACAGACAATGATTTGATTAAACAGATAAAAAAACAAACAAAACCCAACAGAAACTAACTAAAAGGGTTGTGTAAAAAAAAGTTAAGTAAGGGATGAAATTAAAAAAACATTAATTTCATATCATAATAATGACTCTAAATAGTTTTCCAACAAATCATGATTTCGTTTCATAGAAGAAAAAAAGAACCCTAAAGCCCCTGATAGCTTTACAAAACCGACCAAGAAGAGCACAAATGTCTAAAAGTGTGAAAGATTTTCTAGCTGTAATGAAAGTGACAGAAACCTAAATGGAACATGGAATTTACTGCAGATTTCAGGCACCCAACTTAATAAAAGTGTATGATGTTTTGAAGTATATATAGCAAAACTTCAAATCTTTAAAGCAAACTGGATGTGTATGATAACGACATAGTGACAGACAACATTGAAAACAAGGAGCAAAGCAGCAAATTTAGTCATGCTTTATGTCGGATTCTGATTAAATGCTGTATGATCTTCAGCTGAGCTTGCAAGCAAAAGCGATGGGGAATTGTGTGATAGCTCGAAATAATTTTTTTTTTTAATTTGAAGGTTGAAGTTAATAAGTTGTATCAAAATTATTTAAATTGAAAATTTCGTTGACATTGGAAAAGGTATTTTTTTTTAATTAATGAAGAGAAAAAGGGATTATATTAAATTATTATTTAAAAGGAATTAAAATTGTAATTATACCGCGAGAATGGAAGCATGTTTTGGTATTGTAAAACCTGTGCTTAGATTAAAATAAAATAAAATAAAATAATTAAGATAAAGAGTTAATGTCAAAGAGATCCTTTGATCATGATGACACAACTACTATCACAAAATTTAGAAAAACAAAATGCATAATTTAGAATTTACAACCCAACTTTTGATTCAATTTTAATTTAGTTAGTGTAGGACATTAATTTTGTCCGAGCCCAACAAGCAAAACCCAAAATACCAAATAAATTAACAAACTAATTAACATCCCACTAAACCACCCCACTAAACTATCCCATTAACTCCATCACCTCACTTACCTGCAAAAAGAAAGAGGCAATCAGTTATAAAATTTTGCTATAAAAGTCATTCAAAATTATTGTAAAGGGGGTTCTTTTTTTTAAAAAAAAAAAAGGAGAGAGATTTGAATAGAGACTTTCAATACAAGAAATACACAAGATTAATCAAAAATCAAAGCAAAAGGGGTATTTTTTTCCTTCTATTCTCGTTTTAAGTACTTTGTTTATTTTATTTTATCTTTCAATTTTATTTTGTTTTTTACATACGAAAGTAAAAAAAAAGGGGTAGAAGCTTACCCATTTTGAACTTGTCGAAAAAAGAGTTTTTTTTTTAGGTCAAGCCGTCGAGTATAGTGACGCCAACGGCGGTGCGTGGAGGTCCGGTGACCGAAGCAAGGCCGGATCGATGGCCGAATTTTGAAGGGAGGGGGAGAGTGTTATTTTTAATATATTATTGCTATTATTATTATGTTTCTATTTATATTTATTTTGTTATTCTAATACTATTATTATTTATCTAATTTTTATTTATCTATTTATATTTCAACTATTATTATATTTCTATTTATTATATTTCTATTTATATTAATATACTAATATTATTTTCATTATTATTTTTCTTATATATGTTTTTTACTCTTGTTATTAACATTCTATTTATTTTTATTTTTATTTTTACGTTTTTGTTATTATCTATTTTAACTTTTTATATAATGTTCATTTCAAATTTTTATACATTGTTTACTTTAATATTTTCATATATTATGTATTTTAAAATTTTTTACACATTATATATTTTGAATTGTTTATATATTTAAAGAGTTTTATATATTGTTTTATCTTGAATGGATACTAATCTTTTTTAAATTATTTTATATACTTTAGATCGCTTTTATAACATCCATTTTAAATCATTTTATGTATTATTTGCTTAGAATTGTTTTATATTTTATTTTAGATTTTCTTCCTTTGTATTTATTTGTTATTTGTGATTCATTATTATAACATTTTGTTTATGAATTATTACTTTGCGTTGTACATTAGTATTCCATAGCATTTTATTCGCTTAAAAGGTCGTGTTTTAATATTGTTTAAGTTTTAAAATCATTTTATTCAAAAGCTTTCAAAATAAGGCAATACTCGGTATTTGGCATCTTCAAGAAGATTGTGCCCTAACGAGCTGAGTTTCGATTTTTCGTTTGACCAAATAACCAAGTATCCTTTTAAAATTTCGTCCGTGCTTTCTTAAATTAAGAAACAAGGTAATACTTTGTGTTTGGAAATTCGGGAAATAGTGCCCTAACGTGTTGGGTGTCGATTTTTCGTTTGACCAAATAACTGAATATCCTTTTTTTAAGGCATGAGTTTTGTAAACCCTGAGAGGATCTTGGTTTCGAGGGTTTAAAATGTCACATCCTAACGTATTGGACGTGATATTTTGTTCTTTCAGAACAGGAGAATCTTAAAATCCAACTCGAGTTGTTCGCACATTTTTAAAGAGATCATATTTTAACATTTTTTTTAAATTTTTAACGTTAGGACATTAATTAATCAATTGGCACCAATTTTGGGCGTTACGAGGGTGCTAACCCTTCCTCGTGCGTAACCGACCCCCGAAATCTTTTTCTCGAATTTCGTAGACCCAAAATCATTATTTTAATAAATCAAAATGTTTTATTAAAATGATCAATCTCAAGGTGATCCGATCACACCTCGAAAAAAGATCGGTGGCGATTCCATTTTCATTTTTAAGTCGACTCCCGTTTTTCAAATAAAAAATAGTTTTGACAGTTAGTATTATTGATATTGCAAGAAAGATGTGATTCAAATGTGTTTAAATGATTTTTTTTCTTTTAATTTAAAGGTTGAAAAAATTATGCATAAAAGTAAGCATTGTATCGAAAACTTGATTTCATATCTTCTCGGTATTCATTTAAGTGAATTTAAATAATAAGATTATCTGGTATTAATGGAATATTTAAACGTTACAAATAGGATTATGTAGAGGATCGACCCATATAAACAATAAAATAGTAAAAGTGGAGAAAAACGAACATAAATATTTTACGTGAAGAACCCTCAAAGAGGGAAAAACCAAGAGCAAATGAGGCATTGACTTATCATTAATGGAGTAAGGAAAACGAGAGTACAATGAAAATACTAAGACTCCATTTGTTTCATTGAAAATGACTTCTGAAAAATGATTTACTTTCCTGGAAAAGCTAATATTTTCTGGTGTTTAGATGAATCTGTGTAAATTATTTTCTGTTGTTTGGTAGATTTCTTAAAAATATTTCATAAAAGTTGTTTTCAATTAAACAAACATACATTTGAGATTTTCTTATTCTTTCATTGTTTAATTGAATTTATTTTTATCTATAATTTTATATTTTAGATTGTTTTTGCATATATTAAAAATATTATGTTAAATTGATTCATTACAACGTCATTTTTAATTACATGACTACTAAGTGAGTATTTTTATTTAAAATTAACATCAACAAAATTGACAAAAAATTAACGATGTCAACAATTGGACTTGATTTTCAACTTTGAAAAATAAAGAGACTAAATTCTTGAAAATAAAAGTATAAAGACTAAATTACAAATCATGAAATGTACATAGACTTATGACATATTTTAACATTTATACTACAAAACATTTATTATTAATATATTTATAATTGTAATAAATATTTATTATTAAAATATTAATATTGAATATTTTCAATAATATGTGAATAATTTTAAAATTTTATTATTAAAATAGAATTGAAATATTAAATAATTTATTAAAATAATAAATTATATTTATTATATTAATAATTTATTATATGACTAAATATAAATAATTAAATATGTATGGTTAATAATATTGAAAAATATAATATTTTAGATATTTTTAAAATAAAAATAAAATTTATTATCAATATAATAATATTTAAGTTAATTTTATAAAAAATAAAATTATCTATAGATGAGTTGTTTTTTGTAAAATGACTTACGCTTTTCAAGAGGGTAAGTCATTTTACAGGAAAAAAAAGGCTTATTTTACTTTGACTTGTAAGTTATTTTCCGTTGACCAAATTATTTTCTGTGAAACAAATACAGGAAAATACAGAAAACATTTTCCGTAAAACCTTTTACATGTAAACAAACAGACCCTAAAATCCAAGTTTCAAATACAAAGCTCACACCCAAAGCTCTCACAAAAGAGGTTTCATAAAATTCTCTCAAAGTTGCCACCAAAACTTATCGGCTATAACATCTTGTCGCCATCCAAAAGAAAAGTTTTATAATACTACATCTTTAATTGTCTCTTAATTGGCCTCTTTAAATAAGCTTAAATTATATTTCTAATCATACTAAAATATCCCTGAAATAATCAGAGTTTGCTTGGGAGAAGAAGTCCTGCTTGGAGTCTAAAATGAGGCTGCATAACTTGAAAAAATCGTCATGATGTCCCATGCATGCTCATCACGACATTGCTACCACGTTCGTTTGGGATTTCATCGAATTGTCTCTTGTCTTCATGTTGCTATGTCACCTCTATTTTACCTCTTTTTTGATAAAACGTCTAATAAATACGAGATATATCCCACAGATTAGAAGGGTAACATATATTTTTTAGTCAAAAGTAAGAAATAAATAACACTTAATTTCGTTTGTGAATTCAAAGATTTTATTGTTATTAAATCAAGTCACATCATCAATTTAAATTGAAAAATGATTTAAAAGTTTTGTTCATAAAATCTAATATCTTTTAAGTTGCAACACTTGCAAGCAATAAATTTAAACAAACTAATTATTTTACAGTTTTGAGGTTGGAATATGATATTAATAGTAGTTGACATTTTTAATGATTTGATATTTACCTAAATGCATTTAATATTAAAATTAAATCACTATAATTAATTAAGGATATGTTCAATAAATTATTGGAAAAAATTAATTCATTAAAATTAATATTTTCAATAATTTATTTTTAAATAAGTTAAATAAATCACCAAAAAACTATTTGATAAAATTTATTTTTATTAGAAAGTGTAAAAATTATAAATAGATAAATACTTACTTATCGTATAATAAAAAACACATAAATGCATAAATCAATTAAAATATGCATAAAACAATTTCTTTACTTGTAAATTTATATAAATTTATAATACATTAAATACATAAAACAATACACAGAAATTTTAGGCTTAGCTAAATATTATTTTTAAAAGTTATAGATTTTATTTTTATATATTATAAATTGTAAAAATATGTTAAATTTATGATACCCTTATCCAACATAATATAACATCATTCCTATTTTAACTTTCGGATAAACTACATTAATAATCTTCCAATTATGCATTAATTTTCATTTTCATCACTCAATTAAAAATAATAATATGATTTTATCACCAATATTTTCGAGATTATTTTTTATCACTTGACTGTTAAGTGACTAACAAAATGATGACATGTCAATTTTTTAACTAATAAAATAATAAATTTACTCTTCAAAATTTGACTCTAATTTAATTTAAAAATTATAAAATATCAAAATTCTTTAAAAAGTTAGAGATTTCTATATATATATATATATATATATAGAAAATTATGAAAATATAAAAATGATAAATCTCAAAACTATACAAAAGCTTTGACTAAATATGCAGTTTGACACATGAACTTTGATTTGGTACAATTATACACATGATTTTTTTTTTTTTGTACAAGAAGAAAGATAAAAATCATAACTAGGCTAGGCGAGGTCAAGCAATTCTAGAGCAATCATCATGTAGCAGTTGAAGAACTTTATCTGGCAGTTGCATGTAAATATACCTACCCAGAGGTCTTGAGGACGCCATTGATGCTAAATCATTGGCTACCCGATTACCCTTTCTAAATACATGTGTAACCTAAACCATCCAAGATAGTTGGAATAGATATTTAATAACTTGTAACACAGCTGAGTGATGTTGTTCTATTGAAGTTGCTTGAATCAAATGAATAGTTACAGTACTATCCATCTCAAACACCATCCTTTTTAGCCCTATATTCCAAGCTACTTGCAGTCCCTCAAAAGCACCCCAAAGCTCAAATTGAATACAGAACAATGATCAATATTTTTAGCGAAACTATCAATCCAATTGCCATGTTGGTCATGGATTAAACCACTAGCTGAAGCATTCTCATATACATTACTAACAACACTATCGGTGTTCACCTTATGTCATCCGTTCTTAGGTGGAATCCACTTAAGTAATCAACAAATTTTAGTTTGTCTTTCCCTCATAGAACTCGCCATCCCATGGTTAGAATGAAGATAAACATCTCTCTGTAACTCTTCTCCAAGACACTATCACATTCAATGAAATCTGATTAAAAACAAATTTGTTTTTTATAATCCAGAGATGCCAACAAATAACATCAGAATGTTTAAAAGTATATATGAAACTTTGACTTTGATTCAATTATATATGTTTAAAAAAATAAAATACATCAATTTATGGTATTATGGTACGTAAGAGCTGAGTTTTATGGGTTTATATTTTTTATATATTTTAAGAAAATCCTAATTTTATTTTAAAAATGTTTTTAATAAAAATTTTAAAAATAAGGTTTAATTGAGAGATAATATAAATGTTGAGTATTAAATTTGTTATTATGCCAATTAAAAAAATGACATATTATTGTTCTTCGTCACTTAACAGTTAGATGATTAATTTTTTTTTTAAAAACAATAGTGACAAATTATAACTTTTAATTTAATGATGAAACGAAAACTTACCTATAATTAAATTATTATTGGTGAAATTTACCTAAAATTAATGACACATCAACCTTTTCAATTATCTTTAATTGGGGATATATTAGATATCAATTGGAACTTGTAATTAAAGAATTATCTTCATTACCTTTTCCTTTTAATTAAACCAAATTAAAACATGTAAACATAAATAATACAGCAAAATTAAGAATAATATTACTTACGTCTCATTTTGGAGGGTTTTTTTTCCTTTCCAAACAAAACTAAATTATTAATTTTAAACTACTATAATAGCAAAAGGTAAATTACACTAAAAGTCACTAAATTATTAATAAATTTATATTTTAGTAATTTAACTTTAAAAATTACAAAATATTTGTTGTATGGCTTTCTATATTCATAACAGCTGCACCAATAGAAAGTTTTGAGTTTGTGAACCAAAATCTAAATAACCTTATTCTCTAATCTTCAACGCTAACTGTCAAATCGACTTAATTTAAGGTATGTTATTGTTCTCGTCATTGGGTACTAATTTATTGTACCGATCATCAAACCGCTATTTGAAGCTCGCTAATCGAACATAAAAAGGCTTAATAGTCTAATAACTTAAATAAATTTTTTGAATAGTTTAGTAACTTAAATGAATTTTTTATGTAATTTAAGAGGATTTCTTATGTTAAGAATTATATTAAAAAAAATTAAAACTCAAACCTTATAAATTTTATTTTAAAAAAGTTTTATTTTATAATCTCTACAACTAAATACTAAAGGAATACCATAAGAACTTCTCTACATTATGCATGCCCAGCTCTACACTTTTTTTCTTTTCTTTAGTCACCATATATGGTAATAATCAAATTGCAATTTTGATCCCTCTTCTTTGTTCACATTTCAGATTTAATTTTTATATTTTAATTTAACATAAATTGTTCATCTATTTTTACAATGACATTAGTTAGTCTATATAGTTAATATCCTCAACAATTATAGTTAAAATATTGACGTCAAATTTTCTTTAAAATATCTTTCTAGCACACACAAAAAATTATTTCATCATGATAAGTTTGAATTAGTATTTTTTTTAAAATCTACCCTACTATTTTGACCAAAATAATTAAGAGTGTCATATATTTAGATTAACTAATAATATTATAAAAGTAAATGAATCAAATTATGTCAAATTAAAAATAATTATTAAAATTTAAATTTAAACATAATAGAGGGACCATAGCCATAATTTAACCTAGAATAATTTGTACTCACAATAATTCGTCATTTGATTTGATATTTTAAAAAATATTTTTTAATCAATAAAATATTTTCACCCATTATGATTAGATTTAATTGTACAAACATCCTTAAATTATGACCCTCATGCTAAATTGGTCACTAAATGACATCCTGAAACTATGATTATTAGAGTCATTCTAATTACATCCCAACCTATCAAGGTTATATTATTTAGGCCCTTAGATTACTAAAATCGTTAATTTAACTATTAAATGGCATGCTAGATCTTATGTGTCATAATATTAAATGAAAACTTAAAAAAATGAATATTGTAAAATGATGTTTTAAAACCTTAATTTTACGGTTTTGAAACTTTTATAAAAACTTTACCGTTCATTTTTTTTCCCGTTTTGCTTTGTTTTTAGTTTTTACTTTTAAAAGTTATACAACAACATTCTATTTCTATAAAAATTTTATTTTAAAGTCAGCTACATAAGATTTTACTAGTCATTTAACTGTTTTAATAACAAAAATACTTGATTGATAAAACATTGATTGTTTAGGATATAATTAAAATGTTTTGAAGTTTATGACCAATTTAGAATAATAGTCATAATTTGAAATTAAGTCTTATAATTATTTCAATAATTATATATTAAAATTTAATAAACATATGATATATAATTATAGGTTAAAATATGTCATAAGTCCCTATACTTTCAAAATTATAAATTTAGTCCAAATACTTCTATTTCATGGAATTTAGTCCCTTTACTTTTTGGTTTTTAAAATTAGGTCAAATTGTTAACAATGATATTTTTTTTATTAAATTTGCTGCTATGACATTTTTAAAATAATAAACATACTCACTTGGTAGTCATGTAATTAAAAAATGACTTTGTAATTAACTTGAATTTAACCAAAAAAATTAATAGTGTTAACAGTAGGACCTGAATTTTGAAATGTGAAAAGTAAAGGACTAAATTCTATGAAATAAATGTACAGGGACTAAATTCATAATTTATAAACTTACAGGGACTTGTGGCAAATTTTAACTATAATTATATATCAAAAAACAGTTGAAGTCTATAGTTCGCGCGTAAAGTTAATAACCAAATTAAGTCTATCTCGTGACTAAGTGCCACGTGTCATATTTCTATCTTATCCACGTATATCGTTTCAAAACCACAAACTCAAACGGTATCTGGTTGCCAGCTTCCCTCCAATTTCTCTTCTTCCTCAATCAATCCCCCCCCCCGGCCTTGCTAAACTACGCCCTCCACCCTACTGGCGCACTTTAGCAAACGCCCTTCGCTTCCCTCCCTCTTTATCCTCTCCATGGCTTCTCTACCTTCAGCTTCAACCAAACCAACCTCCGTACAACTGGGTCGGATTCATGTCCTTAAGGAAGGGTCTCATCCACCGCAAAATGGTCCCGTTGTGTACTGGATGTTTAGAGATCAACGGTTGAAAGACAACTGGGCTTTGATCCACGCCGTTGATCAAGCCAACAAGGCCAATGTGCCCGTCGCTATAGCTTTCAATCTTTTTGATCAATTCTTAGGGGCTAAAGCAAGGCAATTAGGGTTCATGCTTAAGGGTTTACGTCAATTACAGAAAAGTATTGAACATACTCAGATTCCATTCTTCTTGTTTCGAGTAAGTGTTTTTATGGTTTTTTTTAATTAAACCCATTTTTTGTTTTAGGGTTTTGGCAATTATAGTCCAAAGTGTTTCACCAATTTGTTTTGAACGTTCAAGTAAATTGTGTATTAAATGAATGACTTTATTAGCATTGTTCATGTAAAAGGTTGTGAATTATGTGTTTATACTTTAGGGAACAGCTGAAGAAACAATACCAAAGTTTCTTGGAGAATGTAAAGCTTCACTTTTAGTTACAGATTTCTCACCATTAAGGCAGATTCGAAAATGTAAAGATGAAATTTGTAAAAGAGTGAGTGATTCAGTGACTATACATGAGATTGATGCTCATAATGTAGTTCCTGTTTGGGTTGCATCGGATAAGCTGGAGTATAGTGCTAAGACAATTAGGGGTAAGGTAAATAAACTGATTCCTGAGTACTTAATCGATTTTCCGACTCTGCAACCACCGAATAAGAAATGGGACGATGCAACGGATCAGTTTTTAGATTGGGATGGTCTCATTGCCGATGTTTTGAGGTTAGAAATTTGTACATTTGGGTGGAGTTGAGATGAGAGTTACTTTTGGGTTGATAATGCTGATTTTTTTTTATGGCCAGGAATGGGGCTGAAGTACCTGAAATTGAATGGTGCGAACCCGGAGAAACTGCAGCAATGGAAGTATTGATGGGAAATAAAGATGGTTTCTTGACAAAAAGGTTGAAGAATTATAGTACGGACCGGAATAATCCTTTAAAACCGCGAGCTCTTTCTTGTTTGTCTCCTTATCTGCATTTTGGTCAGATATCTGCACAGAGATGTGCCTTAGAGGCACGTGGTTTTCGGAAACTTAATGCTCAGGTTTGTAGCAATTGATTCTCTTATCATTCTATAGCTTGCTTTTTTTAATGTCTGATCCATGGTGTTCATTGTTTCATCTTACTTGCTACGCTGAAGGCGGTTGATACGTTTTTAGAAGAGTTGATTGTGCGCAGAGAACTTGCCGATAACTTTTGCTATTATCAGCCGAATTATGATACTATGCAGGGGGCATGGGAATGGGCACGAAAGACATTGATGGACCATGCGTCTGATAAACGAGAACATACTTACACGTGAGTGGTTTTCTGTTGTCTTGATCATTCACTCTGTTTTGAGTGAATTGCAAATAACTCTTGAATTTGTAGGATGGAGCAATTGGAGAAGGCACAAACGGCTGATCCCGTAAGCAAACTGTTGAATTTCATTGTGTTCTTTGCTATGCCGAGGGTTTTTGTTTTTGTTTTCGCTCTAAGTTTTTATTATTCTGCCCCTATTTTCAGCTTTGGAATGCTTCACAGCTTGAGATGGTTCATTATGGGAAAATGCACGGCTTTATGCGGCAAGTGACTTCTCGATAAACTCTACTTTTTTCTTTTTTATTACAAGTTGAGAATGTAGTTTGCATATCTCTTCTCGGTTATTTGGGATCTGCTTGTTCTAAATTTCAAAACCATATACAGCATGTATTGGGCAAAAAAGATTCTGGAGTGGACAAAGGGACCTAAAGAGGCACTTGAAATATGCATATATCTAAATGACAAGGTAAGTAATGATACATTTTCCTTCCCTTGATATCAATGCAAAAGTGGCATGAAACTCTTCGTTGCAGTACGAAATTGATGGGAGGGATCCAAATGGTTACGTTGGTTGCATGTGGTCAATATGCGGCGTGCACGACCAGGTTTGTCTTTGTTGTTTTAGTTTCTGTCTTATGGTTTGATTCATGACAGTGCCTCTAGTTGCCTTCTCATTCGTGCTATCCTACATTTGTTTCACTGGCAATTAAATTAGGGATGGCGAGAAAGACCCGTTTTCGGGAAAATACGATACATGAACTATGCTGGATGCAAAAGGAAATTCAATGTTGACGGATACACAGCTTATGTCAAGAGACTAGTCGGTGAAATCAAGAAGAGAAAAGCAGAAAGCCCGGTGGGTCAAAAGACAAAGCAGCCGCGCAACGAACAACATTAACATGTCGCGGCCTGTCTGTTGAGAAACTCTTTTATCTAAACTCCATGGCTGTAGTACCACTAACCATATTGTGTTAGAAATGACAATGACATGCTAGGCTTTGTTGGTTTGGTAGGAAGTGCAAATAATTATTAGTTCATGAAATGTATGATTTAGTTATGATTTTTCATTTGATGTACTGAATTTTGGAATAGTTTGTGCTTAAGCTAATTTGAAATGACTTTTCTTTTAATTAAGACTAGTAAATATCTGTGATTTATAAATATTTGTACATAAAATGTCATGGTGTTGGTGTAGTTCAAGATCTTGCATGTGATTATTAGTGCTTATTATTTGTAGTGGTAATAGGTAAATAAACACGGGAGTTACGTGAAATGACAAGAGTTTCTTTTATTTTAACCGGTGGTTGAGAGTTTGATTTTCGCCTTGGAGTAACTGTAACACTCATTGCTAGCATTTACCCCCTTAATGAGCCCATTGAATGTGAAATTCCAATGCTAAAAGCTCCCTTAGACTAGTATGTTTATTTTCATGTAAGGTCCTTAAACAAGTCCCTATTTTAATTTTCAAGAACAGTTCAAACTACCAATAAATTTGCTAGGGAGAAGAAGTGAAGAAAAAGGAAGGCAAAGAACCTTGATTTACACATGTTCATGGGCTCGATGGCCCGCTCGCTTTGGTCATATTGGGCAATAATTTTAAAATATTTTCATTTAAATAATATAAAAGTTTAAATTTATTATTGGTGTTGGGTACTTTAATTCAATCAATTTCAGCCAGTGTAATTTTTAAAATTTAAAATTCTAGTTTTGTTGCAAATCACCGTCATTAATCGATTAATTGGATTTTCAATGAGTGGTATGTAAAATTAATAGACTAACATGATATTACACATGTTAATGCCATATTAAAATTTGAAAATAAACTATTATTATTTGGCGAGGATCAACATTTTAAAATTTAAAACATACGAAGATTAAAAATATCAAATTAAAGTACATGAACTAATTTCACAATTTTTATAAAGTACAAGAATTCATAGTAGAATACAACCTAATATAAAATTAAATTTTTTTTTTGAATAATGGAATAGGTCATTTTGACTGATCAAATTGGACCAAGCTCAAGTCAAGTCCTAAATTTTTTTAAGGACCGAACCCCAACTTTATCTGTTAACATGTCTACCTTAACTCCCCTTTTTCCAATGTTTTTAAAATTGCATTGCGCGTCCAATTACAAAACATTAAGAAATTCAAAAAATAAAAAATAAAAAGCACAATTCAATTGATTCGTGTCGACTATCAATTTAACTGATTTAAAACCATTCTTCAGACAAATACTTTAACTGATTTCCAATCTTACCTATCTAACTAACTGATCTAGACAAATTCAAACATCCTTAATTTTTTTTCTTATATAAACATCCTTTCTTATGATAGTTATGATAGTGAAACTCCATGGTTTTGTGTTTGTTTTTTTTTTTTTTTAATTAGCATGAACTAAATTTATTTTTCTAGGGCTACAATGGATGTTGGCATTTCGCTTAAATTTTATGTAATCTTTGATTTATTTTCTTAATGAATTTGAGATTTTTGTTGTATCTAAATTCACCAACCATCTTTTTAGATTGAATTAAGATGGGTAATTCTTGAAAAATAAAATCTAAGAGACAAGATGAAGTTGTTGTTAATAAGAGGTATACATGATATGGACCAGCTTGTGAACCATGTATTCATGGGAGAATTTATTCAAGAAAGGCTGAACAATCATGTAGTCCTAAGCTAAAGAAAAGATTATGCTTCAATCATGTAGTTTTATTTTTGAAATAATGCCTAAAACTATCGATAATGCGCTTCAGTATACTCGAACGCATGTCCTCCTACATTGATAACAATACCCATACCAATTGAATTAACACTTAATCGACCACTACCATCATTATTATTGAGTCTCTGCTAACTTAAGTTATTGTATATTAAGTTATTGTATATCCTATAGGTTAAAATCTAAATGGTTAGTTTATAACATCACTACGTTTGGGGAGTTATTGACTAGATTGTTCGATAAGGACCAGCCACAGGGGGTAGACTTAGGAGGTCGGCTAAAATGAAAATTTTTACTTTTAATCATTTTATAATTTATACAATTTTAAATTAGTATATGGTAAAATTGCACTTTATCTTTTAAAATGATAAAAAATTTATTTAGTCGTAAATTATTAAAATAATGAAATTACATTTATACTATTATACATATATACAATTTAATTTCGCCATATTTTTACAAAATTGATGATATTTTGAATATTATTAAATATGCAAGAATCAAGAATCAATTGTAGAAATATGGTGATTTTAGAATTCTGTTATAAATACAACATCAAAATTTAGCCATATTTTTACAATTGATAAAAAAATTATAATATAAAAATAGAATGTGCATCATGAATAAAAATAATGTTTACATCACCCATATTTAATTATCAATTTTAAGTAATGGAATAAACTATTTATTATTGGAAGAAAATTTTATTATCTTAGATATTTTATTTGTTTGTAACATTACTAAAACATTAACCATGTTTATTTTAAAGACTTTAATACCATTCAAATATTAATTTATCTCTTAATTGTGTGATTGGGGTTTGATCTTCCCTTATGAGAATGAAATTAGGGGTAAATAGGAATGTCAATGGGGCAAGTTTTGTGGGGTCCGGCCCACTTTGCACCAAATTGGATAGGGATAGGTACAGATTTTGTGGGTGGTGGGGTGAAGATGAAGACAGGTACAAAAATTAGACTTGTCGTGGGTGGCGGGGCAGGCGTTAGTATGACCTTGTATTATCACGGACTTAGGATTCTTGCCTCACAATCCGTGCGGCCTTAGGCAGTTTCTTGCTCTAAAAACGCCTAAGTCAGCCTATCTTCCACAAAAGAAGGATTTAACAAAATTCCTCCCCAAAACACAACTCAAACGAAAGTAACGAAGAATGAGACAAGAACAAGCCACAGAAAATAAGAACACAAGAGAGAGAGAAATTTGAGTGAATGCTTTCAAGAATTCTTATTGCTAAAAAAAAGACTCAAATGATTTACAATGAGGGGAGAGGCCTCTATTTATAGTTGAGCCTCTCCAAATCCAACGGTACAAATCAAGTACATCAACGACTATGATTAAAGGATATCTACAAATCAAATCTCTAGGATTGCAAAATCATATCTCCTAAGATTACATATCATATCTAAGATTGCATATCTTCGAAGATCATGTTTCCATATTTGTCGAGCTTGTAGATGGACCTTCAATCTCTTCAAGCAACGGGCCAGTCTGATTGGGCCAAATGACCTCCTTCCCTCTTGATGGATAGCACAAATGTGTCATGGTTGCGGGCTCCCATGCGCAACCCATGACATTCTCTCTCACCGAATCTAGCGACGCCCTCGTCGCGTCCTCCGCATGGTATTGATCTATCTTGTCTTGGAATTGCCACAAGGCTTCAGCAGGTTCCCAACTCGTCTCACTATCTGGAAATCCCTTCCATCAGACTAAGTATTCATGCCGCGATCGATAGTACTTCCGTCTGACCACACGATCTGCCTCGATGTTCTCGACCTCTAGATCATAGGAAACTTTTACCCCTATTGGTGCTCGTTCGGACTTACTTCTCTTTGGGTCTTCTCTATCTTCATGAAATGGCTTAAGCATACTCACATGGAATTACTGGATGAACTTTGAGCTTTTCAGGTAACTCAAGCTTGTAGGCCACCTTGCCTACCTTCTTCACAACTCGAAATGGCCCCTCATATTGTCGCACGAGTCCTTTGTGTAACCTATCATGTCGCAAAATCAGGTGTAGTTTAGCAAGAACTGGTCACCGACCTGAAATTGCACGTCCCTTCGATTTCGATCCACCCACTTCTTGTTTCGCTTACTTGCCTTATGTAGACAAGCTCTAACTAGATCATTTTGCTCTTGCCAATCCCTTACAAATCGATAAGCTGCTGGATTCGGTCCCGCATAACGAGTTGCAACAGCATTGGGTGTAAGCGGCTGTTGCCCCGTCACTATCTCGAACGGACTCTGGTTCGTCGCCCCACTTCATTGTAAGTTGTACGAAAATTGGGCCACGTCCAACAACTTCGGCCAATCCCTTTGTGTCGCACTTACATAGTACCAAAGATACGTATCCAACAATGCATTCACTTGTTCGGTTTGCCCATCGGTTTGGGGATGCATGCTCGAACGGACTCTGGTTCGTCGCCCCACTTCATTGTAAGTTGTACGAAAATTGGGCCACGTCCAACAACTTCGGCCAATCCCTTTGTGTCGCACTTACATAGTACCGAAGATACGTATCCAACAATGCATTCACTTGTTCGGTTTGCCCATCGGTTCGGGGATGCATGCTAGTGGAAAAGTTCAAGTTTGAGCCCATTAACTTGAACAACTCCATCCAAAACCGTCCCGTGAATCGCCCATCTCGATCACTAACGATGGACTGTGGTACTCCCCAATACTTCACCACATGTCTAAGGAACAAGCGTGCTGCCTCTTCAGCGGGACATTCCTTGATTGCAGGGATGAAAGTTGCATACTTCGAAAACTTGTCCACCATAACAAAAATACTCGCAAATCCATCAGATTTAGGCAAACCTGAGATAAAGTCCATGGATAAACTCTCCCATGGGCGCTCCGGAATGAGCAACGGTTGTAACAAACCAGCAGGGGCTTTCAACTCAACCTTATCTTGTTGGCATACCAAACAAGTTCTCACATAGGTCTCCACATCATCATCCATATGAGGCCAATAAAATCGATCCTCCAATAGAGCTAAGGTGCGGTGTGTTCCTGGATGGCCAGCCCATTTTGAATCATGACATTCCTTCATGACTTCTCTTCGCAAATTCCCATGTTGAGGCATATATAGATGTTGCCCATGCGTGTATAGCAATTCTTCCTCGAGCCAAAACCGCCTCGTCTTTCCATCTTTGGCAAGCTCCATCAGATTCTTGGCCGTGGGATCATGGGGCAGTCCTTCTTGAATGCGCTCCAATAAGGGACTTTTGGGTTGGCTTATCGTTGCAAATTTCATTTTTCTGCTAAGTGCGTCAGCTACAATGTTGGCACTCCCCGGCTACAATGTTGGCACTCCCGGGCTTGTATTCCATGCTAAAATCAAACTCCGCTAGGAAAACCTGCCAACGAGCCTGCTTGGGGGACAACTTTTTTTGGGTTAAGAAATAGCTATTTGCAACATTATCAGTGAATACAACGAACCTGGAACCCAACAAATAGTGTCTCCATGTGCGCAAACAATGTAACACCGCCGTCATCTCTTTTTCTTAGACCGTGTATCTTCGTTCCGTCTCGTTAAGCTTTCGACTCTCGAAAGCAATCGGATGTCCATCTTATATCAACACCCCTCCAATCGCATACTCTGAAGCATCCGTGCGTACCTCATACGCCTTTGAAAAATTTGGCAATGCGAGTACAGGCTCACTCACCATTGCTTGCTTCACTTGGTTGAATGCTTTCTCACACAAAGGGTCTCAATCCCACACTTTGCCTTTTTCAACAATTCTGTCAAGGGTGCAGTGATCTTAGAATAGCCTTCAATGAAGCGACGGTAGTAATTTGCTAATCCAAGGAAAGACCGCAACTCCGTCACCTTGGTTGGTGGCTCCCAATTAGCAATTGCTCGAACTTTACTTTCATCTATTTGAATCGTGCCACCTCCCACAATATGGCCTAGAAACGGCACTTCTCGTTAGGCAAAGGAGCATTTCTCTTTTTTAATATATAGCTCATTTTCTCGTAGAGTTTGGAACACCTCCCCTAAATATCCCACATGCTCTTCAAGCGTCTTACTATACACCACAATATCGTCAAGATAAACAACCACAAAACGATCCAAGAAGGGTTGTAATACCATATTCATTAGGGTGCAAAACATGGCCGGAGCATTTGTCAACCCGAACGACATCACAAGGAACTCAAAAGACCCATACCGAGTCACACAGGCTGTCTTGGGCTCATCCCCTTCGGCTACTCTCACTTGGTGGTACCCCGATCGCAAATCCAACTTAGTAAACCATCTTGCGCTACCAAGTTGATCGAAAAAATCTGCAATAAGAGGAATATGATACCTGTTTTTTACAGTGATTTTGTTTAAGGCCTTGTAGTCGATGCACATTTTCAAAGATCCATCATGCTTCTTTTGAAATAACACAGGCGCACCGAACGGGGCTTTAGATGGTCTAATGAATCCGACATCTAAAAGCTCCATCAACTGCTTCCGCAATTCCTCTAGCTCGGGTGGAGCCATCCGATATGGTGCCCTTGCTGGCAGTTCAGCATTGGGCAACAGCTCAATCTTGTGGTCCACCTCCCTCTTAGGTGGCAATCTTTTGGGCAACTCCATTGGGCAACTCTAGCTCCCACTTCCTTTGGAACTTTCCCCTCAAATTTATCATCCATATTGTCCCTCAAGGTAGCTAGGTAGGAGACTTCATTTCGTCGGACTCCTTTGGCAAATTGGATTGCCGACAAGGTTTTTCCCTCTATGCTTCCCTTCCTTTTCATTCGCACCATATATCGTTTGTTCATATCGGAGATCGTCATGTAACTTTCAGAAGGATGAATATCCGCATTAAGCCTGTCAAGTAAACTTAATCCAATTACAAAATCGTAATCATCAAGTTGGATTACCTTAATGGTTGCTTTGCCCGTCCACTCGCCAAGTTGGAGTTCCATCTCTTTTGCCACACCCGTTATGGGAATGCTTTCTGAATTCACCGTTTTGATTCGACCCTAATCTTCCTCGATTTTGAAGCCAAGTTCCTTCGCCATCTTTTTGGACATGAATAAATCAGATGCACCAGTATCAACAAGTGCATTCAATCTTCTGCCAGCTACGATGATGTCTACAAATATCAACCCATTACTTGACTTCTCTTCGACACCTCCTAATATTGAGTTAAGGCTTTTGGTGTCATATTCGGCTTCCTCGCGTGCCTCCATGGCATTGAAAGTGGCTTTCTTTGGACAGACACTTATTCTATGTGGGCCTTGGTAAATATAGCACTTCATTGGTCCCTTCCTATCCCAAGGCTTACCTTGACTAGACCTTGGGACTTCACTATTCTTTTCCCCTTGATCCTTTTCTCCCCCACCACTGCCTTTGGGTCTCGACTTGGGCTTGGAAGAATCGTTATTTTCAAACTTTCTTCCCCCAATATCGTAGAAATTTTCTACCTTGGCCATGGCTTCGGTCAATTCGGTGACACTTAGGCGACGTAATTCTTGCTTAGCCCACATTTTTAACCCATGCTCGAACCAATAGAATGCTTCCTTCTCGTTCAAGTCTGAGATCTGAAGCATCAACTCGCTGAACTCCCGAACATAATCTCGAACAGTGCCTTGTTGCATAAGCCGACGCAACTTAGCACGAGCCTTCTTTTCAGCATGTTGCGGATAAAACTGCTTCTTCAACTCTCTTTGGAACTCCTCTCAAGTCTCAATAGCTGTTCCTTCACGTTTCTCATCCGTGGACCTACGTCTCCACCACAAGAGAGCAACATCAGAAAAGTAAATTGAAGCAGTGTTTACCTTGGTAGCATCATCCTTAATGCCCATTGCTCGAAAATATTGCTCCAATTCCCACAGGAAGTTGTCCACTTCTCTCGCGGACCTAGCCCCCTTGAACTTCTCGGGTTTTGAAACATCCACATGACATTACTTCGGTCCCGAAGCGAACATCCCATTTTCTAGGGCAGCCTTACAGATTCTGAGCTCCCCCTTAAGCTCAGCAATTTCCTCCTTCATGGCAGTCACCAGAGCCTCAAGAGCTTCGTCCTTCACTATCAGTTTGTCTGAAGTGGATCTGAGGGTGTCCAACACAAACTCATTGCTATCTTCCCTCAGTTCCTCCATACGGATCAGGACCACTTCGAGTGTCTCCTTCATGTCACCGACGGACTCCTCGAGACTAACCACTCGATTTTCCAAGCTCGACAGCATATCCCTCGATCGACTAGCCTTTCTAGCCCTCCCACGGGTCTTCATTGGCTCATTCTGATCAACAACTTCTTTCGACATCTCTCAAAAGTGCTTTCGAACTGGCTCGGATACTAACTGTCACGGACTTAGGATTCTTGCCTCACAATCCGTGCAGTCTTAGGTAGTTTCTTGTTCTAAAAATGCCTAAGTCAGCCTATCTTCCACAAAAGAAGGATTCAACAGAATTCCTCCCAAAAACACAACTCAAACGAAAACAATTCAAAGCCAAACAAGATGAACGAAGAACGAGACAAGAACAAGCCACAAAAAATAAGAACACAAGAGAGAGAGAGAAATTTGAGTGAATGCTCTCAAGAATTCTTATTGCTCAAAAAAAACTCAAGTGATTTACAATGAGGGGAGAGGCCTCTATTTATAGTTGAGCCTCTCCAAATCCAACGGTACAAATCAAGTACATCAACGGCTATGATTAAAGGGTATCTACAAATCAAATCTCTAGGATTGCAAAATCATATCTTCTAAGATTACATATCATATCTAAGATTGCATATCTTCGAAGATCATGTTTCCATATTTGTCGAGCTTGTAGATGGACCTTCAATCTCTTCAAGCAACGAGCCAGTCTAATTGGGCCAAATGACCTCCTTCCCTTTTGATGGATCGCACAAATGTGTCATGGTTGCGGGCTCCCATGCGCAACCCATGACACTTGTACCTGCCTCATCCCCACCCACCTCGCCCCATCCTTGCCCGCCTCGCATAATATAATAAACATATTTAAAAAATAAATGTAACTCCCCAAACCCCTCTCTGTCGTCGAATTAGGGTCACGAGCATTAGTAACAAATCAAACAATTAATTCAATTATAATAAACATATAAACTAACTAATAACATTATAATATGCAGGGGCAGGTTATGACAATCTAATAATTTCATGCTAGATCCTTATACATTTGAATAATAAATTATGCTATGCATTTCTAAACTTGGTCTTCCATTGTCTACAATCTTATCACTATTTATCCCTTCTAGAATGTCAAAATTCAGATACATACAAGATTGTTCCAATTATTAGCATCAGAGTATTAGTCCATACTCCGTTTACGATTATCTTTTTAATTTATCTTCAATGATGTTAGTGGAATGCACTTAATTTAGGTTTGATAATCTACTCTAATGTAGAGTAAAAGTTACTCTTACAGCCCCTATTACAAGTATACAAGACCCTAAAAATAGTTTAAAAATAGGAAAGGATTAATTTGAAACAATTTGGAAGTTCAAAAAATAATTACAAAACTTTTGATTTCAAGGGTCACACACTCGTGTGGTCAGGCCGTGTAACTTTTTGACTTGAGTCACACGCCCATGTGTGTTGTCCGTGTGTGACACACGCTCGTGTAGCCAGGCCGTATGCACCCAAAAGTATCTTAAAACTAAAGTTTATCGTTTCCTACTTACTTGGCACTAAGCAACTCAATTACCAATCATTCAACCTATTCAAAACACGATTAAACATGCCCAAAATACACCAAATTCATCATCTAATATGCCGAACCAATTTACCTCATTGGGACCACATTTTATATGTTCAAATACATCAACAACACCTCAAACATTCAAAACTTTCATTCATAACACATTTACCATATTTGAACTAACTTTCAACTTCTAAAGTTACCAAATATGAAGCTAAGCACATACCAAGCATTATACTAAGCTACCAGACTTTAAAGTATCACATACCAAAATATAAACTAGGCTAACATACCAACATAGCCTCAACTACAACCATATACACATTTAACCATCAATTCACTAGCAACTAAGTTAACAACATCTTATAAACAATATCAACAAAAGTCTCCCTAGGTACATGCTATTACAAAATGAAATATCACTACTGAGTCGGCAATAATTCGAACAGTACCTAGCCTGTGGACGGAAAAAAAAACTGCACGCTGAGTAAAACTCAGTGGTATTTCTATAATCTAAATAACATAAGTTGATTTAAGTATTTAAAAAAGCAAAATGCGACAAGTAAGCTTTGTTCATGTGTTTCAATTCAATAGTATAATTTTTGCTCATTCATTATTCACATCTACTAAGATTTTTCACATGTTCAAATATATAAGTATATATCAATGGCATTTCATTCAACATTTGAATACATCATCTCATGCAATGGCATGATTCATATCTTTGATCAATACTTGAATTCATTCAAGTTTCACATCTCAATTCATCATTTCATATTTCATTTCTCATTTCATAATAATTTTTCATATTTTCCATTTCAATATTTTCTCATCTCATATTCATTTCTCATCTTTCCCATTTCAATATTAATCACATAAATTATTATTTTACTTTCTCCTATTAACACGACATAGACTCAGATGGATACACGAATTCAACCAACACACCAGTTTGACACCCAGTGCCTCATCAAATAAATGCGAAATAATAACTGTGCCCAGCGCTATATAAATTGACACACAGTGTCTCACCGGTTTAAACTGAAGCAAATTGGCACCCAGTGCCTCATCGACTTGAGGTCGAAGTAATCTCTAAACTCTTCCTGTCTTATGGCATGCTATCTATATCCGACTCTGCCTGATATAGTTAATAGGGATTCATTTCACTTTTCAATACAACCAATGTCTCAATTTCATGAACGTATATCATCACATATAAGCATATATTCAATTTGATAATAATCACAATTTTCTCAATACACATATATTCATAATCAATATATTTCATAATATACAAAATCAATCTATTTCATTTCAATTATGAATTTAATTCAATCCCAAAGTACCAAAGTACTCACCTCAAATGCTTACCATATGCAAACAATTATATATGTAATAATCTACTATTTAATTCAGATTATAGAAACACAAACCGTGATTTCCAAGCTATTCGACGTCGATTTTGTCCTTTACCTTTCTACTCGAGGATTTTGGTACGACGTTAGCTTTGAAATAAAACAATTAAATCACATTAATATTACACATTTTAACTTCACATTAAATTTTAATTTTCACACTATATTTTGCTTATTCTTCAATTTAGTCCTTAAACCTAGACTAATTTTTAACCTTCACAATTAACTTCATATTTTTATATTAATTTCACTCTAGACTACATTTAGCTTCCTCTTTTCTAATTCGACCCCTTAATTTTTAATTTTTCACAATTTAGTCCCTATTGTTCAAAATCAACAATTAATTCTACAATTTAGTCCTTTTCCATTTTTAACTTAAAAATCTATCTATTTAATCTTTAATACTTAAAATAAATATTCAACAATGTCTTAAAATAAATATTCAACAATGTCAACATCTAAAATCTTGAATAATACTAAAATTACAATATAAGTCGAATAGCCCTAAATATCGAAATTTTAAAAACATAAAAATTACAAATATAGAAACCAAATTGTACTAACCAATTTAGATTTGAACGCCAAGCCCCAAGTGCGGTGCGTTCCCTTCTTTTTCTTTTTTTTTTTCTTTGTTTAAAATTTGCATGCATCCACTATCATTCTTTTTTTTTCTTTTATTATAACTATTATTATTATTATTATAACATATAATATAATTCATGCACGTTACATAGCTCATGGCCGGCCACCTACACACAAACAATAATTAAGTGATACAATTGCTACTTTATCTCCTTTAGTTTATTTTAATTTATAATTTAACTTTTAAATTTTACGTGATTTAGTCCCTATACCTTAATAACTCCTAATTTCACAAAATTTATTATTCCAAAAATTAATTAGCTACTAAGCTAGCCTCGTAAATATATATTTACGGGTCTGGTTTACAAAACGGAATTCCAAAAATACATTTTTTGACACTCCTAACTATCGAGTCGTTATAAAAAATATTTATAAAAATTTAATTTAATAATTATCTTAATAATATTTTATTAATTTAATAGTATTTAATTTTTGCACTTGTGTTGCATTTGAAGACATTTATAATGTATTTGAGACATTGTCTGCATTTGAATATTATGTAAGGACTTTATTTTCTGAAATTTAAACTTGTGTTGAAGTTATATTTTATTTACCAATTAAAAGATCGCGTTGACTTATTATTATTTTTAAATGGTGACAGTTGGAATAATGTCAAATATGTGATAGGAGTCTGGAGGATAAATATTTCATACTTTTTCACAAAAATATTAGCTTATATTTATTTAATTGATATTTATAAATATATTATATGAAGTGAGTCACAGGATGGGTATAATTGGGATTAGGTTAGTCTGGGGACCCACGTGGGTGGTGGGGCGAGGATGATTTTAGTCTTGTGGATCATGGGGAGGGAATGGGGGTGAAAATTCTTAGCGGGAATGGTTGCGGAGGGAGCACCCCCACACTCACCTTGCCTAATTGACATCCCTAAAGGTAAAACTAGAAAAAATTGTAGATCAAAATTAAGTTATATATTTTTACCATAATAAAAATATAATTTTACATTTTAATAGTCTATATTATTATTATTTTTAAAATTTAAAATTATAAATTTAATGTTACTAATTTAAAATTTTATAAATTATAAAAAATTTAAAAAATTTGTTGGAGAGACGGAACGTTGCCAACCCTTGACTTCATTCTTAAATAAAGCATATTTAATTATTAACTATTTATTTCTTTCGGAGCTTGCGGGATTAATAGAACCAAATAAAATATATTTACTATTAACATATATATGGCTTCACACGTGGGCATCGAGTTGTTAATTATTCGGGAGAACTCGGCCATCTACTAGAAGTTTCTTTCCATCTCTTTCGTACAAAATCAGAGAAACCATAAACATATATTTCTACAAAAATCCTCAAAATAAGCCATACAAATAAATACACTTAAAACAACATTTCGATCATTCATCCTAGCAATTTGGGTTTTCGATCATCTCCCCAAATTTGCCTGAATTTCCCCTCTTTTTCATTTCAAAGGTACAATCTTTCTCTATTTCTTTTTGGGGTTTAATTTTCGTATATGTTTCGATGATCACGTTGTTTCTTGCTAATTATGTATTATCTTTCAGTGATTTTTTACGTGAAAATGTTCCTTGAAATGGTTGGTTTTTGATCGACATTATCGCTTCTGAAATGTAATACGATCGCTTCATCTTTTTGTATGTAAATTTTTTTAAAAATTTCGTTGCAGAGTTTAGAAGATAAAAGAAAATGCAGGGCGGCAGAGGCGGAAGGGATCCATTCTTTGAATTTGGTGGTGATCCCTTTGGTGGTTTTGGGGGTCATAAAAGTTTACTATCCAATTTCTTTAATGGAAGGGACCCTTTTGATGGTCCTTTCTTCACACGTCCTTTTGATAGCATGTTTGAATCAAGCTTCTTTGGCCCTGGTCATAATCCTTTCCCTGATATGCACCCATCTGGGTTCATTGAACAACAAGCCCCAGAGACAAGACGACCAAGGGGTCCTATTATCCAAGAATTAGATTCTGATGATGAAAAAGAGATGAAAGAAAATCCCAGAAAACAAGGTAGGTCTAAGGATGAACCTCATGTCGAGGTACCAGATGATGAAACTGAACAATCTGAGAGAAGGAATGGGCATTTGCAGTATATGAATGGCTATAATGGTTCATATCAACGACAACAGCAACCACCTCAAACTCGTAGCTTTACGTTTCAAAGCTCCACCGTTACGTATGGTGGTGCTAATGGGGCTTACTATACTTCATCCAAAACAAGGAGGAGTGGAAGTGATGGGGTAAGTATTTAATGAAATGTTCATTTATAGGCCCTTGTATTTGTTTTTATGTGTTTCACATTCCATTGTTGTGGTGTAGATTACCTTTGAAGAAAGCAAAGAAGCTAACACAGCTACAGGTCAAGCAAGCCACCGGGTTTCAAGGGGACTTCTTGACAAGGTACCTCTCAAGATGTTATTTGCTATTAGTGTGATGGTAGGGTTAATTTATGAGAATTTTCGATGTAGGGTCATTCGTTTACGAGAAAGCTGAATTCGGATGGTAGGGTGGAAACAATGCAGACCTTGCACAATTTGAATGAAGGTAAGATAAGAACAGTTATATGTGACAGTCGGGTATGTTATACTTGTTTGTAGAGGTATATATACTTGTCCAGGGCAGTTAATGTATATGATCCGAATCTGTGAATGTTACACAGATGAGCTTACTGGGTTTGAAGAAGCTTGGAATGGAAATGCTAGAAAGCATTTGCCTGGTTGGTCTGGAAGTTCTAATGTCCATGATACAACAGGTAAGATTCGTCTTCGAATGCATTAAACATGCTCGTTTTTGTGTTACCTAGACTTTGCGATTTGATTTAACCATCATGAAATATTGTCTCAGGGACATGTTGGGGTCAGAATGGGCAAGCGAGTCATGGAGGACGGGCACTTCCTTCTACCGAGCGTTCTCAGCAGTCGGGAAAAGCGATGATGGATACCAAAGACAGTGCAGGGCCATCAAGCGGCCAGAATTCTACAAAGGCGAAAGGTTTGGGAGCCCTTAAAGATAAGATTTCTCAGACACTAGTGAAGAAAAAGAATCAAGTTTGAACTTTGAAGCACTGAGTTGAGCATCTATAGAGTTTATATTGTGTTCTCTCATATAACATATCAACATGCCCTTTTTTGGACATAACTACCTATCTAGTTCTTCAGTTTCCAGACCATTGATAGCATATCTTTGTCATGTGTCTGTTTCTGTAGTACAAGACCTTTTGGTGTTGTGGTGGTTAATGCAGAGAGGTATAGACAATTTCTGCAAATGGACACCCTTTTAGGTTGTGTATGGATATTACAACATTATAATATGGATTTTTTAATGCATAAATCTTTGCACGTTGAGATGATTACCCTTTTCATGGTTTCTTCCTTGTGTATTTGTGTTGGATATTAATATGTTCCTGTTGTTGAAAGCTTTAAATGGTTAATTGAATTGAATTGGAAACTTCAGTTACATTTGTAAATTAAGTTTTTATGTCTTCTAGTGTAGGGCAGTTTTAACCTGTGCATAAATTTTAAATATTACACTAATATCAAAACAAATTGAATCTAGGATGAATTATATGAATATTTGAAATTGGTTCATGAAACTATATCAGGTATCGGTACATTAGCTCACGTATTGGAACATGTACCCGTGCGATTAAATGTTTGAATTTTGGTATTTGTATCAGTGTTTAGACAAGGTATTGCAATTAGCCCTTTGATTTGGTTAAATTCTCTCATTACTCAAAAAGTAATTTAATTCTTGTATTTTTATTTGTTTTTAAATTTCTCATCAAGTAATAATTATTAAATTTATTAAATAAAATTGTATTATTTTTAAAATTTTATCGTCAAATATTTTATTATATGTGTACTGTTATATTAATTTATATTATTTAGATAATTAAATTAAATAGGAGAAAATAAACTAAATTTATAACTATAAACATAATATAAAATTAATAATTATATCAAAATAGTAATAATATAATAATAAAATATTTAAAATAATAACAAAACACAGCAACAAAACAAATTTAAGCCGAGCTAAGTTGGGAAATCCGACCCATTTAGATAACAAATTTCATTTTTTTAATTCCTATTTTTTGAACTTATAATTTTACATAAATCCTTTCATAATCCATAAAAGACAACGTGCCACGTGCCTTGTCAAACGAAAAACACACATAAAAAGAAGCAACAACCCAAGCCACTGAGTTCACTCAAATACTCCCTAAAAATAAACCCGAACCCCAAAATTCCACAAAACCCAAACCAGAAACAACTGCTGTGCACAAACATTTTGAACCACAAACTCTCAAAGTTTTTGAAGACAAAAGTGCCATTTCTAGAGTTCCAAATGTCAGTTATTAGGACAAGTGCTAACATGATTATGAAACAACTCCTCCATCACCCGCCGTTATCTCCCATCTCATTCTCCGGTTGGCCGCTTCTTCCCTGTTCCCGTAACCCCATCATCCGACTGACGCCCAATCGTAGAATCAGTTTTAGTCCCATTCGTTGCGCCGCACCCGAAGCCGATGCCGATAGAAAAGTCTCCGCTCGTCTCTCGCAAATGCAGCAGCTCCTTCAGGAAGCGGAAGAGCGAGCCAGCTCCGCCGGGAATGAGCCCACTCCTCAAATCACTTTGGGTAACTAATGATATTCGATATGCTTTACTGTTATAGGGTTTATTTTTGTCAGAGGAAAAGTCGGGATTTATTTTTGGATGGCCGAAATTAAATGAAAATTTTGTATGGACCCAAAATTTATTTATTTTTATTGTAAGCTTTAAACTTTATGATCTTTAGATAGACTAAAATCACAATGTTATCATTTTAGGAGCTCGAGGTTGAACTGCAATTTTATCATGTATGAATTCATAACTTTTTAGATTTTAGAGGGGCTAAAACTTAAAATTTTCATTTTAGGGCAGTTACAAAGAGCCAATAAACATTTATGGTGCTGAATTCTTGTTTACAGATCATGTTACGGTGAGTTTTGCAAGGAGTGGTGGCCCTGGTGGTCAAAATGTAAACAAGGGTATATTGTATATCTCTTCTTCATGTTTGAGAAGCTATGTCATCTCTTGTTGCTAAGATTTATAGTGGTTTTACTTTTGTTGCTACATGTGCAGTTAACACCAAGGTGGACATGCGGTTCAATGTAAAACAGGCTTATTGGCTTAGTGACAGGATTAGAGAGAGGATTATGCAAATGGTTTGTCACTGCCATCTATTATCTTTTAAAGAATTTATGATATTGCTAATCGTTTACTACCGAGATAAGAACTGAAATGAAGCTGATTGGTACTTGTGCATTGAATTTACTTTTACAACTCTGTGATTTTATACTTGATTCTCACAAAATCGAGAAAAGCTCCAAAGTATCGTGCCATGGCTGAAAATGAGAAGGCTTTAAGCAATGTTTTGCAAAGACTAGCAGAAGCAAGCAACTTTTACTTCTCGTTTTTTTTTTCCCTTTTATTTATAGCTTGTCTTGTTCGTGGAGTTATGGTATTATCATCGAGCAATGTAGCTTTTATACGGTAGTAATTTAGAACTGTTTGATGAGATCATAGCTAAACCAGCATAATAGTAGCTATGTGAAGTCCGTGGCTAGTTCAGGATTGTTCAAGGGAACTTAAATGGTACTTTTGGTTAAGTCTCCTGGGAATTTGCATAAGGTAGAAGATAAAGTGTGACAATATGATCAGAGGTCATAAAAGTGGCAAGAAGAAAATCACGCTATATGGACAGAAATGAGAGCTAGGGAAACGTGATTCTTGAAGAATTATTCTGACTTTAGCGCAAATGAATTGTAAACAGCATCAACATGGATGAAAGTGCTTGAATTTGGAGTGCTAACAATGCTTTGTTGGTTTCAGAGATATGACCTCGATCGTACTATTTCACATTTGCTTGCAGTTTAGATTTCCTTTCATCTGGTTATGTCCAGGAATTCTCATCTTTCAATAACCTAAACTCACTATGAACAGGAAAAGAACCGTATAAACAAGGATGGAGAAATCGTGATATCATCAACCAAGACTAGGACGCAAAAGTTTGTCGCTCTCCTGTTTATTTTTGTTGTTCTGTTTCCTTTTAGTGCGTTATGTATGTATTCATTTGAATTGTATTTTGATCAGGGGAAACATCGATGATGCTTTGGCAAAACTACAGGTTCGTTAACAGTCTTTCTAATGCCTAGCATTTGGTTGTTATCCATCAAAGATGCAATTGAATTGAACGTACTGTGAGATTTTCAGAGTTGTATGATTTGCTGTTGATCTTTTGGTTTCTGAACATGGTGATGACTTGATCATATTTTTGTCCATTTTGCTTGAACCAAACAGGCAATCATTGATGCTGCTGCTTATGTGCCACCACCTCCATCGGAAGAACAAAAGAAGAAAATCGCAAAGATGTATGATTTCATTGCATTTACAAGTGCACATGCGCAGCTGTTTTACCTGTTTGGCAATACCTGTGCTGATTGCGAATTTATTTTGTGTTTCCATGCTTCCTGCAGGGCTGCAATTGGGGAGCAAAAACGCCTTAAAAGCAAGAAGGTCCTTTCAGACAAGAAAGCATTTCGAAGAAGCCGGGACAGTTGGGACTAAAATGTGGTGTCACAACTCATCAAAGTTCATAGTGTCTGAAGATCATTGAATCTTAGTCCAGAAGTAGGTGGCTGGAACGGAGCTTGAAGGAGTATTTCGTCCTTAAAAGTTATTCATGGTTAGGCAAAAGACCTACCATCTCTTGATTTAATATAACCATATATCCAACATAGGCTACCGAGACACATCATTGTTATAGACATTACACACCAAAATTTTTGCATGGAAACCATTAGTGATTTATTCAATGAAGTAAATATGAATGTTCTAAGGTCTAAAATCTCTCATCATGTTAAGAATCAAGAATCTAAATACAATTCAACAAATGAATGAATGGTCTCTTTTTCAAGAGGAGTAATTGGACATTATTTTACTTTCGTATGGCAAATTCTTCCCCCGTTTGTCGATTGACATGCTTGATCCACCGCCTTTTACCTTCACTTGAACTCGAATTTCCACCACAGGTCCCTATATGTGCTATATCCAATCCTTCCCCTACCGGAAGAAAGATGGAACGTATGAGCCGATATGATCCATCATCGACAACATTTCTCCAACTGAAACTTGAGGTACTTCTGGGATTAGTGTTCTTGCATACCATAACTGCCCCCTTGTTATTAAGCTTTGCTAGCTTCAATACCCTGGAAAAGCGATTTTGCTGACTATCCACCACCAGGAAATCTATGCCGTTTAATTCACTCATTAGCTCCTCAGGCTCGCCAACAATCACTTCCGGTGACATGCCGGCCACTTCCAGGACTTTAACGTATTCTAGTCTCGATCTTTCATCCGGAACTATACATACATGTCTTCCATTTGTATGTCTACAAGCAACAGCTAAACCGATGCTTGTCGCGGTACCTCCACCGTGCGACCGCGCCTCCACAATGAAGCTCACATTCCACCCTGCAGCCATTGACGAAACAAGCTCCGCTATACCAGAATCATTACAAACACCACACTGCAAAACAAAAACAATTAACCAGGAATCAATGAAATAAAAAATTTTTCAGAAAATTGCTTAAATTAAATGCTTACAAGTTCAACAGTATCAATATAAGCCTTGGCTGCTGTCTCGGGACACCAAACCAGCTTCATTTCTTAAACGTTTTTCAAGATAAATCCGAAAATGAAAAGAACGTAAGGTGTCAGGTTTTATATTGGAGACAAAACAAAATTTTATAAAAACTGATACGTGTTGGGCCGTTTAAAACAAAACAGGACAAAGACAAATCCAACGTGTAGATTGTTTCAACCATAACTGATGTGAAACAACCTGGTTATTTCATGACCTTTGAAATTGTCTGTTTCAATAGTACATTCATTGCAGATAACCCAAATGATCAACGGATATTTCAAAGCAACATTTCTCGGTGCTTGGCCTTGATTTTTGGCAACTTGGGTTAATTAAAATTGATTATTCAAAAGAGATGAAAGGGAAGTATTTACGCGGCTTAGCCTACTTTGAGAAAAATATTTAAAGTTGAAGTTAATGCTAGCCTGTTTATCAATGGATTAATCAGTGTTTTATACGTACAACCTTGCTTGCTGCTTGTTTTCATGTTTATTAGCCGTTGTTTAGATACTTTTACATGCATAATTTTCATTATATTGATGTCCTTTTCTGTATATCCTCATTTCATAACCTAATTCCGTATATATAATAAGTTGTCTAACTTTCACTCTCTCACACGTGTTATTTAATTTTATTTTACGATTAATATTTTAATAATTCAACTGTTAAATTTTTATAATATTTGTATTTATTATGCATGAAAATTTTTGAATTTATCTTAGATCTCTATCATATTAATTTAAAATATGTCTATATTAATATATATTTAACGGTTGAAAGTTTTTTTATATAAAACAAATAGTTAGAAAATTTTAATTTACTCCAAACGTGACATGCATAATTTATATGAATGAAATATGAAATATGACGGTTGAATTATTAAAATATTACTAATACAAAAATTTTAAAGTGCATAAAACTAGAATAATTTTATACCGTATAAGTGGATATATAAAAGAATATTGAATGTTATCGTGTAAAAGTAATTGTCTAAACCAAATCAAAATTTACTACTTAAATATACAAAGATATTTTACTTAGATGAGTTAATTCATATTTTAAAATTTTTAGATAATTTTAGTTTAAGCTAATTTTGAGTTTGGGTCAATTTCGAGTTTTAACTATTTTAGGCACAAATCATTTCGATTTACTTGTTAAAATCATTTAGATCCGGATCATCATATTTAAGGGTGAAGGTAAAATTCTTTTGAGGGTAGATTAAGTTGTATATTTGTATAAGAACTACAATACAATTACACCATTTTAATAGTTTATATCTCTAAAAATCATCGTTTAAGAGCTAAAATATAATTTAATCATGTACTAACCTAAAAATTTATATATTTTAAAAGATTGAAAGTGAAAATTTTTATTTTAAGAGGTCAAAGTCTTTATCACCCTTCGACAGCTCCTAATTATATTTTCATATTAATTTATATATAGTTAATTCGAATAATTTAAGTCAATTTCCAGCTCTAACTCATTTCTAATTTTAATCACTTTGGAGATTCAAAGTTTTTACAAGTTTGGATTGAGGTCGACAGCAATAAGGCATATGTAGGATGTGATTTTGCTTCCATGTGAATGTGAGTGTGAAGACGATGGCAGCCCATTTATTGGTAGTGTGAATGTTGGATTTTATTTTGGCACGCAAAATAAATAGAAAGAAAATATCTATTCAATCATCTTCACTTAATTTAATCATAGTCTTCGTCATCCCAAAGTAATAAAAATTCCATAAATTAATAATAATTATATATAAAATTAATTTAATACTACCAAATCAACAATGTATTATTGTATGTTTTAATTAAATTAATGTTAGATTTATCACTTAAATTATATCATTTTGAGAATATTATTTTTATTTTTATATAATTTATAAAAAATAAAAAAATTAATATTTATCCCTTATTTATTTTTATATTAAATTTATTTGTTACAATGATTTAATGTAATTTAATTAGTCCCAAGTGGAGGCAAAATGATGAAATTAATGATTAAGTTTTTGACAAATATTAAGTCTTTGTTATTTACCACTAAACTATAGAAAAAGATTAAAAATTAGCAGTTGAATTTGAGTATATAATATGATGTCGTTTTCAATGTTGATATTAAGTATATATATATATATATATATATAAAAGAATTTTAATGATGATGAATTGGATTAAGCTTGAATTTCACTAGGCTCCAAAAACTAAACGATTTTGCTTTGAATACCTTGCATTGAATAAGCTTTGCCAAGTCAGATGTTCTTAATTATTGGATTTGTGTTTCTTTGGATAATATTTCTAAATTTGATGTTTATCACCAACAGAATTTCTTATTTAAATATGGTACAATTCTTTGCCTAATTCATGATTTATAAATTATGAATAAAACTTGAAAGAATTGAGAATTTTATATATATTTTTAAAAATTTAACTTGAATTATTAAGATTTAATTTAGTTTAAATTGAAGAAAATTTTAAAATATTTAAGGTTACTTGACACTCATAAATGTCTAGATTTCTTTAAAAATTCAAAAAACTTCTAAATAAGAGAAAATTTCATAAATTTAAATTAACCTCACTACTTGTGAGTGTCAAAATCTTATCCCAATTGTTTCTTTTCTATACAAAATCTTAAAATCCTTTATACATCTTCTATACTATCTTGTATACCTTAAATTTTCTAAATTTATTTTTAAAATTGTATAATGGTTGCTCCCTTATTAAAATTGGAAGAAAATGTTGCTTACCATGTAACAATAATGGAAAGTTCTTTAGTGTCTTGATGTCGTAGTAACTTAGAAAACTAGCATTTAAGAGATGGTAATTTCTATCATGTTTGTCAAGTTGGGAGATTTTATTTCCGTTGTAATATTTATTTTTATTTTGATTGAATGATAGAGATCTGGTATCTATATATTTCTTCTCTACAATAATACTAGAAGATGTAGCGTTATTAATGAATCTTTTAGTCCACGAGCTACTAATAACAGAAAAGTTTGATAATAAATTGGCAACTATACTAGTTGAAGTGCTCAGAAGGGTACTGACTATAGGTTCCAACTCCAATGGTTTTTAAATTAATTTTACATGGTTAAGGAGGTACTTCAGCCAGCTCCTACAACATCCAACTCCTTTTAATATTGAGCGTCTTGCTAGAGCTTACATCCTCCCATTGATTGGAGGTGTGATGCTGCCATAAAAGTTTAACAAAGTTCATTCAACATATCTCCCATCTTTAGCTAATTTCCTAACAGTTGAAACATACAATTGGAAGGAAGTCTACGATTATGACATGCCTTTTATCAGTATCATGGTAAGGATTTGCTATGGATACAGAGAAAAGAGGAGCGCAATTTGTTGTATGTTTCGGGCCAATTGTCTTGGGCATAACTCAGAGGTTGTAGAAGAAGATACTTTTGCACCATACTCAGTTTACAACAAATAATTGAAGGCTTACAGTAATCCATATCTATATCAACTGAAAGATCTTCCTCACTTTCCAAGAATTCATGCAATCTCATGTCATCGAAAGAAGAAGATGACAGTGTGTGGTGAAGCTGCCAAAGTTGGCCAACTTGATGAACGAAGAAATCTGTGACGTTGTGATTAAGGCAGAGGCCATGCTGCTTAAATTGCTTAAGCTCTCATATATTTTGAATCCACCCAAGCTCTCGTACTTGGTGAACTTACCCAAGCTACACAACTTGTGCAACTCCTAATATAACAAGGATGCCTATGCTTGATTTGTCAAGCATCGACCTTGAATTTGTGTAGTTCAAACACCTGTACATGTAAAGGTCATGCTATATCTGTTTACAATCTAGATCAACTAAGTATAAGAATTCAAAAAAGAATCCTAAAAACTGACCTCGATAATCAAATAAGATCATCTCATTAACAACAAATTATTCAAATACAAATTTGGCTATGAGTTAAAAAAAAAAAAAAAAACTCCTCTTCCATTTTAAACATATTTTTAAAAGTAAATTAAAAAACCTATTTTGAAAAAAATATTTTTTTACGATATTGAAATAAAATACAATGTCCGTTTGAATAAATAAACTTAGTTGACGTGACAATATAATATATGGGTAAACTACACAGTTGGCAAGGACGAATCTATTTTTTTTTGAAGGGTTAAAATTGAATTACAAATTTTTGAGATGTCAAATATAGATTTTATCATTTTTGATAGGATTAAATAAAATATTTTTCAATTTTGGGGCTAAAACATAATTTTCTCTTACATTAATTTATAATTTGATATTTTATAAGGAAATAAGATTACAATTTTCTAAAATTTTTGGGAGGGCCTAAAATGTTTGCAATTTAAGCATTGTCGTTACAAATTTTTATCATTTTAGTCAATGTTATTATATAAATTTTTCATTTTAATCAATCCATTATTAATTTGCCATTAAATACACTCATTTGATTAATTTTTTAGAATTAATTTTAGTTTTAGAAAAAGAAAACCTGAAGTTTTATAAGGAATAAATCAATTCTTTAAAAGCCCAAGTCTTCATTTGATTAAAAATAAACTAAAATCTACAAAAAAAAATTAGTGACGAACTAAAATTAATGTATTTAATAACAAATTAACGACCAAGGAATAAAATGATAAAAAATATATAATAACAGTGTCTAAATTGTAATTTTTTTTTTATTTTTGGTTCCAGGAACTTATCAACTATGTACTTTACCCTAATATATGCCTCAAATCCAAACATTTCCAAATCTCATTAAGGAAATTCGTCGAACATCTGTTGTGTGTGTACTTCGTAGTAATCTTGCTCCAAACGTGTTTATGTCACGATCCTAAAACTTGAACGAAGGCTACGTGTGAACCTGCATACTAACTTATAACGAATATTACAAACCAAACCTTCATCCCAAAAGGACTCCAAAATGAATCGTTTCAGGCCTTGTCTTCTCATCCATCATCGTCACCTTCACCAACTTCAAAATGCCGCTCCTCTTTGCTCTCACTTAAAGTCCCGGTCCGTAATACGATTCTCAGGGCCCGACACCATCAAATTCCTTCAGGGTCTTTTATCCAACGATGTACGGAGGTTCGGTGAATCCCCACATGAAGATAACTCGCCCTTCGTGCCGCCTATGTATGCAGCTCTTTTGACTCCTCAAGGAAGGTTTTCGTATGACTTCTTCTTGTATAGACAATCCCGGCCGGAGGAGAAGCTGGACAGGAATGGGTCGGTGGAGATTTTGGCCGATGTTGATGGGTCGGTCTTGGATGAGTTGTTGGCTATTCTTAAGATGTGGGTATTTTTAGTTTTTCTTAAAGATTGTTTTTTTATTTATTTATAATTTTGATTGAATTTAGATTTTCAAAGAACAGTTTTTTTTTTTTTTGTTGTTTAAAGAAGATAAGTAATTAGTATGCTCTTGTTTTTATAACTCACAATCAGCATGAATTCTATATTGTTTGTTGAATTAAATCTAAACTGTTCTTGTATCTTTTAACGCATTGATCATTATACCAACTAGTGTGATGTGTGCTCGTCTTTTATAGTAATAGGAACTCTAAAATTGCTGTTATTGCTTGTTGCATTTACTTAATGTTGCAGATACCGGTTGTGGTCTAAAGTTGATATTGAGAATGTGGCAGAAGACTTCTATTGCTGGCAGAGGTATGGTCGGGGTCTGTCTGAAAAAGACCCCATCCGTTGAAGAACCAGTGGCACCTTCAGTTGGTTGGACGGGTGGCGATGATCGTTCTGGCAATTCAGCTTCACATGGAAATGGTGTTGGATGGCAATGGTTTAAGGATCCTAGATTGGATTGTCTCCGTTTTAGGGGAATTTTCCCATCTGGTTCCACGCGTGAGTTCACCGAACTTTCGTCATTGGCTTTGAGATAACAATCAGTTTTAAGATGTATTGTTTCGTAAGAGTCGCACCGCTCATGCATGCTACCTATTTGTCACTTATATGTGTTATTTTCTCTGTTGCAGCACCTTTAGTTGAGTCCGATAAAGAAACGGATGAAGAGAAATACCTTTTGTGGAGATTAGAAAAGGGAGTTGCAGAAGGCTCAACTGAAATTCCAAAAGGTGCTTGTTTGATTTGCTGCTAATGGTATACTTAAGTTTCTCGAATATTTCTTGCATGTTTCAACTTCGATTTTATAGTTTGCATCTGCTTGTGACATTGTTATTATGTTGTTTAGGGAAGGCAAATCCACTTGAATACAATTTTGCAGGCCTAAATGCAATCAGCTTCGATAAAGGGTGCTATGTCGGGCAAGAGCTTATAGCTCGTACACACCACAGGGGGGTTATTCGCAAACGTTTGCTTCCTTTAAAGTTTCTTGATAATAACGGAAAAGGTAATCTCCCTCGGGTAGGATTTGACAAAGTTAATTATCTTTGCAACGACACGACTAACACCTTTCTGTTATTTCAGAGGTAGAAAGGAAAGTTACTGCTGGTTCGGAGGTGATTAACACTGCCTCCGGTAAGAAAACAGGGAGTGTGACAACTGCATTTGGTTTTTGTGGAATGGGTGTCTTGCGGCTAGAAGAAGCCTTCAAAGGGTCTGATTCATTGACAATACTGGGACAGGAAGATATAAAGGTTGAAGCAATTAGAGCAGCATGGTGGCCCTCAGAATGGTTTCGAGATCAGCAACAGACAGCAGTCGCATAGACTGCCTTACATGCATTGATAAGTTCACCAGGTTTTCGGCCTGGCTTGGCTGTTCACATGGCACAAGACACCGGAACAAAGGGCTCCTCCACGTGTCCGTGTTTCATAGATTTTAAATTCTTCTAGAAGAGAGCTTTGATGCCATTTTGTTTGAATTTCAGTTTACCTGTAACTTCAAGAAATAGAAATAAAGGCAAGAAGAAAGTAGAACATTTGCAAATGCAAATCTATTTTTCATTGAATTAAAATAATGTTTAAATATAAAAAATCCAACAACCATAACCTGGGATTAAGTAATTATATTACACGTGATTTCATGATCAATAAACTCTTAAAAATTATCAACTCAGTTAACAATACTAAAATAGCTAACAAAAAACATGAGAAAAATCAGTGAACAACAACAATGAGAAAGAAACTGCTAAGTTATGTTCTATTTTACACCAGTTCTCTGAATTTCCAAACATTATTTTGAGTAATGTACAACGAGCAAATATAAATGGGAAGCAATGAGAAGATAAAGAACTCCCAAGTCACCTGAAGGACTCCGGTGGCTAAAATGTGTTGATTCTTCATCAATGTTGAATCTTGGCGACCTATGGAAATGACTTTTGCACTGCTGAGTAGCTGATCATATAGGCCGTGATATTCTGAACTTTCAGGAGCCGGAGGTGACTGGCTTTCTTTGGAAGTACTTTCGGGATTGCCCCCATTGCCGTTTGGTTGGTCATCATGATCCTTCTTTTCATCATTCTCTTTGCCGGGGCTCCCACCAGAGCCATCTTTTGGGATGGTTCGAACCAAATCTGCCTTAGCTTCTACTCCAACTCGTCTAAGATGCAGCTGCCATGTTTAACACACCAGTAGAAATAACAGGCTTCTAAATATACTGACAGTACTAAACATTATGAGACAAGTCATGTATTTAAGCATTACACGTTATGTACCTGAAGATGTAGGTTAACTTCATCTGGGCGGGAAAGAAATGGGAAATCCCCGCCTGTTTTCAGATAAGCTCGCCTAGCAGCGGGATACCTCTCACCAAGCTGATCTCTGAGTTCTTGAGGAATTGAAGAGTAGTCATTTGTCTACAAGACCACATAGTCAATGTTAATAATAGAGCCATCAGCTAAAAATGAAGAACTCAACGAAAAATTATTATAAAATCACACTTAAAAGGAATTACAATATATATTTCATTCACTTTTAAAGGAAAAAAAGCTAATGATGTACGTAGGAAATAACCCTTGTTTCCTATAAAAGCATGAATACTTGAAATATGTTTGTGTACAAACCCATGAAAAGTGAGTTTCAGACAACTTACATCCATTATAGTAATGAATGAATCTGAAAGTAGAAGAGGTCCAACTGAAGCATTATCAACTGTGAAAGCCAACCTGGATGCTAAGTCATCTCTTGAGAGAGTTTCGACCTGAAATGATTGTCATATATGGCCTCAGATGGCAAGAGCATGATACATAATGCAGACTTCTAACAGAAAGGCAATAGCCTATAGAAAAGTAAAAGCGTTCAGAATTTCACTGAACATAAAGATGATACACGGAGTGAGATTGATAGAACAAAGTTAAAAATCTAGCAAAACTGTACTAGTATTACATCTAGCTTACGTAAACAAGAACTTTTTCTTGCCAGGATGACCAATTTTAACAGCAGAAGAGGATGTGAAATGCGTTGTACATTTATAAACTATCAAGCGGAAGACCAAAAATGCATTGTACATTTATAAACTTGATGCAAGATTGCTTCAAGATCTCATGTGAAAACTATATGAAAGCAACACATGCCTCACACAAAATGACGGTCACAATAAACCAAAAAAGAAAAATGGTCTGTGTTCCTAGAAACTTACCTGTGAAACAACAAAATCTACAGAATCAGCAATGAAAGGTTCTTGAGGTCCATCATGTATTCCTGTTAAGATGTATCGTTTCAACAAAAAAGATGGGGCCCAACCAACACTGCATGTGACAAGGTAATATTTTAGGGACACTCATTTTTACAAGAAACAAGTAATAAAGATCATGAAAGGAGAAAAAACTGAACAGAAACTAAAAAGTATTGATTAAACTTAATAGTTAATATACAACTATGTATAGCAATAGGTAAACCTATATCACAGGCAATACTAGCTCATATAGAAAAAAAATATGTGAAAGCAGAATGAATACAGTTTTTCATTCACCCAATAAATGCACGCGTGCAAGCAGGTGGTCAATTTACAGGAATTGACTCATTGCAAGGAAAATTGTCCTTTACTCGATGCCACACTAAACTGCACATGAATGGCTATTTGTTTTCAAAATGCCAATAAATTTAAAGCACGCTATGAGGCAAACCTTATGAAAATGATCACTGCATGCACAATCCAACAAATAAAACAACTATAATATAATCCAGCCTAGAGTTGATAAGAAGAAAATAGAGACATACATAGGTGCCCAACGCATTGCCGCTGAAAAGCTGCTTGTCTCCAAAAATGTATTTGATAGAATTAAGGATTTAACCCGTCTAGGACGATGTTGGGCAAAAAGTTGAGCTAGGAAGCCTCCAAGAGATGTGCCATATAAATGTATCTGTAAAAGATATGTTACTTAGTTTACTACGCAAATGCTAGAATTCAAATTAACAGCTGCTGCCATAAACCAGCAAATTGGGATACGATTGCCATTTTAGAACCATGAAACGAACTTACTATGAGAGTAATTAAGTAAAATATTGTGTCACTTTATGTAGGCAGCCTCTTCTTCATTCCGAAAGATATAAAAGGAATAATAAATATCAAATATCCGCAGAAAAGGAAAAACAGATGCTGTAGGTAGGGAAGGAATGAAGGATATGCCAAAAAATTAAATAATTTCTCACATGGTGAACATCAATGGCATCCAAGAACTTTTCGAAACTTTGAATCCACTCTTGATGATTCCAAACACATGGAATATCAACAGAAATTACCCGATAACCCTGAACATTTGTGAAATTTAAACTATTAGACGAAACAAGTAAAAATACGTCACCGTCATAAACGTAATGTTTGGTAAGAGACCATATAGTTATTTGAAAAACCATCTACAAGAAACAAGTAAAATGTTTCCACCAACCAACAAATGAAATGGGAGCCTTTCAGGCTAGCAGTGGTTATAAGGAATTAGGACCCAAGTCTCTAACACAAAACAGAAGTTACAGAACTACAAAACATCCAGTATATCTTAATACTAAAAGCAATAAGGAGACAAATATAGCAGCCATAAAAAAGAACTGATAGCCTATGAAGGTTTCCTTTTATTGTTCTTGTGGGTTTAGAGAGATAAAACAGCCTATCTCAGCTCCCAAAGGAATTCTTCCAAGAACTAAAACAAGGGGGAAAAAAGTACCAAGATATTATCAAAGAGATTATAATAAATATCTTACAACCTTCATGGACAAGGACATGATCTGTTTGTAGTAGACATCTGCTGTCCCAGCAGTTCCAGGAAGACATATAAGTGGAGGAACTACTTTGGGACCAAAATCATAATATCGCCACTGCTTTGTGCCAATCTGTGAAAACAATATGAAACTTCAAAAATAAGTATAAGAAGTAATAGCAGAGACGTGCTGTGTGTCTCCTTTCGAGACACATGCTAAGCAATATAAAAACCAAGGACTGGTCAACTATCCTAGACTTGAAAAAAAAGCATAACTTATCAGAAATCAAAATGTACCTTGTATGACCAACCATATACTTAAAAACAGCTGCCAAGTTACACCATAGAGAAGATAAGGAACCCAAAATCATAAGCATAGAAGTTTAAAAATAATAACAAAACTTCAGCAGCATTAAGGAAAACCAGACAACTACAAACTGGTTAATAACTTCTCATAGAATCAAAATACATTCTTCCCCAGTGAAATAATAATGTCAACTGGTAAACCTGGGCAGATAAAAATTCAAAAATTTACATAATCCAAAACCAACCCTTCAGATATCAAATTGAAATCCCTTAAAAAAAATTTCTCAATGGGGAAATCTAAGTTCATATGGATCAGTGGCTTAATAAAGAAAAACACATTCACAGATGAAACAAAATTAATAAAACAGCTTGAATTATAAATGTATAAAAGTAAAACATAGAATTAAACAAATTCTAGGACCAGCTCGAACAACACTTGGCAATTCCGCAATCGAAATTATCACCAACATGACAACCACACAATAGACCATTGCTAAAACAAAAACATACCCAGTACCACAGTAAGCGTAAGCCATTAAACCTATGATCAAAATTTTATAAAAATTAAAAAAACGAAATAAAAAAAATAAATTACAGGGATCTTGTGAAGAGGGACTTGGGACTTGAAGTGGATATAATCTCCGGGCGCCGAGTAGACGCCTTTCATTGTTGAATCCACTGACTCTTACATTCATTCCATTCGATTCTGTTGTTTTGAATCAATCAATTAAATCGATATTCGATCGATGATCCCTCCGTTTTTATTTATTTATTTGTCCCTTTTATTATTGTTTTCTAACTTTCTATGAGTATTAGCTGTTCTTTCTAATTATTATTCCTTTAATTTTCTTTTCACTTGGCTTAATCTATGATTTGATGCTTAAGTTTCTCATTTTTTCTAATTTAGTACTTATATTTTTAGTTTAATCTGTTACTTGTATTAAATTTATATATTTTGGTCCCGGCGTAACTATGGGCTGCCAGGGTCCCTAAAATAAAAAATTTTTATTTAAGTTTTTAAAATTTTAAAAATTTAAATTAATAAAAGTAAAATTATACTTTGACCCCTTTAAAAATGATAAAATTTTGATTTAATCTTTTAAAAATTTAAAAATATAAACTATTAAAATGAAGAAAGTATATTTTTATTATCGTAAAAATTATAATTTAATTTTGAATTTTTTGAATTCAGAGCACAATTGTTTTCTTATTTTGAGAAAAAAAGATTCATATATCTATGAAGGTGATTCATATAAATGATACACAATGAGTAGTACTTTCATGAAAGCTAAAAGAATGTAGCAAAGTAAGAAGAACCAAATAAAAAACAACAATCAAAGACCCCAAACATGACAAAAATATGAATATTTCCGTTTAGCGTGCGAGACAAAATAGGTTGAATGACTTTCTCATTAAAAATGGTATCTACATCATTTTATAATATAAACAATAAAAATAGTCACTTTTATTTGTCTTACATTATATTTTAGTCACTTATATTTAAAATGTTACGTTTTAGTCACTTATGTTATTATTTTGTTACGAAAGGGTCACTCTTTCTATTAAGTTCCGTTATCTCCCTAACGGAAATCCTACGTGGCAGTCCAACTAAATTTTAAGTGCTAACTTGAATTTACTAATAAGATGAGAATAGATTTTTTATTAAATAAATTTAATTAATTAAAAATTTTAAACCTTAAATCTTAGTTAAAAAACCGTTTATCTCCCCATTTTTTTATTTTCTTTTTCAATTGACTAAAAAAGCTATTATCATCAAAAATTTTTATTCACGTACAAAAACAAAAGATGATTCAATGGAGGGTCTATGTATGTCTTCTTCACCGACAAATTTATGTTTTAAAACTTAAAATGAAGTGGTTGTCGACAAATAAGAAGATGGTAATTGTTTTTGTTCCTAATAATTGTATTTTCCAATTCTTCACGTTATTGAATAATTAGTTTCTCAATCCGATTTTTTCTAATCTGAATCGGCTTGTTTGTTCACAATCCCTTTGTAGGTATCCCTTTTTTTATCTGAAATTCTTTTAGTTGTTAATATTCATATCAAGAATTTTAATTTAGTGTTTTCATTAAACAATAAAAAATCTAATCTTTTGTTTTTCAGTATTGAATAAAAAAGATAGAAGAATGCAAAGATGACATACCTGAACCCTCCATTGAATCCATCTTTATGAAGCAGTCAATTTGATTTCAATTATTTTGATCTTAATAATAGTTTTTCCAGTCAAATAAAAAAAAAACCATTGAAAAAAAGGAGAGACTGAAGAAAAATTAAAAAGAGGAGATGAACATTTTTTTAGTTAAGGTTTAGGTTTAAAAATTTTAATTAATTAAAGTTTTTAATTGGAAATCTATTTTCATCCTATTTAGAAATCCAAGTTAGCATCTAAAATCTAGTTGGACTGCCACGTAGGATTACCGTTGAGAGATAACGGAGCTTAACGGTAAAGTGATCACTTCATAACAAAATAGTAACATAAGTGACTAAAACGTAACATTTCAAATATTAGTGACTAAAATGTAACCTGAGGCAAACAAAAGTGACTATTTTTGTAGATTACCCTATTTTATACAAAAAACAAATAAGCTTAACTTAGTTGAAAGTTGATCGACTACGATGGCTGATCTTGGCTTGTAAGTGTTGGTTTACTTGCTGTGGAGTCTAAAGGAGGATCCCATGTTCCTCTGATCTCGGGTTGTTCGTTCCTCTACTTCTTGGGCTGTGTTTCGCCATTATTGGCTATGTATGGTTGCAAATGTTGGGAGTTTGTTGTTTGGTCTGCTTGTTTTCTCTCTAATTTTACACTTAAGTTTGTTTGTGGTAGTGGTTTCACGTAGCTTGTCCTAATCTTATCTCCTAGTTTGTCCGAATTTGTTTTGTAAATTTACTTGGTTGGAGTATTCTCCTACTAAAAATGTGTTTCTCATGCTATCTTTTCTCAAAACAAATTGTTCATCATGGAACGGATGCATATTCTGTTAAAGGTTTTAATAATTGGAAAAAACTTAATTATGGAAAAAAGTTTGCTTTCTTGAATCATATTGGCCAAGATCCATGCTCTTCACATAATAATGCTGAGAAAAGTTGTCAAGATTTGTTAAATCAATCTTGGCACATTGATAAGGTTATTGATGCACAAAATTTAGATAAAAAAAAAATATAACCGCTTACAAGTTAAGACTTCAATTGATGTTGTTCAATGGTTAACTTTGCAAGGATGTGCTTTTAGAGGTCATGATGAAACTTCTAATTCAAGAAATCGAGGTAATTTTCTTGAATTAATTACACTGTTAGCTTTCTATATTGATAAAGTTTCCAAAGTTGTTTTGGACAATGCTCTAAAAAATGCTAAATATACTTCTCATATGATTCAAAAGGAGATTTTACATATTATTGCAAATAAAGTGCATCATAAAATTCGTGAAAACATTGGAGATTCTAAATTTTTTATCATTATTAATGAGGCATGTGATGAATCTAAAAGGGAGCAAATGGATACTATTTTGAGATATATTAATTAGAAAGGATTTATAAAAAAATGTTTCTTTGATCTTGTACATGTCTAAAATACTGCACCAATAACTTTGAAAGAGGAAGTATGTGTTATTTTTTCTTGGCATTGTCTTGATGTTCAAAATATCTGATATCTGAGGTCAAGGATATGATGGTGCTAGCAACATACGGGGTGAATGGAACAGTTTGCAAGCATTGTTTTTAAATGATTATCCCTATGCATATTATGTTCATTGTTTGGCTCATCGACTCTAGTTGGCACTAGTTGCTGCTTCTCGAGAGGTAATTCCTATTCATAATTTTTTCTCTGATTTGAACTTTATTATTAATATAATTAGTGCATCTTGCAAATGCCATGATCAATTACAAGTTGCCCAAGCAATTGAAATGGCAAATATGTTGGCAATTTATGAACTTGAAATTGATAAATGACTTAACCAAATTGGCACTATGAAACGAGCTAGAGAAACCCATTGGAGCTCTCATTTTAGTTATGTTTGTAGCTTGATAACCATGTTTGATGCTACTTGTTTTGTTCTAGAAAATAGTATTGAAAGTGGCTCTAATTATTCTATCTGCGGGGATGCAGCTGCAACATATAAGAAGATTACATCTTTTGATTTTGTTTTTATCTTATATCTAGTGTCATATCCCAAAAATCGGGTTAGTAGAAACTAGGTTAATGAAATGAGAATGGTCACATCCGAATTTCTTTTAGATGACCTTATCACATTTGATAATAAATATCAATTATAATGATTAAGTAGAGGTAAAGCTGTCCTTGATGATCTGAGTTTAAATCTTGTAACACTCCTCATCCGTATTCATGATCAGAATAGGGTTACAAGGTATTATCGATCAATCACATCATTTAACATACATAATTCATACATTTATGCATTCTTACTCAAATGCCATTCAATCATATTCACATTGTCCCTTATAAGGGCCTACAAGGCCTTAAACATGCTTTAGAAGTGGTTCGAGACTAAATCGATATCATACAAAATTTATGAAAAACTTAGAAATTTTTCATCTATACAAGGGTCACATGCCCGTGTGAACAGACTGTTTGCCTTACACGGCTAGTAGACACGCCCGTGTCACAAGCCATGTGGAAATAGGGAATACATACTGACTTGGGTCACACGGCCGACCACATGCCCGTGTGCCCTTCGAAGTGGCCACACATGCTCGTGTGCCAGGTTTTGTGCTAGGTCATGCCAATCCTATAGGGTATACTGACTTATGTAACAGGGCAAGTCACACGCCCGTGTGCTAGGCCATGTGCCATTTAGGGGGGTATACTAATTTGTGCCAAACGGTCAGTCACATGGCCGTGTGTGAGGCCGTGTGGAGCACACTAATTTCAACTCAATTTTAACACCAAGGGACACACGACCGTGTAACCTAACTGTGTGTTGCACACGGCTGAGACACACGCCCGTATCTCTACCTGTATGGACAAAAATAGGTCATTTGCAAAGCCAATTTGCCACCCTTTTTACACATACCTACACAAGTTCATATGGTAATGTTTTAAGTCACAAATATGCAACCAAAGTTCATCAATCAACACATAATCATACATTATCCATTTCAACTAAATTCAATACCCAATTCTATACCATTTACTCAATCAAATACCAAACAATTTAACTTGCTATACTAAGCATAATTCACATATATAATTCATCTAACTAAACCAATTCAAATATACATAATCACTTCAGCTCCATTCATTCATTATAAGTCTATTACCAAACATTAAAAGTAAAACCCTTGCAGTTTCATAAAGCATCATTAAGTTTATCATCTTATGCCATTACAAATGGCCAAAATACATATACATCAAACATACCAAAATGACTCAAGCCTATACATGCCATATACCATATATACATAGATTCAAAAGTACCAAAATAGATGTTCGATAGTGTGATGAAGTCTCTGACGATTCCCAAATCCGAGCTAGCTTCGTAGAACTATAAAACATAGGAACAATTAAACAAAGTAAGCTATAAGCTTAGTAAGTTCGTATGTGAACATGAAATAATTACAACACTCATTAACAACTCAAATTGGAAAATATCATTAACATTTAAAGATTCATTTCATGAATTAAAATAAAACTTATCCATATCTCAATTTTTAAGTTCACAACTTTAACAACTCGATACTTGAATAGTTTTCCGTACATATCTGTACCGATACATTTTTATTTCTTATCAATACCCTTATCAAACCACTCCGGTTTACAAATGCTCACAATACAATTTCATCAATTTTCCAATGCCATAGTCCAACTATGGTCTTACACACATACTTTGTAAAGGCTTTGCCGTGGTCTTTCATTCGTATGCCATAACCCGGCTATGGTCTTATTATTTGATTGTCATAGCCAGGCCATGATCTGGTTCAGCAACTTGCCTTATTCAATTCGTACTTTTCATTTAATATCTCAACATTTGTTCAATAGAATAATTAATGTTTCAATTTCATCCATCAAAATAGATAGGTACACATTTAAGTTCAATTATATGAACTTACCTCCTATTCGGAATTGACGAATCGGATCGACTATTCGACAACCTTGCTTTTCCCCTGATCTAAATTCGAATTCTTTCTTTCTTGATCTATAAATTCAAAATTAACTTATTTATTAATATACTCATTCAATTTAATCCAAAAATATACATTTAAGCATTTTTACACATTTTCCCCTAATGTTTCATAACTTTTACAAATTAGTCCTTATTTCACAAACATACAAATTCAAACAATTTAATCCAATTTCATCATAGCCAAATGTCACTAGTGTCCCTAGTAGCCCACATAGTTCATTTATTTCACATTTTAACCACTCAATTTGCACTTTTCACAATTTAATCCCTTTTTGACATTTTTGTCAAAAATCATTTTACAAAACTAGTTTAACTATAAACAAACTTTCATAATCTATCATAATTCATCAAATTACTCAAGCATTCAACAATTTCAAATTTTTAAACCCTTAACAAGTTCAAAATCTATGGTACGAGATAGCTAGAATACAAAGCAAAGATCTCAAAAACGTAAAAATCATCAAAAACCGAGCTCAAATCGTACCTTAATCAAGCCTAATGTGTGCCGAACCCTAAGTGTTCATCAATGGCTTCTTTTATTCTTCAATATTCGGTCATAAGAAGAACAGGTGGACAAAATTCTATTTGTTTTTATTATATTAACCTTTATTAATGAATTACTATACTAACCTTAATAATAAACATATAAAATCATATAATGGATGTCCATTAATGTCCATTAACATATAGAATGGTATAATTACCATTTAAGGCCATTAAATTTAAAATCCAAGGCCAATTGACACCTTTAACAAATAGAATGCAACTTTTGCATTTTAAGTGATTTAGTCCTTTTTCTCAAATTGAACTATTAAACGATAAAATTAGCTTACGAAATTTTTACACATGCATGCTATCATGCTGTAAACACCAAAAATAATATTAAAATAATTTTACAACATCGGATTTGTGATTTTGAAACCACTGTTTCGATTTAGCTAAAACCAGGCTGTTACAAATCCCTTCCCTCTTGTTAATTTCTATTTGGTGCAAATTTGTTTTAAACCTTTAACAAAGGTCATCCCATGCTTTTAAATATTTTTGGTTAAAAGGGTAACAAGCAAGCGAGTGGTCAAGTCGTTAAGAGCTTAATTAATTTCCTAAAGGTTCTATGTTCAATTCCAAATTCTTTCCTTATGTGTGAGTCAACTTTCCCTCATTAAGCTCTCTTTTCACTCCCATAATCCCCTTTTTGCTCATTTGTCCCCTCAACATACCATTCTCTTCACCCTTACCTTATGTGATTCATTAAACCTAGACAAGATGAAGAACACCCTTTTGTTCCATCTTTTCATTCTTTTCCTTTTCATTGTCATTCCTCTTATTTGCTCTTCTATTTTCTCTCTTCCTCACATGAACCACCATTATTTTGATTTGGTCTCCTTTTTTCCACTGTTAGCCACCACCATTTGACCTAAACAACACCATTCCATCATCCATCCTCCTCTTCTCTTCTTCTTTTTGTTCTTTCATCGTCCTTAGCGCCAGCATCCACCACTATGGCAACCACTATGCAACTCTTTGCTTTTTATTTTTTATTTTTCTCTCTTCTCATTTCTACTCTTTTAAGTGAGTGACTAAACCCATATTATTTTCTTCTCCTTTGTCGAACTCCCGCCTCCGTCGTCAGACCATCGCCATTGTCGTTGCTGTAGCACCACCGCTGACGGATGTGTTTCCTCCTCTTTTCTTCATCATTTTTTAACCTACACAATTTCTTTTAGTAAATAAAATCATACACTATTTATTTCACTTAGTTTCTTATATTTTAAGTCTTTATTTCATAAACTTACTCTTAATCAAGCCCCTCTTTAGATAGTTCAATTTTTCTGGATTGAAATCAAGACGATCCATTGATCTCTCTTTTTCGACCGAGATAGAGTAAGTACAAGGGTTGAATGAGAACCACTCCTCCCTCACTATTTCTCTCTTGACCGAATATTCATAAGAGTTATGGTGAGTTTTTCCCTTGTTTATTAACATTTAGTTATGATGTCTTTTTGAAGAGCTGATCAACATCAATACAAAAAATCATCAAACTCGTGAAAGGAATCATGATTCTTAATTCACAAGGGTAAGTGTCAAATGGGAGATTCATTTAATAAACTTATCTTTTATGATGATCATGGTAAACTTTGACGAAAGACTACCGTTTGTGTGACTAGGTGATCCATTGGATAGATCTAAGTGTAGGTGTCTTAGAGATTTGTAACACATCAGATTTACAATCAGGTGTGGGTTTTTACAATAATTAAAAAAATATGAAAATATATTTCATGTTGTTAAAATTTTATTAGTATTATTAAATGATGCTTATCAAGAATACTCTATGGATTCGAAAAGAGGAATAAAACCCATTGAATTGGAATATTTAAGTAAGTGAAACTAAATTGTTGTTTTTGTGATTTGTATGATGTGTGATCTTGATTATTATTATTGATATAAAATGTATGAAAATCTCATTATCATGTTATGTGATGTTATTGCATATGTGAGTTTCACATGATTTATAAAATGTGAAATATTGATATATATATATATTGTGTAAATATATGATCAGCATGTTAAGCATGCCTATGTGATTTTAAGTGATAAGTGATATAATGAGCATGTCTCACATGCCAAAGTGAAAAACTGATTTTTGTTGCAATATCACATGCATGGTGTGAGATATGTGAAAGAATGAAGAAGTGATAGTTTATCTACAAAAGTGGTGGCTTGTCCATAATATTATAAAGTGGTGGTTTATTTGCAAAAGTGGTGGCTTATCCACAATATTATTAAGTGACAGTTTATCTGCATTACTGTGAAATTGTTTACAAATTAGAGTATTTGGATGGACAAGTTCTAGGGAACTTGATTGTGGTGCGCAACGATGATGGGGTAGAATGTGTTAAATGTTTTATAAAACAACATCGCCATGATCATGTGCATAAAGTGAAATGTTTACTTGATTGATCATTATGTGTTTATTTACATTTATTTGTTAAAAGATTCACACTGGGCTTTAAAAGCTCACCCCTTTAGTGCTATAACCTTTCAAGTAATACTTGGACATAGGGTTGGATTCAGCATTTGGTGGAGCCTCTCGAATAGTTTACTTTATGGATTTTTAAACTATGTGGTTTCTGTTTGTGGACTTTGGACACTTTTTTTATTTTGAGTTGTTGGTCATTTTATAACTTAGAACTGCTATGCATGCATAAAAAAAAATCATGCGATTTCAAGTATTTTAAAATATGGAGTTTATTTAAACTATTTACAATTTTACATGGTTTAAAACAAAATTATAATTCGTAATTTTCTAAGTAGTTTTATGAAAGTCTTTGTGAAAGATTTTACACAAAACCTTTTAGTAAATAATTATAATACAAAATCTTTATTTTCAAATAACTTAAAATGACATTATAATATAATGTCGCACTTTCAAATAACTTAAAATGACATTATAATATAATGTCGCACTTTACTTTCAAAAGATTATATTTTAATAAGTATTTTTTCAAAGAAAAAATCATTAAATATTTAAATTTCTATGTTTTCACAAAACACCTCAACCTTAGTCAATTTCAAGTATTGTTAAAGTAACTTCCGAGATTCAGTCATAACATTTAGGCTTGGTTTAAGGCGTTACATCTAGTGAAAGAGTTAATGAGTATTACAGATATTAGTTGTTAGCATCTACAACAAAAAACCCAAGATATAGTAAATGCTATGTCTTTAGTCTCAAACACCAAAACTTTGAAACAAAAGTCGAGAGAAGATGGTTGCGACAATTTATTGGAAGTTGTGAAAGCATTTTGTGAAAAGTACTATATTGAGGTTCTTGAAATGGATTCTCCATATGTGGCAAACCACGGTCATCACCAACATATTGATTTCAATATGGAGCACCATTATCAGGTTGAGATATTCAATGCTGCTATAGATTCTCAACTTCTTGAGCTAAATAGTAAATTTAATGAACTGGCAATTGATCTTCTTAAATTTAATGAACTGGCAATTGATCTTCTTACCCTTAGCTCTGTTTTGGATCCTAAGGATGCTTATAAATCTTTCAATATGGATTATATTTCTTGTATTGTGGAAAAATATTATCCTATTTATTTCATTGAGCAAGAGAAAGTAATCTTTAAGAATCAGCTACAACATTATAAGTAAAATGTTCCAAATCATCTGAAATAGTAAAACCTGTCCACAAGTTCTGATCTTTGTCAAGGATTAGCAGACACAAATATCAAAGGTATTTTTCTTGTTGATAGATTAATCCATTTTTTGTTGACTCTTCCTGATTCAACTGCAACTACAGAAAGAGCATTTTTGGTGATGAAAATTGTCAAAATCAGGCTTCGCAACAAAATGAAGGAAGAGTTTCTTATAGATAATTTTGTTGTTTATATTGAGAGAGAGATTGCTGAAACTTTTGATTTAGACTCTATATTTAGTAATTTTATTCCCCGGAAAAAATGTCGTGTACACTTTTAAGTAATGATATGTTATTTCTTTTTAATTTTTGGAAAATTGCTTCTTTTGAATCGATTTTTTATATTTAAATCGATTGTCATGTTGAAATACTGCTTTTTTTAATCAAGTGTTTATACCTTTAAATCGATTGTTACATAAAACATCTAATTTTAGCTTGCCCCCCCTAAGATTAACATCCTGGCTCCGCCACTACCCATATCTTTTGCATAATACAGTTCAATAACCATATAATAATTGAAATCTAAATCATGCAATTAGAGTAAAACAATAATTTTAACATACATTTTCTTGCAATAAAGATTTCTTTTAAATCAAAATTTGACAAGGTCACTAACCTTGATGCAACTACATTTGCCAATATCCGTCCTCATAATACCATGCTTGTAGTGGCATGTGAATGAGTGGTGACAGACAAGTCTTTTTTAAATTATCATAAAATGCGAAAATAAAAACCTTAAAATTGTTGGTGTGTGAAGATAAAAATAAACTTATGAGAAATTAACGAATACTTCAAGGCGTGTATTAATATCACTTTCTTTAATGTTCTATTTGCCCTTCACCTATATTATAGTGTGTAAAAGAGTTACTGACAAATGAATCTTAAGGATACAATGAAACCCAATGATTGTCTACGTTTTACACTGATAGAAACAGTTCACTGAACAATAAGTAAAGCATAGCAATGATATTAATTTCTATAAAGAATTTTTGCAATAATTCTTTATAGAACAATATAGGAATACAAAAATGGTGGCGAAATAGAAAAAAACTTTGTTTTATATTTTTAGATGTATCATACAAATGAAAGTTCACTCTTATTTATAGAAAGTCTTATTACTCTTCATAGAAACATTATTACGTAAATGGACAGTCATATTTTTAATAATAAATATAATTATTTAATAGATATCTAATGAATAATTATGGCTATTTATTAATAATTAAAAAATAACTTTTGAATTAAAAAATAACTATAATAGTAACTTTTAATTTGAATCATTGCATATAATTACAACAGGTACGGATGATGATAAATGTCAAAGTTCTATTAGGAACGGCCACATAATCATGTGGCCTTGGAAATTTCGTCTTTCATCTTACACCCGAAGCGGCAATAATGGCTTTGCCAATCTAATCTGAATTACCTTTAGCTTTTAGGGGAAATTATGGAGAAAACTTCATGTCTTCATTTCTGTTTCATTTCATGCTTAGTTTTATTCATTATTGTAGGTTCATGGTACCGTTCTAGCATTTCATCGTTGCCTGGTTACTCACTGCAAACTCAAAAACCGATATATCACTCAGCTGAGACCCCTCACCATCCACTTGATCCTCTTACTGTGAAAGAAATCAACAGGGTCCGGACCATCCTCTCATCTTATGAACCCTTTTCATTTACGTTCCCTACTATTCATACTATACTGCTCGATGAACCAGACAAGGTACAGGTTCTGAAGTGGAGAAAAGGTGACCCATTTCCACCACGAAAAGCACAAGTTTTGGCTCTGCTGAATGGCCAGTCCCATGTGCTTAATGTGGACTTGGATTCTATACGTGTCACTAGCCATGTCATCAATCCACGCTCAGGCTATCCGATGCTATCTATGGACGATATTTCGGCGGCGTCTAAAGCACCGTTTTCTAATGCGGAATTCAACAAATCTATTGCTGCCCGTGGGGTGTCATCATCAGAGTTGATCTGCTTACCTCCTTCGGCAGGCTGGTTTGGGCCTAATGAAGAAGGCAAAAGAGTTGTGAAGGTCCTGTGTTTCTCTAACCAAGGCACACCCAATTTCTACATGAGACCCATTGAAGGGCTCGTCATGACGGTGGACTTGGATACAATGGAAGTGCTGAAATTCTCTGATACGGGCCGAGATATCCCCATTCCAAAAAGTACCGACACAGATTACAGGTACACAGCTCAAAAGAAGGAACCACAAATGGAACCATTGAACCCAATTTCCATAGAACAACCAAAAGGACCAAGTTTTAGAGTTGAAGATGGGCATATAGTGAAGTGGGCCAACTGGGTGTTTCACCTCAAGGCTGACCACCGCGCTGGTTTGGTGATTTCGAGGGTCATGGTGCGGGACTCGGAGAATGGTGAGCTGAGGGATGTGATGTACAAAGGGTTCGCTTCAGAATTTTTTGTACCATACATGGACCTTGATGAGTCCTGGTATTTTAAGTCGTATATGGATGCTGGTGAGTTTGGTTTAGGGATGTCAGCCCTTCCACTTGTGCCACTAAATGATTGTCCAAGGCACTCTTATTACATGGACGGCATTTTCGCTACTCCCGATGGAAACCCATTTGTTCAGCCCAACATGATTTGCCTGTTTGAGCGCTATACCGGCGACATCAGTTGGCGACATTCAGAGGGCCTACTCACTGATTTCCAGGTAATAAATAACTCCAACAATAGTAACAATGATAAACCCTGATACTTTTAAAATAAGCTTAACTATGAAATAGGCCCCCAAATTATATTATTCTTTTCACTTAAGTACTAAAGTTGTTCGGGGGAAAATGTACTTAAATAATAATTCCTCTCATGTTGTCAACAATATCCAATTAAAAACGTGTCATATATTGTATGCTTATTGCTTGATATGAATTTGAGTAAATGGGAAAGTAATTGATGGTATAGAAAACACTTTTTTACCAGAAAAAAGAAACTTCGAAGTACGAGAGTCTTGCGACATGTTTCAAAAGTTGTTTCCTATCTATTTTAATGTTTAATTAAGATATAAAATAATCTAAACTTAACACGAGTCTATTTAATCTAATAGAGGTGAAATTTTTATTTTAATATCGTTATAGCTCTATAATCATATCAACTTCATAAGAATAATATGAATTTAGCACAATCCTATTTAATTTAATAGAGGTGAAATTTTTATTTTAGTATCGTTATAGCTCTATAATCGTACCAACTTCAAAATAAATCATTTTTAAAGTAAAAAAAAAATTAAGAGAACTTGATTTTAACTTTTCAAATACAGAGAGTAGATTGCAAACATTATAAAAATTATAATCAATGAAAACATATTTTAATTTGTTTTTCTATTTCCATTATTGTACTTGTAGATTAGGGAGGCAAGACCAAAAGTAACTCTCGTTGCTCGTATGGCAGCATCAGTGGGAAACTACGATTACATCTTTGATTGGGAGTTTCAAACAGATGGTTTAATAAATGTTAAGGTCATTCTCTTATGCCATTAATTTTCACCAAGTTCTCCCTCAGCAATAGCGTATGCCATTCATTTTGTATGATTTAACTTTGTACAGGTAGGACTTTCAGGAATGCTAATGGTGAAAGGCAGTCCTTACCATCAAGCGCCTAACCAAGATGCCATGTCGGGTCCTCTCATTTCCGAGAATCTCATCGGAGTAGTTCACGATCACTTTGTTACCTTTCACCTCGACATTGATATCGATGGGGCAAACAATTCGTTTGTTAATGTTAATCTTGTTAAGGAACGGAGTTTACCAGGGGAATCCCCTAGGAAGAGCTACTTGAAAGCTAAGAGAAAAATAGCTAAGACTGAAAAAGATGCACAAATTAAGCTTAAATTGTATGATCCCTCAGAGTTTCATATGATTAATCCTTCTAAAAGGTCTAGGCTAGGAAATCCAACAGGATACAAGATTGTTCCTGGAGGAACTGCAGCTAGTTTGCTTGATCATAGTGATCCTCCACAACTAAGAAGCGCCTTCACCAACAGCCAGGTAAAACCCTTTTATCCTTTTTTTGCTCTTGATTGAATGATTTTGCACTCTTTATTGAGTTCTTTTTTTGAATAGATATGGGTGACTCCTTATAACAAGAGTGAACAATGGGCTGGTGGGCTTCTAACTTATCAAAGTAGGGGAGATGACACTCTTGCTGTGTGGTCTGAAAGGTATAAAACTCGATAAATGAATCAATTCTTGTAATGCATACGTTCTACCCTGATTTTCTGCTTTAATCCATCGAGAACAGGGATCGTTCTATTGAAAATAAGGATATCGTGTTGTGGTACACCTTGGGGTTCCATCACATTCCATGCCAAGAAGATTTCCCTGTAATGCCAACAGTGACATCAGGGTTTGAGCTAAAGCCTGTCAATTTCTTCGAAAGCAACCCAATTCTTCGAGCTGCCCCAGCTTTTGAGAAAGATTTACCTGTTTGTAGGCCTAGTGCTTCCCCTTGAAGTCTTGATTAGCACTTGAAAGCTCTTCTCTTACCATAAGATCCCAGTTCATGCCTGCAATAGAATATATCATACAAGTTATCTATCTTCGAGAAAAAAAGATCATATTATTATCACAATCAAATGTATTTTAGTAATGTATTGTTGATTGTAAATTCCAAAAAATCATTTTAGCAATCGGAGGGGTTTAGGTAATATTATTGTGTGAATTAATCTGAAAATTTGATATGATATTAACGTTGTGCTGGACCATTTATTTAAAAGCTGTTTGATAATAGATAAATATTTCTTATATTTTTTAATATTTTTTATATGTTGTTTTTTTATAGAATTCTCAAAACTACCCCTTCTCGACCCCTAAATAGGAGGATAGTGTGCTTCAGCACATTCGAACTCACGTCTTCCTACAATGACAACAATATCAATATCAATCAAACTAAGATTTAATTAGCATATTTTTAAATAATTTAAATTTGAAAATAAAGAGAAAAAACTCAAAAATTAAGTACATATAGTCATATAGAGTATGAACGTGGATCTCACAAGCACCTCTCTCTCTCTATATTTTTTGGAGTTAGGAGAAAGGGTTCTTTTTATGAATTCTTCCATTTTTTTTCACTTTTTAGTCACCAAACACATTACTTAATTCATTCTTTTATCATGGGAGCTCTGTATATTTTCTCCCTTTCATCTCAATCTTTAATGATTTTTCGTCGTACAGTGAATCATTTCAAACTTTTACCAATTTTTTTTCTTTGTTAGTTTCTTGGATAAATATATTTAAGTAATTATTTTTTGGATCGTTTGAACTTTTTAAGTTAACTTACGCATTATTTTCCCTAGTATGTTCTTCTGATATTTGACATTGACCGTTAAATTGACTTGAATTTAAAGTATGTTCTTCTACTTGTCTATGAGTACTAATTTATTGCATTGATCGTCGAATCTTCATTTGAAGCTTACTAGCTAGATTTAGAAAAAAAAATTAACAGCTTAATGACTTAATAAAAACTCTTGAATTGTTCTGTAACTTAAATTAAATCTTCCGAATAGTTTAGTGATTATTTTGTAACTTTTTGAATTGAGTGATCAAAATGTAAATTTACTAATAGTTCAATAACTTTGGGTGCAATTTACCCTTACTAAAAAAATCATATATTCAAAATTAGCAAGCTGGAATATTTTAGGTTAAAAAAAGGAGATTCCTATCTTACCTATTCAATTCAAATCACCTTAGCCGTCAGTATATTTTAATGGACAATTGTCATACAGTGACTTAAATAATGGGGAGAGTTTTTAGTTTTAAATGCCATAATGCTAAATGACAAATTCTATTGGGACGGCCACATTCTCTTGTAGCCATGAAAAGCTTAATTACAAATTCACAATTAGAGAAACAACTACTCTGATCTGATCATGGAGAAATCATCATGTATTCATTTCTGTTTCATTTCATGTTTAGTTTTATTCATTGTTGTAGGTTCATGGTACCGTTCTACCAATTCATCATTGCCTAATTCCTCACTGCAAACTCCATGGTCCACCTCCAAGAACCGGATTTTCTCAAACTCCAAGGCCAGCTCAGTGTTGGAGACACAAGCTCAAACTTCGATAGACCACTCAGCTGAGGCCCCTCATCATCCACTTGACCCTCTTACTGTGCAGGAAATCAACAAGGTCCGGACCATCCTCTCATCTTATGAACCCTTTTCATTTACCTTCCCAACTATTCACACTGTACTGCTCGATGAACCAGACAAGGTCCAGGTTCTGAAGTGGAGAAAAGGTGACGCACTTCTTCCAAGAAAAGCACAAGTTTTGGCTCTGTTGAATGGCCAGTCCCATGTGCTTACCGTGGACTTGGATTCTAGCAGTGTCACTAGCCATGCCATATATCAACGCAAGCTCAGGCTATCCGATGCTATCTGTGGATGATATTTTGGCAGCGTCTAAAGTGCCGTTCTCTAATGCGGAGTTCAACAAATCCATTGCCGCCCGAGGGGTCTCATCATCAGATTTGATATGCTTACCACCTTCGGCAGGCTGGTTTGGGCCAAATGAAGAAGGCAAAAGAGTTGTAAAGGTCCTGTGTTACTCTAAAGAAAGCACACCCAATTTCTACATGAGGCCCATTGAAGGGCTCATCATGACAGTGGACTTAGATTCGATGGAGATGCTGAAATTCTCCGATACAGGCCGAGATATTCCGATTCCAAAAAGTTCTGGCACTGATTATAGGTATACAGCTCAAAAGAAGGAACCAGAAATGGAACCATTGAACCCAATTTCCATAGAACAACCAAAAGGACCAAGTTTTAAAGTTGAAGACGGGCATATAGTGAAGTGGGCGAACTGGGTGTTTCACCTCAAGGCTGACCAACGAGCTGGTTTGGTGATTTCAAGAGCCATGGTGCGAGACTCAAAGAAAGGTGAGCTGAGGAATGTGATGTACAAAGGGTTCGCTTCAGAATTTTTTGTGCCTTACATGGACCTTGATGAGTCCTGGTATTTCAAGTCGTATATGGACGCTGGTGAGTTTGGTTTAGGGATGTCAGCTCTTCCACTTGTGCCACTAAATGATTGTCCAAGGCACTCTTATTATATGGACGGTGTTTTTTCTACTTCCGATGGACACCCGTTTGTTCAACCTAACATGATTTGCCTGTTTGAGCGCTATGCCGGCGACATCAGTTGGCGACATTCAGAAGGTTTGCTCAATGATTTTCTGGTAAACTTCAACAATAGTAACAATGATACAGTCAAAAACTATGATATACATTGAAAATATACATGGCTGGTTTTGTATATACTATAGAAAACTATGATACATTCAAAATTTTATCTATTTTTATGCTATAGTACAAGGACCAGGCTAGCGATTTAACCTTTTTTTCCCTTGTCTTAACTTAGGTGCTTGTCTTTTTCTTTTTTAATTATTGTATATATAGATTAGGGAGACAAGACCCAAAGTAACTCTCGTCGCTCGCATGGCAGCATCAGTCGGAAACTACGATTACATTTTCGATTGGGAGTTTCAAATGGTTTAATAAGTGTTAAGGTCATTCTCTTACGCCATTAATTTACACCAACTTCTCCCTCAGCAATTGTATTTACCGTTCATTTTCGTATGATGTTTCATACAGGTAGGACTCTCAGGAATGTTGATGGTGAAAGGCAGTCCTCACCAGAGTTTATATCAGGTGCCCAACCAAGATGCCATGTCGGGCCCTCTCATTTTGGAGAATGTCATCGGAGTAGTTCACGATCACTTCATTACCTTTCACCTCGACATGGATATCGATGGGGCTAACAATTCGTTTGTTAATGTTAATCTCGTTAAGCAACGAAGTTTACCAGGAGAATCCCCTAGGAAAAGTTACTGGAAAGCTAAGAGAAAGATAGCTAAGACTGAAAAAGATGCACAAATTAAGCTTAAACTCTATGATCCATCAGAGTTTCATATGATTAATCCTTCTAAAATGTCTAGGCTAGGAAATCCAACAGGTTACAAGATTGTTCCTGGAGGAACTGCAGCTAGTTTACTTGATCATGATGATCCTCCACAACTAAGAAGCGCCTTCACCAACAACCAGGTAAAAACCTTTTTAACTTTTTTTTTTTCTCTTGATTCAATGTCTCTGAATACTTTGTTAAGCTATTTTGTTTTAACAGATATGGGTGACTCCCTATAACAAGAGTGAGCAATGGGCTGCTGGACTTCTAGTGTTACAGAGTAGGGGAGATGACACGCTAGCAGTGTGGTCTGAAAGGTATAAACTCGATAAAAGAATCAAGTTCTTTAATGCATATGTTCTGCCATTGATTTTCTATGCTTTAATCTGCTGAAAAAGGGATCGTCATATTGAAAATGAGGATATCGTGTTGTGGTACACATTGGGATTCCATCACATTCCATGCCAAGAAGATTTCCCTGTAATGCCAACAGTGACATCAGGGTTTGAGCTAAAGCCTATCAATTTCTTCGAAAGCAATCCAATTCTTCGATCTGCCCCAGCTTTTGAGAAAGACTTACCTGTTTGCAGGCCTAGTGCTTCCTCTTGAAATCTTGATTACCACTTCAAAATCCCTTTCTCTCTAACCATATCATCCTAGTTCATGCCTTGAGGAGGATACTTGTGGGTGTTAAAGAAGAAGGAAAGAAACCAAAACAGAGAACTAGCAGTATATCGAGTCTGCTTTATATTTCATTTTTTTCAAACTTTACAATATATATGAGTTACTTTACAAGAGAACTCTACAAATACCACTAATACACTCTTGAAATTTGAAATACATTTCTTGTACATAAAATAAATTAATCAAATATGTCAATCATTACCTAAACACATAAAAAATCTACCAACTAAAATTGGTTTTATCTAAAACAAACACGCACTCATCACTGATAGCGTGCACCAAAACAACTTCATTCTAATTGCGGATATAGTCCGCAGGCACATTTCACGAATGTACTCTGCATTTCTTCAATCCTGCCATACAGATCGCAGCTTCATGTGTCCGCAAATTTGTTCTCACTCGACAGTCCGCCAGACTTGTATCATATAGACTGTTCGCATAATGTCAGTCTACGAGACAGTTCGTCCCGCTAAGTAATTCGCATTTAGACTGTTCGCCATTTGTAGGAGCTATTGCATGATTAGCTATCTCACAACAATACTGCAGACAATTAATTCATCTCCCAGAAAGAAAAAAATCGTATTACATTATCAAGATCAAATGTATTTTAGTAATATATTATTGACTGGAAATTACATAAATATGGAATTATATTTTTAAATATTTTATTTCCTAAAAGAAAGGGATCATATTTTTTTCTTTCTCAATAATAAAATGGAATGCATTTATCAAATACTTTATATTAATTTTAAACTTAAATTTCACGAGTGTAATTTTAAGAAAAATTTAAGGTAACATTTTAAGGTAAAATATGATGTAAAATGAAATGTTATATTATCAATCAACCGAATTATATTTTCATATCTCTACAAATTTAGATCATGAGCTTGTGAATTGAATTGGTAGATAGCATGGCACTCAATCGAAGAGACCTATTCTCCCCTTACTTTGCAGTCTAAAAATATGCTTGGATTGCACAATAGCCTTACAGGTTTGGGAAAAATTGGGAATCAATTGGGTGATAAGCCAAGTAGAGCACTCTTTGGTAAGTCGGGTTGGACAATTATTCAATGGGAGGAGCAATTATCAAAAGCTAATTATTATTGTAGCAATTTGGGCAATTTAGCTCTCGAGGAATAGGTTGGTGCATGAAAGCAAACGGCAAACAAGTTCCGAGACTTATACCCTTGTATTGGGTTATGCTAGAGAATTAGAAACTCTAATAAGGGAACAGTTAAAAGCTTAAGCCAACAGAGTCAATAGGGTGGCGACCTCCTTTGGAGCCTTTTGTTCGGGTAAACTTCGATGTAAGCTTCTACAAGGATCTGGAAGCGTCAAGTACATATATTATTATAAAAAACAATGAGGGATTTTGATGGGCGTCGAATCTATTAAAAATAATTCTTATAAAATAACTTTAATTAGTAGTAGAGTAGTAGTAGGATCAAGTCCACAAGGATTGGATGCAATCATAGACTTCCGTGTATAGCTTATGATCAGATTGTCTTGTCAAGGGTCGTGGTTGGAGTCGTGCCCACAACTAAAAACGTTCCAGCTGAAAAATAAGCAAATAAATAAGTAAAGCAGGGATTTTGAAATTGATTAGAAACTAAATAATTAAAACTGCTAAGATAAATAATTAAATAAATCAGAAATTAAATTGAGATTTGCAATCAAATGTAATAAGCCTTAGCCTTAGACTCGGAAAATTTCGTGTTGAGAATCGATCCTCGAAAATTAATCTTCTCCTCCAATCGATAAGCTGGTTATAGCGGTTAAGAACATCCTAACCACTAATTCTTCCTCTAGTAGCTGGTTCCAGTACGACCTGCAAACCAACCCTTATCGACTATTTAACCGAGATACACGTGTTCCCGATTCAAGATTCCGATAGCCTTGCGTTCTGAAGAACCCAACTCGAATCAACGGCCTCAACCGCGTAGGTCGTTTAAACCCGATCACCTCTTCCTCGATTTGTTCTCGGAAATTCGAATACAGCACGACTGACTCGAATCTCCAACTGTAAGCAAACACGACTCCAACCCAACGTGCACTTTGACTTGAAATCAAATTTAACTTTAAGGGATAATTGGTCTATCCCGATACTTCGGAAAAAAATGAATACCGATAGGACGAATTTTTAGCACAAATTCGTATTTCACGATTCTCGACCAGAAAGAACACCAGCCTAAAGCTGAGCATAAACTTATTCATGCTTGAAAGTGGAAGATGATAAATTTATGTGAAAGGTGATGGAAATTAGAAAGGAAAAGTACTTGGAAGACAATTAGCCTAATTTGACAAAAGAAACAAAACCAAATGAAAAAGTGGCAGAATGCTAAACTCCAATTTGAAAAGGAAAAAGGAGAGTATTTCTATTCCAAATAGAAGTAGGAATACAAAGACAAGAGATGATTTACTAATAACTAAAAGCCCTTATTTATATATATGGGGTTTACTAAAAATAACCTAATCCTAAATTAATAAAATAAAAATAAATAAAAATAAAAAACTAAATAAAATAAAATAAAATAATATCTTCTATTTTTAACTTTTTACAAAGTCAAAATTGATGTTAAATCCTTAGTTTTCCCATCTTTATGATTTGGCCCCAACTCAACGATTTGTCTTTCAATTTGGCCCCTTTTTGCTTGTTTTTGACCAATTGAATCACTGACAAGATTAAATCATAAAAACACCAATTAAGCAAGGATTAATTCAGAAATAAGCCAAATTAAACACAAGAATCATGTAAATTAATATATTTATTAGATTTATTATGGACACAACTTGCTTATGGAATCGTTACATACTTGATGTTCTAACTGTAGAGGCTTTAGCAAGTACCTAAGCAATTAGATTCGCTCAGGAGATGGGTTACCGGTTTGTGGAAGTAGAAGGCGACTCCTCGACTGCAATAAAGAAGCTAAAAGCGACATGCATTGACAAATTGGTTACTAGTAATTTCATTTGGGAAGCGTAACAAATTTCTACGAGCTTTGAAAGAATCAAGTTCTAAAATATAAAGAGGGGGAAATCGAGTAGCCCACCTATTGGCCAAGGAAGGATTTTGGTGAAAACATGATTGTAAGACCCTTAATTTGCCCAGGCCCAATAAAATAAAATCGATTAACAAATAACCCCAAATTAAACCCCAAACTAAACCCTAGCCCACTACAAAGCCCAAATCAGAAACAAAACTAAAAGACCCTAAAAAAAAAACTAGCTAGCCGCCGCCCCTATGGCCAACTGCCCTCTGTCACCACCTGCAGCACCACCTACTCCACCGCCAACTGCTCCTGCAAAGAAAAGACAGGATTAAATGCGAAAACATTGAAGAAAATAGAGATAATGTTGTAAAATTGGCAATATAAAAGCCTAAAAAAATCACTTGTAAAAGGGGGGGATTCTTGAATATTCAAGGACAAAAAAAATCAATACAAAAAATCGAATATTGAGAGCAATCGAATAGAAAAGTCGAAAGGTGATTTCTTTTGTTTCTTTTCCTCTCCGGTACTATTATTCTTTGGTAGATATAAAAAAATATATCAACTCTTACCTTGTTTGGGCGATTGGAGAGTTTAAAACCGAGAGTTTTCCTTAATTTCTATCGGCTTTCGTGAGGTTTTTGGGTATTTTAACCATGGATCTAGGGCGAGGGGAGCAAAAGGGTTAAAAGGGGTCGATTTTACACTTTCAACCGTCGTATATGGTGGTCGCCGGTGACGGACGGACGGTGGTCAGATCGCCGAAAATCGTCTAGCCCAGAGCACCAAAACCCTTCCCCTTTTCTTTTTTTCAAAAACCATAGCTGAAATGAAAATTTTAAAAAAAATTGACTTTTATAACATTTATAAAACAGCGTCGTTTTGGCTTAGTGCCTACTAATATAAAACGGAGTTGTTTTGGAGTAAAACGGGTATACCCGACCCGCTCCAATTAGGATCCGTGTGTTTTTGCAGCCAGGGGAATATTTTCGCACCTGGTCCTTCAGCTTTGTCGCATGTTTTTAATTGAATCTTTTTGTTTCTTTTGACTTTGTAATTTTGCCCCAGAACTTCCGCGCCTATTTCATTTTGGTCCAAATCAGATCTGCGTGTTTTGGAGGGTGGGGTTATTCCCCACTTTAGTCCTTCTTTATTATTCGCGTGTTCGATTCAGTCATTTTCTTTTATTTTTTATTTCAAATTGGCACCAAATTTTCGTTTTAAATTCAGTTTAGTCCCTTGCTTTCAATCTTTCATATTTTGTTTTCCTTTTTTATTTATTTACTCATTTAGCTTCTTATTTTTTTTTGAAGGTCTCAGTATTATTATTCTCATTGCTATTTTTATTTTATTTACTATTATTATTTTACTAGTATTATTTATTATTTATTATTATTACTATTGCTGTCATTATCATTGTATTCGTTTCATTTGATTCCTTTTTATTTATTATTATTATTATTATTATTTTGTTTTCTCATTTTCAAGTTTTACTTGAACCTTTTATTTTCATTTTATTTCATTTATTTACTTGTTTCTCATTTATAATTAGTCCTTTTATTTATTTATTTATTATTATTATTATTATTACACTCGTTATTGTTTATCTTAAAGATTATTTATTTATTTCTTTATATATACATTTCATATGTTTCAAAGTTTAGATTATTATTATTATTATTATTACCATTATATTTATTACTATTACTAGTATTATTATTTTCTTTAATACTATCACTGCTATTATATTATTTATCTTGTTAATGTACTATTATTATTTCCTACTTAACTATTATTATTATTATTATTATTATTATTATTATTATTATTATTATTATTATTATTATTATTATTATTATTATTTATTCATATATTTAGTTTCAAAATTGCATGCATAACTTCATTTTATTCTAACTTATCTATTTATTTTCTTTACTTAATATTTCTTTTGCTTCATTTTTATTTATTCTTATCTATTACTCTCTCTTGTTGTGACCTTCTATTTATCTATTCATTTATTTATTTATTTATTTATTATTATTATTATTATTATTATTATTATTTTTACATATTACTTTCAATATATTTCAAAATTTAGGTTTTATTATTATCATTGTTATCGTCGATACTAGTATTCCTTTGATGCTATTTGTGTCTTTATCTTTGTTATTGTCTCTCTCTATATATACATGTGTTATTATTATTTTTTTAGCATACGACATATGTCCTTGTTACTTTGAATAAATGTCGCACTATCATTATTAGTGACGCATGACTTTTTAAATTTTAAACTATCTCCTTTTAAATATAATCGATTAAATTTATTTTTATTTTATTTTACCTAAATTCGTATAAAAAAGGAAATTTTTTAAATAAAAGCAATATTCCGTATTTGGAGGTTCGAGAAGTCATACCCTAGCTTATTGGGTTTCGATGTTTCTCGTTCAACCTAAATAACGGCATATTCTTTTAAAATCGCTACAGGAATTTTGAATAAAATGCTTACTCTCTGAGATACGAGGTGTTATGTCCTAACTTACTGGATATGGCATCTTGTTACCTCGAGAAAAGATCTTTGTAAATAAAGGCAATATTCAGTATTTGGAAGTTCGAGAGATTGTGCCTTAACTTACTTGGTTTCAATTTTTCTCGTTTACCTTAAATAATTGAATATCCTTTTAAAAGGAGTTAAAATACACGAATTTTACATAAAAGGCAAGCTCACTCTCAAAAGCTCGAGATGTCGTGTCCTAACTTACTGGATGTGACATTTTATCACTTTGAGATGAGAAGGTCTTTAACATTCGAGTTTTTTACAAAAAGAGAGATTGTATTTCAAAGTCTTTTAAGTTTTCAATTTCCGACACTAAGACACTAATTAATCAACTAGGTACCAATTTTTGGGCGTGATGAGGGTGCTAATCCTTCCTCGTGCATAACCGACTCTCGAACCCGTTTTTCTGAATTTCGCGGACCAAAATCGTTGTTTAAATAAATCAAAATATTTATTAAAAACAACCACTTTTACGAGGTGACCCGATCACACCTCATCAAAAAGGATTGGTGGCGACTCCTCTGTTCGTTTTTATTCTCAAAATAACAAGTCAACTCCGTTTTCAAAAAAAAATAGTTTTGACAATGATGTCTGGTGGATCGAAGAAGCTCCAACGGTGGTTCAAGAGATTGCGGGGACAGAGACAGAACATCCATCATCCTAGCTGTGTGTCATGGAACAGATGTCTTGAGCAACTAGAAGGTCTTATTCATTCTCTAGTAGAGGAGTGATTGTCTTAGAGTTGATATGGTTCATCGTTTTAATATTTAATCTTAGATTTCACACTGGCATGGAGAGGTCCTTAAGGAAGAGAAGAGGAAAGGATTTGGTTTTCTTTAATTTTTGTTTTTCTTGGTTTGCCCGAAAACAAGTATTGCATTTGCTTTATGACTGTTACTTTTTCTCTTTCTTTACAAATAAGAACATGCCAATTTGCATTTAAAAGAATGCTTTGATTTAATTGTAACGGTGGTTAAACCTTATAAACTCCTTTCACTTCTCTTTTAGGTAAGAAAGCATCCAGTAACTTTCCCTAGCTTTGACATTTACCACGAAACCACCTCCAGTTCACGTTCCCCTGTAGGTTTTCTATGCACGCTGAGATTACCATCACGCCTGTCCTTTATAGGGCAACTGCTGAGAACTTATGAGGATATATGGGCAATTTAGATATTGTACCTAATTTTCTGTAATCGAGCTGAATAGTAAGAATTTAAGCAAATTCAAAATCTTGAGCAAAAAAATGCATTTTAGAATAAAAGATTTGTTGATTTCACTTAATACACAGTATCATTGTATTGCCCTAGGGTCGGGAAGAGCTCATTGCTTATGATGTATAATAAACACATTATTCTTCACCATATAGCCAAACTTATTACTTAGAATTGTTGCCTAAACATGACAAAGAGGCAATAAAGTGGTATAAAAGAAATACAATAGTAAAGTTACTTCATATAGTGCTGGAGATTTGATGGTCTTGGTGTAGGAACAAGAATTAAAGGCTTCTTTTTCTTCATAATAATTCCAAATAAGCCAATCAAGTCATTTTCTTCACCGTCGGCCAAATTCCAATCATAAGCATGGATCATTGCTGCCAAGGAGGAATACAACATCTTTTCACCGAGAGATACTCCGGCACACATTCTCCTTCCAGAACCAAACGGCATGTACCGGGAATCGTTTCCTAAATAATCGAGCTTCTCATGATCAGTCAAGAACCTCTCAGGCTTGAATTCTAAAGGATTTTCCCAAAGCTGTGGATCCCTCTGAATACACCAAATGTTTAAGAAGACCCTGGTGCCCTTTGGTACGCTATAGCCACCAACGTTGCTTGAGTCGCCCGGGCAACGGGGTACAAGGAGTGGCATCGGTGGGTGCAATCGGAAGGTCTCCTTTACTGCAGCATCTAGATAGCGCAACTTAGGCAAGTGAGTCTCATCGACGGCGCCATCCGAACCGACAACATCGTCTATTTCTTGCTTCACCTTTTTCATTGCTTCAGGATTTGCAATTAGTTCAGCCATTGTCCATTCCATCATGGTTGATGTTGTATCAGTTCCACCGACCACAATGTCCTGATTATTAAAAAAAAAAAAAAAACTTATTAGCACCCCAAGAAAATAAGATAATAAAAAAGAAAGATGATCTATGCAGTATGATAGATGAAGAAACTTACCATGAGCAAGGCCTTGACTTGATTCATTGTTATCGATATTCCGCTATCGTTCTTCTGCTTGAGGTCCAACAGAAGCTGCAAGAAGTCTTTTGTTTCAGTGTTTCCATCTTCTTTGCTCAATTTGTTGCTAAAGTTCTCTCTTTCTTCAATCATGGAGTTGAAAAGCTTATCGAAAGAATTAACGATTTTAGTCATTTCCTTCTCCAATCCCTGTATGTCAAACCTTGCAAGCACCGGGAAAATATCAGAAACGTTTGGTTTTCCAAGTATCACCATTAGTTCGGTTATGAGATCTCGAAATTGGCCCCAAACGTCGGCCCCTTTCCGCTCTCCTCCCTGTTTGCCACCCCACAGCATGCTCATCATCGCATTGATTGATGTTAAAAATGCCGTTTCACCAAAATCAATTGGCTTGCCAGCACTTTGAGCAACATTTTGTACGCCTTTAAGCACTTGTTCCCTCCTTAGACCATAACAAGCTTTAATGCTACTATGGCTAAGCATTTCACGTACCAGCACTTTTCTCTTCATTCTCCAATCTGGACTACTGTAAGAATCAAATACAATATCATTGAGGCCAAAGGTAATAATCTTTGCACAAACGGGAGGATCCCTTTCAGAAAATGTGATGTCGTTGTCACGAACCACTTCTTTCGCCAGTGGTGCCGAGCTAATGACTACGCATAATTTGTTTCCTAGCCAAAGCTTGTAGATGGGACCGTAAGCTGCAGCCAAATCTGTAAACACCAAGTGAAGATTATCAGTTCCAAGATATGGAAGATATCCCACTATTGGCAACCCACGGGGACCCGGCGGTAATGGGGCGATGTCTTTCTTTGGCTTCCTTATGGTCCATACGTGCCACAGTGAAATTCCCAATATGGCTACCAAAAATGACAAAGCTACTGGGAACAACATTCCATCTTTCTGGTTGCTAGCAGTCAACAGCCATGAATACGAGCTGAAAGCTATTTGCAACATCTTCTTCCTTCTTGAGGAAAACCAAGAAATTTTAAGTTGAAAACACAGAGGTAGCCAACCAGGAACTGCAATAATATTGCTGCGAAGTGGCCATAATTTATAGTAGTACTCCTACTACGTACGTAGTACAGAGCCGATGGTCTACTTATCTAAAATAATGTAGTACAGAGCCAATGGTCTACTTTTCTAAAATAATGAAGTTCAAGCACGTAGTTGTAGACTTGTAATTTGCTGAAATTCAAGTCCAACGAGAGAGCTAACCGCCAGCATAACAGTCAGAGTCGATGGCCACTGCCGTATTACTTTAATGAAAATTAATTTGTATATTTGTTAGTCCTTCAGATGCAATAGATAATTTCAAACTAATATCGTACAAGTTATTATCATTGAATAACATTACGAATTAAAATTATTAACTTGTATTTAATAATATTTAACTTTCAACGTTAAACAACTATATTTAATTTGCTATAATATCAAATGATGTGCTTATGATTTTTTAAAAGTTTTAGTTCTCTAAAAACATGTTCCAGTAATTATGATACACTCTATAACATTAAATTAATTTGTTTTAATATTATCTAAATCGAATCAAATCAATTGGTCAAATCAATTAAATTAAGAATCGATTGAAATACTAATTTGAAAGACTTTAAACTGATTAATTGAATAAAACATTAAAACGACCTCATTCAACGGGGCTAAAAAATTGATTTCAACACGAATTAACACAACTTAATCTGATTACGAAAACATATATTAATCACCTTAAAGAAAATGAAATAGGTAAAAATTATTATTATTTTATTGGCATGGTTAGGGGGAAAATTTTGAAGAAACTATAATAAAGAGAATTAATAAAGCATGGCGTACTTGTTATTTTGTTATTAAAAAATTTGGTGGGAGGGGACACTTGGGGTCTGCCATGTGTGTCATTCTGTAGTGTATTCAATTCAAGGCAGCGGAATATATCTTTCCAAACATGGACTGCCTATATAGTAGGACATAAATGATGATTATTACTACTATTATTTGGACTAAAAGTCCAATAATAATCCATTATTTTATGGGGGCTTCTTCAGTCTCTTACGTTGGCTCCAAAGGATACAGGAATGGCAGCAGTAGAACAATGGCGTTCCATTGGCGGCACCAACCCGCCCAACACTCCCAGTCAAAGCTCATCTTCTTAACTTTATAAATATTTCTGGTTTGTTTTCTTCTGTAGTGATGTCAGTATTGAGGGTCGAAAGAACACAAAATAAGTCAGTATTGTGGACTACGGCGGCTCTACAATATTAAATTTTTTTGAGTTAAAATATATTTTAACTCTTATTATACTAACATATATATTTAGTACAATGTCTAAAATAATATTAATATCAATTGATTTAAAATTCAATTAACAACACTTATTAATAATATATTATATTGATCGCGTTACAATTTCGTTGCTCATTTCTGCAAAAGTTAAAAGCTTACAAAATAAGATATTTGGATAATACCTTCCAGCCACCTTGTTTGAACTCCAATATTATTCAAGGAGAAATTTACTTTTCCTTCAAATTTGGTTCGTCATAATTTTCTATCGGGTAGAATTTAACAGCAATTTCTATTTTATATTTATATATCAACGTTAATTTAGTGTGTAATGGTGATATATTAATTTTATATATAAATTTTTATTTGGAGTTTAATTGAATTACTGGCATCCATGAGGATGAAATAGCATGTAGAATCTTGATTTGGTCAAACTTGACGACAAAGTTTATGATTTTTCTTTTGAAAATTTTATGTATATACGATGTTGAATTTTATAAATATTATAAAAGAGCTTTCATTTATCATTTGTATTTTTTAATATTTCTTTTACGTTATATCTGAGTTTATGTGTTTATTATTTCTAATTTTTGTTTTTATATAATATTTAAAATTATTTATAATCTCTCTCAATCTTTAAATAAAAGAATAACGCGTTTCAACACACTCAAACTTATATTTTTTGCATTGGATACAATATCGATCTTGACTTAAGTAAGACTCAATCAACAATTGTATATATTATTAAAATATAAGCCTAAGTCAAAATTGAATAATTAATTTAAATAATAACAAAAGCAACACGAATTCTAACGGTAATTTCAAACTTAAAAAACATTTTTCTACTTGTAAATTTAATAATAATAATAATAAAATATTATTCGAATTTCAATATAATAAAAATAAAATGTTATTTTATTTCTTCAAAAGTTTCTTGAAAGTTCCAAACTCACCTGTATTGCACGTGAGTATATATTTTAATTATTTATTATAAAAAATTATAAGAAAAGAATTCAAATCATACTTAAAATGTTGTAATTAATCTAAATAATAATTATTAATATAATTAAAAAATATGGAAATGTTGCATATCCATATTTTTTTATTATTTTAATATCTACAAAATGGGTGTATATAAATTAGTTATATTATCAATGCATTAAAAATAATGCTATTTTGAACTAGAAGTGTGCATGGGTCGGGCTACCCGGCCCGGCCCAAAAGCCCGCCTGAAAAATGGGAGGGTTCGGGTAAAAATATAGGCCCGAAATATGGGTTTGGACAAAAAAATGAGGCTCGTTTAGAAAACGGGCCGGGCTCGGGTAAAACTTTTTTGGCCCGAGCCCTACCTGAATTATATACTAAATATATATATATTTTTTATTTTTAATCATATTTACATTTTATTTTTAATTTTAATATAATCACTTTTTATTATATTTTTTATTTTAATATTTGTTTTAAATGTATTTGATGATTTATTATATTTTAAAATTTTTATTTAATGAAATAAGTTAAAAAATTTAATATGGGCGGGCGGACCGAGCCTAGAAAATAGGCTTAATTTTTGTATGAGCCCGGCCCAAACCCGACCCAATCCGATCCGACCCATGCACACCTCTATTTTGAACTTTTAAATGAATAATTTGAATGTATCTTTATTGTAGTAATACATCTTTATAAGTGTAATTTAGCATGCATTCAAAGTTAGTAATTGTAGCACTAATAATGAAAATATTATTAATAAAATAATGTAATTCTAATTACTTTATATTGATTAATATTTTGTTATCCTCAAGAAACTTGAAACCTATCTATTTTGATAAATATATATATATTGTAGTTATTTTTATTAATTATTTGTTAGAAAAACATGAAACATATATATATATATATATATATATATATATTACTATAAGATAAGGTTGTTGAGAAGAACATCATTAACAATTATAATTATGGAAGTGTTAGAATGACGAGTTAAGCTATATTATAGTTGGAACTTAACAAAATACTAAAAATTAAAGAAGTAAGGGAGAAGTAAAATGTTATGTAGTTTAAATACAATTTTATGTTTATGAGGTCATGTCTATTAAATAATCTACTATAGTCTCAATAATATAAAATATGATTTAAGCTTAAGTTTATTTATGTTTGTTGTAACTTCACTCATATACAATTTTAAAAATGAACTCTTACCGACAAAAATAGGTAATCTCTTAAATTTTACTAAAAGACCTCAAGGGTATATATATGTATATAGTAGTAGCTATGTAATAGGAATCAAATTGTTAATAGATTATTGTTTATTACCGAATACCGTTAGAAAGGATTACCATTGCTTAGCGGTAAAATCAAAAAGTGTTGTCTCCCTTAGTGGTGGTAGAGAAGAAGAACACTCGTTGTCAGCCATTTAGAATAAAAATTTAGAATAAAAATTTACAACGATTTGATTATACACTCAAATAAGTTTTGAATAATCATACAAAATCTGTAAGCAAAGACCTTAATATATAAGTCTTCTTATCGAGGAAAGAGATAAGATAGAGATAAAATAGGAAGAAAGCTTCTTCAATTTTGCTGTAATAAGTTAATAGAGATTAGGTCAGCATATTTCAATTAATCAACTAAATCAAATTAATTAGATTAATCATTTACCGAAGTATGTTATATAAATATTTTAATAAATATAATGCTATATAAACATTTTCATGGACGCCAACCATTCATGGCTGCTGTGCTGAATGCTATTTTAGTACCATAAATTCTGGCCACTTCCTAGTAGGCACTGCCCTTACCTGGGTAAATCTCAGTGTAAAAATTTCCTGGCTTTCGTCACAAAAACGAAAAAGATGTTCCAAACAGCTTACAGCTCGTTTTCATGGCTGTTGAATGGTGGCAACCAAAAAGATGGATTCCTACCAGCAGCTTTCCCATTTCTGGTTGCCACATTGGGGATTTCACTCTGGTACTTATTTCTAAAGGCAAGGAAACCGATGGCTCCATTACCGCCTGGTCCCATGGGTTGCCATTAGTGGGGTATCTTCCATTTCTTGGATTCGATAATCTCCATCTGGTCTTTACGGAGTTGGCCGGAGTTTACGGTCCTATCTACAAACTTTGGCTTGGAAACAAGCTAACCGTAGTAATTAGCTCTCCATCGCTTGTAAAAGAAGTGGTTCGTGACCATGATATAGCCTTTTCAGAGCGAGAACCTCCCATTGCTGCACAGATTATTACCTTCGGCTCCAATGATATTGCATTCGACTCTTACAGCAGTCCCAGCTGGAAAAACAAGCGCAAAATTCTCGCATCCGATATGCTTAGCAACGCTAATCTTAATGCCTGTTATGATCTACGGCGAAAAAAAGTGATGAAAATGGTGGGGGATGTGTATTAAAACGTCGGTAAGCCGATTGATGTCGGTGAATTGGCATTTCGTACGTTAATCAGTTTGATCGGCAACATGGTGTGGGGAGGCGAAATCCAAGGAGAGCAAAGGACTATCGTGGAAAGTCAGTTCAAAAAGATTTTTGCAGAGATAATGGTGTTATTGGGAAAACCAAACATTTCCGATATTTTTCCATCGATTGCTTGGTTTGACATACAAGGCATAAATCCGTCAATCGTTCAATGAATTTTTGGATTTAGCGATTGAAGAAAGAATGAAGGAGACGGGTGAACAAAAATCTGATGTGTTACAGATGCTCTTGGATTTACATAAGAACCAAGATAGCCCTTCATCACTTACAATGAATCAAATCAAGGGTATCCTAGTAGTAAGATTTTGTATTTTAACTATCCTATTTTTTCATTTCCTTTTATTTGTTTTGGGTGCTAATGTATTTTAAATTAGAACATTGTGGTGGTTGTAACAGATACTGTTGAAAAGTCAAAAAATGGTGGGAGGTGCAATTGGCACCGAAAGAATAAAGCAAAAAGTGGTTGGCAAATTGAGTTTAAAGTTGAATGGGATAATTGCAAGTTTAGTCCCTAATTTTTTAGGCCATTTGCAAGTTAGTCTCTGAACCTTAACTATAAATAGGCCTAACCATTTCTCATTTCAACCATCCCAGCCAATCTTTCGCTCTTAGTTTTCTCTCTTCTCCCATTTAAGAATTCTTAAGGAATTCTATTTGTTTGTAATATTTTGGAGATAATAAAGTTATCATCTGGTGCTAGTGCCCGAGGACGTAGGTATAATTTACCGAACCTCGTTAAAACTCTTGTGTTTTTTCTTGTCCTATTTTTCTTTCAATATTTGAGGATATAATAGTAGTATTTAATTGTACTATTAAATTACGATAGAAGGGATATTCTGACTAAGGAAAGACTTGGTACTTAAGAAATCCTTGTGATCCACCTCTCTTTCCTGGGAATTAAACTTTGTGTGATTTTTTAGAACAATAATTTACACGATTCCGACCCTATTGAAACAACAAGTGGTATCAGAGCCGAAGGTTAATCGTAGTATGCTCTGTGGTTACAATTTAAACTGATCTTCTACATTAGAAAAGATTTCCTTAGGTATATTGAAAGATTATGGAGAAAACGGTCGGTTTAAGAGCTTCAACATCGTCCATATGGACAAGACCGACAATTGCAACTGCAAGATTGGCCGTGGAGATCTTTGATGGCACGGGCCATTTTGGTATGTGGCAAAGTGAGGTTCTAGATGCCCTTTTTCAGCAGGGTCTAGACATTGCCATTGATGAAGAGAAACCAAATGATGTACAGGAGAAAGACTGGAAGGCGATCAATCGGTTGGCATGTGGCACAATTCGGTCATGCCTTTCTCGAGAGTAGAGGTATGCTTTTTCAAAGGAGACTTCTGCAAATAAGTTGTGGGTAGCACTTGAAGAAAACTTTTTGAAGAAAAACAGTCAAAATAAGTTCCACTTGAAGAAAAGACTGTTTCACTTCACTTACGTCCCAAGTACCACAATGAATGATCACATCACCAAATTTAATCAGTTAGTCACTGATTTGCTAAATATGGATGAGACATTCAAAGATGAAGATTTGGCTTTGATGCTGTTAGGGTCACTTCCTGAGGAGTTTGAGTTCCTAGAAACTACTCTACTTCATGGCAGGAGTGATATATCTCTGAGCGAAGTCTGTGCGGCCTTATATAGTTATGAACAGAGAAAGAAGGACAAACAGAAAAACTCAATCAGAGATACAGAAGCTTTAGTAGTCCGAGGTCGTTCATATACTCGAAAGAAAACTCAAAAGGAGAGATCAAAGTCAAAGTCCAGACTCGGGAAAGATGAATGTGCCTTTTGTCATGAGAAAGACCACTGGAAGAAAAATTGTTCAAAGCTGAAGAATAAGGGAAAAGTTGCTGTAGATGCTTGTGTTGCAAAGCATGATACCAGTGACTCTAAACTATCACTGGTTGCATCATCATCTTCGTTCCATTCAGATGAGTGGATATTGGATTCGGGTTGTACCTATCATATGTCCCCTAATTGGGAGTGGTTCTCTGATTTAGTAGAACTAAATGGAGGAGTTGTTTATATGGGCAATGACAATGCCTGTAAAACTGTTGGGATAGGTTCAATCCAATTAAAGAATCAAGATGGATCAAGCAGAGTTCTGACTGATGTTCAGTACGTGCCCAGTTTGAAGAAAAATCTCATCTCATTGGGAGCCTTGGAATCCAATGGTTCAGTTGTTACTATGAGAGATGGGGTTTTGAAAGTGACATCTGGCGTACTTGTGATATTGAAGGGCATCAGGAAAAATAACTTGTATTACTACCAAGGTAGTACAGTTATTGGAGTAGTCGCTGCAGCTTCCGGTAACAAAGAATTGGACTCGATGCAGTTGTGGCATATGAAGTTGGGACATGCCAGTGAAAAATCCTTGCAAATTCTGGCAAAGGAAGGATTGTTGAAACGTGCAAAGGCTTGCAAATTAAAATTTTGCGAGCATTGTGTTCGGGAAAGCAAAAGAGAGTGAAATTGAATCGCTATCCATAATACAAAAGTATTTTGGAATATGTTCACTCGAGATATGTGGGGCCTTCCAAAACACCTTCGTTGGGAGGAAAACACTATTTTGTTACTTTTGTTGATGACTTTTCCAGAAGAGTTTGGGTGTATACCATGAGAACTAAGGATGAAGTGCTTGGAGTTTTTCTTAAATGGAAAACTACGATCGAAAACTAGACTGGCAAGAAAATCAAGCAGCTTAGGACGGACAATGGAGGGGGATATAAAAGTGATCCGTTCTTCGATGTGTGCCAAGAGTATGGTATTGTTCGACACTTTACAGTTAGGGATACACTACAGCAGAATGGAGTGGCAGAGCGTATGAATCGCGTAGCACCCCAAACCCGGCCCAGAAGTTATGGCCGGATCCGGCATGCCACATCAAAAACGTAAAAAAAAAAATTCATTCTAAGTCCAGAAAATCGTACTTGATGTTCAAAAGATTAATTCATTAAGGGTTAAGGTGAATGGAAGCCGTGCACCGGTAGGAAACCGGAAAAGAGGTGGTGAGTCCATCGATCGCTTAAGTACCAAGCTCCTTCGGATCCAATCCTGACATGCATACCGCCATTGCCACACCTTAACGTCATGGATATTTCTAGGAAACTGATTCGACTAAGTCATTTTTAGGAAAAATGATTAATTTTGGAAAATACTTTCATTGCGGAAGCTTTGCTTGTTGTCGTGTTATTTTGAAATCAATTGTTGTTTTTGAAAACGCGCCCTAAAGCCATCCAATTTCAACAGTTAAAATAAGTATTACCTATCTTAGTAATACATATTAAAAACCACCAAAAATAAATAAGCAGCCTTATTACATTTAAAAGCCTAAAAACTTCAAACGTAAATAAAAGGATGTCCAGTTCACCAGAAGAAAATCAAACTTTCAGAACGGGTGGCCACTCCGAATTCCCTCACGACTCTAAGCCCACTATGGTTGGGGATTTCTGCGTAGATGAAAATAAAAGGGTGAGTTTGGGGAAACTCGGTGTAAAATAACCCAACCATAGTCTAAATCAGCTCAACCCACGTAAATGAATAAGTTAGCCTTAGCCTGAGCGAATTGAGAATAAAGCCCATAGGCCCATAATGTAACGTAACGAGCAGATATTACATGTTTATGTAGAAACCCAACCATATCCAACCGTATACACCCCCATACCAACCTTACACCGTGTGAGGAGACAACTCGACCCACCCAACCGCTACACACCACAGAATTTGCAGCATGGCTGCCAGAACAGATAATGTGACAGAGTCACCAGATACAGATAATCGTGGCAGAGCCACCAGAACAAATATATGTGGCAGAGCCACTAGATCAGATATTTGTGGCATAGCCACCAGGACGCTTCCTCCATAATATAACCCATGTCCCCATGCAACAGATATATAATCATGGCATGCATCATACAGAATCAGATCGTCATGCTTTTCAGTCAAAATTAACCCTAGGGGTATAACGGTAATTTTGCACCTAGGGGTATAACAGTAATTTTCCATACATAGGGGTATTATAGTAATTTAGCTACTTTTAGCGTTTTCATGCATATCCTAACTATTTACGTACTATCAAAATACTTACACAAGATACTTACGAATTGGGCCCGTTGGCCCATGAACCCGATCTTTGGCCCATTAAGCCCAAATTATCAAAATGTACGAAATCGCTGTATTTCAGTTTATTACTTTAGATTACCAAATATACAAACCCAACTATCTTACAAGCATTCGCTTTTCAAGAAGTTCCCAAAATACCGACTTTTCGGCATTTCGCTTTTCGGCTTTTGCCAATCTAGTCTATGAGAGGTGTCGGTTACACACATTTATGACGATATCTTGTGAGATCCACACACGAACCGCCTACAATTGGATTACTAACACGTTAATCTAATTATTCAAATACAAACTACGTATTAACCCCTTACAATATTCGGCCAACCACACCTACAGATCATAGTAAGCTTATAAGAAATCAATAAGCAACTCATTAACAAATTTTTGTCAATGTTTACCACATAATCATAATTTCACTGCAAGCTGTCTTCCTGAGCAACAGTCCCTAAATCATTTATAACTGGAGCTACAAAACTCCAAATCAAGTTCCGTTAAATTTCCCTGAAAATAGACTCATATATCTTCTATCCATAAAATTTTCAGAATTTTTGGTTTAGCCAATCAATACCAGAATTTTCTCAAAGTTTCCCATGTTTCACTGTTTGACTAATCTGACCACTCTTCATTACGAATCAAATTTCTCATTGTACAAAATTCAGAATATGTTCTTGTTTATTTCATTAGAAACTAGACTCAATAAGCTTTAATTACATAATTTATTCAGCTTCTAATTCTTCTCCCAAAATTTATGGTGATTTTCCAAAGTCACGTTACTGCTGCTGTCCCAAGCAAATTTATTACCAAATCACTCTTTCACACATACCTTGCATGCATGTTATTTAAACATGTATATCACCAATCAATCATCACATATCTATGATTTTACTTAAGTATAATCTCCATTTCATCATTTTAAAGCACAACATGTTAGCTGATTTTTCCCTTTAACATCTAAGGCACATGCATGCTCATTTGTTTGGCTCAACTTCACCTATCTTCCATTTTTCATCAAAAGAACATGAAACGACAACCATTTCCTTCATTTTAATTCATGACTAAATGCTCACAACACAACTAAAAATCAAAATATACTTCAAGAGTTAAGGTAGAATCAAGAAGAGCTCATGAACCTTAAAATAGAAGCAAGGTACCAAGAACTTACCTTCAATTTTCCTCCTCCTAATGACCAAATACTCAAGAGCTTTCTCCTCTCCTTTCTCTTCTCTAACTTTCAGCTATGATGAACAAAGATGGACAAAACTTTGTTCTTTTCACCCCTTTTTCTTTTAATAAAACTTCATATTTCATCCATTTAATTCTTTAATACAAAAGACATGAAATTCTTATCATGAAATATTTACCTAACCCATTATCATGAAACATTTACCTAACCCATTATCATGAAACATTTACCTAACCCATTATCATGGAACATTTACCTAACCTATTATCATTGAACATTTACCTAACCTATTATCAATTTGTATCAATTTGTACCATAAATTATGGATATCAAGTGTACATTTTGTCTACAACAACATGATGGCTAGCCACTTCATGTAAATGGGAGGTTTGTCATGCAAATCCTCCTATTTTGCACTCCTATTTATTTGGCCACTTCAATTTAGCCTATAGCATTTTCAAACATTTTCACATAGGTCCTATTTCATAATTTCACCCTCTTTTTCTTATGGAACAAAAATTAACTAAAATTGTCGGGTTCTATCTTAAGTTTGGGCTTTCTAGAGGCCCACTAACATAATTAAACCTATGCCAACATTCACAGGATTCCCGAAAATTGGGCGTTACAACTCTACCCTCCTTAAAGAAATTTCGTCCTCGAAATTTACCTAATCCAAACAAATGAGGGTATTGCTGTTGCATCGTCTCTTCTGGCTCCCAAACTCTGAAGTTTCCCCTTCCTTAACTTGTTGAAAACGAGTGACCAAAGACTCATCGTTCAACTGTTTTTCCTTAATCTGATCCACCTAGGTTGGCCTCACTTGCAACTCAGCCAACAGACTTCCATCATCATACAGACTTAGACGAGCAAACATTACTCTCAGATCAGATACAGCTCTACGACTTAGAGCATCGGCTACCACATTAGCCTTGCTTGGGTGATACTCGATCGAGCAATCATAATTCTTAAGCAACTCAATCCATCTTCTTTGCCTAAGGTTCAGCTCCTTCTGAGTCAACAAATACTTAAGACTCTTATGGTCAGTGTATATAGTACACCTTTCTCCGTACAAGTAATGTCTCCAAATCTTAAGTGCAAATATCACTGCTGCCAACTCTAAATCATGAGTCAAATAGTTTCCCTCATGAGGCTTAAGCTATCGTGATGCATATGCAACCACCTTACCCTCTTGCATTAATACGCAGCCCAAACCCACGTGTGATGCGTCACTGTACACACTAAAATCCTTCCCAGACTCTGGCTGAATTAACACAGGTGCTTCAGTCAGAACTTTCTTCAACTTCTCAAAAGCTTCCTGCTGCTTCTCAGTCCATACAAACGGTACTCCTTTTCTTATGAGTTTTGTCAAAGGTGCTGCCATCACAGAAAAACCTTCCATAAACCTTCTGTAGTATCATGCTAGTCCTAGAAAACTTCGTATTTCTGACATTGACCTAGGCGGCTTCCACTCTAAAATCGCTTCAATTTTCCGAGGGTCCACCTTAATCCCCTCAACAGAGACCACATGTCCTAAGAAGGTTACCTCCCTCAACCAAAATTCACACTTGCTGAACTTCGGAAAGAGTTCCTTCTCCCTTAATACTTACAGCACTATACGGAGATGCTCATTATGTTTCGCTTCGCCGAATATACCAGGATATCGTCAATAAAGACGACTACGAACTGATCCAAAAATGATTGGAACACACGATTCATCAGATCCATAAACGCTACAAGAGCGTTCGTTAGTCCAAATGGCATAACCAGAAACTCGTAATGACCATACCGAGTCCTGAATGTCGTCTTTTGGATATCTGCCTCCTTGACCCTTAACTGATGATATCTAGATCGAAGGTCGATATTGGAAAATACGGAAACTCCTCTAAGCTAGTCGAATAGATCGTCAATCTTTGGTAGTGGATACTTATTCTTAATCGTCATTTTGTTCAACTGGCAATAATCAATGCACATCCGCACGTACCATCCTTCTTTTTCACGAATAGCACCGGTGCTCCCCATGGAGACACGCTTGGCCTAATGAAGTCCTTGTCCAACAACTCTTGAATTTGAGCCTTTAACTCCACTAACTTCTTCAGTGCCATCCTATACAGTGTGATGGACACAAGCGCCGTTCCAGGCAACAAATCTATTCCAAACTCAACTTCTCGGTTCAGAGGCAATCCTGGAAGCTCCTCCGGAAAACATCTTGGAACTCCTTTACAGTCCCTAACCTTATCCACTATCGTCCCTCCTCTTCTGACTGACTTACAAATGCCAAATAGGCCTCACAACCTTTTCGAATCCACTTTTCGACTCTTAAAGCCGACACCACATTGGACAAAAATCCCTTCGCTCACCTATCACCATAACCTCATCATCCTTTGTGGTCCTTAACACCATTCATTTAGCAAAGACAATCCGAGTCACCTTATGCTTAACAAGCCACCCATTCCTAAAATGAGATCAAACTCTCCGACGGTAACTCCATCGATCTCCGGGAAAATCCTACCTTGAGTTTCTAAAGGTACACCCTATCTGCTTTGTTTACCCTAACCGAAAGTGACCCAAAGGACTTACTACAGATACCCCACTTACAATCTCCTCGAGCGGTCCAAGTTGTCCATAATCCGCTCGTGGCCTCCAACCAATATTCCGCCACATTCGGGCTATACCAGACACGCCTTTAAAGATCTCCGCTCCGTTAGCTCAAGTCATTCGAAATCGATCCTCGAATTACATTGCCGAACTTGTCCGGCAACCCTTTCCGAACACGAAGCATTACCGTGACGGGCATCATCCCCGCACCGCGCCATGAGACTTCTACCTCTGTTGTTTGGTGGTACAGGTGCATCCACCAAAGCATATGTCTCAAAGACTAAGATCTCGCTCGAACACTTCCTCGGCTCCGTCCCACGGCCTCTTGTACTCATATCGTATTATCTTGATTCGAATTTTTATGCATCAATTAATATTCCGGTGTTTATTACAGATGTTTTATGAATCGACAAGAGTTCGAGTTTGTTTTCGCAGAATCAAGTCTAGCTACAATTTCGATCTCTTATCGATTTTCCTATGGTTTCAGATCATCCTATCTAGAGTATCCTAGCGAGATTTTAGTACGACATGATAAGTCGAAAAATATTCGAAGAGTTCGAGTAATACTTACGAGGCTTGGTAGGAGATTGAATGCCACCTTCTAAAGATCTAAATTTTGAAAATCGAGTTTTTCAGATTTTTATAAAATTTTCGCTTTAAAAATATTTGTTTTGTAAACCCATTCCACAGTAGAGTTGTTGCAACCTAGGCTCGATACCACTAAATGTAGCACCCCAAACCCGCCCGAAGTTATGGCCGGATCCGAATGCCACATCAAAACGTAAAAAAAATTCATTCTAAGTACGAAAATCGTACTTGATGTTCAAAAGATTAATTCATTAAGGGTTAAGGTGAATGGAAGTCATGCACCGTAGGAAACCTAAAAGAGGTGGTGAGTCCATCGATCGCTTAAGTACCAAGCTCCTTCGGATCCAATCCTAGACATGCATACCGCCATTGCCACACCTTAACGTCATGGATATTTCTAGGAAGCTGATTCGATTAAGTCATTTTAGGAAAAGTGATTAATTTTGGAAAATACTTTCATTGCGGAAGTTTTGCTTGTTGTCGTGTTATTTTGAAATCAATTGTTGTTTTTGAAAACGCGCCTAAAGCCATCCAATTTCAACAGTTAAAATAAGTATTACCTATCTTAGTAATACATATTAAAACCACCAAAATAAATAAGCGGCCTTATTACATTTAAAAGCCCAAAACTTCAAACGTAAATAAAAGGATGTCCAGTTCACGGAAGAAAATCAAACTTTCGAGCGGTGGCCACTCAAAATTCCCTCACGCTCCAAGCCCACTATGGTTGGGGATTTCTGCGTGGATGAAAATAAAAGGGGTGAGTTTGGGGAAACTCGGTGTAAAATAACCCAACCATAGTCTAAATCAACTCAACCCACGTAAATGAATAAGTTGGCCTTAGCCGAGCAATTCGAATAAAGCCCATAGGCCCATAATGAGCGTAACAGATATTACATGTTTATGTAGAAACCCAACCATATCCAATCAGTATACACCCCATACCAACCTTACACCGTGGGGAGACAACTCGACCCACCCAACCGCTACACACCACAGAATTTGCAGCATGGCTGCCAGAATAGATAATGTGATAGAGTCACCAGATACCAGAACAAATATATGTGGCTGAGCCACTAGATCAGATATTTGTGGCGTAGCCACCAGGACGCTTCCTCCATAATATAACCCATGTCCTCATGCAACAGATATATAATCATGGCATGCATCATACAGAATCAGATCGTCATGCTTTTCAGTCAAAATTAACCCTAGAGGTATAACGGTAATTTTGCACTTAGGGGTATAACAGTAATTTTCCATACATAGGGGTATTATAGTAATTTAGCTACTTTTAGCGTTTTCATGCATATCTTAACTATTTACGTACTATCAAAATACTTACCGCGCATACTTACCGAATTGGGCCCGTTGGCCCATGAACCCGATCTTTGGCCCATTAAGCCCAAATTATCAAAATGTACGAAATCGCGCGTACTTCAGTTTATTACTTTAGATTACCAAATATACAAACCCAACTATCTTACAAGCATTCGACACTTCATAAGTTCCCAAAATACCGACTTTTCGGCATTTCGACTTTTCGCTTTTGCCAATCTAGTCTATGAGAGGTGTCGATTACACACATTTGCTTGCGACGATATCTTGTGAGATCCACACACGAACCGCCTACAATTAGATTACTAACACGTTAATCTAATTATTCAAATACAAACTACGATTAACCCCTTACAATATTCGCCAACCACACCTACAGATCATAGTAAGTTTATAAGAAATCAATAAGCAACTCATTAACAAATTTTTGTCAATGTTTACCACATAATCATAATTTCACTGCAAGTTGTCTTCCTGAGCAACAGTTACTAAATCATTTATAACTGGAGCTACGAAACTCCAAATCAAGTTCCGTTAATTTTCCCTGAAAATAGACTCATATATCTTCTATCCATAAAATTTTCAGAATTTTTGGTTTAGCCAATCAATACCAGATTTTTCTCAAAGTTTCTCATGTTTCACTGTTTGACTAATCTGACCACTCTTCATTACGAATCAAATTTCTCATTGTACAAAATTCAGAATATGTTCTTGTTTATTTCATTAGAAACTAGACTCAATAAGCTTTAATTACATAATTTATTCAGCTTCTAATTCTTCTCCCAAAATTTATGGTGATTTTCCAAAGTCACGTTACTGCTGCTGTCCCAAGCAGATTTATTACCAAATCACTCTTTCACACATACCTTGCATGCATGTTATTTAAACATGTATATCACCAATCAATCATCACATATCTATGATTTTACTTAAGTATAATCTCCATTTCATCATTTTAAAGCACAACATGTTAGCTGATTTTTCCTTTAACATCTAAGGCACATGCATGCTCATTTGTTTGGCTCAACTTCACCTATCTTCCATTTTTCATCAAAAGAACATGAAACAACAACCATTTCCTTCATTTTAATTCATGACTAAATGCTCACAACACAACTAAAAATCAAAATATACTTCAAGAGTTAAGGTAGAATCAAGAAGAACTCATGAACCTTAAAATAGAAGCAAGGTACCAAGAACTTACCTTCAATTTTCCTCCTCCTAATGACCAAATACTCAAGAGCTTTCTCCTCTCCTTTCTCTTCTCTAACTTTCAGCTATGATGAACAAAGATGGACAAAACTTTGTTCTTTTCACCCCTTTTTCTTTTAATAAAACTTCATATTTCATCCATTTAATTCTTTAATACAAAAGACATGAAATTCTTATCATGAAACATTTACCTAACCCATTATCATGAAACATTTACCTAACCCATTATCATGGAACATTTACCTAACCCATTATCATTGAACATTTACCTAACCTATTATCAATTTGTATCAATTTGTACCATAAATTATGGATATCAAGTGTACATTTTGTCTACAACAACATGATGGCTAGCCACTTCATGTAAAATGGGAGGTTTGTCATGCAAATCCTCCTATTTTGCACTCCTATTTATTTGGCCACTTCAATTTAGCCTATAGCATTTTCAAACATTTTCACATAGGTCCTATTTCATAATTTCACCCACTTTTTCTTATGGAACAAAAATTAACTAAAATTGTCGGGTTCTATCTTAAGTTTGGGCTTTCTAGAGACCCACTAACATAATTAAACCTATGCCAATATTCACAGGATTCCCGAAAATTGGGGCGTTACAAATCGAATATTGCTAGAGAAAGTTCGATGTATGTTGTCCAATGCTGGGTTGGGCAAGCAATTTTGGGCTGAGGTTGTGACATACGCTGGCCATCTTGTTAATCGTTTGCTATCATCTGCATTAGAAAGAAAAACTCCTATGGAGGTATGGTCTGGAAAAACGGCTACAGATTAGGATTCCTTACATGTGTTTGGATCCACTGCATATTACCATGTGAAGGAGTCAAAATTAGATCCGAGGGCAAAGAAAGCTCTATTTATGGGAATCACTTCTGGAGTGAAGGGATTTCATCTTTGGTGCTTAGACAAAAAGAAAATAATCTGTAACAAAGATGTTACCTTTGATGAATTTGCCACATTGAAAAAGGTAGCAGATGAAGATATTCAGACAAGCGATACTCCACAGCAGGTGGAGTGTACTCCAAAACAGATGGAGTTTGAGCAGATGGGGATTTGCCCAGTTAATAAGTCTAATTCTCCAGCCACAATGGAGGAATTAGAGATTGAAGAGGTTCTGACCCAAGAACCATTAAGTACACCAGAACCAGTTGTAGTTGCAAGGCCACGGAGAGAAATTCGTAGACCTGCTCGATTTACTGATATGGTAACCTACGTCCTTCCCGTTGTTGATGATGATATTCCTGTCACTTATGAAGAAGCAATGCAAAGCTTAAAAAGTGACAAATGGAAAAGCGCATGGATGAAGAAATGCAGTCTCTCCGGAAGAACAATACTTGGGAGTTGGCGCAATTACCGAAAGGTAAAAGGGTAATCGGATGCAAGTGGGTATTCGCAAAGAAAGATGGATCTCCTAGCAAGAAAGATGTTCACTACAAGGCAAGATTGGTAGCTAAAGGCTACGCTCAGAAGGAGGGAATTGACTACAATGATGCATTTTCCCCTGTTGTGAAGCATTCGTCCATTAAAATTTTGTTGGCCTTGGTAGCACAGTTGAATTTGGAGCTAGCTCAACTTGATGTTAAGATGACTTTCTTGCATGGTGAGTTAGAAGAGGAGATCTATATGACTCAGCCTGAAGGATACACAGATGCTGGTGGTAGAAATTGGGTTTGTAAGCTGAACAAATCGCTATATGGATTGAAGCAATCCCCGAGGCGATGGTACAAGCGATTTGATAGCTTTATGATAAAGCGTATACACAAGAAGCAAATATGACAATTGTGTGTATTTGCAGAAGCTGCATGACGAATCTTTCATTTATCTACTCTTGTATGTTGATGATATGTTAATCGCTTCGAAGAGCCAAAAGGAGATAGATAAGCTGAAGGCTCAGTTGAATCAAAAGTTTGAGATGAAAGATCTAGGTGAGGCCAAGAAGATTCTCGGCATGGATATAAGTAGAGATAGATAGAGAGGCAAGCTTTGTTTGAATCAGAAGCAATATCTGAAAAAGGTATTACAATGTTTTGGTGTAAATGAAAACACAAAATATGTAAGTACCCCACTTGCTTCTCATTTGAAACTTAGTGTTCAATTATCTTCGAAAACTGAAGAAGAAAGAGAATATATGGCAAAAGTCCCATATGCTAATGCGGTTGGGAGTTTGATGTATGCGATGGTGTGTAAACGGCCTGACATTTCACAAGCTGTTGGAGTTGTGAGCAGGTATATGCATGATCCTGGAAAAGGAAATTGGCAAGCTGTGAAATGGATTCTACGGTATCTTCGAAAAATCGTAGACATTGGTTTAGTTTTTGAAAAGGATGAAACACTTGGTCAGTTTGTCGTTGGATATGTTGATTCCGACTTTGCTTGTGATTTAGATAAATGTTGTTCAACTACGGGGTATCTGTTTACTCTTGCTAAAGCCCCAGTGAGTTGGAAGTCTACCTTATAGTCTACAGTAGCTGTGTCTACTATAGAGGCAGAATATATGGCAGTTACAGAAGCTGTTAAGGAGGCTATTTGGCTTAATGGATTGTTGAAAGACTTAGGAGTTGTTCAAAGTCACATTAGTCTATATTGTGACAGTCAGAGCGCTATTCATTTAGCGAAAAATCAAGTCTATCATTCAAGAACCAAGCATGTCGATGTAAGATATCACTTTGTGCGGGAAGTCTTTGAAAAAGGAAAAATTCTACTTCAGAAGATTCCGACAACAGATAATCCCGCAGATATGATGACCAAGGTGGTAACAACAATCAAGTTTAATTATTGTTTGAACTTGATTAACATCTTGAAAATTTGAGCACCTTTAAGTGTATGGCGCTCAAGAGCGTATTTGGAGGCACTACAAAAGATAGCTTTATCGAATTTGGGGAGTTGAAGGAAGTGTGTGAAGATGTGATTATCCTAATCAAATCTTCAAGGTGGAGATTGTTGAAAAGTCAAAAATGGTGGGAGGTACAATTGGCACCGAAAGAATAAAGTAAAAAGTGGTTGGCAAGTTGAGTTTAAAGTTGAATGGGATAATTGCAAGTTTGGTCCCTAATTTTTTAGGCCATTTGCAAGTTAGTCCCTGAACCTTAACTATAAATAGGCCTAACCATTTCTCATTTCAACCATCCCAACCAATCTTTCTCTCTTAGTTTTCTCTCTTCTCCCATTTGAGAATTCTTAAGGAATTCTATTTGTTTGTAATATTTTGGAGATAATAAAGTTATCATCTGGTGTTAGTGCCCGAGGACGTAGGTATAATTTACCGAACCTCGTTAAAACTCTTGTGTTTTTTCTTGTCCTATTTTTCTTTCAATATTTGAGGGTATAATAGTAGTATTTAATTGTACTATTAAATTACGATAGAAGGGATATTCTGACTAAGGAATGACTTGGTACTTAAGAGATCCTTGTGATCCACCTCTCTTTCCTGGGAATTGAACTTTGTGTGATTTTTTAGTACAATAATTTACACGCTTCCGACCCTATTGGAACAACAGATACTACTTCGGGTTCAACAGAGTGGGCAATGTCAAAGCTGATGCAACATTCAGAAATAATGGAGAAAGTGAAGAAAGAATTAAATGATGCCATTGGGGTAAACAACACTGTTGAAGAGTTTCACTTGCCTAATTTAAGATACCTAAATGCAGTGATAAAGGAAACCTTCCGATTACATCCAGTATTGCCGCTCCTTGTTCCCCGATGTTCAGCCCGATCGCTCACTGTGGGTGGCTATACCATACCAAAGGGTAGTAGGGTGTTCCTAAATATGTGGTCCATTCACTTGGACCCCAATATTTGGGATAATCCTATGAAATTTCAACCTGAGAGATTCTTGAATGAGCCTGAAAAATTAGATTTCCGTGGAAATGATTTTCAGTATGTGCCGTTCGGGTCCGGAAGGAGAAAGTGTCTTGGCATTAACTTGGGGGAGAAGATGTTATCTTTCATATTGGCCTCATTGCTGCATTCTTTTGAATGGAAATTGCCCCAAGGCGAAAAGGTTGACCTTTCTGGTAATTTTGGAATCATTATGGGTAAAAAGAACCCTCCGCATCTTATTCCCACACCAAGATTAACTAATCTTGAGCTTTACAAAAGGCAATTGTAAGCTGCTGATAAGTGTGCAATTTTCTTATTTATCAGTGATATTTTTCGCCTTCAATTACGATATTTATGTTATTAATATATTATTTATACCTATATTTTATTTATTATTGGTTTACGAATAGTTAGAGAAAAAATAAGTTAAAAGTTTATTTTTGATAAATTTTTGTGATTTGAACTTTCAGAAAATATAACTTTAGTATTTTGATCTTAAATTAAGCTGCACATAATATATCGATTTGAAGGGAATTATGATACACTCTATAACATTAAATTAATTTGTTCTAATATTATCTAAATCGAATCGAATCAATCAGTCAAATCAATTAAATCAAGAGTCGGTTGGAGTACTGATTTGAAAGACTTTAAACTGGTTGAATAAAGAATCGAAACAAACCCATTCAACCAGACTAAAAGATTAATTTAGAGTCGGTTGGAGTACTGATTTGAAATACTTTAAACTGGTTGAATAAAGAATCGAAATAGACGCATTCAACCAGACTAAAAAATTAATTTCAACACTGAATTAACACATACCCAACTCAACCTAGTTATGAAAACATATATTAATCATCTTAAAAAAAATGAAACAGGTAAAAATTTGAAGAAATTACTATAATAAAGAGAATTAATAAAGCATGGAGTACTTGTATTTTGTTATTAAAAAAATTGGTGGGAGGGGACACTTGGGGTCTGTCATGTGCGTCATTGTGTAGTGTATTCAATTCAAGGCAGCGCAATCTTTCCATGGACTGACTATATAGTAGGACATAAATGATGATTATTACTACTATTATTTAGATTTATTATGTCAAATTATCAAGAATAAATAAATAACAGAATTATACTCAGAAGCGTACTTGAATCTATGGATTCCTTAAAATTTTCTGGATCTTAGGGTTTTGATCTTCCAAATTAGCACATAAAGAATTTAGAGAATATTTGTTCTCTCTTTCCTAATGATGGGATATTAGAAAAGATATCTTGTGTATAATTTGGAGGCCAAACCCTAATATTTATAACCTTAGCATATTAGTTCTAATCAAATTCTAATTAGCCTATCATTAATTAGAATTTGATTAGAATTCAATAACTAGAGTATCTATACATATTTGACCCATACTTTATTTAATAATTAAAACCCAATAAAATTTTAACCAAATTAGATCACTTTTAATTTGGGCTAACCTATCATGATAATAAATAATAACATGTAATTACCCTTATTATATATGTGATGTCCATATTTTCCAACAATCTCCCACTTGGACCACATATATATACTAATTACTTTATAATTACATGTCATTATATAACCTTATGAGCTCAAAATTTTACTATCATATCCAAAAGGTATTCCGAACAATCTCGTCCATTAATTATGTTAACATAGAACCAAAGTGACTTTCGTTACATATATCGTAACTAAATCCATCCATGATCACGTATATTAACACAACCAAATGACATAGATCAAGTATGGATGTGTAGTATGGAAATTACACGCAATATGATCTAAACATGTCTATTTCCAACTGGTCCTCCTTAGTGAGATCAAACCTTACCAAAACCAGAGTGTGAATAAACCAAATAAACTTTATTTCTGCAGAAAATAAACTTAATATCTTTAAACTGAAATAACTGAAAATGTGTCTATAACATAAAAGCATTTAAAAATAGAATCTCCCACTAAAACCAAATATCCTTTAAATGGCATTACACCCATATGAGCAATGTGCTCTTATAAAACCTTAGGTGTAGTTCCTTAGTAAGCGGATCCGCAATCATGGAGTTTGTTCTACTATGCTTTATAAGTACCTAACCACCCTGGACTTTTGCTTTAACAATCGGGAACTTAAAGTCTATGTGTTTTTACTTTGATGTGCTCATGTTGCTATTGGAATAAAAGACTGCAAATTGTGACAAAATCTTGTATCCATATTCCATCAAAATCGGAGTCTGTATACCTGATGATCTCTAACTGATTAAACCTTCGATATGTGAGCATGTAATCTTTTGTTCTCTGAAAATACCTTATAACCCTCTTGGATGCGATCCAATGGTCCAAACAAGGGTTGTTTAAAATATCTGTCTAACATCCCAATAGTGTACACAATATTCCAATGTATACAAACTTGAATGTATATTAGATTTTCCATTGCTAAAATGTAAAAAATCTTATGCATTTTTGTAATCTCAAAATCATTCTTAGGGCATTGATTGAGACTATACTTGTTATTGACAAGCAATATGTCAATAACATATAAAACCAAATATAGAACCTTATTCCCACTAAACTTATGGTATATACGATTATCAAAAAAATTCATCTCTAAATCGAATGAGATAATCATTTGGTAAATTTTGTAATATTATTGATGAGAAGTCTACTTAAACCCATAGATGAAGTTCTTTAATCTGCAAATCATTACCTTTGCATCATCAGATACAAAATTTTTTTATTGCACCATATAAATGTATGATCAATGTTACCATTGAGAAACCATTAACTTAATATTCATTTGATGTAGCTTAATGTCAAAATATTCCACTAAAGCCATTATAACCCTTTCCCTAGTGGACATTTTTAATAACATTCATTCTTGAGGTTGTTGAGTTTGTTCTTTTGGAACAATTACCTCATCTTGAATAGGGAGTTGTTTAACATTATCTTATTGAGGTTCTAGATTCACTTCTTAATCAATGATAGGTATGAGAACCTAAACATCATCAAAAGTGATAGTAGGAACTAAGTTAAAATTCAATTCTTCCTTAAAAATAATATCTTTAACCTTATTTCTCCCTCCAAACTCAACATCCTAAAAGAATGTTGCAATTCTCGTCTCAAAAATATTCCTAATTTTGGGATCATAAAATTCATAGCCCTTAGATCGCTCAGTATTTCCTTGACCCTTATACTTTATAGACATCAAAGAAGTTAGAAATGATGTCATTTTAAAATGTCATTTTAACTTTATCGTTTTTAGCAAAACGTTTCTTAATTTCGTCAAGGAAACCTTGGCCTGAGTAATCTTTTCAAATTCTATGCCCCTAAAGGCTTCTAAAATGTTATGCTTCATGATCATTAGACTCATGCAATTTGAACCGATCTCACCTCTCAAAAATCCCTCTTAACATAAGGGGTGTTTTCCGCAGTGAGAGGTGCAATTTTTTCTTCCATTAGTGCAAGGTCTATGTTCATACAGCCAAGTATTATAAGTAAGTGTCATTTCCATTCATTGAAATTAGTCCCATTAAGCATGGGTATAGAATTTATATTAGCAGATGTTGTGGCAATTGAATATGAATTAGCTGAATATAAAACAAAAAATAAATAAAAAGCTCACATCAATATTCATAAGTAAACAATAAATTCAGGATAATGGCTAGCCCCATCTCAAGATACCAAACACAAGATTAATATCAAGTCTTTGGACTGTAATATTAACAGTAAGCAGTACTCTTGTTGTAGCAATCAAACATTGACAATAAATTATGTCAAACAATGAATTAATCTTTGGACTAACTTATTGCTCACACAAAATACCTTATAATTGTCACACATTTATGACCACATATGTCGTTGTAATTCTGTCAAATATTAACTTACGTTTGGGTCAATTAATAAACGCATGAATCACAAAAACATATAATCATCTTAATATTTCAAATAAACTAATCTACACAAAAGAGGTCACTTTGGCGACATTTTGTTTCAACTAATTTATTTAAAATATTAGACATCCTTAATTAAAAGTCAAAATCTGAATTTATTTGTTTCAAAATATTTACCTTAATTTCATCTTTCAATCAAATTAAAAGATAATAATATATATTTATCCCAAAACAACATACAGTGATGTTGGCAAATATAATAATAGCTGAATAAATCAAAATAATCTCACATAAAATTTTAAATTTAAACTAAAATAATTTGAATAAAGGAAAACCTCATATCAAGATATCGGACACACCATTAATATTTCATTTTTGGACAAAATACTAACTTGTAAGTGATATCTTGGTGGAGTAATCAAACATTGACAATAAGAACATGTCGAAATCCTTTGGGCCAATTTATTACTCACATGTAAAACTGAATAACCGTCACATGTTTATCACCATAGTTGCACATGTAATATTATTAACCTTCATTTGGCCCAATCAATATTAATATAACTTAAGTTACATGCACATAAACTTTTATATTTTAAAACAAAATAACTTATACAAAAAAATTACTTTGGTGACTTTTTGCTTCAATTAAGTTATTTTAAAATATATATAAACATACCAATATTCAAATTTAAATTTCCCTAATAGTCAAATGTCAAAACTATTTTTTTATTGATTATAAGACTCTGAAATAACTCAAAAAAAGGTTGTCTTAAAAATGCATGTAGAAGCCCAAAATTTGCCCACCACTCTAAAACCCATTTACATTAAACCCCAAAACCCAACAACAATCCACAGCCCAAACTCAAAACAAAAAAAAAAAACAAAATACCTAACCCTAATCAGCACCAACTCCACTGCCACCACCACCGCCTCTGGCCTCGACACAAGCGCCACCGCCCAAGGTCACGCCCACCACCCACTCTCTGCACTGCAAGAAATTAAAAGGAGGAGACAAAACTAATAGAAAATAAAAATTGTATGGCTATAAAAAGCCAAGTCTAAAATGTTCGTTTCTTCTTCGGCAATTCAAACACAAAAATAAGAAAAACATTCAATTTCAGAATAAGAATAGCAATTCAATCAGCATTTAAATACAAAAATAGCCTCCAAACAAACCGAATACCAAATATCAAAGAATCAAAAGTGTGAAAAGCCTAAGGTGATTATTCTTTTTTTTCATTTTAAATTCTGTTTTGGTTTTATTTTTTCACATATATATATCAAAAACATATAAATATATAAAAATATAATACAATAAAAAATAAAAAAATTACTTTTTCCGGCCACCGTGCACCGGCGCCGGCGACGGTGGTCCGGCGATCGGACCGGTGACCCCCTCCCTTCTCTCTTCCTTCTCTCTCTTTTTTTTTTTTCTCTCCTCCCCAAATGATTTTTTTTGCAAATTTTGGACCTTTTATAGCCCCCAAAACGATGTCGTTTTGGGGTTGGCCTTTAAACATCAAAACGACGTCGTTTTGATGCGACCCGATCCGACCCGACTTGACCCACCTCAGGATCCGCGTGTTTTTGGAAAAGGGGAAATTTGCGCGTGCGGTCCTTCCGCTTTTTCAAGCTTTTGCAATCAAGTTTTTCTTATTTTAAAATTTACCCCATGAAATTGTCGCGCTTTTCAAATTAGTCCCCACTGATGTGTGGTGTTTTGATGGGAAGGAATATTTGCGCCTTTGATCCTTGGCCGTTTTACGCGCATCCAGATGTGTCCTTTTCCCTTTATTTATTTTAAAATTTACCCCAAAATTCTGCCTTTCTTCCAATTTTAGTCTTTTTTTTATTTATATTCATTTCTTTAGTATTAAATTAATTATTTTAATATTATTTATTATTATTATGTTTATTATTATTGATATTTTCATCATTATTATTAATGTTAGTGTACGTTTTATTACATATGCATATATATACTTTTTATATATAGTATTACCTTTTATATATTATTACATTTATTATTGCTATTATTATTATTCCTATTATATTATATTTAGTATTATTTTAAATATCATATTTTAATTCTATGTTATGTATACATTTTTATATATTACGATATCTAAATCTTTTTAATATATTGTATTTTACATATTATGTATATATTTTAATATTATTAGTTACATATATTTCTTATGCTATTCTATGTACATATTTTTATATTATTTTACGTATGTATTCTTGAATACTATTACATACATATATATTTTTTATACCATATTACGATATTATTATTATATCTATTTTTATCTATATTATATTTGTTGTTAATACCAATACATATTTTTACATATAGTATTATTTTCATATATTATTATATTTATTATTATGCCCATGATTTTCACTATTATCACTTATTTTATTTTAATATTATTATGTATTTTTCGTGTACATACATCCTTTTATTGTTATTATTATTGTTAGTATAATGTTCTATTATATAATATATATGCATGTGTTTATGCAATATTATTAATAATTGTTTTGTACCATTATTATTAACATTTCTAATATGTGTATATTATGTTTTTAATACTATTTTTTAATACCCTACGTATTGTGTATATTCTTAATACTATATATTGTATGTATTTTCTTAATAATTATATTATATATATATATATATACTATGTACGTATTTTTAATATTATTATATATCTTTTATGTATATATATAGATACATACTTATGTGCCATTATTAATAGATGTTTTCAACATTGATATTATGTATGTATATATTATGTAAATATTTTAACATTATATTATATATGTATTTTTTATATTACGTATGTATACCTTTTTAATATTATATTTTATGTATATCATGTATATATTTTAATACATATATGTATATATTCATATATCATTATTATTTATTATTATTTTTGTATATATTATTCATACTACCATTATTATATTATTATCACTAGTACATTTATTATATTAGTATTATTATTGCTATCATTATCAATATTAGTATTATTGTATGTTTTCATTATATGTATGTCGTGTATATTTATAGTATTATTTTAATATTGTATTTACTATATATTTACCCTTTTTACTATTATTACCTATTATTTTATTTTTAATATTATTAAGTTTTATATATATATATATATTTATATATTCTTTTATTATTATCATTATCATTATTAACTTATATATGCATATATATATTTTTGTACATATCATTATTTTATATCATTGTTGTAAATACTTTATATATATATATATATATATATATTTTGTGCGCTTCCTAATATTTTCTTTTATTGTAGATATTATTATTATTATTATTATTATTATTATTATTATTATTATTATTATTATTATTATTATATGCATATATATGAGTATCTTTTATGTACATATTATCTTATATTATTACTACCAAATATATCATTTTTTTATTAGTACATGATTTGTTCTTATTTTCTTTTTGTAAACATCATCATTATTGTTATTCTAATTTCTAATATTCCATGTTAATATTTTTCATTAATGATATCATTGTTTGTGTCGTTTATCTATTTTTAAATTCTCACTTTAGAAATATTTTTTCTCATGTTTTAATTAATTTCAAAAATAAGGCAATGTACCGATTTAACATTAAGCCATCGATTTCATCGCTATGTTGGGTGAAATTCGTCGGCTCATGTTAAAAACGGGACACCCTTCAAAAAAACCGAAAACTAAAGATTCTCATTTCTCAAACGGATCACGTTTAAATGTCAAATTGAATTCGTATTTTTGAAAATCAAAACAACACGTGTTTAATAAAGATACCAATTTTGGGCGTCGCGAGGGTGCTAATACCTTCCTCGCACGTAACCTACTCCCGAACCCAACTTTACTTTGGGTTTTTATGTAGACCTAAACTCGCTCTGTATTTTAAAATCAAACTTCAGTTTTCAAGTTTTCACTAAATCGCCACAATTAGCGACCAAGCTAAATTTTTACGTCGCTACAATGCAATAACAAACCGAAAACCTTAATTTTTTGACTTTTTTTTTGTTCCAAAATCATATATATCAAAACCAAACAGAAATAATGTAGTGGTTCAAAGCCAAATAATTAACAAGTACATGTATTCATAGTTTTGGCATGGATAAAAACACCAAAGCAATTCACGCATATACATGTATTCATAATCAAATAGAAAAATTTACCCTGAATTTACCATGTAAATCCAAAGTTGTATTATGATTAAACAGATATTCACACTTGAAAAATATTTTCAAGCCAATAAATCTCAAAAACAAAATCATAATAGTTGGCATATCCCACAATTCATACAATAAACCATATCATCATAATCTAACCAAATATTTGGAACCATAAGATGTCAAAACCTAAGATTATAGAACCAAACTTAAAACCAAATTATTTAAATATGTATATAGTTGACATGAGTTTGCACCAAAGCACCCGTAAAATTGAATATATAACCATAGCAATAATAATAATAATAATAATAATAACAATTTCAACAATATCCATCAAAACTTAATTTCACCAATTAAACTATAAAAGATATCTTCTTGAATAATGGTTATAAACACCTATTCATGCCAGCTATAATCATGCATTAATCCTCAAAATCATTTATATGCATATAATATATATACACACAATTATATAATAAAAAATAATATTAGTTTGCCTTACATATTTCATGTAAACTCAAATTTATATTAATGACTAAAGATATTATCATAAAACTTCTTTATACGAACAAATACTTTAAAAAAACCATAACCACCAAATATAAAAGAATCCCAAATTGTATAAAAGCCTTCATATGCACCACCACTTATGAAAATTCATAGCCACAATATTAAAAAAAAATCCCAAACATTTTAATTTTAGTCGGGTTCTATAAGGACTAAAACTTATATAAAATAATTATAGCAGGAACCAAAAGTAATCATTTGTATATATGAATTGAATTCAATGGTGAATATAATTCATCATGATTTAAGACAAAAGATGATAATTTCATATACATTCGACCACGAATAGAAAATTTAAAACAAATAGTGTGAAAAAAAAAACATCTTAACAACTTTCATTTATTCATTATTAAGCATAATCATGAGCAAAAGCATAATATACAAATAGTAAACTAGATTTTAACCTCAGGCAGCTTGTATTTTGCGTTGTTTTATATGCGCATACATGCTAAAACAAGCAAAATAATTTACATAATGCCATAAAAATTAATGTAAAATAAATTATTAGATTTGCGAATTAATCTGAAAATTATAAAACAAGATTTACATATAATAAATCAAGATTATCAAGAATGTTAAATTATGCAATTGTAATTAAAACATTCTAAACAAGAAAATCTTAAAAGATCAAAACCATATTTAATCCAAGATTCATTGTTGAACGGAAATCAAATAAAAATAACCCTAAAAAGATTGAATCATTATTAACCAAAACCTAAAAAATATTTACAAGAATTTCAAAGATTCAACATAGAAATATCAAATCTATAAGATCTAAAAAATGAATCAATCCAAAATTAATAAAGAATCAATTCATTCTCAATGATTCAACATGACAAACCTTGGATGCCACTTGTTAGAATTTTAAATAATATCTAATATAAAATTAGAACTGTAAACCAGGATCTATCACGTCAAATTATCAAGAATAAATAAATAACAGAACTGTATGCGGAAGCGTACCTAAATCCATGGATTCCTGAAATTTTCTGGATCTCGGGGTTTTGATCTTCCAAATTAGCACATAAGAAATTTAGAGAATATTTGCTCTCTTTTTCTTAATGATGAGATATTAGAAAAAATATCTTGTGTATAATTTGAGAACCATAACCTTAATATTTATAACCTTGGCATATTAGTTCTAATTAAATTCTAATTAGCCCATCATTAATCAGAATTTGATTAGAATTCAATTACTAGAGTATCTACACATATTTGACCCATACTTTATTTAAAAATTAAAACTCAATAAAATTTTAACTAAATTAGATCACTTTTAATTTGGGCTAACCTATCATGATAGTAAAATAATAACATGTAATTCCACTTATTATATATGTGATGTCCATATTTTTCATCATAAAAGTCCAATAATAATCCATTATTCTATGTGGGCTTCTTCAATCTCTTACGTTGGCTCCAAAGGATATAGGAATGGCAGCACCAAAACAATGGCTTTCCATTGCCGGCACCAACCTGCCCAACACTTCCAGTCATCTTCTTAACTTTATAAATATTTTTGGTTTGTTTTCTTCTGTAGTGATGTCAGTATTGAGGGTTGAAAGGACACAAAATAAGTTAGTATTTTGCACTACGACTCTACACTAATAAATTTTTAAGGAGTAGTAAAATGTATTTTAATTCTTATATTTACATTCATATTTAGTATAATACTTAAAAAAATATTAATATCAATTAATTTAAGATTCAATCGATAACACTTATTAATAATATATTATATTCATCGCGTTACAATTTCGTTGCTTATTTTTGCAAAAGCTAAAAGCTATTTGGTAATACTTTCCAGCCACCTTGTTTGAACTCCAATGTTATTCAAGGTGAAATTTACTTTTTCTTCAAATTTGGTTTGTCATTATTTTCTATCGGGTAGAATTTAACAGCAATTTCTATTTTATATTTATATATCAACGTTAAGTTAGTAATAGTAACACTAATAATGAAAATATTATTAATAAAATAATATAATTCTGATTAATTTATATTGATTAATAAATTTTATCCTAAAGAAACTTGAAACCTATCTATTTTGATAAAAAAAAGTCTTATTAACACAGTTGTAATTATTTTTTATTTTTATTAATTATTTGTTATAAAAAACATGAAACAAATGTATTAGATCTATATATATATATATATATATATTTAATATCACTAAAACATAAGGTTGATTACAGGCTAAATTAGAAATTTTTTAGGGAGAGTTGAAATTAAATTGTAATTTTACAATAAAAAAATATAATTTCACTATTTTAATAGGCTATATCTTTGTAATTTTTAAAAATTAAATTAATTTTTAAATATTTTAAGAGGAAAAGTGTAATTTTACTTTTATTAATTTAAAATTTTAAAAAGTTTAAAAGTACTATATAAAAAATCATTTTAGGGGCTGGGGTCGGGCCCTGATAACCCCCTAGTTTGGCCACTAGTTGATGAGAAGAACATTATATTAATAATTATAACTATAAAAGTGTTGAATGACGGGTTAAGCTGCATGTTAGTTGCAACTTAAGAAAACACTTAAAAATTAAAAAAGTAATAGAGAAATAAAATTGATGAATAAAATTAATTGGTTACATAGTTTAGATCCAATTTTATGTTTATGAGGCCATGTCTACTAAATAATTCATTATAGTCTTAACAACATAAAATATGATTTAAGCTTAAGCTTATTCATGCTTGTTGTAACTTCAGTCTCATAAAATTTTAAAATGAACTCTTTCTAACAAGAATAAGGTAATTTATTAAATTTTATTGATAGACATTAAGGCTATATATATATATTGCTCAATAATAAAGCCAGGAAGTGTCATCTGCTCTGATGGTGGTGGAGGAGGAGAACACTCATTGCCAGCCATTTAGAATGATGAAAGAAAGAAAAAATTCAAAAACCTTATTTAGATACCATGACAAGAATGGGTAATCTCTTAAATTTTATTGATAGAACTCAAGAATATACATATACATCTATACAATAATAGTTACATAGAAATCAAATTATTAAAAGATAATATCTCGTAATAATATACTAACACTTTTTCATTAGTACATTTTCAATGAGAATTTAGAATGATTTAATTATACATTCAAATAAGTTCATTTATTGAATAATCATACAAAATCTGTAAGCAAATACATTAATACATGTCTTCTTATCAAGGAAAGAGATAAGATAGAGATAAAATAAGAAGAAAGCTTCTTCAATTTTGCTGTAATAGATCTTCTTATTAAGGAAAGAGACGAAATAGAGATTAGGTCTCTTTGTCCGCTTTCTTGCCACTTGAGGAACAAATGATGCAAGAGGAACATCATCATCAACAGCAGCAAAGATATAGGGATCGATTAGAAAATTTTGGGTCAGCATATTTCAATTAATCAACTAAATCAAATTAGTTAGATTAATAATTCACCGAAATATGTTATATAAATATTTTAAATTCACTTTATAAATTCTTGCATAAAATAAAATAAATTAAATTAAATTAAATTAAAAATGAATTGAAAAAAGAAACAAAATAAATCATGGACGCCGATAATTCAATCCTGGTGTGCTGAATGCTATTTTAGTACTATAAATTATGGTCACTTCTTAGTAGGCACTGCACTTACCGGGTAAATCTCAGTGTAAAAATTTCCTGGTTTTCCTCACAAAAGCGAAAAAGATGTTCCAAACAGCTTACAGCTTGCTTTCATGGCTGTTGAATGGTGGCAACCAGAAAGATGGATTCTTACCAGCAGCTTTCCCATTTCTGGTTGCCATGTTGGGGCTTTCACTCTGGTACCTATTTCTAAAGGCAAGGAAACCGATGGCTCCATTACCGCCTGGTCCCCGTGGGTTGCCAGTAGTGGGGTATATTCCATTTCTTGGATTCGATAATCTCCATCTGGTCTTTACGGAGTTGGCCGGAGTTTACGGTCCTATCTACAAACTTTGGCTTGGAAACAAGCTAATCGTAGTAATTAGCTCTCCATCGCTTGTAAAAGAAGTGGTTCGTGACCATGATATAGCCTTTTCAGAGCGAGAACCTCCCATTGCTGCACAGATTATTACCTACGGCTCCAATGATATTGCATTCGACTCTTACAGCAATCCCAGCTGGAAAAACAAGCGCAAAATTCTCGCATCCGATATGCTTAGCAACGCTAATCTTAATATCTGTTATGATCTACGGCGAGAAAAAGTGATGAAAATGGTGGGGGATGTGTATGAAAACGTTGGTAAGCCGATTGATGTCGGTGAATTGGCATTTCGTACGTTAGTCAGTTTGATCGGCAACATGGTGTGGGGAGGCGAAATCCAAGGAGAGCAAAGGACTATCGTGGAGAGTCAGTTCAAAAAGATTTTTGCAGAGATAATGGTGTTATTGGGAAAACCAAACATTTCCGATATTTTTCCATCGATTGCTTGGTTTGACATACAAGGCATTGAGAGGGGAATGAAGAAAATCCGTCAATCGTTCAATGAATTTTTGGATTCAGTGATTGAAGAAAGAATGAAGAAGGAAACGGGTGAACAAAAATCTGATGTGTTACAGATGCTCTTGGATTTACATAAGAACCAAGATAGCCCTTCATCACTTACAATGAATCAAATCAAGGGTATCCTAGTAGTAAGTTTCTATGTTTTTAACTATCTTTTTTTTTTTTCTTCCTTTTATTTGTTTTGGGTGCTAATGTATTTTAAATTAGAACATTGTGGTAGCTGGAACAGATACTACTTCGGGTTCAACAGAGTGGGCAATGTCAGAGCTGATGCAACATCCAGAAATAATGGAGAAAGTGAAGAAAGAATTAAATGATGTCATTGGGGTAAACAACACTGTTGAAGAGTTTCACTTGCCTAATTTAAGATACCTAAATGCAGTGATAAAGGAAACCTTCCGATTACATCCAGTATTGCCGCTCCTTGTTCCCCGATGTTCAGCCCGATCGCTCACTATGGGTGGCTATACCATACCAAAGGGTAGTAGGGTGTTCCTAAATACGTGGTCCATTCACAGGGACCCTAATATTTGGGACAATCCTATGAAATTTCAACCTGAGAGGTTTTTAAATGATCCTGGAAAATTAGATTTCCGTGGAAATGATTTTCGGTATTTACCGTTCGGGTCCGGAAGGAGAAAGTGTCCAGGCATTAACTTGGGGGAGAAGATGTTATCTTTCATATTGGCATCATTGCTGCATTCTTTTGAGTGGAAATTGCGCCAAGGCGAAAAGGTTGACCTTTCTGGTAAATTTGGAATCATTATGGGTAAAAAGAACCCTTTACATCTGATTCCCACACCAAGATTAACTGATCTTGAGCTTTACAAAAGAAAATCGTAAACTATTGATAATTGCCTAATTTCCCTATTTATTAGTTATATTTTTCACCTTATGCTAGTTATGATAATAATTATATTATTTATACTTATGTTTTATCTATTATTAATTTAGGAAATAATTTCAGAAAAAAAAGTTTAAAGTTTATTTTTGGCAAGCTTTACGGTTTAGACTTTCACATACTGCAACTTTAGTATTTTGATCATAACTTGAGGGTACAAACCTATGTTATGTACTCATAATATACTGATTTGAAGGAAATTAAAAGATTTAACCAAGACTCTTTTTTTTCAAAAATGACTCAAAAATTTTATTATTTATGAAAATGACTCGGGTTCAAAACTTATAACGAAAATAACCTGTAATCTACAATGTCGGGCGATGCCGACACTCTGATGGTCGGCACCAAAATGCATCATTGTGTACAGGGGCGAAGCCAGAAAATTTTTTTAGGGAGAGCCGGATGAAATTTTAATTTTTTATAGTTTATATATTTATAATTTATAAAGAAATAAATCGAATTTTTATAATTTTAGGGAGGCAAAGTGTAATTTTACATTTACTAATTTAAAATTTTTTAAAAAAAATTAAGAACTTAAAATGCAATTTTACATTTTAAGGGGGCCGGGGCCCATGCCAACCTCCTTTTGGCTTTGCCCCTGATTGTGTAATCATTGCTTGCTGATTGAGTTGGGGATAAAAAAACATTTTTTTAGTACCGTCATTGCAATGTAACTTATATTCTATATGAAGGGCATTTTAGTACTTTTTAGTTGATCATGATACCAACTAAGGGCACACACACTTGTTCAACAACAATATAGTATTATTAAACTTGGTAATATGTACCTACTTGGCATTTAGCTTTTTCTGGATCTAACAGGTACCTAAACTTAACAACTGTAAGTTAAATTGGTACTTCTTTTAGGTATTTGACTAACACTCGTTAAGTTTTTTATCTCAACAAATTAAATTATACCACATGTATTCAACTACCAATCATATTATACCTCATGTATTGAAAAATAATTTAAATTATTTATTTCAATTCTCCTTTAATTTCTATTAATTAAAAAAATTTTAATTTATTATCTCATTTTCTTCTTCACTTCAAAAAAAAATATCAAAATATCATATTTATTTGAACTGAATTAGTCGATCAAATCGATTAGACCGAGAATTGATCGGCATAATATTGTTTAGAGAAAGGCTTAAGACTAATTGAGCTGAGAACTAGTACAAATCAAGTTAAAAAATTAGTTAAACTAGTTTTTATCTTCTTTTTTTTTATAAATTTTTTAATTATTTATTTACTTGAACCATCTGGACCGACGAACCGATGGTTTAATTAGTTCAACCACTAATCCAGTTTTAAAAACTTGCAAAATATTTTTAGGAAGACTTATTGGTACAATAAGCTCTTAAATTTTTTCCAAAAAATCAATTCAACTCCTTCGAATTATTTTGCACCCAATTGAACCCTAAAATCACGAAAAAGAGAAAAAAGTTTATAGCCAAAATAAATAAAAAAATTTTGTTGGAAAACAAAACCTAAACAAAAATTTCTTTGATCAACCCATCTTCACATTTGTTGTAATGAAGCTTCAACCGTGAAACATTAAATACCCTTTTGAATAGGCGTTTACTTTCAGTGTGGTGCGTTTAGTTTTTGTTTTATTTTACAGTACAATATTACTACAATATCTAATCTTACTATTATTGTTATTTTTACACTAATCTCAAATAAACACGATTTAAATATACTTAATCTAGAAATCACAAAACCCTTAGAATCCCTAAATCCCACAAAGATTGTTACAGAAACATTGAAATTTGTTGTGGTTATAAAAGCAGCAAGGTAAGCATGGAATTGTCTTCATATGTGAATTGCGTTGTGATTGTTGAAAAGAGACACATGGTCCCTTTCTTGAAAGCTTTCTGGTGAATCTTCAGTAAACACTGTCTGTGAAATAGACACATGGTCCCAATTTTTGTATTGTGCATTTGTCAGTATAGTTAGTTGTCTTATTTTGATATGTGTGAAAAATTATATGTTAGTTTTGATATATTAAAGTACCTTTTTTTTTTTTCATTTGTTGGGAGACTATACTATTATTTGCACTATAGATAACTTTGATTGTTGTGAAGCTTGTATATTTGATGTTGAAAATTTATGTGAACACTCATCCCAACAATATGTGGTCAAGAGAATGGGAAATTTTGATGGGTATATTAATAGGTTGAGCATTGAATTGAAATTAAAATAATAAACATGTTAAATTAAATTTTGTTAATTAGAGTGTACATAAATTTATAAATTCTTTTAAAGGAAAAAAAAATGAAAAAAAATTAGTATGATAAATTTGAATTAGTAATTTATTTGTTTAGCCTGCTTTTGGGTTTGAGAAACAAACGGCGTCTATTTATGGTTGCTCACGGCAACGGTTCACAGTGGCGGACGGCAACGTTTGGGTTTGGGGAAACAAAGGAGATCGGAGCAATTGTCATTCGGGCTTGAGGTAGTAGCAGTTTCTAAAGAGGATGAGAGGTCGAACGGTGTTGTGACAGAGGAATGATGGTGGTACGGTTAATGTAAAACCCTGAAAATTTTTACAGTAAGATATTATCCTTGATATAGCAAAATAAGGAAATAAAGTGACAAAAAGGGAAATTTTGAGTTCTGTCAATATTGAGAATTATATTATGATATATTAATTCAAGAAAGAACTAAATTGTAAAAGTGAGAAAAGTTTTGTTGCACAAGAGTAAATACTCAAAATTTGAGGGGTTAAAATGTAAATATGAAAAAGTTGAAGGACCAATAGTGTAAATATTTTAAGAGTGGAATGATTTAGAAAATAAGAAAAATGGATGAATTAGGACCAAATTGAATAGGTGAAGAACTATGAGGGACTAAATTATAATTTTACCAAATTAAATGATGACTCAAGGATGGAATTTTAGAAGATAATAAAGGGAAAAATGGTTAATTGGAAGAGAGAGAAATCTAGAAAGTAATGATGATGTTGATGATATTTTATGATTATTTAATTAGATATATTATTTTAATGAGATATTTTATTATTTTATTATTAATTATTTAGTATAAAAGGAAGGAAAGATGAAGAATTTTCATTATCTTTCCATGCATGCAACCAACGTTAGAAGAGAAGGAAAAGAAAGAAATTTTCTTTTCTTTACAATTTGGTCATTCCACCAAAAATTCACCATTTTCACCTAGAAATCAAAAGAATTTCCATAGTTACTAAGAGAGAAAAATGTTAAGGAGACCATGGAGAGTTAGAATATCAAGTTGGATTCAAGAAATAGAAGCTGGAGGAGAGAGAAAATCAAGTTAAAGATTGGTATCAATAGAACAAGGTAAGTACATCAAGATTTCAATATGTTTTTAAGTTTGTTATTATTGACAAAGCATGGAAATAATGTTATAGTAGAATTTTCTTACATAAGATCCTATGTTCTTGATATGTTAGTGAAGAGAAAATAAGAGAAAGTGATGAGAAATGGTGTAGAAAAAGAAAATAAGGGTGTTATAACATGGTAATTAATATCTTGCACTAAAACAGTTTTGGATAGCAGCAGTAGTCTAACTTTGAAAAATCATCAAAAATTGTAAAAATCTAATTATAGGATGAATAAAATATTAAATTAAATCTTATTAATTCTAGTTTCTTATAGAGGAAATGATGTAAGAAATGGAATTGTACATCATGAGATATGATGAATTTTGTGAGACAATGTCAGAATGATTTCGGGTTCCCCTGTTTTGACTTTGTAAAATCATAAAAAATTGGATAAAAATAATTATGGGCTTAAATTTATATTTTTAGAATACTGAATGAGTCTATTTTCAAGAGAAACAAACAGGAACATCATTCAAATCATGTACGAGGAGATAATTAATTTTAAGTAAAAAAGGGTCAGAACTGTCAGACAGTAGAATAGGGGAAACTTCAATGAATAAACTGTATTAATTGGTCCAACAAAAAATTATGAAATTTTTATGGTAAGAATATATGTGAGTCTAGTTTCAGGGAAAATTATCATACCTTAATTTTGAGTTCCGTAGCTACAGATATAAATAATTTAGTGGCTATGACATGGGTGGATAGCTTGAATATTCACATAAGTAATTAGTGAAAATTATGGATAAGGTTACTTACAAGTGTGTTATTTATACCAATAATGTGGAATGGAGAGGAGGAGGAGGAAAAAAAATGTATGAATATTCATTTAGCATGGCTAATTTGCATGTTTTAGGCTCAAGGACTAAATTGAATAAAAGTAAAACTTTATGAGAAATTTTATAAAAATGTCAGAAATGACCAAATTGCATGAAATGGATTATTTTATTATTTAAATTACAAAATTTAATGAAATTATTAATTTAGTTCAAGATCGGGGGAAAACATGTTTTAGGGATTAAATTGAAAAGTGTTGAAATTATGAAAAAATTTTGATATTTTATAGAATTCATGGACTGTTATCGATATGTATGATAATAATAGCTGGAAATAAGAATTAAATTGCAAGAATTTTATTTTCCTGACCCTAAGGATGAAATCGTCATTAATTAAAAGTTTAAGGGCAAAATGGTAATTTTGCCTAGAGCATTAATTAAAGGCGTTAGAATATGAAATGAATAAAAATGATGATAAAATTTATTTATAAAGATCCGGACGACACAAATACGAGACTTGATCGTGGAAAAGAAAAGATATTTTATTAATGAAATTATAAACACAAACAATCAATGAGGTAAGCTTGTGTAATTTGAATTGTATTTTTAAGCACTTGAAATATGTGGTTATGTGATGAAAATATGATTTGAATGTTCAATTCATGATAATTGATGAAATATTGATAATACTCGATATAAATTGAAAATAAATCCCGGTTGAATGGAATGGAATTCATGATTATACTTGTGAATTGTATATTTGTCATGCATATGAAATTGATATGGATATATTTGATAATGCCCGATAAAATGATAAATCCCGTTGAATAAAAGAAAATCGATGGATGTAAGTTTCCCGAATTGGTTGTAGTTCTGCATATGTTGCAGACACACCATAGCTCGAAAGAGCGTCCCGATATTAGCCCTCTCGAGCTTCCCGTTATATGGTTCTTGCGAGCTTCCCGTTATAGCTCTTCAGAGCGTCCCGATAGATTGTGATCCGCATGTATTGTGGATACACCGTAGCTCTTAAGAGCATCCCGATATATGGCTCTTCGTGAGCTTCCTAATAGGCTCTTTATGAGCTTCCCGATAGTGCTCGCTTGAACTTCCCGATATATGGCTATCCGAAGCTTCTCGATAGGCTCTTCGTGAGCTTCCCGATATGGTTCTTTATGAACTACCTGATTTCGGCTCTATTGAGCTTCCCATTATAGCCCGGATTAGCTTCCCGATATTGCTCTTTATGAGCTTCCCGTTAAATAGCTCGAGACGGTAAAAAGGATCTAGCCCGGACGGGTGATCCTATCCTGATATAGCCCTCCCGAAGAATATGTGGAAAATGGATTTAGCTCGGACGGGTAAATCCGAATTAGGGTCTGATTTAGCCTAGACTGGTAATTCAGATCCAAGCTCATTAGAGTAATTGTCGTTGCAGAGGATTTAGCCTGGACTGGTAATCCCGACAATACTCTATGAATTTATATTACAGGGGATTTAGCCTGGACTGGTAATCCCGCTATAAGGATGAGGTTTTCGAGAGTGTGCTCTCTGAAAAAAGGGTATATCCATATGTGTACGAATTGACGGACCCGAAATTGTACACTAAAAGTGTACCTTTGAAAATCTATCGAAATTTCAAGAAATTCAACGGGATAAATATGAAAAATAGAAGAACATGAAAATTATGGAATTAATGAGCTCATCAATCATTTATCTTTGTATTGAATTTATATTATGATTTGTACATGTTATATGGACACATGGTTTGGAAAGTATATGGTACATGAAATGTTGATATAATGAAATGAATGATATATACTTATGAAGAAACGGTAAGAGAATGATATGTTTCATGACATGTACATATATGATTATCTTTGATATGTTGATACAAGGAAATTATGTAAGTAAAGACATGTGACATGTCGAGAAAATAAGTATATCAATGTTGAATTTAGATGAAATATGTGCAAGTATACTAACAATGATGTTGTTTGACGCTTAGACAAATGCCAAGCTATTGATTGAATGATAACATGTTTAATTATTAGGAGCATTGAAATGGTAAGTACTTAGATGAAAATAAAATTTAAGATTTTGCGAAATTTTTTTTATGATCCTGATTTATTTCCGGTTGGTTTCTAATGTATATTTGGTGCTTCGAAGGCCCAATAGAGAGATGTTATGATTATTTTCAAAATATGAATAATAAATGACTCAGAATTATCTGAAAATGTTCAGTAAACTCCAGTAATGCCTCGTACCCTATTCCGGTAATGGATACGGGTAGGGGGTGTTACAGTCAATGGTGGTTTTGGGAACGGTAGGTGTTAGTGTTAGCGACAATGGTGGAGGTGAGGAGGTTCGGCGGTGAAATAAAGAAGAGGTAAAAGGAGAGGTGAATGGTGGTGTTTGGCGACGACATTCGACGATGGCAGTGGAAAAAGGTAAAGAAAGTTGGGGAAAAAGAAAAAAAAGGGAAAGGTTGGGGTGGGGTTTTTGTGGGGTTGGGGTTCTTTTTTTTTATTAGTTTTGGTTTCTTTTTCTTATTTTTTTCTTGGGTCACATTTGGCCGTTTCGCCTTTCTTTTATTTGGGTTGGTTTTAGGTTTTGTGTGTGGATTCTTTTTTCATTTGGGTTTGTGTTGGTTTTGGGTTATGTGGACTTAGGTTAGGTGTGGTTATATGAAGAAAAATGGTAACATTGAGCGTGGCATGCTCATGCACAATCGGAATCTGTTCTTCAAAAAAATGACAGTCTCCACTAATGTTCCTGGAAAATAACACATTAAAACGGATTAAATAATAATTTTGTTATTATTTATTGTATTTTCAACTTAAATTAAATTGAAATTCAAAATTAAATAAATTAAAACAAATTTGGGTTGCCTCCCAAAAAGCGCTTTTGTTTAACGTCGTTAGCTCGACGACTTGAAAGTTTATTCAATCAGCTCTTCAAGTATTAACTCCTCATGTGTACTTGAAAATTTTCATAGAAAGGCTTCAAACGTTGTCCATTGACTTTGAAGATTTTCCTAGATTCTTCACTTTTGATTTCAACTCCACTATGCGGAAATATGTGAGTAATAATAAAAGGCCCTAACTACTTAGTTCGGAGCTTACCTGTAAAAATTCTTAGTGTAAAGTCATAAAGTAGTACTTTATGCCCAATCAAAAATTATTTACGATTTTTTATCATGGAATGCCTTGAATTTATCTTTATAAATTTGGGCATTTTCGTATGCTTCTCATTGAATTTCCTCAAGTTCCTGAATATATATTTTTTTATACTTACCTGCAACATCCAGCTCCATGTTGTATTACTTAATAGCCCAAAACACCTCATGTTCTAATTCTACAGGAAACTGACATGGTTTACCAAATATAAATCAGTAATGAGACATTCCTATGGGCCTCTTATAAATTGTGCGGTACACCCATAGTGCATCATTTAGTCGCAAACTTTAATCTTTCCTATCTGCCTTAATAATCTTTTCCAAAATCAATTTGATTTCTCGATTTGATATTTCTGTTTGACTATTTGATTGACGGTGATAAGTCATAGCATCTTGTTGTACTACCCCATATTTTTCGAAAGTGCATTGATTACCTTATTGCAATTGTGTGCCAAATCTGGAAAAAATGGATCTTTTTAGAAATCCTATTACAGTTTTAACATCATCACGATAGGTGACTTTAGCTTCTACCCATTTAGACAGATAGTCAACAACAAGAAAAATATAAATCTTATCAAATAATGAGACAAAAAGTCCCATAAAACTGATGTCGATACATAAAAATTTCACATATATGTATAGGTGTTAGAGGCATTTCATTATTTCGACTCAAATTTCCTACCTTTTGACATCTTTTGCAAGTTTTACAAAATAAATACTAATTACGAAAAATATGTGGCCAAAATAATCCACATTCAAGTACCTTATGTGCAAATCATTTAAGGCCAAAATGTCCACTACATGCGTAAGAATGAAAAAAAAAAGCTAAAATTAGTTTTAACTTAGTTTCTACAACGCATCGCCGAATTACCTGATCAGAACAGTATTTTGAAAGGTAAAGGTCGTCCCAAATATAATATCGTGATTCTCATTTAATCTTTATCCTTTTCAGTTCGTGATAAATTTAAAAAAATGATACATGTAGCAAGGTAGTTTACCATGTCTGCGTACCAAGGAAAAATTGTCTATGCAAAAAGTAAACTTTCATATGGAAAATTGTCTTTAAGAGGAGTGATATCTTTTGATAGGGGTATTCTGCTCAAATGATTTGCTACCAAATTCTCACGTCCTTTCTTATCATTAATCTCGAGATCGAATTCTTGCAAAAGCAAAATCGATCTAATAAGTCTTGGGTTCGCTTTTTTTTTCCAATTAAATATTCTAGTTCCTAATAAATATGATCGAAACTTTTCCAAAGCAAAAACTATAGCTAAAAATTCTTTTTCAGGGTCGAATAGTTGCTTTGGGCGGTATTTAAAGTCTTAGATGCATAAGAGATAATGTGTGGTTCCTTCTGGATTCTTTGCCCAAGGACCGCTCCTATACTATGGTCACTTGCGTTACACATAATTTCAAATGGATAGTTTTAATTTGGTGGCTGTATGATTCATCAAACTTAAATTTTGTCTTTCTGTAAGAGGTTATAGAGTAGTTGTGCAATCTTTGAAAATTATTTAATGAACCGCCTATAAAAACTTGCATGACCAAGAAAAGAACGAATCTCTCTCATAGTTGTGGGGTATAAAAGTGAGTTAATAACATCAATTTTTGTCTCATCAACCGAAATTCCTTCAACAGAAATTATACGGCCTAGAACTAATCATTTGTCAACCATAAAATGACATTTTCTCATAATTTATATTCTAGGCACCTTTCTAAAATTTTGGTAAGATTTGACAAACATATGTCAAAAGATTCACCATACATAGTTAAACAATAGAAGCCGTAGCTCAATGTGGATGAACCACCAGTAACAATATGCAATTAAATTGCCAATAATTTGCAAACAAGCTGCTAATAAGTTGTGGGTAAATAGCTAGTACTCCAAACAATACTCTAGAGGTTGCAGAATAATTGCCAGTGTAATAATGTGGATAAACTGCTAGTACTCCATGGAACTCCTTTGTCACCAATCAATCCCCAATCCTTATGCAATGCAATTTGTCATACTAATAATGTAGCATATCATGCTAGTCATTAACAATATCAATAACAATGGCATGCTTAAAATGTTTTCAGTTTATCAATATCAATGGCACGCTTTACATGCAATTGGTACATACAGTAAGAATCAGTGGCATGCTTTTACATGCAAACAATAAATAGTAACACATCATACATCCCAATAGACATACAATCAGATAATACATACGACACTCTCACACCCAATTAACCATAATTAAAGGCCCTTAAACAATCAGCAATCACTTCTTAACATTTGCATGTTCAACAATTCTTTTATCTGACACAAGGCCATTTGACCATGCACAATAACAACATACACAATCGACCAACATGCATAACATATACTTTCAATAATCACCAATACACCCAAAGTTAAGACCCACACCTGAAAACACAATCCGAAACACTAACACTAATTTGCAACTCATATGTCTCATATCTGACTAAATCTCATTCAGATCTGTACCTAACACAAAGAAATTACACATCAAAATCAATCATTAAACACCCCTATAAGATTAGGCCAAATTAAGGAAACAAACCAAATTTCATATTTGAGTTTCCAATGTCACTTACACTTCTACCGATCAAACAAAAGATGGAAACGGCCTCAAACTTCACTGGAGATATGAGGAACTTAGGTCTGGACCTTTGATAAAGAAAATTCACGAAATTAGCACACGAGAAATTCGACCATAGACCTTGTAGTATTCGTCCATCATAAGAAAAGAAAGGAAAAAAAAAACGAATGAGATCTGATCTAAGATATCTTACACTTCCTGATTTTTGGATACGAGATAACGAATCAACAGAAAACGACACAAGTAGAGGAGGAAGGGAAGAAAAAGGCGGCACAAAGATGGAAAAATTAGGGTTTTAGGGTCGGCAAGGCAAGGACAAAGAAGAAAAATTGAAGAATGAGAGAAAAACTGAAGAATAAGAGGAAGAGAGAAGGGTGGGATGGCAAAGAAAAAATAATAAATGATCCAAAGAGGTTGAACAGAAAATTAAATAACATTTATATCTAGGGTTACAGCATAGGACAATACTACTAGGATTTTGGGCAAAACGACAAATAATAAAAATGATACAAGAGAAAGGAATTAAACTTGTATTTTCAAGGACAAATTCATTAACTCTTAATCATCAAACTAATAACTCTTTTTTTATTCAATCATATAAAAGATATCAATAAAATGGGGCATTAGTGTTGATATCCCAGTCCTAGATGACATGCCAGGATTAATAGACGACAGTAATTTGCAAAAGGAGATACAATAATAATAGTTTATAGCCAATACTTTTTGTAAAGCACATGACCAGACAATCTTGGTATGGGAATAAGACGTAAAGGGTTCTTTTTCTTCATAACAATTCCAAAATTGCTGGAAAGGTCAAGTTGTTCGCCTTGGGGCAATTTCCATTCACAAGAATGCAGCAATGAGGCCAATATGAAAGATAACATCTTCTCCCCTAGGGTTATGCCTGGACACCGTCTCCTTCCTGACCCAAATGGCATATATCGGAAATCATTTCCGAGAAAATCGAACTTTCCAGGCTCATCCAAGAACCTTTTGGGTCGAAATTCTGAAGGATTGTCCCAAATATTGGGGTCCATGTGAATGGACCACATGTTTAAAAACACCTTGCTACCCTTTGGTATGGTATAGCCACCCACAGTGAGTGATTGAGCAGAACAACGAGGAACAAGAAGGGGCACGGGTGGATGCAATCTGAAGGTCTCCTTTATCACTGCATTTAGGTAACTTAAATTAGGCAAGTGAAACTCTTCAATGATGTCATTTACCCCAACAACATCAGTTAGTTCTTTCTTCACTTTCTCCATTATTTCTGGATGTTGCATTACCTCTGCCATTGCCCACTCTGTCGTAGTTGAAGTAGTATCTGTTGCACCTACCACAATGTCCTATTACAAACCAACAATTACTCAAAACAAATTAAAGAAGGAAAAATAATGTATGATAGCTAAAAATCATAAAATCTTACCATGAGAAGGTCCTTTACTTGATTCATCGTAAGTGATGAAGGGCTATCTTGGTTCTTGTGTAAATCCAAGAGCAATTGTAAGAAGTCGAATTTTTGTTCACTCGTTTCTTTCTCAGTCACCGTGTTCATTCTGAGTTCAATCACAGACTCTAAAAGTTCATTGAACGATTGACGGATTTTCTTCATTCCCCTCTTGATACCTTGGATGTCGAACCATGCAATCGCGGGGAAAATATCAGAAATGTTTGGTTTTCCCAGTAACACCATCATCTGCGAAGAAATCTCTTTGAAGCGACCCTCAACCGCAGTCCCTTTCTCTCCTCGGAGTGCGCCTCCCCACACCATCTTTCCGATATAATTGATTAACGCACAGTATGCTAATTCGCCTATATCAATTGGCTTGCCAACGTTTTCATACACATCCTCCACCATTTTCATCACTTGCTCTCGTCGTAGATCATAACAGGCATTAAGGTTAGCGTTGCTTAGCATATCGGTCGCGAGAACTTTGCGCTTGTTTTTCCAGCTGGGACTGCTGTAAGAGTCGAACGCAATATCATTGGAGCCAAAGGTAATAATCTGTGCAGCAATGGGAGGTTCTCGCTCTGAAAATGCTATATCATGGTCACGAACCACTTCTTTTACAAGCGATGGAGAGCTAATTACTACGGTTAGCTTGTTCCCAAGCCAAAGCTTGTAAATGGGACCATAAACTCCACCCAACTCCGTAAAGACCAGATGGAGATTATCGAATCCAAGAAATGGAAGATACCCCAGGATTGGCAACCCACGGGGACCAGGTGGCAATGGAGCCATCGGTTTCCTTGCCTTCCAAAATGAGTACAAGAGTGAAATTCCCAATATGGCAACCAGAAATGAGAAAGATGCTGGGAACAGTCCATCTTTCTGGTTGCCAACATTCAACAGCCATGAAAACGAGCTGCAAGCTGTTTGCAACATCTTGTTGCTTTGGGAGGAAAACCAAGAAATTTTAATGTGAACCCACTGAGTTTATCACGAAGTGCTGTGTTTATTATTGCTGAAAAGGTACCATGATTTATCGTGCAACTGGTTTGGATAAAAAGAATATTTCCTACTTCAACTTTGAGAAAAAATTTTAATATGATAACTAAAATTTTAAAATATTTTTAATTTTGATTAATTTTAGTTATTGTATTTCAATATTATTGTTTTGGTTCTCACTTTTATCATTACAAAAATAAATTATATTTGATAAATATGATATGACATATTTATTTATATATTTAGTAGAGGTATAATTCTCATAATTATTATAATAATTAAGGGATTTTATTTGAGTAGTTTTCTTTGAATGTAGTGCGTACATATATAGTATAGATATACCCCTACTTTTGTGTGTGAACACTAACCCTTTAATTATAGAATAAAAGAAATTGTTAGTCATCACACATCTAGTTATCTTTTTGTTCATATGATTAACTGTATGGAGAAATCTAAAGGCTAAAAATTATTTTTGAAAAAATATTGTAAGAATTTGTATTTTTTTATTTTAAGTATTTAATGTTATTGTGACATTATATTGAAATGTAAAATTAAATTAATTTAAATTATATTTAAATTTATTAATATTATGATGTATGAAATATAAATTTTTTAATTTATACTATATTCAAAAAGCAGACTATGTAGCTATCACATATCAAGGAAGTCTCAACTTAGTTGAGTAATTACTAAAACTTCTTCCTTTATAAATTAATAAATATTATTATGAGAGGATTTTTTATCATTTTAAATCATATAAAATTTAGAAAAACACGCTTGATCAGATTCAAACTCAAAATTTATGAATATACTGCATTCATATCATACATATAAATACAATTACACATTATACAAACCATACATAATCTCGATATATAAATATTAGGCTTAATACATAATTTGGTACTTAAATTTGATACTTTTTAAATGTAGTACATATGTTTTCTGTCTAATGTGATAATTGTGGCTATACATTTTAATACCTAAAGGTAACAGTGCTAATATTTTAGTATTTAGTTTGAGTTTTAGGGTTAATTTGATAAAAGTTAATTGTTAATATATAGCTTTAATAAATTTTCGTAAAACTCTAAAACTCGAATTAAACTTTAAAAGTTAACCCTATTACCTTTAGGTATCGAAATATATAACTTTTATCAAATATAAATACTAGATTGAACAAAAATAATACATACACCACATTAAAAATATATTAAATTCAAGTATTAAATAATACATTGAACCAATAATCAAAAGTCGATAACGCTTCAAACAGGTAACTCAAATCCAGAAACAAAAACAAAATACTTGGTAAATGCAGTCGACTGAACTGATATCTTATCAATTTTGGATTCTTCTAGGAGAAGTCGCTATGGTGAAGATTCACTTGGACGTTTCCTCTTTTCGTTTGCTCTCGATCCGACAAGAAATGCGTAAAGTCAAAACAATGCAAGCTAAAACTAAGTTCATCCACTCAATTAAAATGAAAACCAGAAATGGGATTTTTTTTTTCTTTGAAATGGGAATATGGCCACTCAAACAAGTAGGGGAAGAGATATTGGATATCATGAATTAAATAATTGAGTCTTGACAGTTTTTTTTAAACAATTTGAAAGAAATTATAAACAACACAATAAGGAAGTACTAATCGTAGATAGAAGCTAAGAGGCGAGCAACTTATCTGGTTGAACAAACAAGGACGCATCAGGATTCGGAGTTAAAAGACCTTCTGGAGATGCCACAAATCTAAGCGGAGCAAGTAACGTGCCCTCTAAATATCTTTGCAACTCATATCCTTCTGTGATTAAACTAACATGTTGCTGCCATTGCACGAAATTCTCTTCATCCAATTTCACGGTGTCATGACGCGCAAATGACTGAACGAAACGTGAGCTGGAAAACGGACTAGTATGACCAGCAGAAGTAATCTGTTGAATTAGCCATGGATCGGTAGCGGAAGCAAATACCAGGAAAATAGGCGACTGATACCACGTTAGTAACTAGATTATTATGTAAAACAGAGAACAATATTGAAAGATTAGAAAATACAGAAAATATTGCTTAGTATTCTTATCTGCTTGAATCAATACAATACTATAGTTTATATACTTGTATATGAGTAACTGCTCTTAACCAATTTCATACCAGACTACGTAACAGAATAATAACAGACTAACAATCTCTATACTCTAACAATGAATATTCATGTATAGTTTATTGTTCATGTTCAGGATTCGTAACTACTCATATTAAAATTTATCACCAAAATTTAAACCCGTATTTTTATAAGGTTCTATTAATTTTACCATTGCAACTAATATTTATCAATTTGTCAATTTTTTTAAAAGAGATTAATTTCATAAATTAAATAGCTTAATTATGTAATTTTTAATATTTAATTTATTTGAAGTTAATAGAGGAATAAGTTATGTGTGGTGTGTGGACAAAATACAAATGAGGTAAACTTTGAGAAAGGTCTTTTTAACACAATTGATTCAATTTTTTAAAATTAATATCAATTTAATTAATCACATAATTTTTCTATAAATGTGCTGTTTTTAGTTTCATAATTTATGTAAAAGAAAAGTTTATGTGGAGTTAATAGAGGGGTGGGGTGAGTCACGTCTGGTGTGTGGACAAAATACAAATGTGGAGACAGCCACACATACGTTATCCTTTAAAGATATTGTTTACATTTATGGTAAATGTCTTTCGACACATTGATAATAATTCAGAAATATTGTCAATTTTGTTTGATGATTTTTTATAATTTTTTATAAATATTTTTAAAAAATTATTTTTCAAATAAATAAAATAATCAGTAACTTTTATTTAGAGTTTTTAAGTCAGGTGTTGAAAAATTAAATATTAAATTTAAATTATAAAATTTACTTTGAATATTTTTAAAAATTAAATATGGAATATAATTATATAACTTTATAACTAGCTCGTTATTTACTTATTATTTTTCACTCTTTTTCATTAAAAAATTATACTTTTTTATTCAACCAAAATGCATTAAGAAAAAGAAGAAAATTTGCAAACAGTATGGAAATAAATTTTAACAAGCATAATAAAGAAAAGACTAAATTTATTTAATTGCAAAAAAATTATTCTCATTAGAAGGAGTAAAATTGAAATTTTAAAATTCAAATCATAAAATAAAGAAAGGAAAGAAAAAAACTAATTAAAATTAAAAACTTTAAAAAAATCTAATTTCAGAAAAATAAAAATAAAAATGTAGTGTGATCTTTTACTAAAAAGAAGCTTAATTTTGAAAAACACAAAATGTAAAAGGCAAAGAGGCCTAATTGGCAAATTTACCACTCAAGATTTCAAAATCTGAAGCAAACGGGAAATAAAAGGGATTGATATTGATATTGTTCCTAATTCGGCCTCTGACTAGACTAAAACCAATTTGGTTTAACATTAAAAATTGTGCTTGGAAAACAAAACATTTTGGGCTTTGAATTTAAATGATCTTTCACCCAATCCCCGACATGATTTTTTATTTAAAACTGATTTTTTTATTTTCTAAAAACATAATTTTATTTTATTTAAAATAAAACTTTTATTTTATTATTATTTTTAAAAAAAGCACAAGTAGATATCCAAATATCTACTCCATTTCATGCCAAAATTAAATTAAAATTATTTAAAATTGATTTCAAATCAAGTTCAAGGGAGATTGTAAGTCCCGACAAATATTAATTTTCAATTGATTTATTTTTCATTATAAATTAATAAAAATAAAATTTAATTTGATTTTGTGTAATTTTATTTAATTTTTATTTGATTTAGATAATTATAATTATAATTTCTATTTAAAAATCTCTAGATCATCTTTATTCAAATTGATTTTTTATTTTTTCGAATTAAATTCAATGTAATATATGTGTTTTATTAACAAAATATATTGAATACCTACAACATAAAAAGACAATACTTCAAATCGAGAGTAGCAATAATATGAACCACGTAAATGATGGAAAGAGATACAACAATTATAGTTTAAAACGCATTAAATCTAAAACAAGGAGACATATTAACAAATTCTAAACTTAATTATTGAAATGCTGCTAATAGATTTAATCATCGTCTTTTTTACGTTTTTAACAATTAATTTCGAGATTAGTTAATCTTGGTGTAGGAATAAGAAGTACGGATTTCTTTTTCTTCATAACAATTCCAAATTTGCCGGACATGTCGAGCACTGTTCCGTGTGGCAATCTCCACTCAAAAGAATGCAACAATGAAGCCAATATGAAAAACAATAGCTTCTCCGCTAAGGGTATTCCTGGGCACTTTCTCCTTCCGGACCCGAATGGCATGAACCGAAAATCATTTCCATAATAATTTGAATTGTCAGGATCATTTAAGAATCTTTCCGGTCGAAATTCTAAAGGATTCTCCCAAATACGAGGATTCCTATGAATGCTCATAATATTTATGAACAACCTGCTGCCCTTTGGTATGGTATAGCCATTGAGATGGACCGATCGGGCCGGACATCGAGGAATAAGGAGCGGTAGTGCTGGATGTAGTCGGAAGGTTTCCTTTATCACAGCGTTTAGGTAACTTAAATTAGACAAGTGAAACTCTTCAACGGTGTTGTTTACCCCAACAACATCACTTAATTCCTTCTTCACTTTCTCCATTATTTCTGGATGTTGCATTAGCTCTGCCATTGTCCACTCTACCATAGTTGTAGTAGTATCTGTACCACCCACCAATATATCCTAAAAGTTCAAAATTAATAGCATTAATTACCCAAACTAGAAAGCAAAGATAAAAGGGTATATTATATATATAATAATTAGTTTTTATTTTCATAAGATGCATAGGTCGGTTGGCTATATTAATTTTTAATATTTTAAAACATTAATTTTATTTAAAATCATTAATGAATTAAAAATAATAATATAATTACAAAATATTTTTAAAAATATTTAATTAACTTATACTAATATTATTTAATGTTAAAACAATACAAAAATTTATTATAGTTTGAATATTAATATCAATTTATTAAAATTTACATAATTATATTAATATTTTTTATAATTTATTTATTTTATATATACTAATTCATATGTTAAGTACATAACACTAAAATTTTATTTTTTTCATTTAACTCTGTAAATATTATTTTAAATGGAAACATATGCATATATTTATAGTGCTAAATATTAGTTTTAATTGGTATAAGTAATTATAATTATTTTATAAATTTTATAAATTTTAAAAAATAATAAGAAACATAGATAATAAAAAATACTAAATTTTAATTAATTAACTTTCTTCATCTTAATTTCTCAAATAGATATGAGTCAAAATATTTGTTGAGTTGGAATTTGTGTTGAATTGAATAAATTTAATTAGATGCAATTAATATTTATAAAAATAATATTTAATTTAATTATAAAATATATTTATTTTCTTTTGAGTTTTTACATATAAATTAAGGATAAATAAAAAATTCATACATTGTAGATTATATTATCAATATATTGATATTATTTTTATATATATAATGTTGGTCTCGCACATTTAATTTTTATTAATTATATAAAAATTATTTTAAAATTATTAATTATTAACATATTTAAAATAAAATCATATTTATATATATATATATATATATATATTGTATTTATTTAATTAAAAACTTGATTTTTATTTTTAATTTATCCAATTATATTCAATGATATTATAGATTTATAATTTTATTAACTAATAATATATTATATTATTTTTTAAATAGAACTTTTAAAAGATACGATCAAATTAATTAATTTCACATTAATATACTATCATATTAATTTTTATTATTATCACATAATGATATTAATAAATTATTATTTTAATGTCAATTTAATAATATATTTACCAATAAAGGGTATCTAAATCGTTAAAACTCATGCTTATAGATATTAAAATTGTTAAATTAGTTTGTTTTAACATGAAAATTGTTAATATTCAATTTTATACAAAGGTAAAATTATGCTATTAGTTATTTTTAGTGTAATATTAAAAAAATTTAAAATTCAAAAAATTAAACAAATTAAAAACTAATAAATTAAAAAAATGAAAACCAAATTCACAACTTACCACGAGCAGACCCTTGACTTCATCCATCGTAAGAGGTGATGCATTATCTTCGTTGTTATTGCGCTCCAAATGCAATAGCAGCTCTAAGAAGCCTAATTTTTGTTCACTACTCTTCTTATCTTTTTCCTTATCAATGGCCACTTCAATTATAGATTCAATAAGTCGATTGAACTGTTGGTTGATTTTCCTCATTCGCCTCTCAATACCTTGTATGTCAAACCGTGCAATCGCCGGAAAAAAATCGGAGACGTTCGGTTTTCCCAGTAACACCATTGATTCAGACGAATTCTCTTTCAAGTTACCTTCAATGGTGGCCCCTTTCTCACCTGGGAGTTCACCTCCCAAAATCATGCTGATGGCCGCATTCAATGCCACTAAAAATGTCCATTTCCCAATATCAATTGGCTTGCCAACATTTTCATACACATCTTTAAGGCCATTCATTACTTGTTCTCTTCGTAGACCATAACAAGCATTCAGCCTAGCATTGGTAAGCAACTCGGTTGCAAGAACTTTACGCTTGTTTTTCCATCGAGTATTGCTGTAAGAATCGAATGCAATATCATTGCAACCAAAGCTAGCAACTTGTGCAGCAATGGGTGGATCTCGTTCAGAGAATGTTACATCATGGTGACGAACCACTTCTTTTGCTAGTTCCGGTGAGCTAATTACGACACATAGCTTGCTGCCAAGCCAAAGTTTGAAGATGGGACCATAGGTTGCAGCCAGTTCGGCGAAGGACAGGTGAAGATTATCGGTGCCAAGAAATGGAAGATATCCCACTATCGGCAACCCTCGAGGGCCTGGCGGCAACTGAGCGACGATCTTCTTGGACTTCTTAACGAACCATAGGTGCCAAAATGAAATTGCAAGTATGACCATGACAAAGGATAAGACAGCTCGAAAGAGTCCATCTTTCGGCTTGCTCAAATCTAATAGCCATGGATACAAGGTGTAAGCTGTCTGCAACATCCTAGGGGGGTCTAGAGAAAAAAGATGATGATTCACAATAAAAAAATAATGAAAGTGATAAGAAAGTAGACATGATTTTATATAGGAGATTTAATTAGAGGACAAAATCAATTATGAATGACTTGGCTGAAACTTGGCCTCATATAGACTTCAGGCTCTGAAATTTGGTTTAATCGTAACCTATAAAACTATTTTGAAAAAAAAAATCAATTAATCCTTCTTTTTTTTCCAAAATATTCAACCATGGATCCAATCAGATTTTTATTCTAGTTTAACCAATTCAGCTTGGTTCAAATAATCATGATTTTTTTAGACTCAATTGAGATATTAAACCTACAAAATTTACTAAATCAATTATTTAACTAACGTTGATGGTAAGTTTCTAAAATTACTAATACCATTATTAACAGTCACTAAATCAACTAATGAATGCTGACTTGGCACTACCATATCAATAAGATAAAAAATAAAATAAAAATTAAAATTTAAGTTCAAAATGAACCTAGACAGATAATTTTAAATCTAAACAATTTAAATTAATTTTGTCTTTATAGTATTTTTAGTTGAAATTAATTAATTTTTTGTCATGAATACTCTCCGAAAATTTATACAGTTGGTCATAAAATATATTCTATTCCTATAAACGAGAATTAAGCTTCCGACCTTATAATTAAGGGATGAAGTAAATAAGCACTACACTACACGGCTGAATTTTTTATGTTGTATGGAAAGATAAGATTATAGTATATGGAAAGATAAGCTTGGACCACTCGCTGGATGTGGTCAAAATTTTCCAACTTTGATTTCCATTGCTGGACGCATGTGTTGATTGCCTTTCTTTGTTAGGGAGTGTTAACAATGACATTTCAATAATTTTTGGATACGAGATAACGAATCAACAGAAAACGATTGAACACCACAACCGGCCAAGACAGGAGGCTGATTGCGACAACAAAATGAAGGAAAAGAGAGCAAATATGTGCGGCAATGGCAAAAAATCAGCAATAAAGTCCAGCCACAACAGAGAAGTGAAGAGATGAATAAAATTAAAAGAAAACGAGAGGAGAAGACGATCAATGGGGTGCGGCGGCCACAAGTGGAGGAGGAAGGGAAGAAAGAGGCGGCACAAAGATGGAAAAATTAGGGTTTTAGGAGCGGCAAGGCAAGGATAAAGAAGAAAAGTTGAAGAATGAGAGGAAGAGAGGAGGGTGGGACGGCAAAGAGAAAAGAATAAATGATCAAAAGAGGTTGAACAGAAAATTAAATAATATTTATATCTAGAGTTACAGCATGGGACAATATAGCTAGGATTTTGGACAAAAAAAATTAAGGGAAGGGAATTAAATTCAAGGACAAATTCATTAACTCTTAATCATCAAACTAATAGCTCTTTCTTTATTCAATCAAATAAAAGATATCAATAAAATGGGGCATTAGAGTAGTTGATATCTCAGTCCTAGATGACATGCCAGGATTAATAGACGATAGTAATTTGCAAAAGGAGATACATATAATAATAATAGTTTATAGCCATTACTTTTTGTAAAGCACATGATCAGACAATCTTGGTATGGGAATAAGACGTAAAGGGTTCTTTTTCTTTATAACAATTCCAAATTTGCTGGAAAGGTCAAGCTGTTCGCCTTGGGGCAATTTCCATTCAAAAGAATGCAGCAATGAGGCCAATATGAAAGATAACATCTTCTCCGCTAGGGTTATGCCTGGACAAAGTCTCCTTCCTGACCCAAATGGCATATATCGAAAATCATTTCCAAGAAAATTGAACTTTCCAGGCTCATCCAAGAACCTTTCGGGTCGAAATTCTGAAGGGTTGTCCCAAATATTGGGGTCCATGTGAATGGACCACATGTTTAAATACACCTTGCTACCCTTTGGAATGGTATAGCCACCCACGGTGAGTGATTGAGCAGAACAACGAGGAATAAGAAGGGGCAGAGGTGGATGCAATCTGAAGGTCTCCTTTATCACTGCATTTAGGTAACTTAAATTAGGCAAGTGAAACTCTTCAATGATGTCATTTACCCCAACAACATCAGTTAGTTCTTTCTTCACTTTCTCCATTATTTCTGGATGTTGCATTACCTCTGCCATTACCCACTCTGTCGTAGTTGAAGTAGTATCTGTTGCACCTACCACAATGTCCTATTACAAACCACCAATTACTCAAAACGAATTAAAGAAGGAAAAATAATGTATGATAGCTAAAAATCATAAAATCTTACCATGAGAAGGCCCTTTACTTGATTCATCGTAAGTGATGAAGGGCTATCTTGGTTCTTGTGTAAATCCAAGAGCAATTGTAAGAAGTCGAATTTTTGTTCACTCGTTTCTTTCTCAGTCACCGTGTTCATTCTGAGTTCAATCACAGACTCTAAAAGTTCATTGAACGATTGACGGATTTTCTTCATTCCCCTCTTGATACCTTGGATGTCTAACCATGCAATCGCGGGGAAAATATCGGAAATGTTTGGTTTTCCCACTAACACCATCATCTGCGAAGAAATCTCTTTGAAGCGACCCTCAACCGCAGTCCCTTTCTCTCCTCGGAGTGCGCCTCCCCACACCATCTTTCCGATCAAATTGATTAACGCACAGTATGCCAATTCGCCGATATCAATTGGCTTGCCAACGTTTTCATACACATCCTCCACCATTTTCATCACTTGCTCTCGTCGTAGATCATAACAGGCATTAAGGTTAGCGTTGCTTAGCATATCGGTCGCGAGAACTTTGCGCTTGTTTTTCCAGCTGGGACTGCTGTAAGAGTCGAACGCAATATCATTGGAGCCAAAGGTAATAATCTGTGCAGCAATGGGAGGTTCTCGCTCTGAAAATGCTATATCATGGTCACGAACCACTTCTTTTACAAGCGATGGAGAGCTAATTACTACGGTTAGCTTGTTCCCAAGCCAAAGCTTGTAAATGGGACCATAAACTCCACCCAACTCCGTAAAGACCAGATGGAGATTATCGAATCCAAGAAATGGAAGATACCCCAGGATTGGCAACCCACGGGGACCAGGTGGTAAAGGAGCCATCGGTTTCCTTGCCTTCCAAAATGAGTACAAGAGTGAAATTCCCAATATGGCAACCAGAAATGAGAAAGATGCTGGGAACAGTCCATCTTTCTGGTTGCCAACATTCAATAGCCATGAAAACGAGCTGCAAGCTGTTTGCAACATCTTGTTGCTTTGGGAGGAAAACCAAGAAATTTTAATGTGAACCCACTGAGTTTATCACGAAGTGCTGTGTTTATTATTGCTGAAAAGGGACCATGATTTACAGTGCAACTGGTTTGGATAAAAGAATATTTCGTACTTCAACTTTGAGAAAAATTTTAATATGATAACTAAAATTTTAAAATATTTTTAATTTTGATTAATTTTAGTTATTGTATTTCAATATTATTGTTTTGGTTCTCACTTTTATCATTACAAAATAAATTATATTTGATAAATATGATATGACATATTTACTCATATATTTAGTAGAGGTATAATTCTCATAATTGTTATGATGATTAAGAGATGTTTACTCGTAAAATTTACTTGAGTTCAGGCTTCCAAAGATTAAGTAGTAGGCTTTTATTTAAATAGTTTCCTTTGAATGGAGTGCGGACATGTATAGTATAGGTATGCCCCTACTTCTATTTGAGTAGTTTCCTTTGAATGTAGCCTGTACATGTATAGTATAGGTATGCCCCTACTTTATGTGTGAACACTATCCCTTTAATTAGGCAATAAAAAGAAATTGTTAGTCATCACACATCTAAGTTATCCTTTTTGTTCATATGATTAACTATGTGTGGTGAAATCTGAAGGCTAAAATTATTTTTTAAAAATTATTGTAAGAATTTGTAATTTTTTATTTGAAGTATTTGATGTTATTGTGAAATTATATTAAAATTTAAAATTAAATTAATTTAAATTATATTTAAATTCATTAATATTACTATATATGAAATATAAATTTTAAATATTTTTAAATAATTAATATAATTTTTTAAAAATTTAATTTGAATATATATATGATATTTCAAATATTAAAATCACATAATTTAATTTGAAGATATCCCACTATCGGCAACCCTCGAGGGCCTCGCGGCAACTGAGCGACGATCTTCTTGGACTTCTTAACGGACCATAGGTGCCAAAGTGAAATTGCAAGTATGACCATGACAAAGGATAAGACAGCGCGAAAGAGTCCATCTCTCGGCTTGCTCAAATCTAATAGCCATGGATACAAGGAGTAAGCTGTCTGCAACATTCTAGGAGGAGCTAGAGAAAAAAGATGATGATTCACAATAAAAAAAGTAGTGAAGTGATAAGAAAGTAGACATGATTTTATTTAGGAGATTTAACTAGAGGGCAACTATGGATGACTTGGCTGGAACTTGGTCTCATATAGTCTTTAGGCTCTGAAATTTGGTTTAATCATAACCTCTAAAAACTATTTTGAAAAATAAATCAATTAATCTATTTTTTTTCCAAAATATTCAACCATTGATTCAATCAGATTTTTATTTTAATTTAAACAATTTGGTTTGATTGAAAATAATCATGATTTTTTTAGACTCAATTGAGACATTAAACTTACAAAATTGACTAAATCAATCCTTTAACTAATTTTGATTATCTGTTCCTAGAATTACTAAGGTGATTGTTAACGGTCACTAAATCAACTAATGAATGCTGATTTGGCACTGCCATGTCAGTAAGATAAAAAAATAAAAATAAAAATTTAGAAATTCAAGTTCAAAATGAACCTAGACAGATAACCTTGAATTTAAATAATTTAAATTCATTTTGCGTTTATAGTATTTTTTTGGTTGAAACCAAAGTATTCACCGCTGATAGAAATAGCTAATCTTCTTGTCGTGGATGGTATCTGAAAAGTTATATAGTTAGTCATGAAATGTGTTCTATCCCCATAAACGAGAACCAAACCCCAACCTTATAGTTAAGGGATAAGGTAAATAAACACTACGTTAAACCGCTGAATTTTTTATGGTATATAGAACGATAAGGATATAGTATATGGAAAGATAAGCTTGGACCATTCGCTGGATACTTGGAGGCATGTGTTCGATTGCCTTTCGTTGTTAGGGAGTGTTAACAATGATTGTGATGGTAGAAAAGAAAATGTTTTGATCTTTTATCTATTTTGTCGTTCATTGGTGGAGTCATCTCAATCAGTTTAAAAATATAAAAACAAAACTTGTCTTTAATAATTTTAATAATTTTTAATTATTGAATGATATTTTAATAATTTTTTTCATGTTATCAACACATAATTTTGATAATTTTTTTTATCCTGAACTTCAAATCCATAATTTTGAACCTCGAACCTCAAACTCGTAACCTATAACCTTAGTTTTTAGTTTGAATGATTCCCATATTTCTTAAGAGATGGAATTACTTGGTTTTCAATTGAGTGAATTTAGATTTTTTTTTGAAAAATTGAACATTTTAAGTTTATATTTTAGGTTTGGTTAGTTTTGTTTTTGGATCATTTCAAATTCAGGATTGTTTAAATTCGAATTGTTTTGAATTTGAATCATTCGAGTTTGTCAATCGATTTTTCAAATTGGGTATTTTAGGTTCAAATCTGATATTTAAATTTAAGTAATATAATAATAAAGTACAATGTAAACACGGACTCTTAACAGCTAAGTAATCAGTGTTTCAATTCAATCTAATATCCACGATTCAAGGGATTAAATAGGGTAATCCAATTCGATCCAATCTCCAAAATTGTTTCCCAAAGCGATATAATTTTCATTGATAGGTTAGATATTTAATAAATTGTTAACAACACAAATATGAAAATAAATTTTTCCAATGATTGAATTTTTTACACATATTTGATAATCTAAAACAAAAACAATCGATAGATTTTTTTTTACAAAACAAATGTGTGGAAAATGATAACTAAATAAGAGCTACTTACCACTTAATGGACAATATTTTTCATTAATTCAATTTTATTTTATTTATTTTAATATTAGGTAGCATTTGGTGTTTTCCATGTTATGATTCTAACAAAATGTGATTCCTTATAATGCGGTTTTTAGGAAAGTTATTTTGCAATGTTTGGTATAAATCAAAATGTCCTCGAATGTTTTTATTATCACGTTTGATTTGCTAACTACTTTTCTAAAAATGTAATGATAATTTACAAATTTTTTCATATAATATATTTAATATTTTACAATAAATTAACTTTAATAATAATTTTTGGGATTAAATATCTAATAATAAATTAATTGATCATTTTAAATTATTATTTTAATTTATAATTTTAATTGAAATTAAAAGTATTTCAAATTTATTTTATATCAATACATATAAAATCCTAAATATATAAAACTCTTTTTGAAATAAATATTATAATGAAAAGATGAAAATACCAAATCAGTTTCCATTCAAAATTTATCCAGTCGTTGCCTTTTAGGTGAAAATATACATCAAACACTGAACCAATGGTTAATTTTGTTCAATAGCATTTAGGTTAAAGTCGTTGTACGTTCCAGCAATAACAAAAGATTTCGGAATACAACCCCATGTGATAGCATGATAATGGCCTGATAGTTAAAGTGTTCATCGCCCTAGGTGTGGCTTGGATTCGAGTTGCGCTAGTCGTATTTATTGTTTAGGTTTTGCCTTGTTATTGTAATTCACCAAAAAAAAATTCAGAATAATATTTCTTAATTGGATAAATTCTAATAATAGTCACCCAATTATGTTCGTGTTCATGTTTTGGTTACCCAACTTTAAACATTTTCAATTTAGGTACTAATGTTTGAATTTTTTTACTATTTTGGTCACTCGTTGTTAAATTGATAACAGAAGCCTCTTTTCTAACTGATATAATAACACATTTAGTCCTCAATACTTTCATATTCTATCAATTTGATCCTAATTCTAAATAATTCAATAAATTTAACCTTTCACATTTATAAATTCTATCAATTTGATCCTCAAACTTCCTAACCAAAGCTTTCAGATTTTAAAATAGAGACATTCTGCATCTATTAATTGTTTTTCCTATGGTTGAAATTACCTAATTCGTACATAACCCCTTTTGTTTATATTTTTAAGAAGTTAGTGTTAAAAATTAACTAAACACCATTAAAAATTATAGAAAATATAAATTTTAAAATTATAATATATGATAAAATTATATAAATAATTTAATATTTATAAAAAAATTTCACTCGACTAACATATTTTTAGTTTTTAATTAATTTGGTAAATGATTTGACACTAAATCAATTTTTAGTGATATGTATTGCTTATTATGGATTTAAAATTAAAAATAAATAGAACACATAATAATATCTTAATCAATTTATAAAATTAAAAAATCATAATGAATGTAATAAAAGGAAATTCAATTAATTCTTTCACATTTTTCCTTATTAAAATTTAAATGTTCATATTTTTTAACTCTGAATTGAGTTTCCAATTTCAAGAACCAACATTGAGGACTATTTCTATGTACTTTGAAAGAAATATCATATTATTAACAAGAGTAAATCTAAAGTGTTTTATTAAGGTTTTCCCACTTTCTTTAGCCAAAATTTTGTCAATCAAAAGGTTATAAAATATTACATTTAGAAGAAAATTAATGAAAAAAAAGAGAAGAAAATAAAGTTTCAAGATAAACTCATTGGTATCAGGAATTGGCTCGAAAAACAATTTGTTAGTTAAGAGAATTTTTTTTTGGGGGGGGGTTACAACTTTATAGACGTGGAATGCCTCTATTTTAAAAGCTAAAAGTTTTGGTTAGGAAGTTTGAGAATTAAATTGATAGAATTTAAAAATGTGAAGGGTTAAATTTATTGAATTATTTGGAATTAGGACCAAATTGATAGAATATGCAAAGTATTGAGGACTAAATGTGTTATTGTACTAGTTAGAAAAGGCTTTTCGCTATCAATTTAATGGTGGGTGACATAAATAGGAACAAATTCAAACATCCTAAATTGAAGTTTTTTAAAATTAAATAATCAAAATAGGAATGCGAACATAGTTGAGTGACTATTTGTATAATTTACCTTTCCTAATTTGAATTTCAAAAATTACTTTAGTCGCTAATATTATATTCTCAATAGTGATAATATTCTAAAATATATGTTGGAGTAATTTCAATATCATTTATTTATTAGGTAATTTTATATGGGTAATTATTTTTATATGATGGAAAATATCTTTTTAGTTATTATTTTATTATACTATAAAAATAAATTGTATCAATTATAATCTGCTTTGTAAATTTTTTACTCCACTAACAAGATATAAGATAATTATTTGTCTTATATTCCTACGATAAGGTGAAAATTTTACACTTTAATCCCATTTTAATGATTCTAAGTTATTTTACTTAGCCTAAATGAAATAATAATTACAATTGATTAACTATTTTTCAAATAATATTTTAACCATATATTTATTATTGTTATTATTATATGAGAAAAATTAATATTTTATTTAATATATTATATTTTGTTTTTTCATTCTCTCTAAAATGTTACATTTATAATAATTTATCATTAATTTTTTATAATTTAGTTAAATTTACCTTAAAGTCATAGCAAATAGCATACAAGGAAATTAAATGAAAATAGATTAGTTAAATGTACTTTTAAATAAGAATAATTATCATACTTACAGTCAATAGAATAAAAAATAATTTATAAGCAGATTTGAATTGATGTCATTTGTTTTTAAAATATAATAAAATAATAATTAAAAAAGACACTTGGCATTAGAGGTGTGCATGGGCCGGGTTCGGGTCGGGCTCAACTAAAATTTTAGACTAAGGTTTGGCCCGAAAAATGGGCCTAAAATTTTACCCAAGCCCAACCCGAATAAAAATGTTAAAACCCAAAGTAGCAACATAATAGTAAAATAGTAGCAAAATAAAAAAATAATAATAAGCCCGACCCGAATAAAAATGTTAAAACCCAAAGTAGCAACATAATAGTAAAATAGTAGCAAAATAAAAAAAACAATAAGAAAATAATATTAAAAAACAAAAAAAGATAAATTTTTTTGTACTTTAGTGAATTCGAGCCGAGCCCGGGCCAAAATGTCGTACTCAAAGCCCAACTCGTTTTTTAAAACAGGCCCTATTTTTTTTGTTCAAGCCTATTTTTTAAGTCTATATTTTTGTTCAAATCCTCTCACATTTCGGGTGAACTTTTAGGCCGGGCTGGATAACCCGACCCATGAATAGGTCTACTTGGCGTCATCTTAAACTAGCTATAATTACCCATTAAATAATCATATATTTCGTCCATCAAAGAATAAAATTTTACATTCCATCCAAATTAATCAAAGAAGATAAAATTAGAGTGAGGAGGACGAGGAGGAGGGTATTAGACCTGGAAAATAAAATTAACTATACATATAAAAAAAAAAACTACTTTCAAAGAATCAGATTTGGAGAACATGAATTTTTTCCCTTCTCTTGGAAAAAACAATAACAAGAACAACCTCAGCTTTAAGAATAAATATTCTCCCCACTTGAACCATATCATATCAATGTACATTTCTAGCTCCTCATAAGAAGAATTTGACTATATTAGATATACATATTCTTCTCATATTTGCTGATCAGACAGCGTATGGATTAAATTATTTGACAATATACAGTATATATTCCAGCATCATGTATACAATCAGTAATAGAACATGTAGTATCCTTTTTCATTTTTGTTGACAATGTTATGGACTACCTCTGCATTCAAGGGGCAAATTATCTAACCATGAATCATCCAATAGAGGAACCGAAGGTTCCGATTCGGTTGGCCATTCTGAACTAACATCTATTTCATCAAAGATGATGGGTTTACATTTTCCATCCCTACCCTGACATATTGTTTGTAACCAAAGATTGCAATGCACAAAAACCAAATCATTTAGTTTCTCCATCTCCACTTTGTTTCGTTTCTTCGTATGTACGGTCTCAAACGTGCTCCAATTCCATCTGCACCAATGAAAGCTACATGGTTGGCTTAGTATCCTTATTGCTACTCTTTGTAGCGTCGGAATCTCATAACCATAGCTCGCCCACCAGTCACCTACAATTACCAGATATTCATTAGTCGAATGCATCCCCTAGTTCAGCTATAGAGAATATAAAACCTATGGTTCTTTCACCAGTGTTAACATAGACAAATGCAACTTTCTTGTACCTGGAGCATTGAGGGTTCTCCCCATGATGGCAAAATCGGTCCCTAGAGCGCCTTGTGCATTTATGTACACGGGATGTTCCTTTGTGATTTCTATTTTATCTTTATCCATCGTAGCCATCTTAAGCATTGCTTCTTGAAACCCATTCCTCATCCTTAAATCAATCTTGAAGTTCGGGTTATAGAATATTGAAGGATTCAAGAATGCTGCAGCAGCATGTAACGGTGAGTGAAGTTGCATGTTCCATCTCCGATCGATTATATCCCATATTGGCATGTATTTTTCTTCAATACCTTTATAATATGCCTTTATAGCACCTTTTGCTCTCTCTATTCCTTCGTAAATATAACCCATAGCCGGCATGTCACCATCAACAATCCGTAATATCTTAACCAGTGACTCAGACACACTAACAGCTTCACGTGCAGACTTCCAAAATCTTTCTAAATACAGTAACGACTTAATAGCCTGAGCGTCAGAACGTCTACTATAAATGGATGATAACCACTCTGAATGAGAGAACATGTGTTTTAAATTGTCCTCCTGGAACACAATGGACCTCAAGGTAAGATAATTGTCCACGAATCTTGTAATTCTGGGCCTCATTAGTTCCCTTCCACCAGTGAACTTCCGCATCATATTTAAAATCCATGCATGACTGTATATATACCGTGCAATGGTCTTTGCCTCCTCCAACACAATGCCCACCCACTCTTGTTTACTAATGTCTTCCAACATCTTATCGATGCAATAAGAAGCACAAGGAGACCAAAACAACGAACTGTACTTCGCCATGAGATGTCTTCCTGCACAAACATAACTGGCCGTGCTATCTGTTATCACCTGAATTACATTTTCCAAACCAACCTCCAAGACAACTGATTCAAGCAATTCAAATAAGTAGCTAGCATCATCCTCATGACCTGAGACATCAACAGACTTCAAAAAGAGTGTCCCTTTTGGATATGTGACAGAAAATATAACAAACGATTTCGTCCTACCATCGGACCAGCTATTACACAAGACAGTGCAACCAGTTTCTTTCCATTCCTCTCTATATTTCTTATAACCATCATGTATATCACCCTTTACTTTCTCTAAAAGGCTAGATCTCAACTTTTCATAACTTGGGGCTTTATAACCAACACCACACTCTGCTATAGCATCCACCATTTCCTGATAATACATGGATTTAGCAGCACTGAAAGGAATAGAATTATGGAAGAAGAAAACAGCAATTTTTTTGTCAGCATCATCCAGCTTTTGCTTTTGAGCATCGTCAGTTGCTGGCTGCTCACTAGGCGATGGATGCGGAAACAACAAAGATGGACAGGTGCTGCCATGTTGGCCACTAGATCCATGGTTAGGATGGAGACCACCACTAGCAGAGGAACTATTCTGTTGGCCATTTGCAACTGTCTTATCCATCTTTGGTTTCTTGGGAGTTTTTTGTTTCTTCGGAGTATTTAATATACTTTGTATATGGTCTCTAACATCATCAGGGACTTCAGCACAGGGGACTATATCTTTGTTTTTTATTTGAGCTAAATGAAACTTCATCCTATAAACCCCTCCACTGAATTCCCGGTGACAATAATTACACCTCACTTTCTGTCTCGTTGCATCTACAAGTACACAATGCTCCCAGCAGGCATCTCTTCCACGAACCATTATCTTTAAAACAAAGCAACTACTGTGAAAAGCACATAAAAGACTAAATGAATAATAGAATTAAGTATAAAGGATAAAAGCACAGCAAGAGAAGAATCTTGAACTGAATCTCATTTGCAAATCTGAAAAACCGACATCAACAAAGATTAAATGAAATCCCTCATGTTCTAAAAGCACTTATCATCATCTAGAGACCTGTTTTACCATACAACAATGTATATCAATATACAGTTTGCAGGAATTAGTACAATATATGTACTCCATTAACAAAAATAGACCCAAAGCTTGGCAAATATTTAAATTATTTTCACGGAAACCTCTAATATACTACAAGCTTATTCACATTCCAACATAGCATCAGTAATTGAACAGCATGGTAAGGCACCAGCATCCATTTACTCCCCGAATTCTCCAACCCCGTGAATATAAACAATTAAACACATATATTTATATTCTTAGTAGCATTACCCAATTAACTTGCATAAAATCTTTATTTACAAACTAATCAGTGTCAACAATGTAACTTACACAACAATGCACTAACATATTTCTTATGAAACCAGACACAAGTTTACATTTTCCATTGAACTATGAAAATGGGTATCTAAAACCCTATCTGTTTCATAGTTTTGCTTCTTCTTTTTATGATAATCCCCATTACACAGCAAGAGCTCTTAGCATTTTTGTTTAAAATTTACACAATTTACAGCCCTTTCCCCTTAAAATGTAAGTAACAGTTTGCTGCCAATTAAATCATCACTCATTTTCATTCTATTAAATAATCTTTCTGAAAAACCAAAACTAAGGAACTGAATAAACTTAAACACTTGAGAGATGAAATTAAGTTGAAATTTAATTATCAGAAAATAAGTTGAAAATAAAACCACAAAAAATGAAATAATGTAAGGGATAAGGTTACCTGAAATTTCCCAGAGATCTGAGGGAAATTGGAGTGGAGATAGCAAAGAAAATTAGAGGTGGTCGGAATCTGGAAACGTTTGGACCGGCAATTTGGACGGATAAGGAGAGGAGGGAACCGAGGAAATGAAAAACCACGGCGATAAATTAGTGGTCCTCGCTAGCGAGGAGAGTGGGCGTGGAAAACTGGAAAATCGTTCGTCGACGTTTTCTCACGTGATCCCTGCGTGACTCCACTTTGTGATGACGTGTCCCTAATCCTTTGATTTTTAGTGTTAAATCACTTCTTTGGCTAACTTAGTCTTTATATTTGATAATTATTTTTAAGATATTTTAAAATTTTTTGTTTAATTTAATCTTTAAACTTGATAATCAAGGGCGGTGCTATCCGGAATAAAATTATATGTTTTTATGATAGTAAAAATGAAATTTCATTATTTTAATAATTTATATCTTTATAATATTTAGAGAATTAAATCAATTTTTCTCATTTTTAGAGAGTTAATGTGTAATTTTACTATATACTAATTTAAATTATATTATTAGTATTAGAAACAGGAATTTCAATTTCTACACGGAAAAGGATTACTGATATTAGAAACACTATAAAAAGGAGGCTTTGTGACAATTTATTACGTATAATCAATCTTTTATTTTTTATTTCTTAGCTTTCAGTTAACCTAATGGCACTCTCCCATTCAAACCATGACTCCAAGATTTACGTTTCTGCAACTCCTTACAATGTTTACAAAGACGATCAATCCCTGGAATCTCCTTTCATCACCTTCAAGCTCAACATTAAGATGAGTTACGTATTGGATAAACCAGACAAATCTGTTCCGAGTTATATTTCGAAGCACGATTCGTGGCACGAATTCGAGCATCCGGTCGATGAACTGACGAGGGGTTTTATATGTTCTTTGTTCGTCGATGCTAAAATCCCGTTCCCGTTAACGAATTTACATTGGAAAAAACACGATTTCGACAAAGAATCGATCCCCTTAATGTCGACGGATTGTGTTGTGTCTTTGATATTGGATGTTAGTAGTGACATGATCAATGCGGCTCGTGAATCGGGACGTAAGAAATTGTTCTTGCTTGTAATGATCAAGAAACAAGTGGTAGTGCCGCGTCATGAGTATTTGGCAATGCTGAAAGCGAAAGAAGGACAAGAGGTTCTTCATAACGTTGAGGATATGATTCGATTGCAAGCTCAAGGTTGGAACTTTCGGCGATCCGATTGGGAAGACATGGCTAATGTTGTTAGACAAGCTGGACTTGGTGATTCGATAAAAAACGCTTTGGATTTAGCAGCCGAACATGCTACGAACGATTGACGAAACAAGATTAAAATCTTGGAGAAGGTGACATCTAATGATTTCAATTCGAAAAATAAATGTTGACTGTGTGTGGAAGAGATGGAAACTTGTTCTCAAATCACTTCAATGCTTTGCTCTCGTGTGTTCCATGGAGATTACATTGTTCAATGGCTCAAGACAAGTCATGTGTGCAATTTGTCGGTTCATGTTGCCAACAATATAATTTTTGTTTCGATTTTGGTTTTTTTAATTACATTATTTATTATTGTTTTGGTATAAGTTGATTAATTAGAAATTATAAAAACTTGTTTCCAATAATATTTGGTATATTATAGAATGAAAAAGCTGAATATGATTTTCTTTTACTAGTTGTTGGAAGAATCTTACTTCATATTTGTTGTCTTGCAATGCAAGGAATAGATAAATGTTCGTAATTTAATTAATTATTAAACCAACACAAAATCAATATTACTATATATAAGTAGATTTTAACTAATAAATAGAAGGATAATGCGCTTTTATATACTTAAACTCATGTCCTCTTATATTGACAACTATGCCCATGCCAATCGAGCTCTCATTCTTAACTTCTAATTTTAGAATAATTTAATAATAGTTTTATCATTATTTATGATTAAATATAATTTAATAAAATGTGATTCTAGATAAAGACAAAATTAACCATAATCATGTGTATGTATTCCTTTTATCATATGTTAGAATTAGCAATTTGTGTATGTATTTATACTATATATATTTCTAATAATATTAAATACTTTATTGAATTTGATGTGAGAACTGAAGTTACATTAACTCAATTTAATAAATTATTAATTAACCCAAATAATAAAAATTAAAATTAAAATTAAAATAAAATATTATCTATTTTAATAAATTCACAAAAATCTCTACTAATATTTAATACTTGAGTAGAATTCAACTTGATACATTACTAATTAACTCAAATAACAAAAGATAAAGTTAAAATAAAATATTGCATATTTTAGTAAATTTACAAAATGTTACATTAATTACTATCTCACCTAATCCATTAACCTCTCACTACTCTAATTTGTATAGTAGTTTTCATTAAACACGTATATTACTTACTCTAAACTATTTTTATTATTTGAATCGAATCGTGAATCGATCGCAGACTAATCTAAAGAAATATATTAGATTTTTAAAATTCAATCCAGAATTTATAAAGCAATTCTATATTTCCCCCTAACTTTTGTTTTTCTAATTTTATTTTTTTATTTAATTCTTTTAACAAAATAAAATCAAAACCTTCTTAGAGTAGATTTTTTTTATTTCTCAATTTTTAATTTTGGTTTTGTTGAACTGTTTCTCTTTTAAGCAAGAGAGCATTGATTGTAACTATTCATGTTATGGACAACTTGGAAAGAGTTTTATTGAAGTTTCTAAATTGTGTCTGGCTGAAGTGTTCTATGTATGTACGGCTAAAATGATGTGTTCAAATTGGGAATTTTCAAGTCTAATTTCAGACAGTCGAATACTGACAGATTGGAAGTATTAGTTTTTGTTAATTTAGCAATTTGGTAATTAGACCAAGGTAACTCCCGAACATGAGAAAATGACTGATTGCTATAGATATTTTTTAATGTTCATGGAAACAAGAAACTTAACGTGCCTCAACTGGTAAAAGTTTATGGAGGTTTTATATTAGGAGTTAGGTTACATTTTATTTATTTTACTCAAAAAATTAGGTAAATTAATCTTTATATATTAGATTAAAGAGTAAATTATCATTTATGTTAAAAATTTATTCATTTGTACTATTAAAAACTAGTACGACTAAAAGAATAATCAGACTGTAACATATGACCCGTCATGTGTGCATCATGTTGACATACAAGAACTAGTTTTTTAATAGCAAAAATAGATGGAACTTTTAACAGAAGGACCAATTTGATCTTTGATCTAATATATAGGGACCAATTTGCCCATTTTTTTAGTAGAGAAGACAAAATGCAATGAATTCTAGTCTAGTGGCCTCCATAATACTTTTACCTAAATGAAGTTGATAATGTTTGCATGATATATATTTGTTGATATAAGGAATCAACAAGGAGAAGGTGGTGGTGATTGGAGTACAAGTTCACCTGTGATAGGCAGAGAGTCGGAATATAATGCTAAAGGAGAAGGAAAAGAAATGAAAAATGAAAGAGAAGGTTGGGACTTAGGTTTTTTTTTAGAGAGGAAGAAGGATTGGTCCCCTATTCCTCATGCTCCAAGAGATATATGGGGGAGAGTCTCAGTGCGCCTGTTTGATAATGCCATGCCACTGACAGTACAAATGATAGGCTTGCCTGGGTGGTCAATTAGGTGGTAGATCCATTGCATGTTAGTTATCGCCATGCATAATACCGTGTGGCATTGCTTTAATATTCTTCTTGTTAAGACAATACAAGACTGTTATGCACTAGTGGTCCCTCAGTAGTCCTCATGGAGAGTCCGTACCAAGTGACTAAAAGGTGGCCTTTGAATTCATAGATAATTAATTGTGGAAGAGTAGACAGAAGGCCACTTATGAAAGGTGTGGGACAAAAGGTCACTCATAAGCACCGTCTTGCCAAACTGCTATTCGTTTTATCATGTGTCATTACATGGTAGGTATAACAATATTATTTTCACAAACATAAACATATATTTAAATATGTAATTTCTATGCATATATGCGTATAATCCATGTATTAATATATATTAAATCTTTATATAATTAATTAACCCAACACCATATCAATAATTTCTTAGAAAACATCTTTTGATTAGTATTAATATAATATAAGACATCCTGAATAACTTGTTGGTTTGTTCTTAAAGTGTTATGTTGCTTAATCATATCAACTTGATTGTTTGGTACATATTTTAAGCTTCAAAGGCAAACCTATTAAAGTATATTCTTCCCAAAATATTCCAGCTATGATAATCCACTTTTAAATGAACCAAAAAGTAATTATTCCTCTCGCTTGCAGCTGTATACATGGTAGTGCCCGCTGTAAGGCAGCTTTTTCAATCACACGCGTCCCATTTTAATTGCGTTGTTCTCTAATTCTGGCTCACCACTATGTCATCGTCACAACCCGTCTCATTTTAATCGGATCGGATCTTTCGATTAAATCGATTGAAATATCGATTCAAAACAAAATGTTTAATCGATTAATTTGTGAAAAGGTTCAATTTATTTTTTATATATTTTTAATATTTAAATATTTATTTAATTTAATTAAATAAATCGATTAAGCTGAAAATTGATAGTCGGATATGTTGGATTTGGACCCACATTTGATTACCGTTGGCAATATTGGTCTGTGACCTTTGGAACCCGAACCTTTTAGGAACGACGTCGTTGCTTCCAATGGCAGTTTCGTAAATTACGACACCTTAAGAACACAAACAAAGGTTCCCAAATCTGTTCAGTGACAATTGACATTGACAAATTGAGAAATTAGAATGAAAATAAACGTTAGGGTTTTGGTTTTCTTTTAAATTAATCAAAAAACCAAAAAAATCAAACGTTGCTTTGTTTGGTTTAAGTTTGCTTGCTTTCGGTACATTTGATACGCTTCTTTGCTTTTCAATTCATCTACCCATTTATTGCTTCACCTTCTCTAATTTTCTCAGGAACCAAACAGGGGAAATTTGGGTTCTTGTTCTGAAAATTCAATGACTTTCAATGATGATAACAATGATGATGAGGGAGGAGAAGTGGTGCCGGAGCTGAAATTACGAGTTGAGGGTAATGATGATGTTAATGAGAAAAGGGTAAGTTTGAGACAGAGATTATTAGAAGAATGTGAAGCGGAAGAGAATAATTCTTTGTTAAAAGAGCCAGGTTTTTCTTCTCAATCGAGAAGGTCTATTTGGTACTGGATCAAGTTGGGAATTTTACTTACCTTTCTAGGGTTACTGGTTGCTGTTTTTCTCAAATGGGTTGGCCCTTTTTTCATGGATAAGGTCAATACTTTTTTTATCCCCAGTTTCATGCCTTTGTTGCATTGTTCTGTTTATGATCTATGTGGATTGTTAATGGTTAGGTTTATTCTGGGTTTTCTTTCTTTTCTTCAAATTTGTCAATAGGATGAAAGATAGTTTTTCTTTTACTTGATTTTTTGGATTTTAATGATTGTATGATATTAAACTGGTGATTGAAGATGTATTTCTTTCTTTGACTTTGAGGGATGAATTCAGATAAATTCTATGTCTATTGGTATCTCTTCTAACAATTTTTTCCTTCCCTCCAGAATATGCTTTCATGTTCATTTCCTTCTTTAGCTTCAAAATGTCACACCCTAGTGATTCTTTATATGACAATAGTTTATGGTTTGAGAGAATTGAGAGAATAGTTGAAATGTTCTTATTCCAAAAGTGGCACTTGTTGATAAACTAATCTATAATGTAATAAGCTCTAACTTTTATGTAATCACTAATGGCCACTTTGGTTTAATTCATTTTTTGATGCAGTGTCTAGCCAAATTTGTTGATCTTTATGCTAGCTTTGGTTAAAGTCATGATTTCATTCGAGAGACTAGTGTAGTTTGTTCATTTATCTCTTGTTAAGATATCCTTGCCCTTTCTAACTGAACTTGACTAATGACATGATGAATGCAGGAGCTAATGCCTTTAATTAAATGGGAGATGGCAACCTTTAGTACTCCAATGCTGGCAGTTCTAATCTTTGCTTCTGTGGCATTATTCCCCACGATATTTCTCCCCTCTTCACCATCTATGTGGGTTGCCGGGATGGCATTCGGTTATGGTTTTGGATTTCTACTAATCATCTCCGCAGCTGCTGTGGGTGTATCATTGCCATTCTTTATCGGCTCTCTTTTCCTTCACAGGATTCAAGTGTGTGCCTTATCCTAAGATTTTATTGTCGATCCTTTATTCATTGATCCTTCCTGACTGTCACTGTGCGCGTAGTAAGCTGTTTGCTATTACTGTGTTTTGTAGGGCTGGTTAGAAAAATATCCTAAGAAAGCTGCCTTTCTGAGAGCAGCTGGTGGAGGAAATTGGCTTCATCAGTTTAAAGCTGTAGCATTAATCAGACTCTCTCCATTCCCATATATTTTATATAATTACTGTGCAGTTGCAACACATGTTGAGTATGGACCTTATATCTTGGGATCTTTGGTAGGAATGGTGCCAGAAATTTTTATTTCGATATACACGTAACTTCTCTCTCCGCCCTCGTGTTTATGACACTTGGCTGTTTATTTTCCATATAATCTTCGATCATCACAATATATTTGCATGTACATAAGTCGGTGTCTTTTAAACGAATGATATAAGACCATAACTGATTCAATCAGATATACCCAAAATATGATACATGCAAAATGCATGAGCTGTGTTAGGTGGTTCTGCTATCCATTCTTTCCTGTATACGTCTTATCATTACCATACCCCGTAAACTCATTAACATATTGATTCTTGCAGTGGCACCCTCATACAAACATTGGCAGACGCTTCACAAGAACGTCATGGCTTATCAGCTGTACAGATTTTGTTAAACGTTTGTGGTTTCCTCATAACTCTGGTGGCAATAATTGTTTTCACAGTTTACGCGAAACGTCAGCTAAGAAAATTGCAGAGAGAAGAAGAATTGGTATAGCAGTAAGGTATGGTATTGGTTTACAGATAAAATTGTCCATGAGGAACATGTTTATAGGGATGGATGAAGTTTTATATTTGCTGAACAACTTCATCCGTATGTGACACAAGGGGGGAACCAAAGACAAATCTAACATCATGGAGAAAGATCATTTTCTTTCTTACATCACACGCTTAATTGAGAGACCAAGGCAAATACTGTTTGACATTTATGTATATAATTCTATGTCATTTTGTTGTTGACTTTATGAATGTTTATATTATGCAAAATGTTTCTGTTAATGGTTTTCAACTATTCATTGCTTTTTTTGTTTTAATTATTGTATTTGATTCGTATGAACGTGCATAAGCTTTTGTTTGTTTTCTATTTGTTAACCTTGGGTGTGAGCCTTTGCCAGATAAAGAAATGTTTACATATAAAAAATTGAGATGCTTCTAAGCAAAACAGACAGCTAATGACTTAATGATTAACACTGAATAATTCTGATAAAGATTTGATTGTTGTCTTGGAAGAGAAAGGTCTAATTATATTTTTAAGGATAAAATATGTTGTTAGTCCTTTGAGATTTAGTCCCTGTACCATACTTTTCTATTAAAGAATTTTAGTCTACTCATTGTCATTGGTAGTTTCTGTCCTTATATATTATGTCAAATTGGTTGTTATTATAAAAATTTTATACACATTGGTAGGGGTACGTTGTGAGCTGTATCATTGTTTGTTGGAGAGCAAGTCATTTCTTGAAAAGATGATCATTCTTATTGTGCAGCTCGTCATTGGATTTTTAACCTTAATAAAATACGAATTCGAGTGAAAAGTAATTTATTTATGAGAATAGATCGTTTTAAAAAAATTAGTATTTTAATAAAAATAAATAAAATAATAATATTTTAATTATAGAAGCGGTGCTGCGATTAAGGGGGCGGCACCACTTTTTCACCTGTCCCATTTTTTATTTTTATTTTATGAAAAAAATTATTTTAACTATTTATTTAACATTTTACTTTTTTAGTCGTTAAATTTAAATTTTTGGTCAAATCATCTTAAAATGAATAAAAAAATTAACGTTTGTTAAATTTGTTGACATGACATATACATATGTAGGAATTTTATTTTTTGAATTCTTAAATTTTAATAAATTAAATATTGACATGTCATCTATTTGTATATGAAATACTGAACAATTCATAACATTTAATATACATATCATGAACTAATCATAAAACACTCATATGGTCCCTCGATATGAGCTTTCGAGATCCAAAATATGCATTAAAAATGAATTGGGATTAAATTGAAAACTTAGAGAATTTTTTGTAAAATTTCAAAATTTTCTTTAGGTGCAGGGAACACACGCCCGTGTGGCCAGGCCGTGTGGCTCACACAGCCAAAAGACACTCCTGTGTTTTAAGCCGTCTGGGCATTCGATATAAGGCACATGACCGTGTCCCAGCCCGTGTAACTCTTTAACTTGGGTCACAGGATTAAGCCACACGCCCGTGTGTTAGGCCGTGTGCTAGGTCGTGTGTTATGGAATTAAGGTGCAGGGGTCACACAGCCAAGTCATACGCCATGTGATAGGCCGTGTGTCTCCGTTAATTTTTCTATCCATTTCGAGTGATTTGCCAAAAACAAAAGTTCAAGGGCTAAAAAATAAAACTAAATGAAGACTAAAATAACTTATTTTATAAAATTAGAGGACTAAATATATTATTATGTCTTTAAAATTTAAAAAACAAAATAAAAAATTGAAAGTGCCCGAAAAAGGTGGCCAACTGACCATCCCTTTAGTTCACAGCAACCATTTTATTTTATACTCTATATTCGTAATTAATTATTCATTCAATATTAATATAAAAACCCCTCCTCATTCCACTATAAGCACAAATGCAATTTTTTGTTGTCAGAGTTGAAAATGCTTGAATTATGCAACTTTTGTTTTATATTTGATAAAACATTGTACCGAAATGGATTTTAAGCATATAGATAAAGCAATATAGAATGAATAATTGACTCCTATAAGCATACGTCAATAGTTCTTAAAGAAAAAGATAAAAAGGAAAATTTTCTTAACAACAAAAAATTAACTTCCATGTCTTCTTGTATAATTTTATGTAAATTTAATTTATTATAATTCTTTAAAAAATTGTATTTTTTATAATTTTTGAGTTTTTAAAATCACGACCAAATTAATATAACATGTAAACATCGAAGGCTATATATATTTTTAGAATTATGATCTAATTGACATAATAGATAAACATTAAAGATTAAATTTATTATCATACAATTTTTTTAAAAAATCATGTCATCCTTCTATTAACCATTTAATCATACGATGATTAACACACACATAATCTCAAATAAATAAATAAGATGAAAAAATGAAACTTAGATATAGTTAAATGACCAATAATAAAACTCTTATATTAAGAGTTGGATTATAATTTATCTTTTATTAATGAATAAATTAATTTGTATATGTTAATATTCGTAATACATCATACACCAATTAATTTATAAAAGATAAAAAAGGGAGAGATTGGGGGAAGAAATGGTCAAAGGTTGGTTGATGTTGCAGGAAAGTAAAACATGAGCTTGTTGTCACATATGGGGGTGGGGGAAAATGTTGAGAAAAAGGAATCCAATGTGAGAGACAAGTCGAGCACAGCATTCAATGTATTATAGATAGTACTCTACTCTACTTGTTGACAATCAATGATCAACATTTATTTTATTTGTTTGTTTTAGACACCTAAAACAGGAACACAAACAAAACCCCTCTGAATTTATTATTTCAACCACTAAAAGCAACTTCATAATCAATGGCCTTTTTCATCCCACATTTAAGTGATGTTGTAGTCTTTTAGCTAAGTGTGGAAGCCATGGATTTCATGACTCTTACACTTTATTGCATGGGATTTCACTGTTTCTCAACATCTTTCCCTTTGACTTCCAATATTTTGAAATTTATATACACAGTATTAAACCACAGAGTATCCAATGTTTCTAATTAAAATTTTATGGTAGACTTCATTTTATCTTTTAGGCTGAGGTTGGAAGGTGTCTTCGTCATGTTCCAAGGATGCATAATAGTGTTGCAGATTATATAGTTAAGTATGTAAATCTTAGTCTTATGAGTTTATATGTATTTAATGAACCGTCATTATCTATTCAAGGGCTGTTGTTAGCTGATTGTAATAGTCTTTCACAGACTTAAGTGTTGTTTGATGTAATCGCAATTTGCTGTTATTTTTTACTAAGAAGATTTGTAAGTATTTAAGTGCCTATTACATGAATAACTTAGATAAAATGTATTAAGAAAAAAAAAGAAATATTATGGATGAAGTTTTGATATAGTTGGCAAAAGCGGAGGCTTTGAGTCATGAATACTCAAGTTTGAGATTCACCTTGTGTAATTGTATGTGTAGATGTTCGAGTCCCATCGTGTACGGTGGTTAATTGGGTATTATTGACTTAAAAAACTCGTTGAAACTGTTTTTTTAAATATAGAAAATATTTTTAATAATTTATTTAATCAAATTGCACGAACCAACAAAGCTGATGACCTGGTCGATTCAATCGTCAATCTAGTTTTGAAAAGCTTGGTTGGCACCATGTTTATACTTTGTTTGTACTATACTAGTAATACTTTAGAAAAACAAAGAAATGGAAATTGAGTCTCAGCTCAATTCGCACCGTTGCTATTATAGCAATGAGGATATGAGTTTGAATGTATTTTATCTCCAATTTAAATGTTAATAAGGGATTAGGAGTAGAAATAAATATTGTATAAAATAAATAAATAAATAAATAGTTCTATGCATTATACATACACATGTTTTAATTTCATCTGCATGCTTTAAATGTGCTTAACATCAAACATAAATTGATGAAAATTTTATTAACATGATATTGATATTTTAAATATTTAATTAAAATATTTTAAAATTAAGAAATAAATTTAAGATAGACATACATGTCAAAAAAATAATAAAAGAATTAAATTTCTATATTAAATTAGCACTCAATTAACCCCCCGTTAATTAAAATAATTAATTAAATCCTCTATTAACGGTTTCTTTCATTGACCACATTGATCGTTAAAATAAATTGATGAGACCAAACAAATGGCTACGCATGGTAGCTTCGGTTTATTCTAATATTTTTCATAAAAATGATATAAAAATAAAAAAATTAAATTAAAAAAGAAATTGATATAAATTTATGAAAATTGTTAAAAATAAAATATTATAAAATTTCTACTAAATTATAAAAATTTATAAAATTAATAAAATATATTTAAAAATTTAAAATATTATAAAAACATATTAAAATTCTATAAAATCATAAAAATGTAAAACTATTAAAAGTATTAAAATCAATATAAACTAATAAAATTATAAAAAAATCATAAAATCTTGAACCGAACCAGATCAGTCTATTGGACCGATTAGATCGAAATGAATAAGGGTATCGGTCTGGAAAAAGCCATTAGACCTGTTGACATGGAAATTAGTCGATTGAACCGGATTTTTTTTAATTTTTTAATGTTTTACTTAATAGAATTGGACAAGTCAATCGAAGTAGTAAATCAATGGCTTGACGGGTTCAATTACTGATTTGGTTTTGAAAACCTTGGTTAGAATATTTCGTTCTAATATATGCTAATAGTTGGATAATGAAATTCTGGTTTGATAAAAATATTTAAAAAATAAAAAATCAGTTCAACCACTCTTTTCCAAGTTAACTGGTCTAATAACTTTCCCTAAATCGATACCCTTGTCGATTTCGGCCTAACATGTCCAACAACTAATCCGATCTAGAACATAATTTATAAGTTTATATCAATTTTAATGTTTTAAATATTTTTATATGTTTTTCAATTTTTATTATCTTTTAAGAATTCTCACATGTTTTTTAATTTTAAATATTTTAAATAAGCTTTATTAATTTTTACAATTTTTATAATTTATTAGATTTTTTATTTTTAAATTTATAATTTTATAGTAATTTTAATATTTTAAAATTTAATATATATCATTTTTAATTATTTTTATGAAAAAATATTAGATTAAATAAAAATAATCTCTTGTCACTATTTGATTAGTTTATTAATTTATTTTACTAATCAATATGATTAATGATATAAATTATTAACAAAAGAATTTAATTAATTTGTTAATTAATGATAAAAATTTAATTGAGTAAAAATTTTAAAACATTAATTGATTTTTTACATTTTCTTAAAAGATATTTTTAGAGATATAAGCTTCTAAAATAAAAATTATAGATTCAGCAATGAATTAACTGATTTTTTTTCTAAAGTATAATCGCAATATTCGATGTAATGTCAAGTCTTAAACAGATGATGAAAACTCAAAGCTTAAAGATATTTACAATCAGATCGATAAGATTTTGTGTTATCCACCTATCCTTTTTTGCCCTTTCCCATCTTTCGGCCCCACTTTTCCCACCCTTCCCCTTTTCCTCCCTAACTAATAAAACCGTTAGGGGCATTATCGCAATTATAGTCCAATCTCAGTGGCAATTCCAACTAGCGCCGAAATTTCAGAATCCCCTTTACGACATTATCTCGCCGCCCGAAACACCGTGCTCGAACCCCGATATCATTGTCCTCACTTTACAGACATATCAAGTTCTCGAAAAAAATTCACCTCTATTTACTCGCTTACCCTCACCATTGACTGCCCCCCACTGTAACATCCCATTATCGGGATTTCACTAAAATATCAAGGTTACTTTCGTCAACCTGTTGTCAATTAGACAAGTTAAAATAGAATTCGAGTCCACAAGCAAGATTTTTTTAAATCCAAATAATTTTTAGATAATTCAATAAATTTTTATAATTTTTTAACATTAAATAATTAAAATATAAAATTATTAATAATTTAATGATATTAGATATAATTTACCTTAAAATTTAAATCAATGATAAAATCAATTAAATTTTTAAAAAATTCTAATTAATTTCATATATAAATTTTTGTGTATAATTTATTTTAATTTTAAAGGTATAATTTATTAACGATTTGAATATTTAAATTATTTTAGGACAAATCCACATGATTAATTTATCGAATTTAGATAATTAAATTTTAGTTTTTTTTTGTTTTATTTAGGAGTATTTTTTTTTCGAAGGCTCATAAATTCAAAATTTTTGATAGTTACAGCAACCTTGAACGCTATAAAACAAAAACAAAAACAAAAACGAGCATACCTCACGGTCGTCAGTCCTGGAGTTCTTCACTGCAGTAGCTTCTACCTTACGCTATGGATGTGTTGTCCTTTGCTTCCTTTCTCGAGTTAAAATTTATTTTGCTTTGAATGCCACGGTGAAGCTGTCGTCATCGCCATTGTGGATCATCCTCGCCGTTTCCGATACTTATAGGCTCTCTAAGGGGAAATCGGTTTCAAATTAACGGTGAAAATGGCGGCAGAGTGTAGTTCTCGGTGGTTCAGGTGAAGTTAGAGCGGCATTGTAGAGAAGAGACAGGGAGTGAGCTTTGGAAGGAGAGAGAGATGGAAGAGGAGATGGAGATAGAACCAGTGTTCGAGGTGAGTGAGGTTGATCTGGATTACGAGTTTGATGCAGCTCAGTTCTTCGATTTCACGCGTGAGGAGTCGCCGTCGGAGGCTAGAGACGCCGAGCGTTGGTTCGAATCGGCACCGAGCTATCCTCCTTCTCGTACGTTTCTTTTACTAATACTATTTGCGTAAAGCAGTTTTGGTTGTAATCTTCTTGTTTGATTGAATAAGTATGAACTTTGGAGATTATTTTACCTTCTTTCGAATTATTATCAAGGATTGCCTTTCCTTTTCTATTTCGAAATTTTGGAATCGATACTTATTAAAAAAAGTATACTTTTTTTTTTCTGGTATTTCTTCTTCCTTTGATTTATCTTGCTAAATATATTTCTAATTTCTAATTTGTGCGTGTTGTAGCTTTTGTGACCAAGTTAGTCTTAGGAGAGGGGAGTCTCCTGGAAAATGTGACTACACCTGTAAAATGCAAAGAAGTGGATGATATTGGCAGATTACCAGAAAATGATTCAGAATTGGAATTTTCACCTATGGATGCCAGTAAGAGAGGTAAAATTTAGCTATGCTTAGCAACTTATATATGGTGCTTTTACTTCTTTCAACTTGCCTTCTATGTAAATTTTAAGAGCAACTGCTATAACTTAGTTAAATTGGAGAGCCGTGTAGCTTGTTTCCGCAATTAAGAGAGCCTTTGAGGCGCGCTTGTGCTTCTAATGACAATTTTATGAAGCATGAGGTTTAGTTTTCTTCGGAAAGTTTGAAAACTGTGATGAACTGATATGATCTTTTTGTTCCCTTTTTAATTTGTTTTTTGCTATGAAGGATCTAATGGAGGGATTTTCACCAGTATACAGAAAGTTTTACTAAAGGTTCTGAATCAACCATTTCAATTAACTACAGGTGATCTGCACGCTTATGCGAAGTGTTTTTTAGGTCTTTATTTTTTCCGTGTCTCTGCCTCCAGTGACATCGCTTTCTTATTTTTATTATTGCTGGCTTCTCTCAAGTATGTTCGGTTAAACACAATAGTTTGACGTGTGTGTACTTTCCAGATGTCTAACCATCTATTTGATTAAATTTAGTCACCTTACATTTGTGTTGTGCTCTTTTTTTTTCTCTCTCTCTCCCTCAGGCTTGGCAACCAGCAATAATATACCCGATGATAAGCCAAAGAGCTCCACCCTTATGCCAAGGAGCTCCACCCTTATGAAACCTACTGCTAGTCAGTTAGCCAAACAAAATTGCCCCCCTCAAGTTGCTTCAACGAGGTAGTTCTTGAGAATGCTTTATTAACTTCCTTATCTATTCTAGTCTCCTAGTGTTTTTGAAGTGACACAGAGGATCTTATTTCTCACAAATGGTTACTTTTGGTTTCAACGGTCCTAAGTTCTTATTTCTTGCAATGCAAAAGCATTCCGGTTTCAATAAGAGGAATAATATATCTTTTGGAGCCCTTATACTAAAATCGTTCAGATAAGACCCTTATATATATATATATATATTTCTTTTTTGTAGATTTAAGAAGTTACAGGTGCCAAACAGTGACAGAAGCTTAGTTCACTCTTCTGGCGTTGGAAGTCAAGCTGCAAAGAGGCAGAAGCTAGAGGGAGGTCTCACTCATAAGGTACATCAGCTTGAAAAGTTTCCTGTGCTCCCACCTTGTTTGCTCATACTTTGCAGAATTTCTGATGGCAGCTATTTTTATTGGACATGCTTGTTTTTCTGAGTGCCATAGAAAAGTGAATTCTGTAATGGTGAAAGAACCTTTTCTTTTAGTGTTCATAAACTGGAAACCGATAATTACACAAGTGCGTGTTATCACAAGGAGATCTTGCATAGATCAGTTCTCCCAGTCACCCTCTGTCTTCGCTTTTCCTTCTGCAAATTAGATTTGAGACTCAAGTATTCTAGATTTATCTGTAATTTCTATTTATTAGTGGTTGAGTCGTATTTTGAGTCAACTAAGCTTCTGCTTTGGGCTCAACTTTTATTCTTCGTGTCAGGTTAATGAGGTGAAGCAGCAAACTACCTTGGTACACAAGGTGCCTAAAAAGGTACATCCTTATTATTTCATGATTTTTTAAAATGCTTTGGATCATATTCTGTCTTGCCTCTAAACTCTCTGAGCTTTTCTTTGTGCTTATACAGGATGTAACTGCAGATAGAAACACTATCAATATCAAGCCAAAACTTACCATTCCAAGGGAACCTGCACTTCGAACAGCCCACAGGGCTCAAAGAGTACTGTTAGTTTCTGGTCTTTATTACTACTTTATTAGATTTTGATATAGAATATTGTCAATGAGCTGCTGGTATAATGACGTTTTCATTTCAGGCCTATGAATGGTACAAAACAAGAGCATGTTACATCTGCCATGCATAAATTCAAAGCACGCCCATTGAATAGAAAAGTTGGTACTTATGATGTGACAAAGCGGACTTCCTCTAAAGTCGGTTATTTTGTACTTCTCACAAATGTGTAAATAATGTGCAGATTCTCGAGGCTCCTTCATTGCCTCTTCCAAAGAAGAGTGTTCCAAAATTACCAGAGTTTCAAGTAAGGACTGTACTTTCTTGTTTGTTCCTGGATTAAGGGCATTTGACAAAGTATTATATCAAGCTATAAGTTTCATCAAAATAAGGTTTTGTGCCGTCCATATTTAGCACTGATTCTTGTCGTGTTGCTTGTCAGGAGTTTCACCTAAAGACATCAGAAAGGGCTGTGCAACTGCCATCATCTGTATCATCCTCTTCGTTTCAAACAAATGATTATGATAAGGTTACCCATGGATATCTTTCTGTATCATCTTTCCTGGATCTTATTGTAAACCCACTTTGTTGCTCATATAAAACTTATGTTGTTTCAGGGGTTTGTGAAACCTTGTACTAATTCAACTAATCGCAATGGAACTAGAGAAGTCAGAAGGTAAATGTTTTACATTTTAATTATTGGAGAATGTTGTGACTGATTTATATCTGGACAATGTGCTTTGGGCAGAATATGTAGGTATCTATTGAAATGTGTATTTATTATTGGCTAATTCTGTATATGGGCACCTAGATGCTTATTAGTATTAACCTGAGAAATAATTACTTTGGATTATTTTCCTGCATTTCTTTGACCAAGTGCCATGGATGCCACTAGGTTGGATTCCTGTGACACAAATTACAACATCAAAGCTCACCTTTTGAATAAGAAGGTAGAACAAACGACAAATTAAATCACTGAATTGTTTGCTTCCTTGAGCTAGTAGGTACCAATGATTCTTATCTAACGAGTATCTAATTCCTGGTTTGCAGATATTTTCCGGTAAAGGAGATCTTGGTGTTTCCAAAAACATCAAAAAGGAAACCACAGCGCCAATGGTACAGGATGGAAGATCTTTAGTCTCTTCATTACAAATTGATTGTTAGCTGAACTGTTTGATATGAATATTGTGCTTTGTCTGCCAATTATTAGGAATATAAAATCCGTAGAGAAAGGAGGGTTCCGCAAAATCCACCCATAGAACTTTTTAGTAAGGTAAATTTTAACATGTTTCAGCTATGCTATCAAACATCTTCCTCTTCATATTTCCAACTAGCATTTTATGGCATCTTAATAATGCATTTCAAGTGTTTCATGTTTTTAGGTCATTGCTTGCATGAAATATTTTTGTTAATGTTCTCTATTCTTCTGTCTATATTGTCTGTCAGCTGTCTCTTACATCTGAACTACAGCCAAGTAATGGATCTCAGATGAAATTGCCTTGTCCTACTTTTATATCTACAAAGGTTCTCCTAGTATTTTTAACTCTTTAAACTTTTTTTTTGATTAGCACTTTTAAGTGTGCTATTGATGTAATTGTTCGTTGGTTCAAGGGCTTAAAGGAAAATAGATTGATTTCTTTTCTTTCCAGCCAGAACACGAGGTTAGTTTTGTAAATCGAACACAAAGTAGATTGATAGAATAAATCCTGTTCTTAGTATTTTCTAATTATAGGGCTTCCATTCTGCCTTTTAAGCAGATGATGATGCATTTGGCAAAAGATAAACCACTTGTGGTTGCCTGAAGAAACATTCAGTTCGCTAGTGATGGTTGCATGACTGAAGTTGTTATTCAATCGAGCATCAGGTATGTTCGGGTCGTTAAACCTTGTATCATTTCATCTGTTGTTCATGATTGTGAAATTTATACATGGAGATTATGCAGGAGCTTTGGCATCAGCTGAAAGCAACATGGACGTTTAAGATTCTGCTATATATGAAATTTGTGCATAAATTTTTCAACCTCCCCTGCCCCCCCAAAAAAAAAAAAAGCTATCTTGCTCCGTATTCCTAGGTCACAACTCACAAGCACATAGTATAGTAAAAACATTACACATTGTATAGCCGAACAGGCCACAAACATCCTTCGACTTCAAATTTGCAGTTCTTTTCTTCAGAAACTTTCCCTCGGTGCTCATTGCAAATTTGTACATTGTTTTATCTTATATCCTGTGTTGTAATGTTCAAGGTTCAAGCTCAGGCTAGGCGATTGAGCTTGAGCCTTGAGCTTGGATTAGACTTGTCATTTGGGTGGGTTAAGTTAATTTAGATTTTAGAATTCTTGGGTTATTTTAATAGTAACACAAATTAAAATAAAAAATAAGTTTAATCTGTGAGTAAATAAAAATTTAAATAAATACCATCATATTAATAATATTAAATATATTTTAATTGTTTACTGTAATATTGTAGCACTTTATTAATATATATAAACCAACATGGGTGAAATAATTTTATAATAAAATGACTCTGCAACTTATTATTTCTATTGTCATATTAGTTATTATTGTTTTGGTACAAATTTATTATTTCATTAACAATATTGAAAACAAAAGGGTTTGTTGAGAGATTTGTTTATTCTTTTTTTTTTCGTTTACTTTGCTTCTGTTCTTTAATTAGAGTTTTTAAGTCCAATTAAAATAATGTATGTGTAAGCCACTTTTTAATGTTTCTTTTATTATTTTTTTCTTTTGAAATGAATTTTGAGTACTAATCTTTGAAAAGATTTGGTTCTCATTTTACATTTTTGCTTAAGCTATTTGGTCGGAATTTTAATTCTAAAATTTAAGCTAATATTCAGGCTGGGTTAACAAAAGGGTTAATTTGTGATGGAAACAAATTTTAGAGACTACTTCTAAAAAAAAAAAAAAAAAACCTTTGATGGACTAAATGAGAATTGGAGTATTTTAAAGAGTCATTTTACTATTAAAGACTTCAAAGAAGGCACAAAAAGAGAGTAATGGAAGGTCTAATTTGAAATTCTTCCTTAGGTTTTATTTTAAAAAAAAATCATCTACTTTAGTTTGTAAGAATTTGATTTTGTTACGATAAGATAATAGAAAATTTAGTCCAATTTGATAGCATTATTAGATTTTGTTGATAAATCACCTACTTGTATATCGGTAATTTAGCAATTTAAAGCAGCAATTCAACAATTTATATGCAACAAATCACTGTTTGAATTCATGTATTTAGACCAACTTTTCAATTTTATGAAGTACAATGACTAATTTGTCATAAATTACCTAAGTACAATAATAGAGTCTTGTATTCCCATCTGATAATTAAGTATAAACCAACAGAAAATTTACAAAAAATTGCAGCAACGGGGTAAAGACGGCTTATGCGGATCTAACAAATGGTGTATAGTTGAAGCATTTGGCATTTGTTCTTTCCTACACGAATGGTGGATTAAAATGTCAAATTCTTCTATTTTATGGTGGATTAAAATGTCAAATTTTTTTATTTTTTAAATTGGTTAATTTTAATTTTTTAAAGTTCAATTTTGACCCAAATAGTAAACACATAAAGTTTATTTGATTAAATTCTATTGTTAATCTTGCACTATATGTAAAGTTGTAGATTTAGTTTATGTTCTTTTTATTTTGATCATTCTTAGTCCTTATATTTTTTGAAATTTGATATTCCAGTTTTGATGCAAACAACCGTTAAATTCATTAATTTTTTTTTGTGAGTTATATGTGAAAATAGCAAGTTAACATGTGATTTTGCTGCATAAGATTTTGAAAAATAGTAGAATTTAACTTCGCGAATTTAGCAATTACTATTTTTCTAGTTTGAAATTTCAAAATTCAAAAAGTACAAAATTTAACCTTGATTAAAATTACGGTAAACTAAACCTAAGGTCATTGAATCATTAGTAATTTTACATTGAGAATTTTCAAAATGGTCACTTAACTATTCGAAAGTTTTTATTTAAGTCACCGGGCTATCATTGATATATGGTCTTCTTTGCTCACATTGGTTGCACTAATCGAAAACTCCCTTCTCTTTCTCTTTTATAGTTCAATTTTTTGTTCATGAAACAGATTTTAATGTCACAAATCTGCAAACCAAAATCAAAATAACTTTCTTCTCCAAATCTCTAACATTGGTTGTTAGATCAACTTGGATTTAAGATATATTCTTCTACTCGCCAATGGGTATAGATCCACCGTACTAATAATCGAATCGTCACTTTGAACGCCACTAGCCGAACATTAAAAAAAAAAAAAAACTTAATAATGTAGTGACTTAAAATAGAAACTTTTGAATAGTTTAATGATTTTGTAATTTTTTGAAGTTAAATGATCAAAACGTAAAAATACCAATAATTTAGTGAACTTTTGAGTGTAGTTACCCTTAAAAATTTTGATAGCAACATGTCATGGACTGATTTGAATTATTGAACTTTTATATGACTTAGAAGGCAGGCCTTATTTGTTTGAATTGTCAACACCAAAGCCTTTTGGAGCAATTTGTCGTTTTCAGGCAGAAACTATAAACAGGCATCTATATCAACTTCCAAAATTTGATTCCATTTTCATTACCTCATTACAACAAACAAAATTGACATCATACAATAATAATTCATCTACAGTATTTCAACATCATACGCGACCAATAGGTTGTGTTTATTAATATGATATCGAGAAATCTTTTATTATTAAATAAATCAATTTAATTGAATATTATTAAAAAGATTTATAGGATTAAAGGAAAATGAAATGTTTTATTTAAAATTGAATTGAAAATAACTTAAAATGTTTTACGATTTAACTTTCTTTTTAAAAATATATAAAGATTAAGTTGGATACATTTAATAGTAAACGGGTTAATTTTAGTCCGATCCTATAATAGAGGGGCTTGACACATACTTTCACCATATAATAACATAAGAAACATGTCTTAAGGTTAGTTTCATTGTCCGTCAACTTGAATTTGTAAGTTATACCATTTTGTTTTCTACATCATATTTAATACATAAAATTACATTCCATGATGAGAAACACATGTGAACAAATTGACCATTTATGATTGGAAAGGGAAAAAGAACACATGATAGATCATAAAGATGAACCTTCAAATGGTATTATATAAAAGAAGAAATTTCTATCAAGATCCTTGTTTAAACACCTGAAAATGGCACCATGAATTTCATTCTCAAGTGTTCCATCATGCAAAAACATGTTTTTTATTCTCTTAAGAATGATAGAAGAATAAGAAATATATGATAAATGATTAAAAAGAAGAAAAGAGGGTTGCACCAGTGTTTGTGGCAACCAAAATGAATCCCCATCCTTTGTTTCTTTACCATGTATATTGGTCAATATGTTGTGATCTTAGATCTCTTCTTTGCCTCACTGTAAAGCACAATTCCCATAATTGTAACAGCAAATCCAGTTACCCCTGTCATAGTCACCGGGTTCCTAAACACCATGACCGACACAAAAGCTGCTAATGCAGCTTTGGCATTGCCTAAAACCTGCAAAGTAAGGGCACTTGTATGCTTGGTAACTAAAAAATTGGTCAAATTCACCAAATAGGCTACTGTGGCATTCCCAATCAACAACAAAATGATGAATGAATCAGTCTTAGCTTTCTCAAGTGTGATCCTTGCAACATTCCCTTCGTTATAAAGACTAAATGGTAACAAAATCAATGCTGCCATAGGTGCCATATACAACAACAAGTTCATGGAATGTAGCTTCTCAGCTTCATTGGTTAATAATATACCTTGAACCACAGATTTCAAAGCACGAGCAGCAGTTGAACCAATGCAAACCAAGAATCCAAACAGGTTGAACAAAGGCTCACTGTTTGTAGCTAAAACAATCCCAAAAACCACAGGCAAAAGTGCAAAGTAAACCTTAACTGATTCCATCTTGCAAGTGATTATGAAAGCAAATATGGCGGTGAAAAAAGGGGTGGTTGCACCGATAGCTTGGTTAAACGAGACAGGAATATACCTTAAAGAAGTATTCCCACAGACAACAGAGAAACAAAAGATGGCACATAATGCAAAGATCTTGAAGAACTGTTTCTTTGATAAAATGTGTTGCTTTGGGACTATTTCAAGGAAGTTTATGGCTATGTAACTGTATGAAGCACATGACAGCATGTGAAGCATGGTGAGGAAGATTGGGTAACGGTAACCATAAAAGCTGAGGAGGAACTTGTTGAGCAAAAGGACACCAGTGTTGGACATGAACCATGAGGCGATGATGAGTGCTGTTAAAAGATTGGGAGTGAGAAGGGATCCAAAGGTGTAGATGCCGTTTCTAACCTCAGAAGTTGGGGTTGTCGGAATATCCAGAACATGATCGTCTGCGGTGGCCGCTGTGTCCAACCTTGGGTTGCTCATCCTCCTTGTCCATTTTTGAGCTTCCACCATTGGGTGTTTTGGGATTGCGAAAAAGACAGCTTTAAGCTCAAAGACTAAAATTCTCTCTTTTGTTTTAGAGGGAAAGAAAAAGTGTTCTTTTTTCTTCTGTGGATGGTTACATATAAGTGTGATGGAGGTAAATTAAAAAGGCTAAAATATGTTTTAAGTAGTTTTAATTTTTCTATATTTAAAATTTAGTCTTCCTATTTCTAACTTTAAGAATTTAATTCTCAATTTTCATATTTAAATAAATTCAATTGTTAAGTGTTCAATAATATTAAATAACGAATTCATGAGCCGACAAAAATAAATGCAATGATTTAATGACAGAACTAAGCTGTTTTTATTATTATTTGGAGTTAACACTGAATCCTCTCCTACAACAACCTGAAGAGCTACCTATAGTCCTGGTTCATCGTCTACCGTCATACAAAATTCCTTTAGACCCTTCTTTCAGAGACCAGTTACGTTCTCAATTCCATATGCTAGACCCTCACGAATCGCCTGAACCATATGACTCCTTTCTTGCCCGTCATGCTACCTTCATAAGAGTTCTCATGACTATCGGCCATTCTCCAATTTCCCGCCGAGTTTCTGGAGCGACTGCCTGTTTTGGAGCTGATAGTGGCAACAAGTGCTGGCCTTAATCATATAGAACTCCCTGCTTGTTGGAGCCGAGGCATCGTTGTTACGAATGCTAGCTTAGCCTTCGCAGAGGATGTAGCGGATTGTGCTGTTGGGTTGTTGATCGATGTGTTGAGAAGAATCTCTGCTGCTGATAGATTTGTTCGTGGTAGGATGTGGCCTGTTAAAGAAAACTACCCTCTTGGTTTTAAGGTAAACGTTTGTTTTCTTTATTATCAGTGGCTGAGGCTGAATATTTTTTTTAGGGAAATCAAATTTTATTATTTTAATAATTTATATCTTAATCTTTTAAAGGGTTAAATCAAATTTTATTATTTTAAAGAAATAAAATATAATTTTATTATTATTAATTTAAAATTTTATAAATTATAATAGATGCAAATTAAAATTTATCATTTTAGCAGGGTACTCCACTTGTTTAACAATATATTTAACAATATTTGCATAGACAACATAATTGGATTTATCAAATCTAAATAACAAAAAGTTGTTTCTTGATCTTAAATGGGCAATTTTTTTTTCCATTCTTTTTTGGCAATGAACTTTTGGGGAAAATAGTGTCAGTGGCTGATGTTGGAAATATTTTTTAACCGAAATTAAATTGTATATTTTTACAATAGTAAATTTTTTTATTATTTTAATAATTTATATCTTTATAATTTTTAAAAGATTAAATTAAATTTTTATCATTTTTAAGAGTCAAAGTGCAAATTTACCATAAATATCGAATACCATTCCAAAACAGCTGTTGGCTTGGCTTAACAATGGAAGAGTGCATTAAATACCAAAATATGTCATCGTTTTGCTTTTACAAGGCACTAGATCATCCCATTTGGTCCTTACGAAAACACTGTTCTAAACTTGGAACTGCAGCTAGGTGGTAAGCGAGTAGGGATTGTGGGCTTGGGAAGCATTGGTTCTGAAGTTGCAAAGAGGCTCTTAGCCATTGCCTACACCTCAAGAAACAAGAAGCAATCTGTTTCATTTCCATTCTATGCTAATGTCCCGGACCTTGGTGCAAATAGTGATGTTCTCGTTCTTTGTTGTGCACTGACAAAGGAAACTTACCACATGATCAATAAGGATGTCATGGTAGCATTAGGGAAGGATGGAGTGATAATCAACGTCGGGCGTGGCTCGTTGATCAACGAGAAGGAATTAGTGCAGTGTTTGGTGGGGGGAGAAATGGGTGGTGCTGGTCTTGATGTGTTGAAAATGAGCCTAATGTCCCAAAGGAGCTATTTGGACTTGATAATGTCGTGTCGTCTCCACACTGCCCTGTCATGACTGCAAATCCTTTGAAGCTTTGGACCAGCTGATTGTTGTCAACTTAAAAGCCTTCTTTTCGAATAAACTTTTGGTATCAGTAGTGTCAAATGAATGAGCCATTCATTCTTTTGCTTTAATGTAAAGCATTGACAAATGCTCAATGAAGAAAGGATAAAGATTTGGTTAAATAACTGAAATCCATGCATTGGTTACTGGAAATCAGGATGTTGGTATCTTTCATTCATGTGGGGACTCTAGTAATAAAGTTTATAAATATATATAATTTGTATATCATCACATTTTAAAAATATTATCAATCATCATTTGTAGTGTGGTGATTGCCAACTTCGTTCATAATTATGTTATTAAAATTTAGTTCTTAATTGAAAGAATATTACTATTGAAATTATTTCGATTAATTTAAAACCAATTTAATTAAATTATATATATATTCTTTTGTTAAAATAAATTTAAGACAAAAAATTGATTACAATGTTTTTTTAATTAAAAAAACAAAAACAACAAATAACACAATAACAAATAAGAAACACTGCATTAAAAACATAGCTAGTGTCCACTCCACATTCTTAAAGAAAGAGAGAGAGAGAGTTTAAAGGGTAAAAATTAAAGGAAGATGACGAAAACTATTTTGTTCAATAACTATTTTGAAATTGAGTGATCAAAATATAAATTTACTAATAGTTTAGCGATTTTGGGTCTATTTTACCCTATATATTTTTTGGAATAAGTATCAAAATTTATACATGAACTTTGGTCTACTGTGCAATTTGATACATAAATTTTGATTCGGTGCAATTACATGAAAGAAACTTGAATTCTGATTGGTATATATACATGAAACTTTGATTTGATCCAATTGTAGACATTTAAAGAAACGAATAAGTACATTTATTTTCATATAAGATTAATGTAATTGTTTGTGTATGCAATATATCAATGTAAAACGGTGCTAATTTGATAATGTGTTACTGATTTGTCAAAATTCAAAATTGAATCAAATCAAAACTTCATTTACAAAATCGTACAAAATCAAAGTTTATGTATAACATTGCACATTAGATCAAAATTTACGTATAATTTTAGTATTTATCCCTTTTAATTAACTGTTAACTATTTACTAGTCTAATACTAGTCCATTATCAACATGAGCATACGCAGGACACTTGAAGATCTTTAAGTCAGAATAATTAGCAGGATTACCAGACCATACCTCTTATGGAGTCTTTTTCTCAATGGCAACGGATGGAGATCGGTTGATCAAAAAATATGCAGTAGAGGCTGCTTCTGCCCAAAACGACTTTGGTAAGTTGACATTTGACAACATACATCGAACCTTCTCCATGATCATTCTGTTCATTCGTTTTGCAATATCGTTTTGCTGTGGAGTATGACGAACTGTCAAGTGTCTCACGATCCCTTCTGACTTGCACAGTCTATTAAACTTATTAGAACAGAACTCTAAGCCATTATCTGTGCGAAGGTATTTTATTTGTTTTCCTATCTGTTTTTCAATGATAATTTTTCAAGACTTAAATGCGGAAAACACATCGCTTTTCTGCTTCAGGAAGAACGTCCAAACTTTTATAGAAAAATCATCAATAAAAGTTAGCATATAATTAGCTCCACCTCTCGAAGGCACTCTGGATGGCTCCCACAGATCAAAATGAATATACTCAAACTTTCCCTTCGTGTTATGGATTCCTTTGGTGAATCGAAATCTCTTTTGCTTCTCAAAAACACAGTGCTCACAGAACTTCAATTTGCAAATTCTTTGCCCATCAAAAAGCCCTCTTTTGCTTAATTCTGCCATGCCATTCTCACTCATATGCCCTAGGCGCATATGCCAAAGTTTAGTAATATCATCATCTGACAAGGAAGAGGAAGTGACAGCTGCATCACCAATAACAGTAGAACCTAGCAAAACATATAACTCGATAGTCTTTCTCTGCCCTTTCATCACAACAAGGGAACCTTTGGAAATCTTTAAAACTTCACTTTCAGTTGTGTATCTGTACCCTTTTGAATCAATAGTACTCAACGAAATTAAATTTCTCTTTAATTCGGGAACATTTCATATGTCACTAAGTGTTTTGAAAACTCCATCCAAATCTTAACTTTAATTGTTCCAACATCTGCGTTTTTACGTGAAGCATTATTTCCCATCAAAACAACGCCTTCAAACATTGTTTCATAAGTTGTAAACCAATCCCGATTGATGTGGAAGGTGTAGCCTAAATCAAGTATCCACTCATCGCTCACTTTAGAATTGTTGACAGAAGCAACTAGAAGTTCACCATCGCTGTAGTCTTCTACAACATCAGCTTCACCAGAAGCAACTAGAAGTTCACCATCGCTGTAGTCTTCTACAACATCAGCTTCACCAGAATTTTCTGGTTGTTTTCCCTTTTTATTCGCAGCCTCCATTTTAATCTTGTTCTGTAGATTATAGCACTCAAATTTAATATGCCCGTTCTTCTTGTAGAAGTTACAAGTTTTACTTCTGTTTGAAGACTTCGATCCACCTTTATATTTACCGCGAGGATTCTGTTCCTGTGTCCTTCCACGATCATCATTCCGATCTTGTCTCCCACGAACAATGAGACCCTCTTCCTGAAAGTCGGGTTTAACCACAAGATGTTTCATCTTATTATACGAGATCAAAGAATCATAAACCTCATCAACTGTGGGAGACTCGCGGCTATATAAAATCATGTCTCTAAATGTTGAATAAGACAGAGGCAACAAACAAAGTAGAATCAACCCTAGATATTTCTTATCATACTGAACCTCCATGGCCTCCAAGTTTGAGAGAATTTCTTTAAACATTGTTAAGTGTTCGTGTATAGACGCACCTTCATCTACACGATAAGCATAAAGACGCTGCTTTATATGCAACTTACTTGTTAGAGTTTTCGACATGCATATTTATTCTAGCCTCTTCCATAATACAGCGACAGTTTTCTCTTTCATCATATCCTGTAAAATTTCGTTGGACAAATACAGATGTAATTGTGCTAACACCTTTCGATCCTTACGTTTCTTCTCTTCATCTATTAATATTGAAGGCATCTTATCTATCCTTAGCAGGGCATCCTCCAGATCCATCTGCGTAAGAACTGCTTGCATCTTAATCTTCCACAACACAAATCTGGTGTTGCGATCTAACAGCGAGATTTCATACTTCAAAGATGCCATTACCGTGATTGAGATGAACAACCCGGAAGCTCTTAGGAAATAAACTTTTGATCTTAGGAAATCTTAGATTTTCTCTCTTTCTTAGATTTTAGGATGAAGAAGGTTCCAACCAAGGGTTGCCAATAGAGACTGAGAATGAAGTGAGGGGAGTGAAGTGAAAATGGGTGTTTAGAAAGAGAGAAAATTTGAGAAAACTGTTAGAGGGGAAGAGAAGAAGAAAGAAGATGGAAAAAACGAAAAAAATTATTTTGATGACATCATTGTGCTTATGTGGCATGCCACATGGACTATTTTATTGACCTGCTGTTTGACTAACGATCAACTGAGGTTTACCGTTAAAATTGGACTGATTCAAAAAAAAATAATAATGTTGAGGGTGTCAATTAAAAAAAGGGGTCAAGGGCACAAAGCCAAAAGCCTCCAAACGTTGAGGGTTTTTTTTTTTTTTTGCAATTATGCCAAAATAAAAAAAGGGGAAAGTTAAAAGAACATAAAAGGAAAAAAATTAAATTGCTCAAAATGAAAAAAATATAGGGACCGATTATAGAATTTAACTTAAAATTTTTGTTTGAAATAATGATTTAACATGTCACATTAGCTTACCATTACACCGTTAATGACAATTAACGAACACGATAAAGTAAGGGACTATTTTAAGAATTTACCCAATTTTTTAACATACATACGATGACATTTTAAAAATATTATTCACGATCTGTGTAGCACAAATAGTGTTCAATAATATTAAATAATGAATTCATGATCCGATAAAAACGTCGTCGCATTAGTATCAAATTTTCTATTAACATTTAATCTAAGATCCAAACCTTTCTGGTTTTTCCTTATAAAATACTAAATAAATGCAATGATATAATGAAGAAAAAAAAAATACGGCATAATAAGAAACAAAACTAAGCTGTTGCTCTTATTATTTGGAGTTAACACTGAATCCTCTCCTACCCCAACGATGGCGGACAAAGAACCACAACAACCTGAAGAGCTACCTATAGTCCTGGTTCATCGTCTACCGTCATTCAAGATTCCTTCCGACCCTTCTTTCAGAGACCAGTTACGTTCTCAATTCCATATGCTAGACCCTCACGAATCGCCTGAGCCATATGACTCCTTTCTTGCCCGTCATGCTCCCTTCATAAGAGTTCTCATGACTATCGGCCCTTCTCCAATTTCCGCCGAGTTTCTCGAGCGACTGCCTGTTTTGGAGCTGATAGTGGCAACAAGTGCTGGCCTTAATCATATAGACCTCCCTGCTTGTTGGAGACGAGGCATCGTTGTTACGAATGCTAGCTTAGCCTTCGCAGAGGATGTAGCGGATTGTGCTGTTGGGTTGTTGATCGATGTGCTGAGAAGAATCTCTGCTGCTGATAGATTTGTTCGTGGTCGGCTGTGGCCTGTTAAAGAAAACTACCCTCTTGGTTTTAAGGTAAACGTTTGTTTTCTGTATTATCAGTGGCTGAGGCTGAATATTTTTTTTAAGCGGGAATCAAATTTTATTATTTTAATAATTTATTTTAATATTTTTAAAGGGTAAATCAAATTTTATTATTTTAAAGAATTAAAATGTAATTTTATCATTATTAATTTAAAATATTATAAATTATAATAAATTTAAATTGAAAATTTATCATTTTAGGCCCGCTACTCCACTTACTTTTTTTTTATCTGGTTGTTGATTCGTTGAGTAGTAACAGAATTTAACATATAAGTGAAGAATCCAGTTGATGAAATTTTGATGTGGTTGATAGACTTCAGATATTTAACAATATTTGCATAGACAACATAATTGGATTTATCAAATCTAAATAACACAAAGTTGTTTCTTGATCTTAAATGGGCAATTTTCTTTTTCCATTCTTTTTGGCAATGAACTTTTGGGGAAAATAGTGTCAGTGGCTGGGGTTGGAAATTTTTTTAACAGGAATTAAATTGTATATTTTTACTATAGTAAAAAAATAATTTTATTATTTTAATAGTTTATATTTTTATAATTTTTAAAAGATTAAATTAAAATTTTATCCTTTTTAAGGGTCAAAGTGCAAATTTACCACAAATATCGCATACCATTCCAAAACAGCTGTTGGCTTGGCCTAACAATGGAAGAGTGCATTAAACACCAAAATATGTCATCGTTTTGCTTTTACAAGGCACTAGATCATCCCATTTGGTCCTTACGAAAACACTGTTCTAAACTTGGAATATTTGCAGTTAGATGGTAAGCGAGTAGGGATTGTGGGCTTGGGAAGCATTGGTTCTGAAGTTGCAAAGAGGCTCTTAGCCTTTGGCTGCACCATTGCCTACACCTCAAGAAACAAGAAGCAATCCGTTTCATTTCCTTTCTATGCTAATGTCCGGGACCTTGCTGCAAATAGTGATGTTCTCGTTCTTTGTTGTGCACTGACAAAGGAAACTTACCACATGATCAATAAGGATGTCATGGTAGCATTAGGGAAGGATGGAGTGATAATCAACGTCGGGCGTGGCTCGTTGATCAACGAGAAGGAATTAGTGCAGTGTTTGGTGGGGGGAGAAATGGGTGGTGCTGGTCTTGATGTGTATGAAAACGAGCCTAATGTCCCAAAGGAGCTATTTGGACTTGATAATGTCGTGTTGTCTCCACACTGCGCTGTCATGACTCCAGAATCCTTTGAAGCTTTGGAACAGCTGATTGTTGTCAACTTAAAAGCCTTCTTTTCCAATAAACCTTTGGTATCAGTAGTCTCAAATGAATGAACCATTCATTCTTTTGCTTTAATGTAAAGCATTGACAAATGCTCAATGAAGAAAGGATAAAGATTTGGTTAAATAACTGAAATCCATACATTGGTTTCTGGAAATCAGGATGTTGGTATCTTTGTTAAATTGTCTGCATAATTATTGAAGCATTAGAAAATTTCATAACTTTTATTTTTCTACTTGAGGAGTACAATTAATTATTTATATTTTGTAAGCTCATTAAAAATTACTTTACTCAAATATACATAAATTTTAATTAAATATGCATGAATTAAGAAACTACTATAATAGTATACATAATAATAAAATTTAAAATTATACATGAATTTAATTAAAACGGCTTAAAATTATATAAAATTCGAATACACACCCTTTGAGAATAATGCTTATTAAGTCAATAGCAAAACTGCAGCTAATCTCTTAAGAGATTTAACTAAAACTACATAAATTTTTAAAACACACCCCCTTCGAGAGTATTACTTATTAAGGGATAGTTTAGCAATGTTTTTGAAAAGTGCTGTGAAAAAGTGCTTTTGAGAAGTGTTTTTGAAAACTTTGGTTTAAAATTTAAGTATTTAGCATTGCTGTCAAAAAATACTTTTGGAAAATAAAATGTCTATTTTAGACATGTTATTATCAAGTAACAAATATGCATTTAAATAATATTTAAATTAGTTAATATTATTATATTTTAGTAAGAATATAAAAAATTATTATAACTTCTTGTTAATATTTTAATATATAAAATATAAATTTTAAATATTTTAAAGCAATAAATATTAATTATTTATAAAATTTAATTAGAATATATAAACTATATTTTAAATATTTAAATATAACTATTAAATATTTGTAATTAACATTTTAAAAATATTTTTATTTTTAATTAATGATTTTAACACATTTGTAATTAAGTACCAAGAAAAAAAAAAGAGAAAATACTATGTTATCGGAGGGGTGAAAAAGTAATTAAGCACTAAAAGTGCTTTTAAAAAGCACTTCTGAAAAACTAAAATTTTTAGCCAAAAGTAGCTTATTCTGCACAACTTTTCTTCCAGAAGTGTTTTTGGAGCCAAAAATGCTTTTGAAAAGAAGTGCAGAACTGGCCCTAAATCAATAACCGAACCACTGCTAGCCTCTTTGAAGGCACTTGAATCATCTTGACGAATGCCTTTATTTTGTTATTATTAGTTACTATTCTGTCTAACACAATTATATTGTATAATAACAATTTTTTTTTTGCTACATTCGATTTGTTCTGTTGTAAAATATAAACAGAACAGCATTCTAAATTAAAACACCTTCCATCGCTAACAAACCTACTTTTACAACAAAACAAAAAATCACTACCAAGCTTTAAACCTTTTCTCACTATTAATACCTGCAATCACTAAGGAAGATGCCATTTCATTTCCATTCTTTTCAGCCATCGAGAAAACAACATTTTCAACTTTTAACATGTCATTTCTATCCTTTTCTAACCTTTAATAAACAATTATATTTAAAAAATTTCAAAATATTTTTAAAATTATTATTTTGATCCAAAAGACAAGCAATTTTGCATAAACTATTCACATTAACTAGAAAAATTTGCATAAGATCATAATTTTACATCATTCCTATCTCTTTTCAATAAAAACATGATAAATTAAAATTTTCTTTTTAATTTTCAATTTTTCTCTTAAAAAATTTAAATTCAATTAAAAATGGTAAAACTTAAAGAATAAAAATATAATTTATCATCTTCCTATTATTAAAAATGTGGAGAAAATGGAATGAAAATTTTATATAATTTTATCTTTACCTAAAATTCAATAAATGAATGCGATGATATTGACCACATAATACGAAACAAAACTGTACTTCTTTTTTTTCTTTTGAAACTTGGGAGTCATCACTTAATCCTCTCCTACCCCAACAATGACCGGCAAAGAAGCCCAACAACCAGAAGAGCTACCTGTAGTCTTCGTTCATCGTCGACCCTCATTCATCCTTCCTTTTGGGGACCATTTACGTTCTCAATTCCATGTCCTGGACCCTTATGAGTCGCCTGAGCCGTACGACTCCTTTCTGGCCCGTCATGCTCCCTCCATAAGAGCTCTCATGACTATGGGCCCCACCCTAGTTTCCGCCGAGTTTCTCGACCGTCTGCCTGTTTTGGAGCTGATAGTGGCTACAAGTGCTGGCCTTGATCATATAGACCTCCCTGCTTGTCGAAGCCGAGGCATCGTTGTTACTAATGCTAGCTCTGCCTTCGCAGAGGATGCAGCGGATTGTGCTGTTGGGTTGTTGATCGATGTCCTTAGAAGAATCTCTGCTGCTGATAGATTTGTTCGTGGTCGGATGTGGCCTGTTAAGGAAACCTACCCCCTTGGTTTTAAGGTAAAAACCTTAAGAGTAACTGAATTTAACATATAAGTGAAGGAACCCAGTTGTGAAAATTAAGGTATTTGTTTAGGATATTTTGGTCTTGTGGAAATTTAAGCCTTTAGATATTCCAAGGTTCATGAAAAGAAATCTAAATAAAAGTCTGTTTCTTGATCTTAAATGGGCTATCTTTCTTTTTTAGGTTTATAGTATAGATCTTCACTTTTACAATGGTTTCTGCAAATAAAGCACAACTCAGAGCAGGATGCAACATGATGTGACATTGCTATAGCACATTAGGCTTATAGTTTATGAAATTTTGGGAATTTGTTGATAGAAATGGCTTATTCTTCATAACTACATATGACTGGCATTTAATACCAAAATATGCAATCACAGCTAGGGGGAAAGCGTGTAGGGATTGTGGGATTGGGAAGCATTGGTTCTGAAGTTGCAAAGAGGCTCTCAGCCTTTGGCTGCACCATTGCCTACACCGCAAGAAACAAGAAGCAATCTGTTCCAATTCCATTCTATGCTAATGTCCGGGACCTTGCTGCAAACAGTGATGTTCTTGTTCTTTGTTGTGCACTGACAAAGGAAACTTACCACTTCGTCAATAAGGATGTAATGGTAGTATTAGGGAAGGAAGGAGTGATAATCAACGTCGGGCGTGGCTCGTTGATCAACGAGAAGGAATTAGTGCAGTGTTTAGTGGGAGGAGAAATTGGTGGTGCTGGTCTTGATGTGTATGAAAATGAGCCTAATGTCCCCAAGGAGCTATTTGGACTTGATAATGTCGTGTTGTCTCCACACAGTGCTCCCGCAACACCAGAATCCTTTGAAGCTGTGCTACAGCTGACTGTTGGCAACTTAAAAGCCTTCTTTTCGAATAAACCTTTGGTATCAGTAGTCTCAAATGAATGAACCCTTTAATTCTTTTGCTTTAATTTAAGGCATTGACAAATGCTCAATGAAGAAAGGATAAAGATTTGGTTAAATAATTGAATGCCACACTCTTGTTGCTGGAGACAAGATGTGGGTATTCTTGGTTAAATTGAATTTCTTTTGTAAGTTTTGTTGAAGAAAGTTTTCAGCTTTTAATAATTTATGACTAAAATTATAGTAAATGAATGTAGGTGGGATTAATTATATATAATTTTAAAATATTACCAAAAGGTATAAATGTAGATGCTTAATATAATATTTGATACCTGAATTTGATACGAATTTGATACATTTTCTTAATTTGATGCTTAAGCTTTTATTTTTCTAATTTGGTATCTAAACTTAGCATTTTTTCTTAATTGACACTTAATCTCTTTGATCCAATTTGATACCTAAACTTTTCAAATTGTTATAAACACTAATGGTGCTAATTTTTTATGAGGGGATAGAAATACCAATGCATGACCAACATGTGGCAAATGATATGGAATTTAATGACAAGAATGATTACCTTATTTGGAGTTTTTTTTGTTTCACTAAACTCAAATTTTACTGTTGAGATTACTTTGACCATTAATGATAGAAATGATTTAAAAAAAATCACATCCTTAAAGCATGGCTTGGTCTGCATAAAACCCTCAATTTCACGAAAATTTTATTATACATGTGTTCAAAAATTATGTCTTGAACTTAACAAATGGATACTAAACAGGAAACAATAAGTTTAAAAAATCAAGATATAAAAGATTTCATGAAGTTAAAATAATAAAATTAAACTAAATGTAATTGGAATTTAAATCTAAATGTTGAAAACAATCTATTCTTGTAAACAATAAGCTTAATTAAATAATAATGTTGACGTGATATAATTTATTCAATCAATCTATAATGATACAATACTTTACGTAAAAATTATTTAAAATTTTAAATTCAGAATAAATTTGGATAAATGTAAAGAATTATAAAGAGAATTTATAAAATCATTAAAATTTATAAAATTATTAAAAATATATGAAAATTAACAACTATTTTCAGTAAAGATTGAGATTTAAAGCTGAGTTCTTTTTCTTTCTTAATGCTTTCCAAAATCTAATTAAAATGTGGGTTATATATATATATAATCAAAATTAGTATTAAACTTTTTTTTATTCATTATTTGAAGAACAATGAACATCGGCCCATTTTCCAAAAAGAAAAAGCATTGGCCCATTTTTTGCGGCCTGTGATTGACTTAAAAAAAATAGTATGTATACTGGCCCCAACCCAATAATTAAATCTTCTGTAGGTCTATTAATGAGGTAGGTATTGACCACGAGTTTTAATACTGTTTCATATTCAGGGCAATAATTGAACATTTGACCACTGATTAAGGTAGAAAAGACAAAAAAATAAAATTATCATCTCATTTTGAACTAACATACACATTTATCTCATCTTCACTCTTCCTATTATTTCATTTTGGAATAATTTTTTTTTTAATTTTTTTCATCTCACTTTTCTTTGTAACTAAATATACTTAAAATTGATTTTCTTTCAAACTTTTCCATCCAATCAAGGATGCGGTTAACAAAAAAGTGATTAACATAATATATTTAAGTTTAATTATGAATTTCATCTCTCCACTTTACAAAATTTAAAAAATTAGCCATTCTACTTTAATTTATCAGAATTTAATCTTTTTTATTATTATTATTTGATAACAAACGAACATTGGCCCATTTTTGGTGGTGCGTGATTGACTTAAAATATTTAGGGTTTATTATGAATTTCATTCCTTTACTTTACAAAAATTAGAAATTCAGTCCCTCTACTTTAATTTATCAAATTTTAATCCTTGGACTTCATAAAACTTGAGAAGTTTGTCCATTTGTTGGCAAACGCAAGAACTTGAACTATGGATTTTTGCTAATTTGTTATACATAAATTATTGAACTACTAACTTTTGCTTATTCTTTTCGTACAAAAATTATTGAACTGTTGATTTTCAAGTCAATGATTTAGAGGCAATGTTTAACAATTTATCCTAACTGGACTAAATTCTTAAATTTTGTATATGACAAACAAATTCTAATACATTAAACTAGAATGACTAGTTTTTTAATTTTCAAAAAGTAGAAAGATTAAATTCATAAATAGACCAAAATATTTAAGGACTACTATGATACTTTTACGATTATTTTCATATTTAAAATTTTAAACCATTCGATTACTATATTATATTTATATTTGTGCAAGTGATGTCATATAAAACAATTAATATACTAATTTTAAACTCAAAAACAACAACAACAACAAAAACCAATAAACATTATCGCACTAATTTAAGTTATTTTACTAAAATTGAGAATCATACAAACCGTATAAATATTTGTGAAATTTCAATATCCTTTCAAGTTAAGTTCAATCATGGGGTTGTCCAACATGAAGATTTGGTTAATTTGCTTGGCTCTAATCAGCATGGTGGTGGTTCAAGTCGATGCAACTACACGTAGTGGTGTAAAGTACATCCATCCAGGGGTTCTTAATCCTTGCAAAAGGCCTGGCGGACCTCACCCAGGGTGTCATCCTAACCCCAAAAGTACTCCCACACAAGCGAATACCTACAATCGTGGTTGCTCAAGACACCATAGATGTCGCCATTGATGAATGACAATTGAGAGAATAAATGGAGAAAAAATGTCAAAGCTTTGTTTGATAAAGTACTTGTATTTTTTTTCCATGTATGATTTCTTCGTTAATTATGTTTCATAAAATCAAATTAAATATAATATTATGAAAATGTAATGTGGGCATAAGGATTCCATCGTTAAATAAAATGAATTTAGAGTTTTTTTATATAAAATAAATGAATATATCTCTATTCATGTATCAAAGAAGGGTTAATATGTAATTTGTTTCCTCAACTTGTCTAGAAGTATCTAGTAGGTACCTAAGTCTTTCTAGATTTAGTTAGTACTTAAACTTGTATTCTATTACTTAGGTAGAAACTTCTGCACTATTATGATTAGTTTGTGCTGACATGACTCTAATAGGCAATCTGGTTGTGACAAGTGGCAACCTTTCAGTATGCCACATGATCAACACAAATTTAAAAAAATTAAAACTTTAAAATATATAAATTAATAATTCACATCAAGAATGACCTTGGACATCTGGATGTTCAAACACATCTGAATCTGGGCACACATTTGTCTAAATTCATTTCTCATGTATTTTTATCTTTTATAAAATATAATTATTTCAAAATTGGAAAATAAATAAAATTTTAAATAAAATTTAAATAGAAAAATTAATAGAAAAATATAAATAAAATTTGTATATAAGGAATTAACCTAAATAGATGATTATCTATTTTCAAATGTACCTGAAATCCATGTGTACAGATTCATAATAGACATTCTTTCTAGTTCTTTTATATATGTTTTGATCATTTTTCATATTGGGTTTGTATTTAAATTATCGAAACGCCGAAGCACTATGGAAGGCGAAGACAAACTTTTGAACATGGCCGGTGATCAGAACCTGGCTACGGACGGCCACCAAGCCTATAGACTAGGGGAGTGGCACGTTTTTCTAACCAATTTTGGATTTATCTCTAATAAGGATTCTAATTATTTATTTTAAGAAATTACAACAGTTATATATGGTTTTAAATTTTTTATTCTTTGGGTTAATATACTATTTAGTACCTAAATTTAATTTTAATATTTTTTCAATTTGATACCAGAGTTAGACATTAATGATTTTTTAGTATGTAAGTTTTTAAATTTTATACTTGAGTTAGACATTAATGTTTTTTTTAGTATGTAAGTTTTTAAATTTTATACTTGAATTTTTATCCCGATTAAGTATTTGAATTTAATTTTAATATCTAATTTAATACCTCAATTTTTTTCCTAATTAAATACTTATTTTTCATTAGAATACATTTTAATCCAAGTATCAAATTAAATAGTAAAATTAAACTCAGATAACAAATAATATATTAATCGATTCAACGTTACTATCTACCAATCTGGTTTCATTAACTATGAAAAAAAAACTTAATTTAGGACTTTTTAAATGGTTGGAGCATGTATTGTTATATTACAAGCACCAATTGGTGAAATGCATTAGACGTAAACAACAAGCAAACACAAATGTCATAATTGCATGGAAAAGTGTCTAATATTATGATATTTTGTTATTTACATCTTTCCTTCCACCAGGGACAAAGGAGTACCCACCTAATCAATAACAATGAAAAACAATTAATTCAATTAACTACACATCATTCATTCATTCAATAGTTTTCACATTTGGTGAAGGCAATTGCTGATCTTGGGTCCCAATTTTTTCATTTTCATGAGGTTGCTTTGGCGACCATGGGATCAAACTCATTGGCGGAAAACAACATTTACAATCATCTTGACATGACCGTGGCAATTCCCAATTACTTCCCAATATTTCTTTTGGTTTTTCTCGTTGGCACACGGCACCGTCATCATCGGTTCCGCTAGAAGGTGCTGTAGCTTCCACCAACGGACCCCAACACTCGACCCTATTGAATTCTTGAACGTTTGAGTGAAAATAAACCCATACCAATGAGTCCAGCAGTTCTGGGTAGTTTTTCAGCAAATTGCCATCTCCATGTACAAATGCCTTCAGTACCTTTTTTTTTTTTCAATAACATTATTTCAGGTCATTTTTAACACCAAAAATTAAGTGGGAACATTAGGGTAATGAAATGATTTAATATATGTTACCACAGGGAGTTCTTTGCAGAAGATGAAGTATCTAAGTCTAGCACATAAGTCCAAGAGGAAATGGCCACCGCTTATGTGACAATGAACGTGTAAAGACATCTTTCCTTTCACCTTTTTCCATTCCGCCACCACTTCGTCTCTGTATAATTTGTTTGACCAACCCTGCAACTGCAAGCAACCCCCCAAATACAGGGTTAATTCAATTCCATGAAATGTACTTAAATTATGACTCAAATTCCAAATTATTCTCTATACATCAAAAATATTTTAGCAGAGATCAAAGTATTAGTATCATAATAATCTGGTCTTTTGGGAAGAACTAATTCAAGAGAAAGTAGGAGCTTGATTCTAAATTAGGGATGATAAAACTCGAATTGCCTGATAAATTCTAAATCAATTCACTCTGAATGAATCGATATAAAGCGGTTTATTTTAGATAATGGATATAAAGCAGTTAGAGTATTTGCTTGCCTCGCCCTTATCCGCTCCACTATATAAAATTATCATATTATTCTTGTATATATAAATTGTATAAACTATTAAAATGATAAAAATATAATAATATACTATTAAAATAATATATTTTCTATTTAAATATTCACATGATTAAAAAAATTAAAGATGAATAGAAAAAATTAAATTGACTTAAAAAGATTGAAAAAGTAAAAAATAAATAACAAAAATTAAATTAAAGCAGAACGGAGTGTACGAAAATGGATATATCTTATATCCGTGGAAATGGTAGTAGTTTTCAAAATTAGATAACCATGGTGGAGCAAAGCTAGTAGTGAAGTAAAGCATGCTATTTATAAAGTGGTAGTGGATTTAGCAATATCCACATGCCTCGCTCCATTATCATCTGTACCTCAAATTCTTTTTAGTCCCTAAAATTTTAAAATTAAAATTAATATATAATAAAATTAAAATTAATTTTGAATACTAAATGCTAGCTTGTAAATTATTTAAAATGAGTTAATTAAAATTTAAACATAGGTACTTAATAAACAACTCAAAATCGATGTCTTAGAAAAAATAGTCTCATTGTTTTTTAAAAACAAAACGTTAAAGCCAAAACCAGGGACATAGCCCAAGGGGGTAAGGCTTTCACCTCTTGATTAAATAGGGAAATTGCTTTATAACTCCTCTTAAAATTAAAAGATTTAATTAAATAAAAAATTATAAATTTAACCTTTTTGAAAAATGAATAATTTCATTTAGACATTTTAATTTTCACCCTCAAATTTTAACAAAAATTTCTGGCCCTGTACAAAACTACCCGTGAAGTAGTATATTTCAAACGTACAAACTTAATTGAATATAGTACTAAGGACTCAATTAAAATATTATACAACTTCACAGTGTTTTGAAAATTGGTGCTATATAGGCATAAAAAAAAAAAACTGTATTCAGCAATTAATTCCATGTCATATCAACTTACGTACATATCTAACCCTGTTTTTTTTCTTTGATTATATCATTCATCAGCTGACTAGAAAATCCCCTGCTTCCCCTGTTTCCTTCTCAATCAATAAAATAATGCAAAATTCCAAGAACAGCCAAATGAAATGGGGTTTTGTAAAATCAAAGAAATTTTTTACCTGAGTATTGTTTATGGTTTGAGAGATGGCTAAAGTGAGTTTAGCTGTTATATCACTGTGTGTAAGGGTATAAGCTCTAGGTAGCTTCCCTGGGTGCTTCTTTTCATCAACTCCTAAAAACAAAACCTTTAGCTTTGATGCTTCGAATATTGCTGGCCCAAACAACCTCGCTACCTGATCCAATCCAATCCGTAAGAATCAATACAATCTAACCCTAATTCAAAAAAAAAAAAAAAAAAAGAAGAAAGATTACAGGGACAATAGCTTGGTTCTTCTTCTTGGTTTTTCTTCTAGAAACAAAAAGAGATCCATTATGTTCAAACACAGAGAGCCTTGGCTTTGCAGGCAAAACAGGACCAAGAGTCAAACTTGCCATTTTTAATATATCCAATTATCCAAAGCTCCAACTTTGATGGAGAGAAGCACCCAAATAAAGAAAAAACACAGAGAGAGAATCGTGAAGGAAGAGGAAACTTGAGGTTCTTTCTTTTCTTTTGCTTTCACTCACGAGTAAACTTAGCTTAAAGATTTCGCCTTTGCCTTTGCCTTTGCCTTTGCTCGTTTGTAGAGCTAAACTTGAAAACTTTGAAAATGTTAAAATGGAGTTGCGTTTAAGGTTTGAATGAAATGCGTGAGGGAATAGGATGGCAGTTTTTTTTGGGTAAACTATACCATTAGTCACTAAATTATGGGTAAGTTTTTATTTTAGTCATTTAACTAAAAAAGTTACAATTTGGTCACTGAACTATTTGAAAATTTTTCTTTAAGTTACTAAACTATTCAAAAAAAATTATTTAAATTACTGGAATTAAGTTTTTTTCTTAAAAAGTTTTGCCAATGAGCTTCATGCAGCGATTCAACAATCGATACGGTGGAACAATACTCATCAACGAGAAGAAAAATATGCCTTAGATACAAATTGGTTTGACGACCAATGTCGAAAAGAGAAAAAAAAACTATTTAAATTTTGATTCACAAATTTATGACATTCAAAGTTATTATATGAAAAATATTAAATTGTAAAAGAGAAGAAAAAAAGAGATTTTGTTCGGTGTAGACAATGCGAATAAAGAAAGCTATATAACATCTATTTTAATAATCCAGTGATTTAAATAATAATTTTTAAATAGTTCAATGACCACCAACATGAAAACTTATCCATAGTTTAGTGACTAATGGTAGAATTTACCCTCTTTAGTTAGTGGCGAAATTAAAGGACAAAAAAGTTGAAAGAGGTTGCTTGAAGATTCAAGCTATTGTTCACATGGACACTTGGGTTTAAGACTTTACTTCCACGTTGAACTTGAGACTCATGTTTTTCTGACATGCGTAGGTGGCACCCTTTAATTGATTCCCAGGGTCGATTTTGCAATTTTTTTGGTGGGTCAAGTTTGCAATTTTACACTTATATTATAAAAATTACATAAATAAGATAAAGGGACAAATTTATTTATTTATTTACGTAAATTATTTGTATTGTCCGTTGGAGGTATTTTTTTTCTTTGTTTCTTATACCGACAATCGACTATGATCACTACTCGGTCGGCCCCTTTTTTAAAGCTCAAAGAATTTCATCTTATGTAGTGTCAGGAATGGTAGAAGGTGACACCGTTATAAATTTTTGTAGTAACAGTAAGGATTGAATTATAAATTTTGAGTGTTTATCATTTTATTTGATTATAATTTTTTATATTTTAAGGGTTTAAAAGATAATTTAACTAAATTAAAAGTTCAAGTCCTTGCGTCCTCCATTGATATCCCTTCTATTTTCAAGTTCCAAGAAACTTAAGGAGTTAAATTAAGTAATATCATTCAACACCAACTAATGGATGAAATTGGAGTAGCCCAAACCGAAATCAAGAAATTCATTTCCATCTACCAATCAATGTATCAAATAATGGGTAATACAATTGGCTGACCTATGGGTAAAAGGGGTAAAAGTAAATTAAAATAAGCAAATGACTCATAAAAACCTAAGGACTCCCTAATAATACCGTCGTAAAGGATAAATTTAGAGTTCAAATATTAATTTGTTTATAATAAAAGCATAATCCGACTCTAGAACAACTCCAGAAAAGCCCTTATCAAGGGCCTTCTGAATGGCGCATGACAAAGCAAAAGCCTCAAAAGATGGGGCATCAAAGGTTTCAGCAGTTGTACTACTGAAGCCGACAAGCACCATTCCCTCATGGTCACAAAAAATAGCACCAGATGTAGTAATTCTCAACTCTGTATTCAATGTCACATCAACATTGATTTTGACAACACCTTCACAATGCAGAGTCCATCGAGTCACGACCAGTTACCTGGATAAAATCGGCTTGCAAAACCACATCCTGGGGGAAACATCACGCACTTGTATCACGACCATATTCTGAGTCTCTTACAACTGCTAATGGAGCACCATAAAGCTAGTAAAATCTTTCTTGTCCATCTTCTACATGGAAAACTCTAGCCAATCGATTATTGCACTGTAAAAGTAGAAATGTCTGTAACAGAATCCCATTTGTTCTCATGGATCCACTTGTTTCTAGAATGCCACAAAGCCTAGCAAATAATAGTTATATGCTTGTGTCATGGGGTAAGAACTTTAGTTTCACAACTTTAGTTTCACAATCCATACGGTTTTAGGCGATTCCTTCATTTCAAACACGCCTAAGTCAGCCTAACTTTTACCAAGTGAGGATTCTCATAGAATTCCTCCAAAGCATCAATTTATATAGCAAAATCAACTCAAGCCAAAAAAATATTTAAAAGAATAAAATAGACACAGAAAAACAATCCACGAGAAGTGTTTAAGTAAATGCTCTTAACTTAGTATTTACTTCAAAGAATATAAAATAATGGATACAATGGAGCTCCCCCATATCTAATGGTCTGGCTAACTTTACATCGACAGAGGAGATGAAGCCTATCCCTACAATTAAGAGATTTGCAAGATTTACACAATCAAGTCAAATATAATCTTATAAGATATTATCCCCTTAATCTTCTAAGATTATTTTCCCTATTTACTAAGGTAGCCTAATTTTTCATATTTGCTTCATTGGACCACTAGGCTTCAAATATACATACTTCTTCATCAGTTTTTTGAATCGGGTCAATTCTCGTGGATCAAATGATCCTCATCTAACCGATAGACCTTCGTGAGACGTATTTTGTGCAATGGTCACGACTTGCACAAAGCAGTACTACTATGTGAAAACATTGTAGCAAGCCAAACTATGAAACTTGTATTGTTTTGTTCAGGTGATCAAGAAACATTAAAGGTTGACCAAACCTTTTTGGCCAAACCATGGTCCCTGATTGCATGTATTGTAGTATTAGTCGCTCCTACACAACGATTACCAATCAAATCCGTGGCAAGCCTCTTGTAATGGAGATCGATCATCATGGAAACAATATTATGAACTAGCCTCCAAATCATAATTTTTATTTGGAGAGGGCATGTAATACTCCACAGCTTCTTGTAAAGACTCTATAGTCTTCGATTTGTAAATTATTGGTAGAAGAATTATCATGTAGACCTACCTCTATGAGGAGCTTGCAACCACTCCTCATAGTATATTCACTTGTATGCTCACCCCGCCAGACCACCCTGTCATTGCACTTGATTTGAGCTAAAGGAATGCACAGGATTCGATTACCTTCTTGAGAGGTAAATACAGATCAAATAAGCTCTTCATTCCAAGTTCTTGTATCTTCATCTATCAATTTTGAGACTTGTATGATATCAACCTTGACATTCAAGTATTGAATATTGCAATTACTCGAACCCAGTAACCAGTGGTCCTACCAAATGGAAACACTCTCCCTCATACTAATCTGCCATTCAATACTAGATTCCAACAACTTCCGAGCACTCCAAATACTCCTTCAAGTGAGGGAAGGGTATGTCGAATATGATGCCTAAGTGTGTAGTATATTCATTTGTATACTTGGAGCTGGTGCGTTAGGTATACGACTTTTGTAGTATGCATCATTTACAACAGTGGAATTCCTAGGCCAATAATAGGTAAATGATATCATTTTATTAGCATTACATGATAGATAACAAAAAATAACATGACCATAGATCATTCGTCTAGCATTAGATACTAAGTGTCACTTGTCGCCACCTTTAGATATTTTTAATAGGAAATGTTTTCATTTTCCTACTAAATAATACTATTTATTTAACCTTTATTCAACTAAAATTCTTGTAACTTCACTATATAAAGGACATATCTCAAAAGTCATAAACACACAACATTGAGCACCGCTAGTTTACCAAAAAATAGTTAGAATTTATACTAAGTTAAATGTTATTTTCTTGAGAGCTTAGTCTATTGGGTTTTGTTCCTAAATAATTAATTATCCTCATCAAAAAATTAATAATTTTTTTATTTTGTGCAATTGAATTGTGAAATTAAAACACTCTGAATAAATCAAAATTTGAGAATAGTAAAGAAGATTATGTTTGTCGAAAGCTAGAGAACAAATCATATCACCTTACTCAAAGCATAGATGCAAATTTGGTTAAGGTACCCACTGCATATGGGTAAAATAAAAAGGTCCTTAAAGTCATCATCATTGTACGACGTTGTTATGATATGCAAAAATAGTTTCAACAATATTACTCTTTTATATATATAATGGAGTCTCTTGATAAATATTTATAAAATGCAGGTACATTATTCTTTCGTTGGACCATTTTTTTCTTTTTCTTTCTCATTTTTCTTCTTCTTTTAATGGTTAAAATAATTGTTCACATCATGGTAACAGTAAATATTACATCCTCGACCATGTTTATAGCCATGATCACGATTTCTTCTACTATATTCACTTTTAGGAATAGAACAAAATTAGTGAGATGATTTTTATGATTTTCATCAACAATTTATTATTTCATGCAGCCACCAAAAGACACGAGATTGATTAAGATTATTTTTAAACTTTTCACGATATCAATGCTACAAGAGCATATTAAATGTGTGAAAAGTTTAAAAAAAAATTAGTAAATTTTCATATTTTTTCTCTTCTCCCATAATTTTAATTGAAAACGAATTTTAAATATTACAGATTTATATTCATTCACTATTTTAGAACCTTCCACCTTTAAATGCATATAATTGTACGGACTTTTAAGTAAAATTACCATTTTCTAATAGTCATATATTTCTTTTAGATTATTTCAAGATATTTATAGTCAAATATGATATTTTAATAATTTATGGAGATGATAGGCAAAGGACAATTATGACTTTATCTATAACAAATAATTCTTTTCGAATATATTAAGGGTGCAAATCCGAGTTTAAAATATATATATATATATATATATATATATATTATAATAATTAGGATATAAAATATTATTTAATTAATAAAAGTTTCAATAAATTGAACCAGATATAAAATTGATAGCATGCATAACATAAAGTATGCAATATTAATAATACCGAAGTAAATATATTTTTGAGTTAATGAATTCAAAGTATATATAAGATATATATTGCTATTTTCATGATTAATAGAAAATAAAATGACTTATATAATAATTATTAAGCTTCGATATTTAATAACAAAAGCGTAATGGTCATTTATTTTTATATAAATATTTAATAATTATAATTTTTAACAATATTTGTACACAAATAGTAAGTCATGTAAATTAGATGTGTTGAAGGATATTTCTTAATTTCTCCATGCATTACAGCTATCTTTTAGGGACGAGTTGGCAAATATGATACATATTCCCATGTTCTTCATATGTCTCATTTTATAACCACACAAAGAAGCTAACAGAACTAGAAAAAGGACAATGGAAACCCGAAAACAAAAGTGAAAACGATGTGTCATATGGGGAAATTAAAAAACATAAAGGATTTATGTAATAAATTTATAAAAGAAATGATATAAAAATTAAGTCTGGTTTTAGTAGAAATAATAAAGTTGACATAATAAAATTTTGATGTCTTGTCTTTAAATTTTGCCGTGTGTAAATATTTTTAGATTTTAAATAAATGTATATAAAAAACAAAAAGTATCTTTACAATAATATCTGTTGTTTGATAAAAATAATAAATTTTGATAATTTCACAATTAAATTGTGATTCAATTAATGGGTGACATTAATTTAATAAAACTTTAAAGTATTAACATTGATGTTATTTATTTTATTTACTAAAATATAAATATTGTAATGAATTACTTTTTTACAAGTCCAATTATGTAGTAAAACATTATGGAAGCCCGTAGACAGGAGTCAAATTGTATTTTGTCCATTCTACTTTAAAATGGGCAAATTAACTCCTGTATGTTAAATCAAATTGCAAAATTTTCCTTTCTGTTAAAACTTGTTATGTTAAAGTTTGACATGGCTAATGGAATAATCAGATAGTAAGACATGGCGTGTCACATATACTTCATGCTGACTTACATAGACTAATTTTTAACAGTTGAAATGGATGAATTTTTTAATAGAAGGACCAGATTGCTCTTTAATTTAATATACAGAGACTAATTTAATATTTTTTTTTTTGAATAAATGAGATTTTTGCTGTAACTTGTTTTTTAATTTTTGGTATACCGAAGAGGGGAAACCATTTTCGGTAAGAACCAATAAATTTTATGAACGATATTTTGTGGCTATTCTTGTATTAATATTGATTAATTATATATATTCCTGCAAAAGTATATATTTAATTGCACTTATTTTCTTAATTGAAAAATTCAAAACTTAGACTAATTAATTCAAAAGATACACAAATAATCAAATAATACCATTTTGGTAAAGCAATTCCATTTCAAAATCTTGACTCGGTTATTTGCGTAAGATCGGTCAATCGAAATGTAAGACTTAAAATCTCTTTTTCCAAATTAAGAAAAAAAACTAAAACATTTTTTTAAATTAACTAATAAAAACATATAAAAAGAGGTGTATGCTCATTAAATCAATAACTAATCATGTGGTTCTGTTTTCATAAAAAAAAATCACATGGTTTGGTAGCAATAATCTCAAAGCTTTGCACTCAATACAGATGGAGTTGTTTCCACTAGTACTCAATTGGCTGTAATTAGGGGCGTCATTCGTGATGATGGGGTAATTGGGTTTGTGGTTACTCGATTACATTAAGGATGGATGAAGTGTTTCGGATTGAAGTAAGATCAATGTTAGAGGGGCTTCGACTAGCTTGGGATAAGGGCTATTGACATGTTGAGCTTGAATCGGATAATGCTTTGTTAGTTGAATTAATGTTAGCCGGAAACGCTACTGCTAGTCATATTGTAGAATTATGTCCTATTAACAAAATATTGCATAGAAATTGGAAAGTTTGAATTCGTCACATTCCTAGAACTCATAATGAAGTTGTAGACTTTATGGCTAAACATGATACTACAAATTTCACAAATATCCAAGTGTTCTCCATCCCTCGTCAAGCTATACGGGAGTTGATTTAAAAGTACAATTTAAGTTTTGATTTATGATTTTATTATAATCGCTTAATGTATTTATTATTTACTAAAAAAAAAAACTCTGCCCTCGTAAGAAAAATGCAAATTCTATTATTATTATTATTAATAATAAAGAGTAGTAGCTTTATTTTGAAAAATATGAGCAGCCAGCTTGGCAGCAATAATCACATAGTTTGGTAGCTCTTGTTTTCAATAATTGATGGATTTTAATTAGGTTAATATAGCTTTTAATTCTTGAAATTGGTAATTAGTTCTATTTAGGTATTTGTATTTTTTTTTCTTTTTGGCACCTGAATTTGATAATAATTGATGGAATTGATAACATGATACTTTGAGATTGTGCTATGACATTATTTAAAAATTTAAAAATGTATCGAACTTTTAAATTTGCCAATTTCGAAGACAGTAACGGAATTAGTTGTTAATTTCATGTACCAAAATGAAAAAAAAAATGTTTAAGTATCAAAATAGATCTGATTGTTAAGTTTAGGGACTAAAATTTATCTTAACCCATTTTAATTCAAACATCAATTGATTAACTTTAAATGAATCTTTAATTCAATTCAGAATCCTAAATATATGGTGACTATCTTCCTTCTATTTTTAATAGCATGAAATATGAAGTGATACTTTGCATGTATTTGCCTTTGTTTTGTTTTTTTTTTAAATTATTTCATGTAAGGTTTTTTAGTTAATTGCATTAGAGATCCTCAATCTATGACTTTTATTCTAAATTGATCTCTAAATTATAGATGTTAGATTAATCAGTTATTTTTATTATTAAAATTGTTAATTTAACTGTTAAATAACATGTCAAATTTTATGTGGCATAAAGTTTTAAAGAAAAGTTAAATGTTACCTTAAAACTAAAAATAAAGTAAAATAAAAAAGAGGGTAAATGAAAAGCTTTTTTAAAAGCTTCGAAAACCTCAAAACCAAGATTTTTTACAATATTTATTTTTACAATATTTATTTTATAAAATTTTTATTTTCAGTTACGCCAATTAAGATTTGACATCTCATTTGACAGTTAAATTAATAATTTTGAGTAAACGAAAGACCTTTTTGATATAGCCTCGATAGTTTGATGATGTAATTAGAATGTTGTTGATACCAAGGTACAACAAGGAGGAGATATGGAGGAGGATGTAGTGGCACTGATGGAGACTGGTTCACCCAATCAGGGCAAAGAGCCGGAGATTACAAAGAATGAAGGAGGAAGAAGTATGAAGACTGGATGTTGAAGGTAAGTTGGCAGAATATAGGCAATGATGTTTGAAAGTCGAACCTTTTTTCATCGTCTTGGTATATTTATAAGCAAGTTTCGTGTAGGATAACATTAACATGGTGGACTTGCAATTAGGTCACCATTATAGGTCGCATGGGGCGGATGTCTTCAATGGGACCAGGATGTCTGCGACAAGACATATCCTGTCATTTGTTTTGATCCAAGGTACGGAGCAATTAAACCCGCGTGGGGTTTTATGACCAAAAGGATCACATTCCTAACAAAATGTTGGGTGCCTCGAGGAACGAATGGTTAACTTCCTTGAATAGTTTTCCTTTCACCTACTCAGGTGGTTGAGATGAAGAGTGAGGCTTCTAGATACCTCTAGATTTATAGCGGGTAGAATGTGCCCTTCAAGTGGCCTTTCGTTCTACGATGTGTTGCCATTCATAGGGAAGGTATAACAAATATAAAGTTTTGGACCAAACAATCTGGGAATGTATGGTGCAATCAACTCTTTTTTAAAAGGGGAATGTATGAGACCAATTTAGAATAGAAGGGCTTTAGTGATATAACTTTAGTAGTTAGAATGATTTGAAAGGGTTTTTTTTGGTACAATGATTATTCTAACTTAGGCTATCCTCCACAAAAGTAAATACCCAACTAATAGGCCACAACTTAAGGTTCTAAAAGGAGTTTTTTATTAAGCATAATGACCTATTTGCCCATCCAACTTTACAAAAAAAAATTATTTTAGCCTTCCATTTAGATTTTCACCTTTTTTAACCCTTAAACTTGTGCTTTTTATCAAATCCCCAAAAAATGGAGAAGTTACATTTTTTTTTTTATTTTGTTGACATGGCATACATATAGATTGTCAGCATGTCAACATTTACTTAATTTTGTAAAACTTAAAATATTATTTTATACTTTTTAATTATTTTTTTATATTTTATTTAATATTTTTTTGAAATTTAAAATTTTAAAATTAATTAAATGCTAACATGTCATCCAACATGGCAACCCATGTGTTTACTATGTAAAAAAAAAAGAAAGAAATTAAAAAAAGTTAACTTTTTCATTCATTTTAGGGTGAGTTGACTTGACAAAAAACAAGTTTAATAGCTAAAATGACGAAAAATTAAATTGAAGGCTAAATTTTTTTTATAATATTAGAGAGTTAAATAAGTCATTATGTGTTTTACTATTCCAATTTAATTTATTTTTAATAATAATGTGAGATGAAAAGGCTTATAGATAACTTTGACTTTAATTTTAAGTGATTCAAATAAAATTAAATGAAAGTAGGTATCTTATTTTCATTAATATTTATGAAAATTCAAATAAAAATATATTTAACTTCGGAGGAAAATATGCATGATAAAAACAGTAATCCCTGAACCCAATGGGTCATGGCCCAAATAGTGTATACTATATTGGCTCGAAATTAATGTGAAAATGGCCTTACATTTTTGTTTGTGTGTTGGGGTTTGTTTATAAATAATTGCGATAATATATATTTTTTTTTGGCCTCACCATTAAAATAATTTGGAGGGTCAGATTTAGCTCAAGAAAAAGGTGAAATTGATAAAATATGTATACAAAAATTAAGTATTAAAAATGGCTTAAATATAAAAAAAAAAGTATATAAGAGAATACAAAAAATCAATTAAACCTTTGTATTAAATTAACGCCTATTAAGCCCATGTTGTTAACTAAAATAATCAATTAAGCCCTTCGTTAACAGTTTCATCATTAACCGTTAAAATAAATTGATGGATCAATCATATGGTGACATGTAACAATTTCTTGTTTAATCTAATATTTTTCCCATGAAAACGATTATAAATAAAAAATATAGAAAAATTATTAAAAATATATAAAAATAAAAAATGATAAAAATATAAAATTACTAAATATTAGAAAATATTAAAAAATGAAAACTAATATCAACTTATAAAATTATAAAAATTTATAAAGAATTATAAATATTATAAAACATCTAATAAATTCTAATAAATTATTAAGAAAATTATAAAATTAATAAAAACATATTAAATTTCTATAAAAATCATAAACAAGAAACATAAGTATAAAAGTATTAAAATTGATATAAAGTTATAAAAATTTTAAAAAAATTATAAAAACTTGAATTGAACTTAATAATTAGGTTGGAATGATTAGGCCAAAATTGGCCAGGATATCAGTTCAGAGAAAGCCATTAGACCAATTGACTTGGGATGGTTGATTTTTTTTAATTGAACTAGACAAATCAGTCGAACTGGCAAACCAATGGCCTGATCAGTTGAACCAATTGTCCAATTTTGAAAATCATGATTAGAATATTCCATTCTTGCATATTCTACTGGTTGGATAATGAAATTTTGGTTTGAAAAACTATTAAAAAATAAAGAATCAGTTCAACCGCCTGGTTCTTAGGTCAATCGATCTAATGGCTCTCCCTAAATCAATACCCTTGCTGATTTTGGGCTAACTAGACTGATTCAAGTTTTTATGATTTATTATAAATTTTATAAGTTTATATCAATTTTAATATTTTTATAATTTTTATAATTTTTACAATTCTTTTATTATTTTTAAAAATTCTAATACGTTTTTTAATTTTAAAATATTTTAAATGAATTTTATAAAAAATATAATTTATTATAATTCTTATCATTTTAATAAGTTTATATAAATTTTAATATTTATAATATTTATAAATTTTTTATAATTTTTATGATTTTTATGGAAAAATATTAGATTAAACTAGAAGCTACTATGTGTCACAATTTGATTGGCCTATCAATTTATTTTAACGACCAACATGGTCAATAATAGAAACCGTTAACGGAAGGGCTTAATTTATTATTTTAGTTAACAGTAAGAGCTTAATTGGGTGCGAATTTAATATATGAGTTTAATTGATATTTTTTCATTTGCTTAAAAGCCTTTTTAACATGTAAACCTTAAAAATTATGACATGTCAAAATATTTGAGGCTTACTAATGGAGTTAAAATATTTCACTGCTAATATGTATTAAATACTACCTCATATCTAAATGTGTTTTTATTTAATATAAAAATTATTCATTAACAGTCACAAGTAGTAAAAATAAGAAATTTTTCTTTATTTTCTTTTACAAATTTAAAACAATTATTTCTACCAAACCATCCTTATCTCATAAATTGTCGAAAAGCTTATGAAACAAGTCAAAAGACTCCTTTGAATGGACTGTTTACTTTCAAGATAATACATTTAATTTTTTTAGTTTTATCTCACACAATAATATCGCTATAATATTTAATTTTATCACTACCATTAATTTTATACTAACCGTAGATATAAACCTACCAACCATCCAAAACAATCCTAAAATTAAGTGATTTCCTAGTGATAGAATCTTATTTATATATCATCAAATTTGCAGTCTAATTAATGGTACAACTGAAAATAATCTCCGGCTATATTACATGTAACATCTCTTCCACACATTAGGTCTTATCATAAATCACACAATGATTTATATAGTTCCAGCCTTATTTAGTTAAATCAACTATATATAACCATATTCACAATTACTTCTCAAAGTTTTGAATCAGAGTACTAAAATTATTAAATATTATTTAGCACATTAAGGGTTTTGGATCCTTCTTCTCTCCGGTGGTCCGATAAATAATTCTGTCTCCACCTCCATCGTCTCCTCCTCTGTGCTGGTTGACCATGGTGATGGGTTCATCCCACACTGATATAAAAAAAAAAATCAATTATTATATTAACTGATAAGAATAAGTACATATATATTTAATGTAATCAAATTCGTAATCAGTATATCAAATATAAACGTTATATATACCGTTTGTCGCAGTTTAGCATTTTCTTCCTTGAGACGTTTCTCCTAAATGTTCAACCAAGCATTAATAATTGTATGTTCAAAGTTAAAAAATACTAATATATCATTCACAAAAAGGGTTAAGAATTATTTGGAGTCTAAACTTGGTAACAACTCTTACATCGAGTCCTAAACTCTTTTTTTTCAAGTTAGTCCATGATTTGGATAATTGTTTCCATATTAAGACTTGAATTAGGTAATTGTTCCCACATTGTGACTGAAATGCTTTTTTTCAAGTTAGTCCTCAAACTTGACAATTGTTCCCATATTAGAGCTTGAACTTGATAATTATTCCCATATTGGGACTTAAACTTGGCAATTGTTTCCACATTGGAGCTTGAACATACTCTAGGGTTTTTAAGGAAATATTAGGGGCTAATTTGGACTAAAAAAAGTTAAGGCTCCCAATGCGGTAACAATTGCTAAATTCAGTGACTAACTTGGACAAAAAATGTTTAGACTCTAATGTGAGAACAATTGTCAAGTTCAAGGGCTAACTTGAACCAAAAACAAATTTATGCCTCAATATAAGAGCAATTACCAAGTTAATGGGCTAATTTGGACAAAAAAAATTTAAACCTTAATGTAGGAATAATGTCATGTTTGGAACTAACTTGGACAAAAAAATATTACCAAATTTAGAACAAAAGTGATTTAACCCTTACAAAATTCATTGATTTACCTCTTGCTTTAGCTTCTCAATCTGCTGGCGAAATAAGAGATTCTGAACACAGCAAAACCAAGTGTTATACATATCACCACTAAATAAATTTGAACATATATGAATGCATGTGAATTTTTCTTACATATACATATATATATATGTATAATGTACCTTTCTTTCCCTTATCCTGCTTAAGCTTTGTTCCAAATTGGTTTCCAACTGATTTAGCTCGTTAAGAGAACATGGCTCCAATCCTTTTCCCAATAGTTTTCTGTATTCAATTCAACACAAAATTTTACTTTAGTTTCTGCAAAAATTATAAAATTAGTTTTTAGTCTGAAAAATTTGTAATTAAATTCTAGTCTCTCAATATAAAATTTTCAACTTTTCTCCTAACTCAATTGGATCAACCGAGTTAAACCGTGCTCACCATGCATACGAGTTTGAAAGCTAAGGACTTAACTGTTTAGAAATTTCGAGTAATTCAATCTTCTTTGCCATGCTTTGAGCATCTTCCTTCACATTCTTCATGCACAAGTTCAATGATCGTTAGTTGTTGAATGGTAAGCAAGCGATCAACAAATAGGCGTATCACTAAAAAAGAAAACGATCAATGCTTCATACTATGTAATAATAATAATAATAATAATAATGATTCATACTAGTTCATGGGAGGAGCCTAAATAAGTGTACATATATATGCATACAATGACATATACTAAAACATCTTTGTATTTATGAAGAACAAATGAAAGGTTGAAAAAAAAATCCAAATTTCATCTATATTTGCAAAGTGTTGCAAAATTAGAACAAAGCAACCACATTAAAAATTTAATAGATAATTTTTTCATACAATTATAATATGATGGGATAATAATTGAGTGTTATGTTTTAGGTATCAATATAGGAGGGATAATAATATCAAGAAATTTTTATAATATTAATAAAGTACAATCTTAAACTCACACATATATACACAAACACTTAAATTATCAGACAGATAACCCCTAGGAGTCTATTTGTGTCTTGAGGAGGAGGTGAATATCCTATTAGTAACAAACCAAATGTTGAGGGTTCAATCATGCTAGGTTCTGATCATATCTGTTCTTTTTTATATAAGATATCTAGAACTACCCATTGCCCCTCTCTAACTCATAAATAGGAAGATAATATGCTTCAACATACTCGAACTTACGTACTCCTGCATTAGCAACAATAACTATACCAATCGAACTAAAACTCAATCAGTTATTAATTAGTGGAGATTGGCTTAATTACAACAATCAATGCAAAGGGCAGAGTTAAGGTACCTGCGTATTTTGGTCTACTGCAGCTAATTTGTTGTTGATTCCAATATTATCCTTCTCTCTCTTCTCATACCGCTCTATGGTTTTGCTCATGCTGACACATCATCTCCAAACACACCACAAATTAGTGAACAATAATGAATGAATGCATAATGAAGCTAATTGTTGCTTTAGAAGGCAAAAGTGAATTCTATTTGAAGAACTTGAAGCTCCAAGAATGGCGTCAAGACATTTATAAAGGCAAAAACAGTTTGTAGCTGATATAAGATTAAGGCCATTGAATCATATTCCTGTAAGGGCATGCACCCATGCCATGAATCATGAACTTCTAAAAAGTAAAAAATTAAGCTACATTTTAATTAATTTCATTGTCGCAATTGCTTTTGATATCGTAGAAATCAATTTTATTGTTCATCTAAAAAAAATGGAAAAAAAAATTGGAATGTACTTAATAAAGAAAAAACTGAGAGAAAAGAAAATAGGAGATATATCATTTTTCATCTTAATGCATAAAAAACAATCATTCCAAATTGGAATGGCGAGAGAAAAAAATAACAGAGAGGGGCATGTCAGTTCAAAATTATGTGTTTTTCAACTATTTTATTTTCTTTACTTTTATTTTTCAACTCTATCAAGCAATTGATGAAAAGAAATTTAAATTTTCTTTCAAAATTTCAATATTTCATACCAAGCACACCTATGAAAAAGAAAAATTATACTTTCATCTTTCTATTTTTTTTATCCCTTCAATTTTCTATCTTTTCGATTTTTTTTTCACTCTACCAAATAAAACCAAAGAGACGATGCTTAGATTCAAAATGAATTATGAAGTCAACCAGCTCTCTTGCATTTATTCCGTTTAATAATTATTTTTTTACCTTTCTACTCTTTCCTCCCATATCTCTAATTTTTATCCACCAAGCACACAACTCAAACATGGCATATCAAAGTATCTTTCAATGTAGAAGACTAAAATAAAAATTGTAAGACTAAGGTATGTTTATTTTATGAAAAATTACTTAGAAAAAATGTTTTAGCATTTTGATTTTATATAAAATAATTTGGTCAACAAAAATTAAGCTTAATAAAGTTTGTGTGTTTCATAAAATGCATAATTGATTTTTAGGAAAAGAATAATAAGTTGATTTTTATATAAAATTAATTCAAATAAATTAAATATTAATATATTATTATAATATTTATTTTTATTTTTAAAATATTTAAAAATATTATAATTTTAATATTATTAAATATATGTCAATTTTATTTAATCATATAATAATAAAATTTATTAATGTAGTTAATACAATTTATTAAATAAGAGTATTTGTCAACTTTCATATGTAACAATCCGCTCATACATACATATATATATATTAAGATATCATTTTATTTTAAAATAATAATTTTTTTTGAAAATTTTGTTAAATAATAAAATATTTTTACACGAATCGTCCAAACACTTGAAAATATCAATTTTAAACAAAGAGATATAATTTGTGAGGAAACTAAAACTCCTCCAATGTCAAAGATAAACCTCCATCCCTATCATATACGAGTTGAATAGGGAAAACCCACATTTCTTCCTAGAATCATGTTAAAATAATGTTTTATATTGAAAACAACATCAACAAAAAAGGGCTAAATACTTCGGATTTAGTAAAGAAAAATAAATTGTCTGATGCATGCCTAGACTAAAGCACTGCATTATCTTCGAAACAATCTTTCCAGCTAGAATCTTTTTTTCTTTTTTTCTTTTTTTTTCAAATATTCCTTTTGGACCACCATCTTTCTCTATGTTTTTCATGGAATTGCGCAGTAGTGCTTTAATACATATATATACCTCAAACTTCGGGCTAATCTTCCTATTGCTTTGGGAGGGTAGTGGGGTTGGGCATCATCACCATGGCAATTGTTGTAAAGCTAAACTAAGCTTTGATACACACACAAATATAACCAATGTCCATAAATATACCACATAGAAGTAAGGTTTGCATTCCTGAGTGTAATATCATATATAGTTTGGAGAAAATTACCAACAAGTGATCTTCAAAAATTTCTTTATTGACCCTTTTTTCCCCTCAAAACAATAATAAACTTGTGCAAAATTTTATATAGCAAGTTCAGAGTTCATTCATAGAGATATATAAGAAAATGCATTGAAACTACTCAGTTTTTATATATTTTTTTCCTTCATTCATTGGGAACAAAATATCATATGATGAGTACAACGTAAAACAAGTTCCCACATATCTAAAGCTGGTAGCTCCACTAAATCTTGGCTAATCTCAAACCAGAAGACTTAATCTATAACTTTTTTTTTTAATAAGTGAAACAAAAATATTGATGAGACTCGAATTTCAACATTAAATTTATAACGTTTTATTTATGTTTATATCTAGGAATTTCCAGCTCTTAAGAGTGATGATTTCATGTAAAATGGTGAATGCTATAACAATCTAAGGCTCATCCTCAATAAGGCTTCAACAGGATGACAAGTGATCCTTCTAAAACTTTAGAATATCTCTAGAAAGCCATGTGCAAGATCAATCCTGAGCTTATTAGATGTTCTCTGTCAAACGGTTGTATAAATACTAATAAATTAAATGTAGTAATAAGATATATTGTACTTTTAAAGTTTAAACTCTAAATTTAACCATCGAAAAAAAAAAAACTTTTATGATGATCCAACAGCATAAAAATATCTTCTATCATATAAAAAAACCGCAATTATTGATGGTTTTTTACTTATTAGTTTTAATTAATCATGAAGTCTCAAAACAACCACGATTGTTGCTAACGCTAAAAACAAGATAGTGGATGTACCTTGTGAAAAAAGCAAATTATTTCTCTTGTAATTTATATGAAAATTTAAACCATTTAGACACAAAGTACAAACACAGTTCCTGCTCAGAGGACCCCTAAAACAATCAACAGGTTTCTAAATTTCAACTTAACATTTTCCCTTTCTCTTTTGGTTTAAAACTCAAAGTTTTTATGATTTTTTTATATTTTTCTTGTCAAATTTACTGTTAACATTATATTTGAAGTTTATATTTGTCTCTTTCAATAATATTACCTTCAAAAAAAAATTTAAACATACATTCTCTTTTTAAAATGTAATATAGGTTATCACTTCACTCAATATTTTTTCATCTATCAATTCAAGTTTTTATGACATCGGCAGAATCAAAGTAGAAAGCTTCTCATAAAATCAGCTAGCTATAATTGTTTCAAAGCTACAGCTTAGGGTAAGTCAGTTTCCATATGACTAAATAGTAAACAGTAACCAAACTGAGTATATTTCAACCCTAAAGACCATGACTTTAGTTTATCTCTCTTTCCATGACTTTAGTTTATCTCTCTTTCTCTCTCAGGATTTACTTTGAACATGAACATCAACTAATAAGGAAAGCCCCACCAGGTACCTGGTTAGGTTTGGTTTCAATAAACCATAAACAAACAGTCAAAGACCAGGTACCTTCTGCTACAAAGCCTGAAATAAGCAATGTACTCATAGTACTTGCCTATACATGGTGCTAGCCTAGTAAAGCGGGGTCCATAATCAAGAAACAAGTCCAAGTCTAATTCACAGATTTAATTAACATAAATAAATAAAAGAACCATATACTGATACTTAAGTACGTTGTAAATGAAGAAGAACGCACCTAGAACTAGAAAACTCATAGAGTTTCCCTCTGGGAGAGAAGATAATAAGTGCAACTTCAGCATCACAAAGCACTGATAACTCAAAAGCCTTTTTGAGTAATCCATTTCTTCTCTTTGAAAACGTCACTTGCCTGCTTGCTGCATTTTCTATTCTCTTCATCTGTGTTTTCCCTCTCACCATATTCTCTTTTATCCTACAACCAAAATCCCAAAAAATAAAGAGGGTAAATTGATTGAATCCTAGGAAATAACCACATACAGAGAAAAGGGTTTCCAGAAATAGAAAGGGATTAACTGAAAAATCTAATCAAATTAAGGAACTTCAGAAAAAAAAAAAAAACCTTCCTTGAGCTCTAGTTTATGCAGAAGAACAAGATTTGCTGAGGATTTTTTACAATACAACAGAAACCCTAGTTTTTGCAGATGAGAAGAAATGAACTGACCAATCAGTTTACCTAAAAGAATCTCCTTTGGAAGCTCTATTTGTAAAAAAAAAAAAAAAAACGGAAAATATATAAAGTAGCGGACAAAGGTTTGTTGGAAGTGAAGAACCTAATCTCTTTCTTCTTTTGGTAAAACTAGAAGGAAAGAGGCACATTCCCAGAAAAAGAAAAACCAGATAATAAACATTTGTTGATTCCATAAGTGGTGCAAGTGGATGCACCAGAAATGTATGCTACATAATGTAAGTTTATGACACCTGTATTGTTTTACCGACAACCTCCATGCCCGGTGTCCGCTGATAGTAGCAGTGGCCAAGCGTGTTATATAAAAACCGGGAAAGACACGGAACATTTCTGTCGGTTGCATGCAAGAACCGGACACTCACCGGACGCGATTTTAAAAAATATTCATTAATGGTGGGACCGTACAAGTTAGGGGGACACGTCTGCATATCCGTACAGATAGCAGAGGGAAACAACCAACAGGAGATTGACACTTCATTCGTTGGAGTCTTATCAGTTGTTCGGCTGGATTTTCACGTGGCTGCTCTTTGTTTGGTTGATGGATTTAGGCTCTCGGAGGGCCTCCTTTTTCTTTCTTAAAACATGCTCTCAGTACTTGTACTTTAAACCAATTTCGGATTTAGTCCTAATCCTAATTCAATTATTATCTTTTTTGATTGTTTCAATCGAAATTTCTCAACTTAAACAGAAAATACTTATGATTTTAATGATCGAACTGTTAGGAAGACTTTAGTTTTAACTTTTTTTAAGTGCAAGGACTAAATCATATATTTTATCAAAGTACAGGGGCTAATAACATATTTTAACCTTCATTTTACTTTTATTTTTAGTTCTTTTTTTTCTTGTAGATTGAACCAAGTGGTGGCGCACTATTGGATACTAGGTTTCTTTAATAAATATGTGTTTGAGTTGATGAATTGTTTAAATGCGAAATGTGGTGGTGTAGGTCAGTGGGTGTGAAAGGGACCACATCTTTGAAATGAGACCTTCAATTGACGGTGTTAAATGGGTACTTTGAATGGCTCTAGAGTCTAGATTACTTTGATGCCTTAACTAAGCATAGTTAACCCCATTTTTTAAAAAATAAAGTACAAATGTTTTAAATAATATTAGAGATTAGGAAAACCATAAGTTTTGTCCATGATTCTTCACTGACAAATATGTATAAAAATATGTTTTTAAGATTATTATTTAGGGAAGGTGGAGTTGGCGAATGTGGAAATTCTCAATTTTGAGTATGTATAAATAAGTATATTTTTATATAAGGATTACTTGTTAGAGTAGAAAATGAAAAATTGGAAATGTATAAATATGAAAATGTATAATTTTTCTTTCTATAATTATGTTTAATACGAAAGATGAAAAAGTTCTCATGTTTTTTAGTAAATATTAGATTTTAAAATTATAAATTTTAAAATCTAAAATTTAACTCTTATGAGATTGGACTTGGATTTGCCCAAATTTAAACCTAATTTTTCACTTGTTATCCAAACAAAGAATTTGGATTTTCAAATGAAAATCCAAATTTTTTACCCAAATCATATTTTCAAAGAGACCATTAAAAAACTTTTTAAATCTTTGAAGAATTCTAATTAATTGGAAGAAAAAAAAGTCATTTTTATAAAATTTCTACCTTTAAAGTTGCGTAGGTTATTAAGGTATATTGTGAGTGAATAAAGTTTTATTTGAAGATGATATGCAATACAACCTCTTTGCACATGTTATTATCATTGAGAGGGCACGTATCAAAAGAGCGACCTGATATGTCTCTCAAATTTTATAACTATATTTTAACTATTAGAGTTGTGTTAACCTAATAGTAACAAATTGATTATATTCTCCTATATTTAGTGAAAAGAGATCTAAGAGAAAATATTGAATCTATAATTGATGAAGAGAAATATAAGCATAAAAGGATATAAAGAAAAGTGAAAAGGATAATCACCATTGTAAAAAAAAAAGTTACTCAATTCCCTTTTCGATAATTTTTATGATTATTTTAATTATACATATTTTTAGCAAAGAATTGGATACAAAAAGTAAGCCTGTAGTTGTTACTTTGGATTTAAATGGCGGAAAATAAGTCTATTAGAAATAAGTCCTGAACTATAAATGTTTACACATGATGTTAAACGTGAAGGAATAATTATTCATGAACAAATAAGAATTTTCACCATTAGTAACAAATTGGTCAATTGTTGGAAAGAATTAGAAGGTCTTACTCCACAAACAAAATCAAAACAATTTACTTTACTTAAACGATATAGATAATTCTAAGGTAGTTTCTTGTAATGATAACATGCCACAAATTTATAACAATGAATAAAAAATAAAAATAAAAAAAGAAATAAAATCTTTGAAAAATAATTTGTATCAAGTTAATTTGCGAAAAAAAAATTTATTATGGGTGTTATGTATGTTGGAAATATACTACTGTAAACAAAATTGTTAATTATTGTGTCATAAGAGAATTATTGCTTTAAAAGTAATTTCGTCTTAATCGGTATAATTGGAAATAGATGTCACCCCCTAAGGTTGACACTGTACTTTCAAATTTGTACACTTGAATGAAGAAGATGGAGCTCAAAACAATTGCTCTTCTCATAAAAGTCTAGAAATAAACTGGAAGAAACTCGGGTAAATCATACTAGGTTCAATTCCCAGGAAAAATTGAAAGGGTCACAAACGGTCCCGTTTAAAACCTAATCTCCTAGATAGAATATCACACTAATGTAATTTAGTAAAACACCAAAATTTTTTAGAGAGCAAGAACGAGAGAAAAAAGAGAAAACTGAGTTTTCTTAGTTTTTTTGTGTTATGAAAATTGAGTAGAATAATTTACTATTTATATTATTTTCAAAAGGGACAAAAAAGTAAAATAGTAGTGACGGTTTTAAAAAATAATAGAAGATTTTCCTCAACAAAAAATATTCAATAATTGTTAAGAGAATTTTCCTCGACCGAAAAATATTCTATAACAAAAAGATATTTTGAAAAGATATTTTTAATTTTACGTACGTTATCTCTACAAATATGGACTTTTTAGTAAGTAATTGTAGCTAAAAAAGCCTCTTAGGGCAATAAAATTTGAAACAAACACTATCTGACATATCTGCTATAATAAAGCTTAGTTTAAAACATATTATTTATTTGATATAGAAAGAAAAAAATCTTGCTTGGTAAATACCTCCAATGCGCTAAGTCATGGTAATATTGAAAAATATGGGTTTTTTTAACAATTGTTATAAATACATTATTGGTATGTGAAGTACTAGAAACAAGGACAATGCTTGGATCTAGCTCAGGCTGTTGTAGAATTAGACTGGGAAATCCTGATCTCTTTCGTACAATAATCATTCACTCACTATTTAAGGGTACCCCTCCCATGTGGTAAGTAAAGGCACGCCCTGCCCTCTTGGAATGATTCTCATTTGTACTAAAATGAACAGGGAAATTAAATAGACCATCCAATCCAACAGGTAACCTACGGTCCTACATCAGACCCCAGCTCTAGCTTGGTGCATAGAGATATGGGCTAGAGAGGGCTGAATCTAGAGCAAGGTGGTTATTGAAAAATGGGTTCCAGAAACAGTGGAAGCCCCATACTTCAAACACTTAGAATAGTTGGTGTGACTTCCAATGGGCTTGTTATTTCTTATAGGACTAGCAGTCTAGCATTAACTTGTTCCATTTTATTTTTGGTGTATTAAAATTTAAGGGAAAAAAAAAGAGAGAGTTATGCCAATGAGGCGTTTGTTGTGTTTGTAAAAGCAATAGTTGGGTAAATTATGTATATCTTAATTAGATATTCAATTTAATCTTAAACATTAACTAATAGCTTATAATGTAGGTTGTTTTATGTTGTTTAAATTTAACTGTTCCTGTCAATTGGATTAAGAATTAGTTGAGGTTTTAGTTCAAAAGAAGGTATTAGACCAATAATTTGTAAATTGATACGAACCGATTGAACTAGATTTTTTTATTTAAATATATTTTTATTTTTCATGAATTTCTAATGATTTATTCAATTAAATCGGTTGGTCAACGAATTAGTGGCCTAACTGGTTCGACTACAATCTAATTCTGAAAACTTTTTTTTTTTATATTTTTCATGTCTGTTTTATAATTTATATTTAACGTTTATTATTATTTTTATGATCTTTAAATTTGAATACGTTTTTTTTTAAAAATGCAATATATATTATTACTACTTTTAATACTAATTAACAATTGTCATTATATCAAGAATTTAACTTTTTTTTTATAATTTTGATTCATTTTATATTTTAATCAATAGATCACTGGATGTGAAAGTGTGGAAAAGTTATGGCATGGAAAGGGAAGCATATATTGTTATCAAGGATTTTGGAAAGAGGAGATGGTGATGGTGATTGAGCATAAGAAACAAAGGGGCAACATTTGGGTATTAAATAGATGAAATGAAAGAAGAGAGGCGTAGAGCATGTTCTCTCTGGTCAATTCCCCCCAAAACGTCACTGTCTACTTTGTCAGTGTCCATCACCCGACCAAGGTTTTGGGCCTTCTTTCATATCCTTTTATTTGACTTCATCAGGATGGATACGAAGATTTATACGTAACACAAGGTTAATTCTTATTTGCTAATTATTTTTTACGTTAAGATTTGAATTTCTTCTATAAGTTAAATTTTAAAATTGACAATTGTTCTCGTAGAGTCTGAATCAAGTAATTAATTGTTTTTACATTCGAGTTTGAATTCCTTTTTTTTTAAGTTAATCCCTTAACTTAATTCTCATATTAGAGTTTGAACTTGGCGATTGTTCTATATTGAAGCTTGAACTTTAAGATTTTCAAAATTAACTTGGACAAAAAAAACTTCAAACAGAAATAATTACCAAGTATAAGACCTAACTTGAATAAAAGATAGTTCAAGCCCTAAAGTGAGAAGTTGTCAAATTTAGGCCCTAAAAAGTGATTTAACCCTACACATATGAAAACTTTGTAACTCCACTTTGTGAAGTTTTTAAATCTTCGTAGATCTTTTCAAGGTTGCCTTATATATCTAATTTCGAAAATACATTTAGAATATAAGAGATTTGGACAAAAGTATAAGGCTCAATAATTGAATTCATATAAAAAATTAGACATATTTAAAATATAGGTTGAGTTTGGGCTCTAGCATTCAAGGCATGAGCCTTATTTAGCTCTTTCTTATTTGGGTTAATGTACTATTTGCCCCCACAAAGTTACACCCAATTATCACTAGTGCGTCGAAAATTGTTTTATCAATTTGGTACTTAAAGTTTTTAATCCGTTATTATTTTTTCTGGCCGTTAACAGCCTTAAAAAAGGATGATGTGACTTCATTGAGAGTGTGACACGTCACACAAACTTTATTTTCCATAAATAAATTAAAAAACATGAAAACTAAGAAAAAATATAGAATTATATAAAAACCAAGAATTTTAAAAATATTTTCTTTTATTTTTTAAAATACAAAAGTTTTCAAAAATTTAGAAAATCTTTTAAAAATTAGAAAAATATATAGAAATTTATATAAAATTTTGAGAAATTAAAAAATATATTTTCTGTTTAAAATACATAAAGTTAAAAGAAAGTGTGAAAATACAAAACAAGTAAAAAAATCAGAAAAATCTCATTTTTTAGAACTAGAAAAATATGGAAAGATTTAAAATATTGAAAATATTTTTTTCACTTTGCCCATAGTGTAATATATTTTTAAAGATTTTGAATTTAATAATCAAATTTAAAGTTTTCCACATAAAATAAAGAAAAAAAACAACCAAAATTTTTTAATTTTATATTTCCGTTCAAACATTTTAAATCTTTCCATATTTTTCTGATTTCTAAAAGAAATTGAGATTTTCTGAATTTTTGGCATTTCTTTTTGTAATTTTGCTCTTTTAAATACTATTTTAATAGAAAATATTCTTTAAAATTTTGGAAATTTTAAATAACTTTTCATATATTTTTCCTGATTTGTTAATTTTTTTAGATTTTTTGAATTTGTTTGACAAGTTTTTATTTTATCTCTTTTTTGTGTTTTATGTATTTTATAAAATTAAATTAAATAGTTTTTAAATTCAGGAATTTTTATATAATTCTATTTTTTTCTTATTTTTAAAAATGAGATTTTTTATATAATTTTATATTTTTAAATTTATTTTGGAAAATAAAGTTTCTTTTTATTGCTTAAGGATGCCTTTAACATTGTTTGGAATTAAAATATATAAGAAATAGCTTTTGTTAACGAATCTTGGTTGAGATTTGGGTTCTTATGTTTAAGTTTTTATTATGCGTGGATTTTGTTCAGATTTATTACGGGAAAAGAAAACATAGAGGAAAGCTGAATTGAATTGATTAAATTTTGAAAACAACTAAATGCCTTGTATAGGCTTACATCCTTTAACACTCCCCCTTGACACCAATTTACTTAATTTTCAATATACCGAGTTGATTGTAGAAACTTTCAATCTTGTTGCCACTCAAGCTCTTTGTGAATAAGTCTGCAACTTACTCTTCGGTCTTAACATGTTACAACTCAATCTCATTTTACAACACTTTTTCTTTGATGAAGTGATAATCAACCTTCACATGTTTAGTTCTTGTATGAAAACTCGAGTTCTCCACCAAACGTATTGCTGACATCTTGTCATAGAACAAAGGATCCTTAAAACTCTTAAAATAGGACTCTTACCACCATTAAGTGGATATACATGTTCAAGATACCAAAACTCTGTCCAACCTCTCCCAAAGCACCTCAAACTTTTAAGCACCCCTTGTAGTGGCTTTCAACACCAGTAGAATATAAAACACACACGACCTCCATCACAAAATCTTGCATCAACCATACTTAAAAACTAAAGCTATTACTTTAGATTGCTTTTGATTATCCTTAATTATTAAATTAAAAAAATCAATCGATTTAGAGTTGAATTTGTCTTCTACTTATGACCGAAAACAAAAGCTAATAACCGACACGATATGCCACACCGACAAATTAGATAAACTGCATCATATTATATTGTTATTTTAGGTGGGTAGTTGGAAATTGTTTACAAAAATCTTGCTTTTATCTTTTGTGGGTTATCCTCAAAATCATGACTTTCCACTTTGAAGGTTCGTATAAATCGTAATGTTAGAGAAGAATCAGGCAATGTAGGAAGATCGAGGAAAGAATCAATGGATATCTTAGAATATTATTAACATTATTGCTTTTAATAATATTGTAGATTTTCCTATCTTGACAAGTTAAATCACTGTGTATTTTCAACCATACACGTATATGTAATTGGAGAATAAATTAGTATTATTTAAGCGTAATAATAAAACAATTTTTTAATTTGATTCTTAGTTAAATTTGATTATTAATATTTTAAAAATCAAATCATATATACAATAGCTAACGCATTCATTTTTTAATGATATTAGTGCGACACCACGAATGCTAATCCATGTATACTTTATCTTGATATAACACTATTTATCTTATTTTGTCACGTCACAAAATAATTTAAAATTTTATAAAAATATTCAAAAAATATATAACAAAGTTAAAAAATAACATGAAGTACACGTGGATTGCCATGCAAGTTGTCATGTTTAAAAAAATAATAATAATAAAAATATTTTAACTTTCAACAAGTCATATCTAAGTTGTACATATGGTAAGTACAGGTGTATTTAAAATTTAATCTATATATTTAAAAAATACCACACATCAAATTTGATCTAAAATTAACAACCAAGCTTACAACTAATTTGATGGAATGACCTAATTAATGTGATATGTATACTTTGAGGGTTCATTCGTAAATTTCAAAATAGTCATTTTTACTTGTCTCAGGTTACATTTTAATCATTTATGTTTGAAATGTTACATTTTAGTCACTTATATTGTCGTTTTGTTTCGAAATGGTCACTCTGTCGTTAAGATCTGTTATCTCCCAAATGACAGTCTGACGTGGTAGTTAAAATGGGGTTTAAATACTAACGTGGATGTTCAGCCAAATAAATAAATAATTTTTTTAATTTAATTAATTGAATTTTATAAATTAATTAAAGGAAAATATTAATTTAGTTTCCCGTAATAATTAAATTAATCCTTTAACTGAAAAAAAGAACCTTTGATCTCCTTTTTGTTTTAATTTTCGTTTCCATTTTGACTGAAAAAACCATTCATTTTCATAGTCATCTTTATTGAATCAAAACAATAAAAATCAAATTAAATGCTTCATCAATCGGTTGGATTTTGGAAGAACAAAGGATCCATTCAATAAAGGGTTCAAGCATGAATTATAGTAAGTAATGGATTTTTTTGTTCTTTACTTGGGTTTTGGGTTAATATATTATGGTTTTTTTTTTTTGCAACAAGACGGTCAATCTTTTCATGTTTTTCTGTATTTGTATATGGATAACGGACATGTTTCATTTTTTTTTATTTGTGTATTGTGGGCAACCACAATAGCAAGCAGGTATAGATGTTGGTGTGTCATTTTCTTCTTCTTCTTCTTTTTTTCTCTTATGGTAAAAAGAAAAATTCAATTGTTGCTTCTTTTTTAACCGGAAAAGATTAGGTTTTAGGGTAAAATTTTGTATTCTATTTTTATAAAAAAATTAACTTTTCTCATCCCAACTGGACATCCATGTTGGCATTTATTATCTATCACGTAAGATTATCATTTGGGAGGTAACAGATCTTAACAACAAAATAATCATTTCGGAACAAAATAATAATATAAGTAACTAAAATTTAATATTTTAAATATAAATAATTAAAATATAATTTAAAACAAATAAAAATGACTATTTTAATAGTTTAACCAAACTATAAATAAACAAGTAAAAAAGAAAAACAACATAAATAAATGAATAGTGTGGTGAGGTGTGGTCCCCTGACGTTGGGTGTCGCCTGTCACGATCTTAGGTAGGGGAATAGGACAGAGTTACAGCTGTGACGTTGAACCCACTTCTACTTCCACCACCACCCCCAACGCCGATGCTTCATTTTTTTGTTCTTTTCTTCCTTTGGAATTACGTCATTAACCTTCTATCTCTTTTGCTTTTGCTTGGGGTTTTTTTTTTTTCATTTTTCTTTCAATTATATCTAACATTTTTATTTCTTTTCTAATGATCTTCTTTTTAATTTTTCGTGCAATAATCATATATATTGCTACGATATTTGACTATTAACATATTTGTTAAGTTCTTGATTAGCTTCATCTTCTAGAAAATGGGAAAAGTATTTTGGCATGAATATTAATATGGTTTTTGAATAATATAATTGGAATTGTTTTGGTTTTTATTTCATTTGGATCATTTTAACTCTTATATTGCCTATTTGGGTTCGATAGATCAAATAATTAAGCTATTACACCACAAGTAAATTATAACTGAAAACAATTTAGGAAATGAATTGATTAATTGGACTAAAACCTACACATGGTGAGACTTGAAGACCTACACATTTAATTTGGGAGAGTTTGGACAAAAATATTAGGCTCGAAAAATGGGTCTAGGCAAAAAAATAAACCCATTTAAAATATGGGTCAGGCTTGAGCGTGAACATTCAAGGCTCGAGCTCAACCCCGCCAAACCCATTTTAAGTTTATAATATTTTATATTAGGTTATTTTTATATATTATGTAATTTATAACACAATTTTAAAAAATAAACTTTGAACCATGTGTGTTGGCCTGATAGCTAGGGTGTTCACCGCCCAAGTTGTGGTTTGATTTCAAGTCGCGCTAGTTGCTTTATTGTTAAGGCTTTAGGCTTATATTTTAGATCGGACTTGTAACTACTCTATAACTATGTCAAGAGTGCTAACCCCAATTGTATGTTTTAGTAGTTTTGGGTAAAATGGAAGGTACATACAATGAATTAAAATGCTAAACTTATAGCATCAATACAACTCCAATCAACTAAAAAATGTTTCATCTCGTCGGAGTTTATGAAATTGACTCCCTAACCATGAAAATTTAACCAACTTTCCATCCACGTCTAACTTGTTTCTGGGGGCATAAACCTGACAATCCAACAAGTAAATCGAGAATCGTAAAACCACTTCTTCTAGTTATAGAGTCTCCATTGATCGAAGACCCATCAATAGAGCTACATGTTTCGGCTTTATCAAGGTTACGCCTCATGAAAATCAAAATTATAGGGATCGAGCCTCCATCTTTCAACGAGAGAAGAAACAAACTCTGACATTAGGTTGAAGTAGCAGATTTGACTAATAGTATAGAAACTAACATCCTTTAAGTCATCACGGATTCACGCGTCTAGTTCTTTTAAAATCTTATTTTTCATGGCCCTATAATGCTCTTTTCTGATCCATTGTTGTTGTAAATTGAGTAGCATGTCCTCGAAATCTCATTAAGGAGGAGGCCATCTTAAATTTTTGGATTTTGGTTTTAAGGATTTTTTTTAAGAAGATAAATAGATAGGATAATTAGGGTATGTAATATGGACTTTTGGTTTTATGGTGATAAATAAATAAGTAGAATGAGATTTTTTTTTTGAGGTTTAGGGTTAGGGTTTTATTGGAATTTTTAAATGGATCTTGATGACTACAATTTTCAATCCTAAGGGAATTGTGAAATAAATCTTAAATTTAAGCAAGCCTTAATACTATAGCTGGGATGCTTTTAGAATTGGACGGTAATTGAACTAGTCAGACTAATAATTCGTTAGTCTGGATCGATTTAGATGATTTTTAACTTAAATTAAAAAAATTGTTAGAGACATGCTCCCACGTGTGATCAGTTAAATTCTAGGGAATTAATAGTTTAATACAAATAATAGAATATCGATGGACCCCAATAAAACACTAGGGCCAAAGTGATCCAAATTGCATAATTCAATCATCAAATATGTATTTTATGCCTATAATTTTTTAGCTCTAGACTTATTTATTAAATTAAAGAGATAGTTTTTCAAATAACAATACATAATATATGTTGTTATTTAATGGTTAAAATATGCTTTAAGTCACTATTTTCTTTACATATTTAGAATTTAGTCTCTCAATTTTTATTTTAAGTAATTTAGTTTTTTTACTTTTCAAATTTCTAAATTCAGTTCAATTGAGAACATCGTGAAATTCTTTTATTATACTCGCTGGTGTGACATTTTGAAATAGAAAAAATTACTCACTCGATAGACATGTAGCAAAAAAAAAATGACGTTGTAATTAATCTAAATTTAACACAAAAATTTAAAAGTGTTCACAATTGGATCTGAATTTCAGAATTTAAAAAGTAAATGGACTAAATTTTAAATTTACAAAGAGTACATGGACTTGAAACATATTTTCACATTGTTTAATCTTTCTTAAGAAAATTGATGCTATAAAAGAAAATCATATGTACAAAATTGCATAATATTCTATAAATGAGACATTACTTGTGAAACATTCATATAAGAAAATTTAGTAAATAAAACCATAATTAAAGAAAAATATACTTCTTTGCTTCCAAACCAAACATTTCCACCAAAATAACAAAAGTAAACAAAGGAAGCTACAATAACTTTACATGTTTTTATTGCTTGAATAACAACTATTTTTTTTTTTTTTTTGCTAAAATCCTAAAGTGATTAGTAGGACCCAATGCCTAAAATTGTCCTAAAAGTTGCCTACCACCAACAATTGGAGATATATAAAATTTCCCACTTCGTATATACCCAGTACCGACCACCATGAAGAATAGTCCATTGTAAAAGATAATAATGATAATTATAATAATAACTCAAATATATTTGTTGATACATGATATCAACGGAAGTGGAGAAGAAGGAGATAAGAAATGGATTGTCCGGAGAGTAGATCCCAAAGAAGGATTTTGGAAATGTATTTAAGGAAGGTTTTTCGAGTTAGATACTAAGTCACTAGAGTAAGTCGGATGGGTCAGATTATGATATATTTTATTAAAATTTTTTAATAATATTATATATAATTTAATTATGTAGAGTTTATTTGATAAAATTAACGAAAAAAAGTTAACAAAGATGAAATCACAAGGAATCTTATTTGGCCAATATGTTAGGGATCGTTAATTAGGAATCTTATTTTCTTGTACGGTTTCTATTTTATGATAAAAATGAGTTTGGATTAGATTAATATTGATTGAGTGAAGTAAGGTTATAAAATTTTGGATTCAGACAATATTAGAATTTGTTAATCGAATTTTTCAATTTAGGTCATTTGAAAATATTTTTATTCAATTTCGACACTTGATTTTGGATCATTGCAAATGATTTTTTTCAAAATATTTTAAATTCACTTGGTTTTAATTAAATAATTCATATTTTGAAATTTATATATATATAACAAAGTTTTAATGGTTTCAATTTGAATTAATAAAATCGAATTTTAAGTCAATAATAAATTGAGTCATTCGAAAATAAGAATTTCTCACTCTAAGGACCATTTTAGAAACATATATTATACAAAATTATCTTAATAACAATGTTAACTTTATTTAAAGTATTTACAATAACGTTAACCATAAAAAAGAAGTCTACGAATTGTTCTCATAATGCCTATGATTTTCCTTATCAAGCAATCAACAAAGTATTTAACGAGAGTTTTGTACTTTATGAACTTATCGCCTCTTCAAGTTTTAGAAGAATTAGAAAGCAAAATTCCCCACCAAAAAACATACGGACACATCGACCTCGCCTCAACAAATATATTCTTATTTACAAAATATTAATTAAAATTAAAGAGTATCATAAAAGCATTCCTCCAGCAAACCCACCAAGATTGCAACGCTTCATACGATGCTTTAATGGAAATTTTCTTATACAAATCCAACTTAATTAATAAATTTGTACACAAAACGTTGGGTTTGGATGGGCGGTGAGATTTCTGTGCGGTGCGTTTAACTTATTTTTTGTCTCACACCACAATATTTAATTTTACTGCTACTATTATTTTTATATTAATTACAGGTAAATATACTATCTATTCAAATCTACCCTAAAATCAAATTCAAAAAATTTATCCCCAAATCTACCATAAACCAGAATAACTTTGGATGGTAGGCCATAACTAAAAGGGTAGGCAGGGTCTTGAACCCCTAACTAAATAAAATTTTTTACTTTTAAACCCTTAAAAAATTGAAACTATCAATTTAATTTTTTAAATATTTTAAATAAATTTAAAAAATGCATTTCGGCCTATTTTAAAAAACTAATAATTTATTTTAAGTCTTTTAACTCAATTTTTTAGCTTGACTAATTTTATCTCAATCTGTCGAATTTTTTTTTTTAACTCTGCTCTTATTGAATAAAATCCTAAATTTAAATCAAATATAAATCTAAATAAACAATCAAAATTCAAAACCTTCCACCTTTACCAATTACATCAACATTTGAAATTTCTGGGTAACAAATACAAATATTTGATTGACATAAACCTTTTTGCATATAACATATGAAATGATTCCAATCAAACGTCAATATCCTTATCCACCCCTTTCTGGTGGTCAGTCCACTCATATTCTAATAATAATAAAACTACATTATTGAACAATTAGTACTTAAATTTTTAAAATAAAAAAATTTAAAAAAAAAATCTGAATCCAAAAGTAGGTGACATTAAATTTTAAAATTAATTAATTTTATTTTCAGAAAATATATTTTATATGAATTTTAACATATAAATCTGACTAAAATTTGTACGGACAAGCATTGTTACAACAGTGTTCAAAGATTATAAAATATTCATTTAATTTGCAAAGAGAAAACATTAATTAAATCTAAATTAAGTAAAAATAATAAAAGAAAAGCACCAGAGAAAGTAGGCAGAACAGTGACAAGTGACAGCTCAACCCTTAGCCGACTTTCTTAAATAACTAAACAAAGACGATGTTAATTAAAAGTTGCGTTTATCACTTGTATTTTCTTCTTCTTCTTTTTTCTTTTAATTATTATTTTACTAACTTTATTTTTCTTAAATGGATGGCTGGATGATTAATTAATAATGTAATTTCATTTTGCAATTTTAGAAAAAACCAAAATAAATCCTTTTATGAGCTTATATGGGTGGATTTGTACCATTATGTAGATAAATTCACATGTAAAAAATACGTGTTAATTAATACATACGACGTCATATTATCTAAGAATCTTATCATATAAATAAAAATATTAATACCCTTTAAAGATAGATACGTAAAAATACTTAAAAGAATCATAATACATTTAATTCAATTAAACATTAATCGATTGAGATTTATTTTGGTGAGTTTGAGATAATTATTAGTTATAATGATTAATTTTAATGATAATTAAAATAAAATTTATAATAAAGTATAATAGAAGAAGAAAATTATGATTAATAACCTTGAATCAAATCAACCAACCCTATGAAAAAAGAAAATTCAAGGTTGATTATTAATTACATAATTCACCAAACTCAAATCAAAGCCCCACTTGCTTATTTGCTTAAATAAAACAATTATCTTGAAATAAAAGTAAAAGAAATAAAAACCCAAAATTAGCTTTTTGTTTATCAAATTATAATTTTGGTTTTCAATTTCATTATGAAATAAATACTAAATCGTAACTTTTAGATCTATCAAGGACCACAACAAATATTTTTCCATTTTTAAAAAAAAATTACAATAAAAGAGAAAAACAAAAAGAAATCAAATTGTCAGTACATAGAACCAGCTTTATCTATTGGCTACGGCCAAAAATTTCCATTGCTTTATTATCTGAGCTCTCTTCTTCCAAACAATAATGATTCTAATAGCTTCGCACACCTCCTTTCTTTTTCTCTGATTAACCCTTTTCTCTTTAACCTTCAAAACCAAACAAAAGCTTTGAAAAATTCTCCCCATATCCATGCTTTTCTCTTTTTACACACACAGACATATATATTGAAAATTTTTTCATGCTTCTTTAACTTTCCCTGCATATGTAAAAGTAAAAATTAAAACCCTGCAACATATAGCAGCAGTAAAGAGGGTGGTGCAGAAAGTCTTGTGACTCAGATCCCAATACACTGTCCAATCTATATTACACCATTAACGAGAAAAAATTTTATTTCACTCTCAAGCACAAAGAGTTCTTTCTTTCTTTCCTTCTTTCTTTCCCTTGTGGTCGTTTATATATATATATATATATCAAAAAACCTTTCTTTTTCTCAATAGAAAAAAAACCCACTTTTTTTTGTTGTTGTTGGGTAAAAGCCAAAAAAAAAATAAAAATGCAAGAACCAGGTGGGTTAGGTATGATGAGTAGTGGTGGTGGAAGTGAAACGATTGGAGGGTTAAGTAGCGGTGAAGTATCAGTTACCGGTGACCAGAACCGTCATCTCAAGGCGGAGATAGCTACACATCCACTTTATGAACAACTTTTAGCAGCTCATGTGTCTTGTCTTCGTGTTGCTACACCGATTGATCAGTTGTCTTTGATTGATGCACAGTTAGCGGAGTCGCATAACATTTTGAGATCCTATGCTTCACAACAACAAGGTCACTCTTTATCACCACATGAAAGACAAGAGCTTGATAACTTCTTGGTCAGTTCATCTTGTTTTAAATCCATTTTTTTCTTTTTTTCTTGTTTTGTCTTTTGTCCTTTTGAAAAGGGTTTTTCTTTTCTTTTTCTTTTTGTTGTTTGACATATTTGGTGCAGGCACAATATTTGATAGTGTTGTGTACTTTCAAAGAACAGCTTCAACAACATGTCAGAGTCCATGCCGTTGAAGCTGTCATGGCTTGCCGTGAAATTGAAAATAACTTACAAGCGCTTACTGGTTTGTCCCTTTTCTTTCTCTTGATAAAATAATTATCTTCATAGAATTATATGATTTTTTTTATTTGTTTATATGAAGATTTCAATAATGTCGTGTTTTGGTGCGGTTGGTAGCAAGGCATGAAGGGATAAGGATTGATTATTTGGGTTAATTTTCTTACAAGGTTAACAGTCCGTACCAACATGTGGGTGCCGTAGGACCTACAAATAAAAGTCATACAATATTAGCTTATATACATAAAAATATAGGTAGGCTGGCTGCAAAATAGTTATAGTTTGGGGAAGAAGATTTTACCTTCGCTCCCACCACAACCACCATAGCCAATACTTTGATTCTAAGGTTTCATCACCATATTTGGAATCTAGAGTTGCTTTTATCCATATTACAATTTCGAGTTTAGTTTCTAAATGTACCAGTAAGCTATTGATCGAGGTGATAGTTGCTTTGCCCCTAAGTATGATAACATAAACTGAACTCATGAAAACTTACTTGCTGGGAGGGCTTAGCTTTAAACACTCTTGACTCGATAAAAATTAAATCTTGAATTTAATGTTACCATGAAAATATCCATCATATGGGTGGAACCAATATTTTTTGCTGAAAGAAGCATGAAGATCTAAATATTGCTTTTTGTCATCTCTAATAGAAAATGAATAAATTAGTCCTTATCTATTATCTAATAGATCAAAAAGTAAATTTGTTTTTTCCTTAAAAAATGTCCTTATACATTAGTATGAGATATACATGACATGCATCGTGTTACTATTTAGTTATTTTATCAACCATACGAATTTTTAACAGTAGAAATGGATAAAACTTTTAACATAAATGACCAATTTGCTCTTTGATCTAATATAGAAGAGCTAATTTACTCATTTTTTTAGTAGATGGGATAAAATACAATCTCACTTTTAATACATGAGTCGATACTTTTTATCACATATATTTTTAAAATACAATCTTACTTCTTAATCTTTAAATAAAAAAATAATATACACTTAAACTAATTCACCTCACCTTTCACTAATTATTAAAATAAAGAAAATATCAACCCAATTAAAGTTGAATTTGGGATACAACCAATGATTTTAAATTATGAAGCTATATATGTAAATAGATCAAAGAGTAGGGTGTAGAGTCTAGAAATGATGAAATGGTTGTCCCAATGACATATATAAGTGGCTAAATTGGATCAAGTTAATGCAACGATATTCGTGTCTTTCACAATTTGGTGCTAAATTCTGTCAGAAGTCTACAAAAAAAAGTAGGCAGTTTGTAATGGTATATTGATGCTTTTAGGGTTTGGAAAAGCTTTGAAGATATCATTAAAGACAGTTTTTTTGACAGTCATGCCTCGCGTTGATTACACCTTCAATGCTGACAGACAATAGGGGTCCAACCAGACCATTTTAATGGCCGTAACATATACATATACATAGCCTGAGACAGTCGTTTCTAAAATAACAGTTGTTGACCTTGACGATGACTGCAGGCTACTCAAGTCTAAAAAGCTACCATGTTGTGTTTACATAAACAACTTAATTAATATTTTGAAGGCTAAAAATAACATAAAGAATCCCTTGTATTTTATTTTTTATTAAAAATATGTAAATTAACTCATGTATATTAATTAAAGAATAAAATTAATTATTTTATTATAAATTTTATGATGTCACTTGTATGTCATTATTATTATTTAAAATTTATTTAAAAACCTTAATTGTTGCATTTCCAATTATAATTATTGGGAAAAAAAATTGACGTCATAAGTTTATAAATGAAAATCAGATATTTCATGCATTGGTTTGAGAACATGGGATGTTTGTAGAAATTAAAACATTAGTGGAACAGATACATATATCATCATGGTAGTCTAAGTGATTGGGATAATGACATGACATGACATGACATGTTTGTATGATGAGTTAATAAAGTATAAATTTATCATATGTCATGGTCATCTAGTAATAGGGACATCATGTTCTATGTAATTTTATCATCATGTTCTATGTTTAAT